>NC_060263.1:4008726-4701226 GCF_021901455.1 Neodiprion lecontei | reverse complement strand
GCCGAGCAGATTTATTTCCCCACTTTTCTCACGTCTCCCCGAACGAATAATCATTCGTCACAAATTTAGACGAAAACCGATGACTAAAGGTATTTACAAAATTCCCATTATCGGACAATTCATGTACGTAAATTTTATATTCGAATCCCACACCTTGGCCATTAGAGATTTTTGAAAATCCTCATCACTGGTTAAAACAGAATAATAATAATAATGATAACCATCATCATCATCATCATCGGAGCAACGATTTTCGTCAATCGTACGTCTCTGTAATTATTTCGTTATCATTTCACACGGCGTTCATATCTGCGACGATTTTTCTTTTACTTTTTATACTTGCGCTTCGTAACGTATTTCGCCCCGCGTTCAACGGTTGGTTGTTTTTTTACACTTTTGGCATCGTTTCTCGTCGGCTGTGTCAGCCGTTCGTTTCGGCGCTTGCCAAACCGCCAAAGCTAAAAGCCAATTCTCACAAAAGCGTTCAGCGCCGCTTCTGTGTCGCTACAGTCGCTCGTACAAACTTGCTAATTGCATCTCGATTTTATTCGCGGTATCGCGGATGAAAAATGCGATGAATAATCATTCAATCTGACACCTGTTCGTTCCCCTCTCTCTCTTTTTCCCCTCCTCGGAGGGGAAAGGTGGTTTTTTATACTTTGTTTTTTGTTTTTTTTCATTTTTCCTTCATTTCTCCGCTCTTCGTTTCTTTTTCCGAAAGTTTTTTTTTTTTTTTTTCCACTATCGTTGTTACAAAATAAAAAAGTCTACATTGAGTTTTAACTCTGGCAAATACTGTTGCTTGCTTTGATTTGGAAATGAAAAAAAAAAATATATATATATATATATATATTTTTTAAATTGAAACAAATAAATAAAAAAATTATTTCAACTCGAAACATGCCGTACGGCAGCTGAATTATATTTATAAATGTTACTTTAAATATCTCTTAACACGCACACGCGAACAACTCGTAGAGATTCTCCGCGGCTCGTTTTCTTTCTCTTTTTCATATCGACGTCCTGCCCCTGAAACCTAGCCAAAAAGATTTATATATCAATCCAACTGTAACGTCGATACACTCGCTTCATCTTTCTTTCTCTCTTATTTTCTTTCATCCCCACGTTTGCGTGCATCGAACAGCTAACCGGCTATTGAATTTCTTTCAGTCTGTCTATCCATCTATCTGTCCATCCGTCCGTCCGTCTCTTTACTTTGTTTCAACTTTACTCGGTGATATTAAACCTCGAAGTAGGCACGTTTATAAATATTCTAATAGAAACTTTCTTCTTCTTCTTCTTCTTTTTCTTTTTTTTTTATTTTTTTCGTTCTTTTTCTCCATTTCTTTCCGAATCCTTTCATGCTCTTTTTCTTTTTTCTCGTACTCATGTCAGAAAAAATCGTCCCAAACGATATTCAGAATTTATTATTCTTATCGTCATTGCTATCACGCACGAAATGATAAAAAAGCTTACGGAGTTCCGCTCGAATGATGATTACCGACTCGTTTGTTTCTACACTTTCGTTACTCCTCTTAGTTTTATTTATTTATTTATTTTTTTTCTTATTTCTTGAAACAGTACCCTTGTTCACGTATTTTTCTCTCACCCCTATCTCTACGAATTCGCTCGAAGAATATTATTATACGTTGCGTTGTAAATCACACGTATATTATCGTACAGCAATAAGAACAATGATAATGCAAGAACGCGTTCGCTCGCTTTCCTCGGCGAGACGATAACGAGACGCGTAGACCGTAATCGTAAATAATAATAATAACAACAATTATGACAATAACGGCAGTTAAATACCATGCATTTGTGATTTAAAAAAAAAAAAAAAAAAAAACATTTCAACATACTTTTGCAACAATCTAACGAAAACACGAGGCGATAGTTACGCCGCGTTAAATTCATACACATTTCAACGTGCGTGCGGGGATCGTACACAATATTAATGAGGCGTTTATAGGAGTAATATAACGCGAAACGCTTGCTCAGCGATACCTTGCAGATCAGCAACTCTCCGAGAACTTTTTTTTTTTTTTTTTTTTTTTTTTACCGGCCTGGCTATCGCTTGTTATTATTTTATTTTTATTTTTTGGATTTTTTCTTTATTTTTATGTTCGCCTCCTCGTATCATTAAGTCTTGAACGATTTAACACTGTGAAGAAGAAGAAGAAGAAGAAGAAGAGAAAAAGAGTTGGCGATATCTTCCGATGAAACAATTAAAAGAACGTTTTCGTACGGCGGCGGCGTATTTATGTAGGAATTATACAATTTGAGAAAAAACTTCTACTTTCCGTTATTCTTCTTCTTTTGTATACTTTGCCAAATTTTACATTATTCGCTTCGTTTCTATGTACCGTTGTTCGAGCCAATTAACCGAAGTTTCCAGAGGCGTTGGCGAAAACGCTGTATGCAGAAATTATATTATTCCGTTTTCTATCTCTCCATTCGCGTAAATGCAGCTTCGCCTTTTTTTTTATTTCTTTTAAACCCCTTTCCAGACATTCAACCCTCTCCATTGCTCGTGCAACGCACCGAAGCTATTTCGTTATACACGATCCTCTTTCTATCCCTCTATATCTCTCTCTCCGTTTTATCCCATCTCCAAAAGACCAACAGGGTGTTTTCCCTCTAATTTCTTCGAAGCCACTCTCAGCTGCAACGGGATTCCCGGCTCTTCCCGCAGGGAGGGTTAATTCTCTCTCTCTCTCTCTCTCTCTCTCTCTTCTCTCTCTGTCCTCCCTTCCCTGCAGGATTAAGCAACATCGTACGTCCAATTAACACCTCGCTCTCCGATATCTCCTTCGTATTTTTCTTTTTCTTCTTGTTCTTCTACTTCCTCTTATCGCCTTTAGATACATGCAGGAAATTAGCCACACGCATTTATATATCATGTATTATATTATTAGAGCGTTATATAAAAAAATAATTTACGATTTTTCTCACCGTGGCAGACCCTAAAAAGTTCTTCTTAGGTCGAAGGAAAGTTCCGTGAAAAGACGAGCGTTCTACGTTAAGTGGAGGAAGATCGGGCTCACAATCGGTTGATTTTTCGCTTATTGTTTTACATTTTTTTTTTTCTTTTTTTTCAACATGCAACGAAACACGTTGCATCATTTCAATTATTATTTCTTTTCCTGATATTTATATTCAATCCAAAGATCACGATCCATAACACAAAGTATCATCGACCGGGAATCTTATTCTCTTTAATTAACAGTTCATATTAAATTATATTATAACTGTTGTATGAGATTGAATTAATAATGAAAAAGTCGTCGGACAGACATCTCGAAAATCAACCGGAGACTTGATATTACAAGTGTGGGTCTTCTCTGTGATCCAAATTGACATTACAGATTATTTATTTATTGACATTGCTAAATTGACGGATTGATGCTGGTAACGATAATGAAAGAAAAAAAAAAAAAAAAATTGTAAAAGTGAAACATCAACCGAGAGCGATCGTTCTTCCACTTAACCTCGAACGTTCAACTCTCGACGCAACATTTTCTTTAGCCTAAACAAACTTTAAGGTTGCGCCGCGGTGAAAAATAGCAAATTCTTTTTTGCGAAACACCCCAATACACTAGCGGATAGTAATATTTCTTTATGTTTTTGTTACATGTGTGTACAACTCTTCACTCTTTTTCATCCCCGTTTCGTTATCAGTTCAGTTGTATTTTCCCACCCCCCGTATCGTTTTTCCCGACGGAATTCTCCGCTGCATCAGGTAAATTTTTTACGTAAATTTTGCATCTCTGCCGCAAACATTCGCCCGCCGAGAGTTTCGCGAAAACTACATTTAGAGAGAGAGTTGAAACAAATATTGGATCCGAAGTTCGAGCCGGTACGCCGAGAGAAAGAGAGAGAAAGGCGAGGTTTGAAAGGGTGAAACTCGGCCCTCCCCTCAACTCATCAGATTTAATTAACAAGCGACATTTTTTTACACGTCTGCAGACTCTATAATACATCAGCCTCTCTTTCCACTCATCCTTATATCGCTGCCGTGCCTCGTGATCCTTCTGCGGTCACGTGTATTTATTTTACATCCACCCAGACGTGGGGGATCCTCTTTTTCTTTTTTGTTTAATTTTTTTTTTTTCTTTGATTTTTTGTTGCTTTACTCGTATTTGGTTTCAACATTTTAACCTGGTATCTGCAACAACACATGCTGTAAATTTTATACCGAGATATGCGGAGCCGGAAGCGAATCGTCAAAATAATAATAATAATTATAACAATAATGGTAATAACAGTAAATTGCTGAAAGTTGTAACGAAAGTGGAAATTTGCGACGAAGAACAGGGTTCGAGAGTTGGAATTGATAAATTGTCTTTTTAATTTTTCAATCAAACTTCGCGGAGTTCTTCTTCGCGTCTTTGACGACGAAATGAAACCGTTTGACAATTCTCTGCCGAACTAACGTGAAGCTGGGGCAAAAAATTTATTAAGCCTTGGTAGTTAATGACGTTTATTACATTGCTTCTACGCGATAAAGTTGAATAATAGTTGCAGTCGTTTGAGGTTTTGTTTTTTTTTTTTTTCTTTTTTTTTCGGGCAATATACATATCTATGTAGGTACGAAGTGCGTAGGTATAAAAATTTAAAAATCGAAAGAAACGATTTCAAAATCGGAATATTTGTCGGTGTGAGTGCCTCACTTGATAATTTCTTGGATAGAAAATAGAGAAAGAAAGGGGGGGAGGGGAGGAATATCCGAGAAAATTGAAGAAAGATGTTGTTTAGATTAATTGAATACCGAGCTTGAATTGTAACAAGTTGGGCATTTAATATCACCTTGTTTTTTATTTTTTGTTCTCTTTTTTTTTTTTCTCCAACGTACGTTGTATAAAACAACGCCGCAAGTTCTCAGTCTGAAATCGCAGCTTTGAGGCAAACTGCTGCGGTTGTAAAAGAAACTTGGAAATAATTCCGCCTTCATGAATATATAACAACAACAACCACAACAACAACACGGCAACCTGAACGCGGAACCTTCGGTGAAACTCAACACTTGTATTTTATATATTTTGGCGTTAAGTTGTCTGGTTCCTTGACCCGGGGCACATATATATTTTCTTACCTGAATTTTTCTCCCTCGCGTGTTCTCTCTCCATGCAGGCTGAAAAGAGAGAAAAACAACAGAGGGAAAAGATGCACGAACAAGAATTAAAACCGGTTCGTTGTTGGCTTTGCATTAAAAATGCAAGACAATATACTGCATTCAAAAGGGTAAAAATGAAAAATTAACAAAATTAAATAAAAATCGGGTCAGAGGTTTGCTTTAAGTTTAAAGAAATCCTCCATGCGAAGCGAAATTTTTCTGTCAACTCGACGAGTTAGTTTGAAAAAAGAGAAAATGAAAATAATGGTAATATAAATTATATAAAAAATCGATTATTTCGTAGTTTTTTTAAACGGTGCATGTGAAACTAAAATTTTGTAAATTTCAGAATGTAGTCGTAAAGGGGGAAAAGTTTTTTGGTAATTTGTAGGTTGATTGAAAATATTTTTCAATATCAGGTGAAAATATTCATTTATCTTTCACTTATTATATCAAATAGGTGTATTCAGTTAGTAAGGCAATGATAATATTCGATACTTTAATCACACAATTTGATATTGTACCGGCATCGTTTATAAAAGTGAAAAACACAAAAACTGATTGTTGGTAAAAATACAATCGAGTCTGAAAAATAATCGATTATACTCGATTAATCGGGAAAATTATGCACGATTTAATCGAAAATCAATTATTTTTCGTTATTTTTAGTATATATTTTGGGTTTTTATCATTTTTCCGTTCTTCATCTGCTCGTACGAGTCGAACGATGTATTCTGTCACCGGAAATCGGTATAAACCAGGTAACGGTGAACAAAGATCGATCAGGCGTTAGTCGGAGTTAGCGGTGAAATTCGATAGACGGACGCCTCTTGCTTTTCGCAGCCTCGGTCACGTCGACGTCGACGTTAACGTCAAGTTTGACGTAACGGTTAGATACTGTCAGGTTCAGACGCCGGTTTTCCATTGTGCGAGAGGAACTCGTTAATGAACGTCGACCGGAGGCTTTCCACTGGCTGGGTGACTGCTTGCTTGTCTGCTTGCATCGCGTATGCGCGAGTTTCAATTCGCGATTGCAGCAACAGCAGCAACAACAGCACGCGCATTTCTCTAGGAGGAAATTGAATGTCGCCGTTACGATTCTACTTGTGTTTTACCAGCTGCAACGGACGCGAGGATACCTGAAACATCGACACCGTGATGAAGGAGAGGGGGGGGGGGGAAGAGAACTTGAGATGTCAACAAAAAGGGGCGGTGTCAAAGTTCCGAATTTGAAAAGTTCCGAAGGCGCGGAATTCCCAAATTTTTCGTGACGAAACTTGAAGTAAAGAAACAAAACTTTGAGGTATCATCGAAGTTTCGAATGGTCAGAAAACCGACGGCTCAAAGTTCCGAAATTCAAGATCCGAAAAGGCAAAGTTACGATAGAGCAAAATTCCGAAAAGCAAAAATTCCAGTAGAACGAAAAACTTGAAAGAAAGTTTATTGAAAATTTTATGTACTACAAATTTGGTTCGCACCGTTTTTAATGTTTCATTAATCATTAACTATGTATTTAGCAATAACCGTGTTAAAGAAAGTTTGACGCGCTGTAAGTAAAAACCTATGCGTTGTACAGAAAAATCGCTTCTATTATTCTGCATTCGTACAAGTCTGGCTATCCATATTATCCTTCCACCGCGGACTAAGTGTAAATGTACGAAATTTTTATTTAATCGACTATGAATATATCCTCTCCTTAAATAGACAAAATATTTGAATAAAATGGGTAAGAAAAACACAGTCGAAGCATGAGGGAGTTAAATAAGAAGAGAAATGTAGCGACGAATCTATTTTCTTTTTTTTTCTTCTTCCTCTTCCTTAATTTTTTTTTTTTTTTTTTTTTTTATTCTCAAGAGGCACGAATTTGCGACAGGAAGAGGTACGCGATTGCAGTACGCCAATGAATGGGAGGAGGAACCTAGAGTTTCTTTCGTCCCTGCAGGCGTTCGTGACCCGTTAACATTTTTGCAGATAAATAATGCACCGTACGCATTGTCCATTATTCCTCGCGACGTTGCGAAGGTGAAGGGAGAAGGGAAAAAAAGAGAAAAAGAGAAAGACAACGAAGAGTTTGTACTCTTTATAACGTAACAATGCCTGGGTGTGGCGATCACACACACACACACACATACACATATATATATATATATATGCATACACGAAGAAACTTTGGCCCGCGAGAGAAATAATTTTTCGTCTTTTAATTTATGGTCGTGAGCGAGGTTAAGCAACGGTCCCAAAAATTACGTGCTTCACTTCTCGTTTGAATTTCTTCTCTCTCTTTTTTTTATATCATACTAAACTCGTCTTGACGCCTCCCCCCCCCCCCCTCCTTCTTTTTTTAAACAACAGTATTCATTCGTCGAGTAGCTTATGGGTATTCAAATTATCATCACAAGGAGTTTATTTATAATTTATTCCCGATGATATCTCTTCCCCTTCACCCTCAATTAACGGCAATTACTTAGCCCCTTTCCCCTTATTCGCGGTTTCTGCCGGAGAATTTTCCGCCACCCTTGTAGCTCCTCGCAGATTTTTACTTTTTATTTCTTCTACCCCCTTTTTTTTAATTTTATTTTATTTTTATTTTTTTTTTTTTATTTCTTACCCCTCGCCCATTTGACAAATTATAAAAGAGCGAAGTGAAGGGGTTTCGAGAACCCTACCCGCTCGATTTTCTCGCGTCTCTTCAAACTCTTTCTCTTTCTCTCTCCCTTCCCTCCCTTCCCAACGTTTTCTTGGCAAATTCTTTTGTCGCGAGATTTAAAATGCAGATGGGATCCCATTTAAGAAGCCGCACCTCAAACAACTCGTCAATTAATTTCATTACATCCCCCTTTCTTAACTCCGACCGTCTTATGTCAGGTATGTTTATACATAACTCGCTTGGTTTTGTCATGCGAGAAGAAAAAAATCTCCTCGACACTGGGGGATGAAAAATAAACGAATTGAAAGTTTGACGCGGCGTCACGATCAGTTTATTAGCCGGTGCTTCGTTACCGCGATTGACGAATCGTATTTTACTCGTTCAGCTTTCACAGATTTCTTCTTCTTTTTACTCTTTTCAACCATATACATACATCAGAAAGAAGCTTATAAAAAAATTTAATCAGTGCGCGCTAGAATCGCCGTATTTCTCTTTGCGACACAGTTTTTTCGATTTCGTTACTATGTATACGGGCTATTCCGCGTCAACCGGATCAGTCATCTCTCAGATATTTTTTTAATTTGGCATGTGGATTGTGTAGGGGGAGTTAGATTTTTGTGCCAAAGCGCGAATCTCATAATGCAAAATTCGATTTTTTATTAACAATAACAAATTAGACTCCCATTTTTTTCAAAAATTCATAACTTTGGCAAAAAGTTAGATACAATATATTTTTTTTTTTCAAATTACGCGGAAAGCTCCATAGAATTTAAAAAAAAATACGAAATGGTAAAAAAAAGTTGTTATCAATTGTTTATTTAACAATTAATTTTTCAAAGATTTTTAAAACAATGACTGACACGATCAAAAAATTTTTTTAAGATTTCAACATGTTCCTTGAACTGTACTACAACCTGTAAATTAATTCCAGAGGGGTGTTTTTCTTCGTTTTCGAGTAAAAAATGATTAAATGTGTCGATGCGCATGAAATTGCGGCGCGCTGAGTCTCTACGTAATGGCGGGCGGCCGGTTGCCGTCCACCGCTAGCTCGCGGCGGCGTCGCAGCGTTATTTTAGTGTCATTTTCACGATGTAGGACATGATTGAAGAATCTGAAAAAAATACTGTACCTTCACAAGGCCTGCTCAAAGCGATAACTGAAGTTTCAAGAATGTGTTTTTATTTTAAAATAAGTAGCAAGTTATGTAATTATTATCATTTATGTGCCCTCTCATGGTGTGTAACCGTTATTTCTTGAATCTCTGTAATAAAAAAACGGTGAAAAACACATTCCTGAAACTTCACTTATCGCTTTGAGCAGGCCTTGTGAAGGTACAGTATTTTTTTCAGATTCTTCAATCGTGTCCTACATCGTGAAAATGACACTAAAATAACGCTGCGACGCCGCCGCGGGCTAGCGGTGGACGGCAACCGGCCGCCCGCCATTACGTAGAGACTCGGCGCACCGCAATTTCATGTGCATCGACACCTTTAATCATTTTTTACTCAAAAACGAAGAAAAACACCCCTCTGGAATTAATTCTCAGATTGTAGTACAGTTCAAGGAACGTGTCGAAATTTTAAAAAAATTTTTTGATCGTGTCAGTCACTGTTTTAAAAATCTTTGAAAAATTAATTGTTAAATAAACAATTGATAACAACTTTTTTTTACCATTTCGTATTTTTTTTTAAATTCTATGGAGCTTTCCGCGTAATTTGAAAAAAAAAAATATATTGTATCTAACTTTTTGCCAAAGTTATGAATTTTTGAAAAAAATGGGAGTCTAATTTGTTATTGTTAATAAAAAATCGAATTTTGCATTACGAGATTCACGCTTTGGCACAAAAATCTAACTCCCCCTACACAATCCACATGCCAAATTAAAAAAATATCTGAGAGATGACTGATCCGGTTGACGCGGAATAGCCCATACATGCGAAAGAGATGAGAATAAAGTTCTAAATGAAATTGTCAGGTAATTATTTTCAGTCTCGTATATTCAGGTTCCTTTTTTTTTCCAACACTTACACCCTCGGAAAATGATTATCCTACGGTTTTTATCTTGTTTTTTTTCCGTCTTTTTAAGTATACGTATAATACATGTACCTGTGACGTATATTATATGTAATAGTTGAAACAATCCCATGCATATTTACATCATGTACACAGAAGGTGACAGACGAAAAACTGTCTCTCTCATTCTCCGCCTTCTTTTTCCTCCCCCTCTCCCCCCTTTTCACTCCTCCTCACCGCCCCGAAATCTCAGAGCGTTTTATTCGCGGGTCTCGCTTTGCATTTAAACATGTAGTTTGGTTAATTTATTCGCGATAGGGCGGGACGGTAGTCGTCTGACTGGCCGCACGTAAAGTATATGAATAGTCCTAACCGAGCTTGAGGGGAAAAAAAACTTTCTTCGTTAAGAACAGAGAAGCCAGCTCGTTATTCTCGGAGAGAAACGCACTGCGACCACTTTTACACACCCCCCATATACATGTTGGTACAGCTGTTGGAAGGTATGGGTACGATAACTGTGAAAATTCACAGCTCGACTCCCCCCGGTTAGCAAAAGAAATGAATAAACGGGGAGAAAGAGAGAGAGAGAGTGAGAGAGAGAGGATGAATGAAAAACTCGCTATAAATTATGGATGATTTTTTGTTCCCATGTTCAAGGAAAGAACATCGGGTATGTAGTATGAATGCATGTATGTATGAAACTACTTTACAAGAGAGAGAGAGAGAGAGAGAGAGAAAGCGAAAAGAAAAGTCACAAATTTCAACCCTTCTATACATGTTATACCGTCCCCTGTGGGTATATTCACATATACACGTATACATGTATGCGTGTAACCCGTACCTGTCGCAGAGTAAAATAAGAAAGGGCATTTGGTGAAAGGGGTTGCGAGTTTCATTGCGGCTTAGTTTGTTATCGTCTCGGTGTACTTTACGAGGGACGTTTTCCACCGTCTGCGGGGGGGTATAAAGGTGTCGGTCGTGGGACGGAATGAAGAAGGGTGGCGGTGGAGGTGGGGGCGGAGGAGGATGAGGAGGGGGAGGGAAGGAAGATTTAAAGAGGCGGTGGAGTACGCCGAGGGAAGTTTGCACCTTGGTATCCCCCGTGCTAATTTTACGAGGTTAGTTAACTCTTGTAAGACGCTTATACCTCGGTCTTATAGCAATAATATATATATATATATAGTATATTATATAGGGTGGGGGAGGGGTACTAATTTCGTAATTTAGGTGAGAGCCAAGTTTAAGTTGTTTAAATGGGCGGTGAGGTAGGTTGATTTTTATCGCTCTTTGTACGCACCGTGAAGAAGACGATCAACCTGCCGCTCCCGTGTAACGAAAATAAGTAAATTTCATTTTTCATCATTAATCCGTTACACGTACCCGTAATCTTAATTTTATACCGAAGGTGTGAGATACTTGGAAGCTGTGAGAGAGGTGGTGAGATTTCGTTGGTACCATGGTTTTTGGGTAGCGATGGTAGTCGAAGAAGAAGCAGTGGGGTGGAAAATTTCCATACAAATTCACCGTGAAGTAGGTAATAAAATTTAAACAGCGCTTCGAAAGTTTATGGACTTGCCAAGCGCTAGCTCCGGCTAGCCAACCACCAACCGCCTACCACCCCCAATGCCTATGGGTTGTCTGAAACAAGCTAGGTGCCGTCTGCTCCTCGTACTTCACCAACTTCGGAATTACGCGGGCAACACCCTATTAGCAATAAACTGTGTTGTAGGTGCCCGTAGCTCGGCCCTAGCTTGACACCGTCGCTTTCCACCAGACAACTTGCTTGTAACAGGTACCGGCATCTCTTCCTCATGGAATTGACGAAACTTTCCAATGCAGGTCGGTTTGTCAGCTAGTTAACTACTTACGTACCTTTATCCTGTTACGGAGATGGAACGAGATGGGAATCGTTCCTTCTTTAAACTCTCTTGAAATTGTTTGCGCGAGGACAATGAAGAGGAATGGTCGGCGGAAACGGACAATGGTTGCACGGTAACGTTCATTAATGGGTTTCCAATGGTTCGGTATTTTTGGAATTTTGTTATCGGAATGAAAAGTGATACAAGCTTTCTTTACATGGATATTTGTCTTGTTCCTCTCGTAACTCGCGTCGCTGGTGATGGGAGCGTAAAATTTGCTTGGAAGGCAAACTCGTTTCGGTTTTGACGTGACACTGGAAATCCATCGATGAACGTTGTGTCACCGCATCGAAGGAGCTGTGGATTTTCTCACACGAGCTCTTCTTCCACCCGAGATGACGCGGACGCAACGTCTCGTTGAAATCAACAACCAGATGCAAATCCGTACGATATTTGCTAATTCTCACCGCGGATTATTATTATCTGCTTTAATCGTAGTGTTCTTCTCTGCGCGGGTGGCAGGGTTCGACGCCTAACGAGGCATTGTCCCTGCCTGCCTGCCTGCTTGCTTGCCGTCACCCCAACGCAGCACCACCAGCAGCAGCAGCCGTCGCGACGCTCTCAACGTGCGCATTAGGAATACGAACGAGGTATAAAACGTTTAAATTATGTACAAATTATGCCGGAGGAAAAGAAAAAATAAAAAAAAAAAAAAAACAGATAAAGAAGAAAAAGTTACCGGGAGAACAAAGAGGGTTGCCACAACGCGCAGCGCGGGAAAGTGTTCTTTTGGAACGATCGTTGAAGCGTAGAGTTTTATGGTCACGTTATGGGGGTGGCGTGTAGGTGTTTAAGTCCATCCGTTGGCCGACTTAGTCGAAAAGTAAAATTTAAACTCGGCGTGTTTTCCGTGTACGTGTTTTTGGCAACGAGTGATGTGAATTATACTAGAGAGAAGTTGCTCGGGTGCGACGATTTTGGCAGTCTTGACGATCGTCGCGGTTCGCGCGGGGGTTGCGAAAAGCTGTGGATGGGGGTGGGGGTCTCTTTTGTACAGCGGTAAATCAAGTTAATATAAATCCTTTATTGCTTCTCGGTGAAAATTACCTATCAAATAGTCTGGCAGACAAAGCAGTTGAATAAAGTCGTATCCAGGGCTCCGACGCCGTGAGCATTTGCATAATGGGCCATACGTTTCGACGGCCGAGTCTTGCGGAAGGAACTAACCCTTCCTTACCGTCCTTCCGTCCTCCCTTCTCCTCGAGCCGTAGATATAGTTAAAATTCACAATTGCTTGTTTCAGTTGGCCATTGTCTGGCTTAATTGGCAAACGAAATATCGAGGGCTTAAACTCGCTGCTGCTACTGCTGCTGCTGTTCCACGTTTCGGTTGAAACTTGGAGGGAAATTTTATCTCCCTCTCTCTCTCTCTCTCTCTCTCTCTCTCGAAATCCCTTTCCGGTACTTTTTCTTTCCTTCTTTGCGGAAACCGCAGAAGTGATCTTCCGCATCTAGGAACTCTCTAAATATTCACCAGAAGAGAACAATTTACTCGGTTTGTCAGGGGTTGTTAAATCCGGTCAAATATACTTCGAGTACGAGTCGTTACTTCGTTATACCTTCTTCTTCTTCTACTACTTTTTCTTCTTCTTCTTCTTCTACTACTTCTTCTTCTACTGATTCTTGTATACCGGTTTTGATCCATCCATATTCAACTACTGAGTTCAGATCCATGGTAATTGACGGTCGACGAGTTTGTCCGTAAAACATGACCAGAGTTGGGTTGTAGGGTTCTCCTTCGTACAAAAGTAAGTTTGTAATACGCTTATTATTATTAATATTATTATTATTATTATTATTCTACGCAGCTCTACTTTCTCGTTATCATGAACCTTCCGAGTAGAGTCAGTTTCAAAGTACCGCGGCATCTTAACGGGTAGATAAACAGTCCATATTTATGACAGGAGTCGGGAGCGTCATTTTTGCGGATCCTTGGGCCATTCGTATGTAAAGCAGGGACAGTAAGGCAAGCAGGCAGAAGCAGCAGACAAGGCGACTCTGGTGGAATCTCCTCTCTCTCTCTCCTTGGTCTCCCCCACATCATCTCTCTTCTCTCGTCTTCTCTTCTCTTCGCTCCATCGCCCCGTTTCCTCCGCTATCGGCGGTCTCATCCTCCGCCTCGAAGCGAGTCCGCAAGATATGCAAATGTCACTAATTACTGGTAGCACGGGATTACACGAAGCCTTTCGCCTCTCTCTTTCTCTCTCTCTCTCGCTCTCCCCCCTTTACTCACCCAACCCATCGGTTCCGCGCCGCCACGCGAGCGAACGGAGCAAAGCAGAGGGCCAAAAGAGAACTCCTCTCTTCCTTACCTCGGCAAGTATACCTCTCTATCTGCATTAAACCTTCGCCTACTGCCACTACCAGATAACTAACACTTCGTAACGACTTTGCTAAAATCCCTCGGTCTCCTTGAAACTGATGGCCTGTAATTTCAGTCACGGCAAAGAGAGGCACCGGTAGCTAGATATCCTCCTCTTACTTAACAACGCAAAACGCTCTTCTTGATTATCCGACGATTTTATATACCACCTTATCCTCGTTCGATGCGGAAATACTCTGCATATTACGGAGCTCAACTGTAACTCCGATGCCAAACGAGGTATCCAGTCATTTTTTAAACATCAAATATTTAAACATTCACTCCTCTCGCACCTACATTGGGAGTTCGACTTGACCCCATTCTTTTTTTTTTTTCTTGGTAAGAAAAAAGAAACAAGATCATAGCAGATTTGTTTCGATAATCCTGTATCGTGATAGATCAGGACCCATTTGGACATACTCGTAACTAAGCTGTTATTTTTTATTTTATTTTTTTTTCCTACCAGCAGAGCTGTAAAAGAAAAGTTCAACTTGGGTGTGACACAATTTTAACTCACACTTTTCGAACCCTCTGAATCTCATGGTTATTACCCGATTAAGCCCGAGGTCGCGTACCGGAGGGAGATGAGCGGTCCAATAAGGAGGACCGACTTTGGAAGGGTCCGGGATATCCGTTGTTCTTTTTCTCTCGTTTTAGGGTCACGTCGACGACTTTAGGACAGGTTAGTTTTATCTCGACGATCCTTCGCCACTTTGCGATATTTTCTTTCATCACTCCAATCGATCGTAACTACGTGCGTGTGTGTGTGTGTGTGTGTGTGTGTGTGTGTGTGTAGACACTTGCATAATTCCTTGAAGATTTTTTTTCTCAAACTTACGAACTCCATTTTAGGTAACTTTCCGTTATAATTCTTACGTACCGACTTTGGCATTGTAAAAATTGCAGAGACTTAAGTTACGGTCTGTGATCATATTTGCTCACTCTGGTACATACAGGCCTGTCTGCCTGAGTACAGAGTGGGCGTTAAAACTATGATACCTCATAGTCGTCCGGTTGGAACGAAGTAGGAGAGAAATAATCACGTTCGTTCAATCATGCCGACGACGATGATGATGATGATTATTATTATTGTTATTATTATTATTATTATTATTTCCGCGACTAATAATAAGCGGGTGTTCGATCATCCGTTAGGTGGCAATGTTACCTGCCCGCACCATAGATCAGGGTCTCGGATGTGTCAGTTAAACAGGATCTTACGCCGGTGTTATCGTTTTTCCGTATCTCGGTACCCGGACCGACACGCCATACTAAATCATCTTCAGGCAATCAGCCTCCGCCTTGTGCATCCCACCCGAAGGCTTTTACTGCACTTTTACTTGGACCTTCGTTGCTCGGCTGCTGCTCGACACAGCGTATTTATTAATACTCGCACGTTTATTGCTCTACATGTATTATTACGCCTTGCAGTATAGTAAGTTCGTGAAATGGATATGTTCGTAGATTTTTTGAGAAGATGATGATGATGATGATGATGATGACGATTATCGGTATCCTTTGTGAAAATCGATTCAGCGTCGTTTCGACACTTTCGACGAATCTCAATTTTATTGATCAACTGGTTGGCGTTTTGGGGTTCAATTTCGGTATTGCAGTTTAATTTTTTTACTCCGATCGTCTAGCTGCGGTCATTTGTGTATTAATTATTCTATCCACGTAATTCGTCGCTGCTTGCCGCGATATTCGAGGTATCGAATTGCAATCGTCGAATAGGATCCTTCGATGTCGCTGTCGTCCGATTCTTCGCGTAACGAAAGTTTCACCAACAATTTTACAAATAAGAAGAAGAAACTCCTTACTTAACTGCAGTTTGACCGTCTTACGTGCGGCAATTCATTTTATTTACTCCCTTTTTCGGCGAATCATTCCCTCTTCGAGAGCCGTTGTACGGAGGCATACCAAGTGTGTCCTTTGTAACGTTCCTCTACCTTCATCCGCGTATCCCAGTCCCATCATCACAACCAACGATACGCTTCGTTCTTTCCCGCTGCAACTAAGTTGCGCAATTTCGTAAAACCTGTTCGCCGCCTTCTTCTTCTTCTTCTTCTTCTTCTTTTTCTTCTTTTTTTTTCTTCCTATCTCCAAACTCTCCGCTGACCATTCTTCTCCGTCTTCTCCCTTGGGCTTAAATATCATTCGATCAGGGGAAGACTTCGACGGTTTGTTTGTTTCATCGCCATACACGAAGCAGCCCGTGTAGTCTGATTCTACGCGAGGACTTTTTATAACTCGAAACTTTGTCCATGATCGATTGATTTCCCGTGTTTATCTTCTTAGAACTCCTTGTAGTTTTACCCTGCTCCAATGATCACGATTACTTGGATTATCGATATTACGACTCTTCGTACCTCGGTCATTCCGTTATAGAAAAACGTATTGCAGAAAGGCAGAAGAGGATATTCATTAGCCAGAATTTCTCCTCGACACTAACGCTGATATGGTATAACGAATTCCGGAATGATTGAGCAAAGAGCTGAAAGGTAAAAGAATCCGGGACACGATGCGACGCGAGGCCGTGATCGTGCACTCACTTCGGTAAACTGGTTCTTCTTCTTCTTCTTCTTCTTTTTCTTTTTCTCCTTCTCCGCAGCCTCAAATGCAGCCTCTCCTCGGTAAACTGCACATTAGTAATCAATTACCGCAGGCGGTGCGGCACTCCTTTCAGTCTGCCAACCTACGCCGAGATTTCCTTGTTTGATTTTTCTGGTGTGGTTTCTTCGTCTGCTTCATCGATCTACTACAATCACCTTATTCAATTATCATAAGCACAATGCATCGCGATAATCGACCTCTTTTACGCTCAGTACTTGTCTATTTTCATTTTTTTACCACAATCGAAAAATATGGTTCCGGGTAGAAAATGAAAATTAGTTTTCTAGCTTTTACCGGAAAGTCTAGTATCCGTTGCTATTCTTTATCATTACGATCGCTGTTGCTATATTTTCTTGCAACTGTTGCGAAAATTTAATGCTCGTGCAACGATAAATTGACGTTACAGCCTTGTTTAACTAAAAAAGTAGAGTAAACCTCAGAAACTGATTTTGCGTCGCAACAACCAAAAAAGGATCGACGATAGCGCAAAATTGTTAGGCGTAGCTCGTTTTTCGTAATTCCAACAATATTCGAACAGTTTTTTTTTAACGATACCTGTTTTACTCAATTTTTCTAGTTACTGTAACAAATGAAGTTTTTTTTCAGTGTGTACCGTCATTCCCCACCCTTTCAATATATATCCATTTTTGTAACTGAAGCTAGTAGGAAAATCGTTTATTTACGTCTGTTTATATAACGGTACGATATTGAAACAGAGTCTGCAGTTGCTCTTGAACCTCGTTTTAAACTTTTCCAATTAGTTCGTTAGTTCGTCGTGTATATACAATCGCTCTTCAAGTATAAATAAACAAACAAATATTCTCAGTTGTTATCGGCGCTTGTCGCTCTCTGTGAATGAAATATGTCTCTTCTCGTCTTGGGAGGCAGTTCAGCCAATTAAGAGTGACAAAGTAACGTTAAGGATGGATTACTGCGCTGATCAAACATGCGCACACATACATACATGCGTGCATACACGTATTCGTGCGGGTGATAATTTATCGCGTATGCTTGCGCTACATATTTATTATCAGCATCAGCAAGTATTATACTTTTAGAACGAGCAAAGAGTCAAAGACTGTCTGACAGACTTCCTCTGTTTGGTGGACTCTGCGGTTTAATTACTTTTCTTTCCCACAATACTAAAATATTCTGTATATCCGTCATTCTTCGACGGAAGAAAATAAAATCAGGAAACACTGGTTTCTGCAAAACGTAGGTGCGTTGTTAAAAATTGTTATTTTAATGGATTTTTCGCTACGGTTTTACAGAAAGAAAAAGTAAGTTTTGCGCAATTTCTGCCAGGTTAGGAGCGTGAAAGATTTCAAATTAGTATCTTAAAATGTATAAACTCGCCAGTTTAGCCGTGCCGAGGACCGAATGATTAATCGTCGTTTATCCGGCAGTACGAGTTTCGAAACTTTGCGGATTTTCTCAATTCCCCGGAACTCGACAAGGAGGAAAACATCGACTGGCCCATATTTGAAAGCTTCTGTAACCGGGTCGCGGTCTCGTTTCGCAGACGCCGAGTCCATCCCTCGATTCTTTCTCTCTCTCTACTCGACCTTTTTCTACGTTTTGTTCGTTTAGTTTGAGGCCCGAGGCGTGTCGGAGGCTCTGGTTTACTTAGTTGGTTATAGTTGTCGTTTGTTGGTTGGTTGGTTAGTTAGTTAGTTAGTTACTTGGTTGGTTGCTTTGACAACCGGCCTCTGGCAGCAGAAGTCAAGACGAGGCTGACGGATAGGTTTGCAAAAAACTCAACCTGCTGCCCAGCCTGCTCCTGATCATCATCCTCGTTCCTCTCTCTCTCTCTCCCTCCCTCCTCTTTCTTCTTGTCTAACTTTTCTTCTTCTTCTTCTTCTTCTTCTTCCGTGTCGAAGACGATCAAGTCACACGCGCGTCTCTGGAAATCTCTTTTAGCCTCTGTCGAAGCTCGCTCGAATCGCTTCCATCCTTGACCGTGCGCCGTAGGCGGTCAGAAGAAGCGGAGCGAGTGAGTTGATTAAAACAGATTAACACTAATCGCACTACGAGCATGTTCTCATACCTTGCTGGGCGTTAACGCGAATAAGTCGGGAGTTTCCGACGTCGGCGAAGCGAGAAAAAGCCAACGGCTATGTTTCATAGTTTTCGAAATAATTGTAATTCGCCTTGGATAGCTGGGAGAGAACTTTTTTCCGCATTTTTTTTTTTAGAAGAAAATTCTTTCCCGGGAATACAATATTTTTTTGTAAATTGTAAATACCAAAGTTGTTGAAATAATTGTTTTAAAATTACAAGAAAAAAAAAAAGAAAAAAAATTACGGAACAAAATATGCTTATACATATTTATAAGATTTGATTTTTCAGTTCAGTGGCAGTTAATTCATGTGGATTAAATTGCGATACATGAAACGATAATTTCTTTTAGTTACCACAATTAAACGATCATTTTCCAATCTTTACGATATGATTTGCCTTTCTTGGCTTGCGAATTTTTAAAGAATATTTTTATACGAAAAAAGGCATTTTAAAAAACGGTGGTAGTTTGAACGAGCCAAATTTACTGCACTTTGTGTAGTCTTTAGAGCCTTTTCCGATCGCTGGTGGTGCGATAAGCGTTGACCAGTTATCGTCCCTCTCTTTTTAACCTTTTTATGTAAGGGATTCCAGATTTTTTATACGGGAACGTTGAACACGATCGCTTAGATCTGTCGATCCCTTGCCTCTTGCCTCGATCATTGACCTTAACATCTTAGCAGCAATATTTGTACCGCATATGCATTCGATATATCGAAATCGCTCGGCTCCCAGCGCAATTTAACCGTTATTGCTACACTTTTTATACGATACGTGTAACATGAAATTGAATTCCCGCATTGCGTTTGTAACGCGTCGTATACTATATTTTTAATATCCACGCAATTCTTGGGTTACGATGTTACAGTTTTATCACCGTATTTATTTCGAAACGAACGAACGAATCTAATCCTATAACTGCGGTCGGTGAGAAAAATTATTGTGTAGGTATAATGCCGTTCAAAGTGGAAGTTGATGAAATATTATGATCAAACATTCTTCGGAACGGTGGGAAATAAATTTAGAAAGGCTATTGATTGGAAAAAACTTTGGAAAACTTTGAACACCCGTCGCGTGTAATACGTTTCATTCAAGTTGCAATTTAACGAAGAAGAAATTCTTGCAAAGTCGTCAATTTTTATCGGCTCTGTATCAGATGAAAAAATTTGTGCACGTTTACGGCAGCGCGATGAACAAATCGCAAAACTTGGAATAAACTGGGCACGTTTTGCATTCTGCATCAGACTTGCTTTCAAATTATGATATATTTGTCATCTCTGGTAATTTTCGTCAATGATTCGACAATGATTGAGGAATTCCAAAGCAAATGGTACAAAAAGAAAAAAATCAACATTTTATGTATATACATATATGGAAAAAAAAATTAAAATTCTGTTTTACAATTACAGAGAAAGAGAAGAAGGTGATATAAATAATTTGCGCGAGTGAATTGAAGGCCTCTGAATATAAATGAATATCGTTGCAAATTTAGATAAGACAAAGCAGAATATCTCGTGAACAACTCATTCGAGAGAAATATGTTTGAAACAAAAAATTTTTGGTTCGAAGATTTGAATTCTGCGAAAAAAAAAATTGAAATCTTTTATTTTGAACTGATTTTTCCACGACATGAATTTTTCGAGATATCTGAAAATTGATAAAGGTTCTCGATGAGACGGTGAATTGAGAAAAACATTTCCTTCAATAGACGCTCAAAACTACGCCCGTCAACTTCGACGCACTTGCTTCGCAAAAGATGCACGAAATCGTGGTAAATGTCCTCTATCGATGTCTCCGCAAGGATTTTTTGATTCGCTCCTTCGTATCATCCGGATTGGTCGGATACCACGCTGTATAAACTTTTTCTTCGAGGTAGCCCCGAAAAGAAAGAAATCAGGACTTGTGAGAAGAGACGGAATGAAGTAAAAGTCGATTATTTTTTTCGCGTGGAATGAAAATCTGTTTAAAAAAAAAAAAAAAGTCCACGTTTCCGTTTGAAAGAGCAACGTTAACCTTCAAACGACCTTGCAAACGTCCACCGAATCAAAAGTACGACATCGAAGTGCATCGCGAAACTTTTCTTTCGAACACATTTCTCTCAAACGCGTTGCTCCAGGGATATTCTGCCGTGTCAACTTGAATGGGACACCCCGTATAACGCGTACACTCGCGCACGGCTTATGAATTTGAAATATACACATATGCCGTTCGTATTAACACGTTAGTCAGTCTGTAGAAGTTACCGTATCTTGAGTCACATATCCGACGACGTGGGCTTCGAGAAATGCATGCATAGCCGGGCTCTCTTCTTCGCGGGGTCAAAGAACCAGCTGTGCCAGTCCGACTGCCAACTCCTCCATATATATATACATATAATATACCTTCTACCTACCCTTCTTCCTACGTGCATCTGCACTTCACAGTTTCTCCTACCTACGTTTAGAACGAGACAATAGCCGCTGTTCCTATGACTCTCCGATTCTACCGCGTGGAATACCAATTCGGTAGTTTCGTTTCGAATGCAGTCATTCTCGACGGATTTAGAAACGAATCCCTTTCTTACGTCGGATTCAATCTGTTTCAAATCTTTTCTACCTATCGTCTTATCTCTTTGAACGTTTCGATATCAACGTTGGAAGAAGACGGAGAAATCGAGAATTACGAAAAAAAAAAAAAATGAATATACCAAAAGTTGCATAAGCCAATTTATTCGCAGATATGTAATTCTTGGGTGAATTTTTTTTTTTTTTTTTTGTCTACCGTGTAATAATATATCCTTCTTCTTCGATGTTGAACTTGCGATCATATGTGTATAATTTATACGTGACTGTGGCAAAAGATCCTCGCGAAGTTCGAGAAACGATTTGACGTCTTTTCCACATTCCGCATTCTTAAAACTACAATGAATGTTCGCGTGTAGATTTTCAAGCAAAGAAAAGGAACCAGTGAAAAGTTGCGGTGGTTCGCGTATTGCAGAATTATAACTTTGAAATCGTCGTCAAGTTTTTTTTTCTTTTTTTATATGTAATTACACTTCGCAGCTTGTTTCAAGTTTTTCGAATTCCTGACCGTTCCCGTAAGCGAATGCATTCGTATATTGTCAACGCAGCCGTAGCTTAGCTTTCGGAATGTTTCACTCGTCCGAAAGCTCGGTCAGAGGTTTACTTACGAATTTATCATCGACACTTGTTGTCAGTTACTGCACGTTGTCGTTAGCACGCCAACGCAGCCGTAATTCATCGCATGGCCTACATGAGAACGTGATATCGGTGTACGTACGTACTTCGATGTCGGTGGGAGGGGATATCGTATTTGAAAGTTTTATCAATACCGAATGCAAATCACCGATCAGATTGCAGAACGGAGAATATTCGCGGAAATTCACCCTCGTGTATCGTATATTTAAACGAAATCGAACGTAAAATTTTACATATTTTTACAGTAGTACGTAAACTGTTATTCGATTTTCAAAATCTTTCGTTGCACCATTCTACAAACAGGTAACTACTCGTTTACCTCTGTCAGGGTTTATACTAATATCTGTTTATGATACTTGTCGTAAAAATTTCAAATTAAATAAATTAATAAATAAATAAGTAAACAAATATTGTCGTACTAATTAATTCTTCTTAAAATGCATTCATTCGCCGTTGCTTCTTCCCTTCCGTTTCTTCGACCATAACTGTGATTGAAACGGAAAAGGAAAAGAAAAAAAAAAAAAGAACGAGTTTGACGATGGTTAATTTGAAAATGTTTCAATCGCCGTGGCTTTTAATTTTCCACGGAGAGCAAAGCGCGGCCCTTAATACCGGCTCTTAGCCCCTTTACCGTCTCGTTGATGCGCAGCTATCATCCCTTAGAACCAAGACCCTTCCGCAACGTCTCCCTTCATAACCCACGGAGAGACTCGAGCGAGTGAGTGAATGCGAGAGAAGTTTGAAGGTTCCGCCGCAGGCCTCTCTCTTCTCTCTTCTTTTCTCTCCCTCCACCATTCCTTGTTTTCCCTCCTCCGCATATGCATGCATTACCCTCCAACGACGTTCGTCTCTCTTTCCTCCTCGACGCGTATATATATATATATACACCTATACACAGGAGATGCCGCGGGATTTATTAACGTTCTCTACGTTTGCTTCTCCGTATATGATGATGTTAACAGAGGACTCGAAAATTGTTGTTATCACTCGCTCGCTCGCTCAAGAGCTTCGGCTCGCCGACTTGACCCAGCCAATCCCTGCGGAACCCTTTTCTACCTTCGCTAATTAGACCGGGTCCAGATGGAACCGCGTTTCAGGTTTGTGGTTCAATTTTACGAGGTTTGAAGTGCCGTTCGTCATGCCGGAGCAACGAAACACTGACGAACGGTGCAACAATCTCTGTTATCAAGTTTTACGATATATGTACTTCAAAGGATTTTCAATTTCGAAATACAATTGGCATGGTTTTGTTTGTATCGATGAATTTATTTATCGCTGGAAAAATTATCGAGACATTAACGTTACGGATTTAAATTCTGGACAGTTTAAAAAAAAAATAAAAAAATAATTTTTTTTTTGTACGGATCACGTTGTCGACACTTCTTTTCTCTTACGATATTTCGATTTTTCCTAATTTAATTCACTTTGATTCGCGATTTTTAACGAATCTTGCCCCGCTGTTGTTCAAGAAAGATTGTCTGAATAATTTAGAGAGCGCGATTCAAAGGATAATTGTCGAGTTGCAAAAAATTCATTGCAAGCTATTATTTAAAAATTCCGAAAGTAAGCAAAATATTTTGCGAACGAACAGACGAACATATTGTACAATATAAATGATTGATATTGGCGATCTTACGATGATCGTAGACTCGTTAATTGATTTTGAAACGAATACAGAGTTAATCAGCTAAACGATTCGGACTTTGAGTAACTTGCTAGAACTGGGAAAATGTCAGGAAAAACTGTATCCCTCAGGTCCTGAAAAAAAAATCCGTAAATGTCGTTGCAAGTTTTTTCTAAAAAATTTTCGCAACCGTCCTAAAATTGTCGGTGTAAAATTTTATCGCCGCGTTGAAAATCACAGTCGCGTAGGTAGGTATTGTTAATTTAGGCAATTAGTCAGCGAGTCAACCACCCACCGATATCTCTCAAACTCGAAATCCACCTTCACCGTTACCGTCTTGTAACGGCGCAGTGTAAACACCCTGGTACAAGGAGGGTGAGGGGGCGGGAGGGGGCGAAAGCAAGCGGGGCAAGTAACGGGTAATTTCAAACTTCACGGATCGGAAAGCACGGGTCCTCGATCGGTAATAAGATTGGGATCGGGAAGTACAAACAGCGCTGCTGCCAGAGTCCTCTAGGGTACTTTAACACGAACTATAAATATCTACAATGATTCGCTTGCTGCTGTTGCCTTCTATTCGTAACGCGGCTTCTAACGCAACTCATCCAGTCGGGTGAGCAGCTTGAATTTTGGCTAAGAATTCACGCCCGAGTTGACTGGAGCCACGCAGCATCAACGGCAGAATATGGGAGACACACCCGGAGCTTATTCCCTCCATCCTCATCCAACCCCCGTAGACGCTTTATGGTCTATCTATATTTTATGCCCATCCACTTGTGCCGGCGTTGTGCTTGCAAGAGACAATAAAGAGCTACTACACTCGCTGCCTAGACCACCGTTTTCTTCAGGTATGTGTTTTCCCGAAATTCTCGAACAATAACGGTCGCTTTCTGGAAACGACGCGTGCAGAAACCGCGAAATGTTTTTCTTACTCGTGCGGAAAGTCCAAGGTTGAGGGGAGCTTTTTGCGCGTCAGTTTTCGGTACGGTTCAATCATAATCGTCTAACCACGTAAAGCTCGCACGTTGAAGGGATAAACAAGAATTGGCGAAAAACGATTTTCAAATTTTCGATTGACTTGGAGTGATTTTTTTTTTTTTTAGTTTTTTTTTAAACATACTTTTCGATTAGAATGTATGAAACAATTGGTCTAAGCTCTACTACTAACTAATGAAGCGAATAAACAGACAGCGAAATTAAGAGACGAAGACAGATGCGTGTTTACGGTACAAAGTTTAAAGCAATTTTTTTTTATCTTTTATTTATTTATTTATTTCTTATCACAGTATTCGTTTGGTAACATTCGATAGTTACAAAGCGTTTTTTTAATGAGGCTGAAGTTAGTAACGTTATAGTAATGAATCAACGTTTCGAAAAATCGTTATTTCACAGTTGCAGGAATGTCAGTGATTCGGTAAATTATAAAAAGGAAAAACGTGTGTCTTCGTGTTTTGAAAACTTGACCACTTCAAAGTCACTATAAACTTGCAGAATAGCAATTTTTTCTCCCAACGTTTCGTTACGTTAACGTTTAACGACTTCAGACTCACCGTTTTTTTTTTTTTTTTTTTTATCCACGATGACTGGTAGATCAGACAGGGGGCTGGGGGGGGGGGGGGGGGGCGTGGCGTTTATTTCACCCTTTATAACAATATATTGTCATAACACTGGATACTGGACGAGTCATTTAAGCCATGGCTTATATACCTGTATTTTATACCTACAACAAAAAAATTTGCCGCTGAAGCATCCTTTACCTCTTTTTTTTTTTTTTTTTTTCCTCCTCTTTCTACTCACCGGCTCTCTCGGAAATCTTTTCGCCTCTTTTTATCGTCCGTTAGTTTCTTCTTCTTTTTTCGACATTCTGTCGTTTCTTTTCTCATCTCTCTTATCGCGAATATCATGGTGGTTGAACACCTCCGACCATGAAGCTGCTAACTTTTATACGGACTAGAAACGTAATGTTCTTCCTCAAGTAAATGGCGGAATGAATTGATAAAGGTCCCTTAAAATCGTCTAGCAACGTCGACGAGATTAGGGCATGCTGAACAATTCGCTTGTTCCTTTTTTTTTTCTCTTTTTTCTTCCCCACACTTACAACCTTTTATTTTTAAACACCAAAATACGCGGGTGGGAGTCAAAACTTGGAACGGTCGATGTATCGAAATATTCAAAAACTGTGTGAGAAAATAAAACTAAGGAAAGATGAATTGTTCGAAATGTTGATTTTCAAAAATTTCACTGATTAGAATTTGAGTGACTGGTAATCAGCGACACTTTCAAGCAGAGTTATCAACATATCGAACAATTCATCTTTCGTTATTTTACTTCCGTTTGTTTGAAATTTCTATATATATCGGCCATTCGAAATATTGACCCTTTGCCAAGTTTTAACCCCCCCCCCCAACGAAGAAAGTTGAGAACGCTGCTTGCTTACGGGGGGTTATGATAATGTTGAAGGTTTACCGCAATCCTCTATTCCTCCCCCATCCACTCGGTCTGGCTTTCTATTTACGATGTCTTTGCCCCCTTGGTTCTCTTTTCGTCTTATTTTATTTTTAATTTTTTTTTTTTTTTTTTTTTGACTCAACCCCATCCCTTCGGCACGGTCGAATTCCGCTTGAAATTCCGGTCTACGTGATAAAATATTATACAGAAAAATGCGACGCCCGGTGCTGTGTAATATAATGCGCGGGGCATAGTGCTGCGGGAATGAAACAAAAAGAAGCCAATAATGCTCGGGGAAAAAGTTGCCAGCGAATGAATGACTCTCTAGTTTCGCATCAAGACTCGCAATACGAGCATTTTACGTCCGTCGTAATACCTCCCCCCTCCCCCCCGCCCCTTTCTCTCCGCCATCCCCCGACAACAACGAAGACGAAGACTATGCGCCGTATGTCGCAAAAATTGCACCCAGGTTGATATTATTTCGCCACTTTTCACATGCGGTAAGTTTATTTATTTTTATTTTTCGTTCGTCCGTCCGTTCAACCTGTAGAAGTAAGAGAGAGAGAGAGAGAGAGCGACAGAGAGAGATCCGTTTTTACTACTCGAGTGAATAATTTTTTTGCTCAACATTTTATTGTTGCTTTACTTTTTGCATACTTCGGGCAATATTGAAAATTGCTAAAAGGTGGCGGTGATGAACAATCTGTAACGTTTGATTAACTGATTCGGACGCGTCTTACGACGTTGCCAAGTATTCGTTCTTCAACTTTTTACTCATTTGGCAGTCAGCTTTCTTCTTGGCTGCACGCACGCCATTCTGTCGTATCTTCTCGTTTATTTTTTTACCTTGCACTTTGCTGCGAAGTTCAGTGCCCCAGTAATTCATTTCCATTAACCTAGTTGGTAATTTTATACGCGATGCGGCTGCGAAATAGTCGGGAAGAAAATCGCACGTCAAGTATTTACTATATATATATATATGTATAGTCGAGTCCTTTGGATATTTAATTTTGGTTTATTTGGTACGGCAGGTGAAGGCGAAATAAGAGAGGAAATTAATTTCTAGGGAGGTTGGATCGTTTTTTCAGGTTTTAAATTTTGCCAAAGTGGAT
Organism: Neodiprion lecontei; assembly: GCF_021901455.1. Classification (NCBI taxonomy): domain Eukaryota; kingdom Metazoa; phylum Arthropoda; class Insecta; order Hymenoptera; family Diprionidae; genus Neodiprion; species Neodiprion lecontei. The sequence goes on along the minus strand of NC_060263.1, from coordinate 4,674,118 downwards.
GAACATACAAACGAACCAACTATTATCGGATGCTGTACAAAAGAGAAGTACGGGATGGAATTAAATTAAAGAAATACGCGAAGCCGGCAGCTCTTAAAGGAATGTGAATGTCTATTTCGAGTATTCAAATTCAATTATCCGTGCAAAGAGCTAACAATAACATTTTATGAAAAAGAAACACCCTATACGTATAATATGGGAATTCTATCTTTCTCTCTTCTTATAAAACTTAAATTTCAATCCCTCGTGGTTGAATTGGATGTATAATATCATCGTAGAAAGTTGGTTGTAACGTATATTATACGTCGTTTCGTCTGCTTGCTTTTAATTAATACATTTTTTTTTCTCCTCTCTTTCTTATTTGTTACGTTACATAGAAGCGAGTCTAGCATCTTCCTCCCCCTCGTCTCTGGATTATCGGACTTTCTAACCCGTGTTGATTTTTCATTTCGGATATAAGTAGGTATACGCTTTGCACTTTTCGACGTCTCTCTCTCCCTCTCTCTCTCACTCTCCCTCTCCGGTTACACGTTATTCAAATATTTAAGTCCTTTACTCAAGAAAGAGAAACAGAGAGAAAGAGAGAGAGAGGATAAGGAGAGTTCTCGGTGTATACTTAAAACAACCTTTACAAAGGATAAACTTTGCACGGGTATTGATGCTGCTGCGGAGGCGGAGGTCCTTTGTCAAAATTATTCCTTCATCCAGTCTCCGCCTCTCTGTGTATAACAACATTATATATATATATATATATATGTGTATGAAACATTGCGAAAATGGAGTTAAAAGAAAACTGAGGAGAACGCATTTGCCCGTCGTCACTCGTTGAAATCTTTTCTGTCGAGACCAGGAACTCACATATTGTAACGTCGTCGACGTCGTCGTCGTCTTTGGTCGAGTCACCCTGTGTCTGCAGGCTTTATTTATTCTTATTTATGCCATCCATCGCTCAGCAGTGATGCTGCCGGCGGGTAAGGAAAGGAGGAATCAAATATTCATTCGCGTCGACGAAGACGACGCGTGTCTCGCTTCAAACGTATATTATACACGTATATACGTACATACATGTATGTATTTATATATATGTATATACACATGTATATGCATGCATCGGAGATATGACGAGAGATTTCTCACGATCAAGACACGCCTTGAAGAGGAGGCCGCCAGGACCACCCCGAGATCTATCTTACTTCTTTGTCGTACGTGCGTTATTTATAAATATATACGAATCGGATGCCAGGGTAAACACGATTTTTATTCAATCACCTCCACTGAGAGAAATTTTTTGTTCCGGTTACCGCTCGGTCCTTAACTATTTTCATTTTTTACCACAATCGAAAAATACAGTTCCAGGTAGAAAATGAAAATTAGTTTTATAGCTGTTACCAAAAAGTCTAGTATCCGTTACTATTCCTTATCATTACGATCACTCTTGCTATATTTTCTTGCTACTGTTGCGATAATTTAATGCTCGTGCAACGATAAATCGACGTCAAAGCCTTGTTTGACTAAAAAAGTAGAGTAAACCGAACAAACTGACTTTGCGTTGCAATAACCAAAAAAGGATCGACGATGGCGCGAAATGGTTGGGCGTACCTAGTTTTTCGTAATTCCAACGATATTCAAACAGTTTTTTTTTTTTTTTTTTTTAACGATACCTGTTTCACTCAATTTTTCTACTTACTCTAACAAATGAAATTCTTCTCAGTGTGATTCGTTTCCTCGGGCGTATTTCGGATGTTTGACTTTTTTATTGGACAAAAATTGAGCGAGAAAGTGAGATAACCGCGAGATTGTTTCTTGAATTCATCTCTTGACAATTTTTTTTATTTCATTTTTTCTATCAATGATTTTACTGCAGTCATTTTATCTATGAATCGTTCTTACCGAGAGGGGGAACGAATGGAAATTAAGTAAAATTGAGAGACACAGATGGTAAAAAAAAAAAAAAAAAAACGTTTGCCAAGATTATTTATTGAAAATTATTCTTTTTTCAATTTGTTCTTATTTTGTCTCATAAATAAGAACAAGAAGGAAATGAGAATGAAAAAATTTGTATGTCGCGTCGTTGGCGAATAGAAATAATCCATCTTTGTTCGCTCCCCCTTCCTCTCTTTTTCTCTCTCTTTTTTTTTTCCTTCATCCCGTTTCTCCTCCACGAGAAATTTATAAAGTAACTTGAGCGGTCATAATTGCTACCCTTAATCCACCCTTAAATATATTTTTAATCTCCGATACCGTGCGGAGTACCTTCCAATTTTCTTCTTTCCGGCTGGGCGAGGCGGAAGGAAACGGCGGGTCCTCGAGGTCCTTGCTGGGGGGGGGGGGGGGGGGGGGGGGGAGGAGGATTCTCTTCGACTCCCTGTTGACTTCTTCATTATTTTCCATTACCCGAACTGCTGTCTAATTCCGCGGAAAGCCGATATTGCGGCAGAGAGATCATTTCATTAATACGACTCAATAACGAAGTTACACATTTACTACGTCTCTGTATTTACCAATTTACTTTTCAAAAGTTGATGATTCGTCGGGCTTTCGATCTTGGGCAAAAACAATATCCAAAAATAAAGAAGGATAAAAGGAAACAAAAAAAGTTAATAAAATAAAACGGAATAAAAATAAAAAAATTAAAAATTCCGAAATCCTGCAGCGAATCAATTTTCAGACAAGAGTTAACAACGTGCCGCGCCGCACACAATCCGTGCAACGCCATCGTCGTCGCCATTAACGATTCAGTGCCAAGTCTCTACGTGGAAAGACTAACGCACCGTAATCTAAACTGCATAGCCAGGGCTGCCGCATCAATTTCTCTTCTCCGATGCCATTCGCCTCCCCGTATGTATCAGGCCAGCGATTGACGACGTTGCCCTGAACCCGAGACCTTGGTGAGAGAGGAGCTTTGCACTTCGCTTAATATCACATGACGTGTGCAATTTGCAAACATTTCGCAATATCAAGCGTCGATGATCGCTTTCACGGGCTGCATTTATTCTCTCGCGTCGTTAAACGCCCCCGAGAGTAAATAATCTCAACGTTCAACGGTATTATCGCTGATAAACGTATTATCCGTATCGATAAATTTCAAATTTCGATTCTTCGGTACCCACGAATGCTTTTCCAGCCTGTTTATTATTTCACCTGTTGTACGTATTCCACTAGCGATTTTGCATAAAGTATCGAAGGAAATTATTGTCAGTATATATATGTCAGGGTTCAAATCTGACGCGAATCGGTGTATCAGAGGGGAAAAAAATACGGCCGCTGATCAGGAGTAAGCGGAAAATGAAAATTAACTGACAAAATTTCGGTCGAGCTTTTTCTTTTTTGTTATGGTTCGGGTGAACGTACAACCTTTAATTCCATTTGGTACTTTTATCTACAGTTCTGTACTTGCCTTATGCGGAATTGAATAATCCGATATTGCGACGAAGAGGAGAGAGAAAGTAGCTAGCTATTTACGGAAGTGTGGCAAATGTGGCAAATGTGGGAAACATCGTCGTCCCCCGTAGAATCGTATAAACGAAGCTGCCAGCAACCCCGCGTTCCCATTTTCTCCCGGGAATTTGAACGCTGTGTTGTACGGCGTGCAGGGTTGCGAGAGAAAGAGAGAGAGAGACTGACGAGCATACAGCCTCCGAAGGATTATAATTAATAAAATATCAACGTTAAGTGCAGCCAAAGCTTCTTAACCAAAGAGCCCTTAGGCGCGCGCTACTCTCTCATCGTTGAGTCGAGTAAGAGCTGTGGAGAGTTGTTGTAGCTCTTATACGGTACTGCCGAATAAATTAATTGTCACTCGAACGATGCCCCCGCCGCCACCCCCGCGGCTCCGTTGCTTCGATCCACTTCTCTCAGATTTCACAGGCCTCGTGCTTTTGCCAATTTAATCGGTACTTTGCGATCGGCTAGACATCGGATTAGTTGGCGAGGTTGGTGAAAGATGAAAAAATTAAAAGATGAAAAGAATTGAACGAAGTTTGAACGGAGAAGGGGATGAAAAAAAAAAGTCGGGAGGCGAAGATTTTGCCAGACGGTTGTCAAGGAGTTAATTTAGGTAATTTCTTTCTTTTCTTCTTTGCCTTTTTTTTTTTTTTTTTTTGCCCCTTCCCTCGACTCTCGACGTTTCAGCTTTCACGAGGGATGTGTATGAAATCAAATCGCGAAAAAGACTCTTTGCGTCAGGTGCTCTGACAAAGAGATGATTTTTTGGTCTTTTGGTTACTTTCTTTTCTTTTCTTTTTTTTTTTATTTTACCCCCATTTCGCGGTCATAACGTATTCCGTCTATCCTTAATACGGCTGTCACTTTTGCCTACTGGAGCCGAGGGTCGGAGAGTCGTTGACGACACACGCGCGGGGTATCATCGAGTTGATAAAAATAAGAAATGTATTTGCCCCTTGACGAGGAAGAGAGAGAGAGAGAGAGAGAGAGAGAAGAAGGAGAATAAAGAAACTACGACGACGACGTGTGTAATCCCTGAATCTTGACTTTGACGTACGTGCCGGGGGTTGCGTGCATCTCTTATTTATGTCGACGGGAGTAAGTATAAGACCGAAGAAGATTGAGGAAAGGGAGGCGGGAGAGACTCGCGAAAATTCGATGCATGCGCTTTTTCGCTCGAAGAAGAATTATTATGGGATGATGAAAAATCTTGGAAATCTAGTACGCGAGAGAGGAGATCCTTCTCTCTTTCTATCTCTCTCTCTCTTTTCTCCTTTGAAGACCCCCGACGAACGGGAAAAGCTTTCACAATGAAAATTATTACGAGATAGATAAGTCGAGGAGAAATCAAAAGCTGTCTGAAACCCTTCGAAACTTCGAGTTGAAAATTTGAACGTATTATACGTACAGATTTTTCGATCTTCTCTATTGAAAATAGTCAACTTTTCATCCAGCTTTCATTGATTTCCAAAAATTGATAAAAACTTTTCATCCGAAAGTTGTATCAACACTTCATTGCCGTGGTCAGGGGCAATTCGCTACGATTCAAACATTAACGTTTCCATTTCTCGTTAATTTTTCGAGAGCTTTTTTTGTTTATTTTCTTTTCTTCGCCAATACACTCCGACAACAAACATCGATGATATTTTGTCATCGAGTTACGTTTTGCAGGCGCGACGGCGTCCCAGATAATGTAACCAAATTTTGCGAATGGCGCCGTATAAGCCAAGCTGAGAGAGAGAGAGACGGACCAACGCGCCTTTGTCTCACTCGACAAATTTATGCAAAGCGGGATTCAATCCGATTTCCCCGGCTAACGCCGGTTCTCCCCGTCTCAACCCCCCCACCCCCACCGTTGAGTGTCTCTCCATCGGCTCGTTTCGTCGTTGTAATTTAGCTGACAGCCACTTACTCGTAGTTCCGATACAAACATACCACCACCCCCGTCACCCCCCCCGGACCAACTCTCGCTATACGAAGACACCACTCGCGTTAACGCATATTGCTCGGCGAGATTAGGCAAAGCGTCTGTTGCGAGAGTGTAAAGAGAGAGAGGAGAGAGAGAGAGAGAGAGAGAGGGTGGGTCGAGGAAGGGTGAGGGGGGAAGAGGAGGGAAAAACGAGACGTTTCTTAATTTGTCTCTTTTTTTTTTCTCTCTTTTTCTTTACCCGACTCCTGAATTTTCAGACAAATTATTCCGAGACGAGATCAAAAAGAAGAAGAAGAAGAAGAAGAAGAAGACGACGGAGGTGGGGAAACCTAGCCGAGTAATATAATATTTATTTCAAGTGGCGGGGTTGCAGGTATTGCTTTGAATCCCCGTTCATTCTTGGGCGTCGCGACGTCGACGTCGTCGTCGTCGTTCGTTTTGCCGTAGGGAATTAGCCGGGCTGCTTGCTGTCCTTGGTGTTTGTAGGAGGTAGTAGTAATGCAGGATGCGCCCTTAAACCACCTACGCAGAGGTTATGAGAGAGTGAACACGTCGTGGGTGGGGGGTGGAGGGAGGGCGCTTACAGGAGGTTTCGGGTTCAAGAGGCGTAAATTATTACCACCTCGGGCAGAAGCATTTGCGAAATTAGCTTCGGACAAAAAGCTATTAATTTAAATATCACTCTGCAGGTTGTACGCGCCCTCTGTCATTCCCTATATATCTCTCTCTCTCTCTTGCTCTCTTGCTCTCTCGTTCTCTCACATTATATTTCTTCGGCTATCCCATTTTAGGAATGAAATTTGGCAAATTGCACGGGTCACAGTGCCCGGCAAACCGCTCTTGATAAATATATTAAAACTTTCGAGGGATAGTTACTCTCTCGGATCAATTTGACGCGGATAAGTCGAGAGTACGGAGAAGAAAGGGTAAGACTATCGGACGATGAGATAAATGAGAGTAAAACGTTGTAAAGAACTTGCGCCAAGTTGAGATATATTTGTCATATTACGAAAGTTCGCTATCCGGACAAGGTAAATATCTTATATTACCCGATTCCGGGTAATGTTGGCATTCCGCTCCGTGGAATCAATATCTTCTGGATAAATTTTAAAGGGAAGAAAAATTCGTACGGACGTTCAGTTACATGCTTATGTTACGTTAATTGCCATTTCCATCGCCGTTAATAATAACTGTATATGTACCGTACACGTGAAAGACGTTGAAGTTCAACTTCTGTCTTTGTATTTAAAATCCAAATTTCCACTCGGAGCATGGTTAGCGGATAAAACACCAAGTGCCGCGGCGTTATTGTTGACTCGACGCGAGGGTAATCCGTCGACTGATCCACCCTCGAAATATCCTCTAAACTCCGTACACGCCAAGTCCATTTCTTCTCTAATTTCAAAAATCCATCCGATGAAAAAGAGGATCAAGTTGTATCCCTGGGGTGGATTCACTTGTTGCCGTTCGTTCTTCGCAGGTTTTTTCTTTTCTTTTTTCTTTTTTTGACCAGGATCTTGTGGCCAAAGAAAAAGAATAAAGAACCGTTGGACCGGTTCGATATTCTTCGTACAATTGAAATTTCGACTGAACGTTCTAACGAGATGACGATGAATAGGTAAGAACTTGAATTATTGTTCAGAACTTTGATCCGTTGTATAAAAAATTCTTCATTTCACCTTTTCTAATCGGAATCAGTTTCCAATATTCAATTTCTCGTCCATCTTCCTGCGTAAATTCACTTGTCATTTGTTACTTGAGATTTTTGATGTCTTGACAGAGTTCCAAGGCGACGTAAGCGCAAAGAACTGATGGGCTAGGTCAATATTTGATATGATTTAAATTTGGACCGATCGTGACGATCAGATAACAGATAGCCAGTCGGAAGTTTGATCATAGGAAAGCTTGATCCAACACCCGGAGCATTTTTCTTGTACTCACTCGACTTTTCTACCGTGCGCGCGTTCTCTTCCAAATTCCGTATTCAACTCCTCGTTACGTGCTCCGAACATTGGCCAGCCAGTGAACTTCCGACTTTAGGTTATCTCGCACGTCACACGCTTACAGAGAAAGCCGATATAATTAAAACGTTTACGACCTGGAGGAAGGAGTGCCGGGTAGACGGGGTTTCTGGTGTACGCTACAGTAGTTGCCGGGTGGCAGCGGCTAGACGAGAGGTGGTTCAGGACGTTGGAATGGCACATGAACCACCCTGCCGACAAGAAGCCAGCCACAGCCCATCGTCTATTGTTTTGTGCAACATTGTGTGCCTTGCTCCCCTGGGATATCCGGAGAAGGGATGGGGTGAAACAGGAGGAAGAGCTGTAATACCTGAACGTTGACTCCCGCCGTCTTGTTGGCTTGTGACTTCCTCTCTCCTTACTACCTCAACCTTGGGATTTCACCGGGGAGGTTGAAACGTCGGTGAACTCCCGAGTGCGTCTGTACTTGCAACTTTGTTTTTCCTTGGGGTGGGGAAATCCGTCCATTTTCTGGATACTTGACGGAGCGCGGAGCTTGGAGGTAGAGCTAATTAACCAACCTCAAAGGAAAATCAAAACGCATCCGAATCCAGCAGCTGTTCAGGTTAAAATCAACGCTCTTTCAACACCCCTTTACTCCGGCACTGTGACATCATCACCTCGTCGTGTATCCTCTCCTTTGGCTTCCTCCTCGTCTGATCCAACGCGTAATCTGGATCGTCGTCTGATCCGACTTAACCCCCTGACCCTCACCCGCTCTCAATCTTTCTCATATTCGGGCTCCGGATCATCGACGAACGCCGGTGATAATCCGTGATGCTGAACGGGTACTGTATCATACTTGGATCGAAGGTGTAAGCTCTCTGCGTACGAATGATTTTAACCTGAACATTTGATCACCATTGGCGCAGATCGATCGCATCCTTAGACTACTATGAAAATGTAGTCGCGGAATTTTTGTCGTTAGTTTGGGGTACGGAACGGTATAAGGGAAGGTTAGACAAAGGAAGGCTGCTCTATGATCTATACGGTCTTACCCTTTAACACCATAGCGTTAACGCTATTCTTAACCTCTTCGACGGTGCGTGGTTGATTTATAGGGTCAGCCTCGCAGCAGGGCTACACTTGGTTCGTAAACCGTGACACGCACGAATGATCGCATGCAAAACGGCGACGCCGACCGTTTGGCGTTTCCACCAAGAGGGTGGTAAGAAATAGAATATGAAGAAGAAGAAGAAGAAGAAGAAGAAGAAGAAGAAGAAAAAAATTATTCCGGTGTATCAGGAAGTGGCATCCCGTGGCGTGAGTGAAAAAGAGAGACGGGGGGAATCTGAAATAGGGTTTGGTTTCCACTTCGGGGTGCGACCCCGTATCGAAGAGTCTTGTTTCCACTAATTTTTTTTACTTTACTCCTCTTTTTTTTTTTTTTTTTTGTTTTTTCGTTCTTTTGTCTTGGATGGGACGTTTTTCAGGGCACGAATCGCGACGATAAGCGCCACCGTTAAACCGATAAGTTTTATTTTTAGATTTTTACGATTCAAAGAACAAAGATTGCCCGAATCTGTAGGGTCGTTAACCATCGCGTCTCACAGGTAGCTTCTAGGCAGAATCATTTCAAAGGTTTATCGCCAAATTTTAACGAGGGGGTTTTTTTATTTTTTTCTCTCTCTCTCTCTTTCTTTCTTTCTTCCTTCCAAGGTTACGACTCACCGATAGCAGGAAGCTGTTGCTACACCGATTTCTCCAATGACCCGTGGAGACGAGATAGTAACGATCCTTCGACCGTCCCGCATTCTTGCAACAGTCGGAGTCTCGAGTAGGCATGTAACTCGCGCGCGTGTGTCTATCTCCCTTTTTTCACTTTCATCATTCTCCTCCGTTTTTATCCGACGCCCTTTCCCAATTTTACGGTGTTACACTCGTCTACCCTCTCGCAGAGCCAGAGTGACCGCGTGGGGATATTCAGTGAAATAAAAAAAAATATATATCCCGGGGGTTTATAGTTGCTGCATTAAAAGTTCGAAATTGCGCGGCGGGAGAAGGACGACGAAAATAAAAGTGAAGATTCACTACCGATCGCTGATAATTCTTTTTATTTTCTTCGTTGTAGCCTATTTTTTTTTTCCCCCCATCACCGCCCCAGAGGTATTTGAAGGTATATGTATGTATATCGATACCAGATAGAGAAAGGGAGAAAGATAAAGAGTGAGCTCTCTTTGAAGTTTACGGTATGAACAGCGGAATTGTGGGTATTGGAAAAAACCTTGGGTAGGTTTTTTTTTTTTTCATCCTCTTTAATTTTGATTCCTTTAATTAACTGTCCGTCCACCATCATTCCTTCCACCCGTGTCTCGCTCTCTCCTTCACCGATGCAGCTGGAAAACCGCTTTGAATTTTATTTTCATTTTAACGTCAAATGAAAACCACCATCCCCCGTTCTCTTGCTATCTCTCTTTCTCTTTTTCTCTTTCGGGGTTTTCGGGTCAGTGAACTGGCAACCGTTCGGTGCCGGTGGTGGGCCCTATGCGATATTAAAATGTAAAAAGACCTTTTGAGCTTCTTATATCCCGATTCTGATTATTCGGCGCTTCAGTGCTCTCATTACAAGGGTTACCGCCATCTCGACACAATACATTGCTTGTCTCGTGTAAAGGGAAAAAATTGTGCAGAAAATATAACGCTCAAACGTCTTTGTTCTTCTTCTCCTGCTTCCTCCTCCTCCTCCTTCTCCTCCTCTTCTTCTTCTTCTTCACCTCACAATTTCATGTACCCATAATGTATAAAATATACATATATATATACATACAAAAATTGAATCGTAATTTCAATTTCCGTACCCTCGACTAGTCACACGCGAAATGGGCAAGGGTTTTCAACGATCCGTGGCAGCCTGACGCGTTCTATTGATTTGACGTCCTCTGGGGGCGCGTGTAGTCGCGAATATACTCATTGTCGGGGAAAAGTGTCTATAAATGCGTATTCACGATACCCTAGGCGTGTGTTACTACGCCGATGATAAATTTGGATTGTTCGTCTCGCTATTGATCAATTTCATTGTACCAATGCTTTCAGCATCGCTGCATTGGTCGAATAAACAAGAATCGAACGCGCAACTTTGATCTCTTTAACGGCTTCGTTAAAAATTTGAACGATTTTAACGATGGAAACCATTCGTGACGAAAGGGAACATTTCAGATTTGATATTATGTCGGTATCGTTGTGGGTACATAGCTGTACATGGATTACTCGCGTTTGACCGAGCGTGAAGTGAACCGATGCGAACATCTTGGTCGTACAAATATATATGTATACACATCTCCCTTTTACAGTGGTAAGGAAAAAGTTCTCTGTTTCGGGGCGAAGGAGCGACGAAAAGCCGTAGGGGAAAGAGGGAATAAGTAGGAAGGCTCGCTTTTCCGTAATATACGCACAGACGTACTTAAATACATGAAAAAAAAAAAAATTGAAAAAATAAAAGCGTATTAAAAAATATCAGCGCATGCGGTGATGAGCGAAAAAAAAAATTTATCTTAAAACACGGGATTATTATTAAGAAATTTTCATTTCCCTCTCGCCTCAGTCTTATTTCACCCCGGAACGTTTCTAAGGCGATTTTCTACTCGGGATGCGCGCTTTATTTGCAGGGTGAAAGAGGAGGAATAAGACGGGGAAAAAAAAAAAAAAAAAATGGTAAATAAATGAATAGAAAGACGATTAAAGCGGGTATAATTTCGAAGGAACAAATTTCAAGCAAAGGGGATAATTCGTTCTGTATTAAAAAAAAAAAAGAAGAAGAGAAAACGAATTTGCAAATCGAGGGCGTGCAGCACCACTAAACGATAAGTCTGTCTGGTGAAATTTTTCGAAGGGACGCGGAACGGGTCAGAATTGTCAGGTGTCTCTCGTCCGCTCGTGCGAGCCAACAGCGTAGGTCGCGTGAGCCCTACAATTATTTTACTACAAGGTACTAAATTAACAACCCTTCCGCGTTGCATAATTAATAGCTTGGGGGAAGAACCGGCGGCGTTGCGTTAGCCGCCAGGCTCGCGTCCACCACCCCCCGGGGCACTACGCCAAATGCAGTATGCGGTACTACGTACGGCCTACCTACCGCAGCGTGTGTCACCCCTGCTGCATGCACCGAACCGTTCGTCAATGTCCGTCGAGCGATCGGGGGACAATCCCGGATTTTGGGACAAGGGGACGTGACTCCGTTCACGGTGAATCAGCGGATTCGCCAGACTGAAATTGCATTCGTTGAATAATCCAACGCTGCGCCCGACAAACCTTATCAAACTTCGAATATCATCGTCACGTGTGTTTGTGTGTGCGTGCATGTGTGTGTGTGTGTGTTGGGTCTTGAAGGTAGAGTGGCAGGGAAGGACAAAAAAAAAAATTAAAAATAGGAAATGTTTCCACCACCACCACCACCACCACCACCACCACCACCACCACCACCACCACCACCCCCTGTTCTTGAGGTTTCAGGTGTCGCCTGCACCGAGCGTACAATAACTTCGAGTTGTAAATCAGTTTTTTTTTTTTTTTTCTTTTTTTTCTCTACCTTCAACTTTCAGATTACCAGTGTAACAGGATAATAAAAATGTCAGCGTGCGTGACGCGGTACACGTTCGACGTCGTTGCGGCGCCGCGTCCCGAGTAGGATATATTTTTCTTTTCCTTTCCATTCCATTTTCATTTCTTTCTTTTTTTCCCTGTTTTGTTACCCGGTGGTGCAGGACGCAGAGATCGAGTTACGCTGCTGACTGTGCGAGTCCCCGTAGTAACTTCGGTTAACGGAAGCCGCCAAAGAGAACTTTTAAAACTCTTTCTGATATATTGTACCCGCACACGCATACACACACGCTCGCGACGGGATTCCCTCCATTCTTATTTCGCGGTCAGCGAGGCATGCCCCGCGACGTATATATTTTTACCTCCCGAGATATAAATCGGTGATTCAAACGAGTTATGATTGTCCCGACATGTTTACCGAACCGGGTCTAACGCATCGCGGACAAGTTTGTATTTATTACGTAAACGGATCGGACTCGGCGATTTTCGACGCTAAAAGCTCTCTGTGGTAGCTATATACGGTCACAGCGTCTTCGGCGAAAAGGGACAGCCTGGAAATGACAGGAGGGGTCCTTCGACATACGACCTCTTTCTTCCAATGTCCGATAAAAAGATTACTCGATACTCGACCATCCGCCATATTGATATACAAAGCATTTCCGCCGATCGAGAAATGCCCCCGACATCATCCGCTAAATCTATGTACTCTTAAGCCGAAGGACCAGCGGACGACACTTTCAGGCGACTTAGGAGATTCGCTCTTCTCACGGTAAACCGCAATCTTATAGATATATTCGGCAGCCGGCGAGCTCCGTTGCCAGGATTCGGCTCACGGGACCCTTCGGCGATGCTTGGTGGTCGGTTTTCATGCTCCTTGGAGAGGAGAGGAACGTGCGTTTCAGACAGTCGGTTATCCGAGCTTCGGACTCCATGACGAAGGAGGAAAGCTTACCGGTTAGGGTGAGATCCGGGACAAAGTAATTTCGCTCATCCTCTCTGGCTCTCTCTCTCTCTCTCTCTCTCTCTCTCTCTCTCTCTCTCTCTCTCTCTCTCTCTCTCTCTCTCTCTCTCTCTCTCTCTCTCTCTCTCTCTCTCTTTCTCTCTCTCTTTCTCACTGAAATCGAGAGAAGGTCTGGAGAGGAGGACTTGTAGGGTCTTCTCGGAAAATCCGCTTACATCAAAGTCGAAAATGGCCATTTATGCAATTTACAAGAGGGTTTTCGCCGGGTGGATGGAACGGGGAAACACGCTGGCGCTAGATAAAGCCATCGGGAGAAGAGATAAGTTGGTAAAAAGGGTTCACGGTTCACGGTACCTTTCATATTCCCTCTGTAAGCTGGATTAGCCCTGTTGGTTATTCTAATAATTTTACCGTTAAACGTAGCACAAATTTAGCATATCTACTCCCGCTAGTTCGAGCGTCCTTCTTGTTTATCCTTTTCGCAAATTTTACTACCAAAGTGAAGCTCTCAGGCTTGCGGAACTCCTTTTAATCCATGACAACGCCAACGATGGTCCTTTCCACGACTAGTCGGCCACGAACAACTGTGACTGTAACGATCCAGCTAAGGCGGGGATAAAATTGAAATCAACGAAAGTGACCCGCGTCGGTAAATCTGTCTACCCTTAGTCGTAAAAATCGATGATAAACCGAGGTGTGTGTGAGAGTGAGTCTGAGTCTGAGTCTGCACGTCCGTTGATGCCCCTTTCAACTCGCCGAAGGATGAGAACAAGAAGAGGTACCAGAGGACCAGAGGACCATTTGGTGAACGCTCTCTGTTACGGTCGTTTAATGACTCTTTTCTTTTTACTCTTCACGATGTATGTATGTTACGTTACGTTACACACTTCGATTGCCCGGTAGAGTCTCGATGCGTACGTAACATTCATCCTGGAGAAGAAGAAGGAGGAGAAGGAAGAGGATGAGGATGGTCGGATTACTTTTTCGAGTACTTTCGGAGCTCGTAAAGTCCCGCTACCATTTAATCGAATTTCATTTCCCAGCTGGCGTACTTCTAGGGGGCTAGACGATGTCCTCTACCTACGAAATAAAGAAAACCCCGCTACGTCAGCACTGTCAGTAACACCAGGCTCCTATGGCAAAGGAACGCGTCCCTTATTTCCGTAGGACGTTTCAGTCTAAGCTTCACCTGCGCTCCGTCATCCTTGGAGTAGGATGGAGAAGAAATTGCATCCCCCCCTTGCGCCTCTCGTGATTTCTTATCTCCACCTTGTCTCGGAATTTACCGTCTTCGTAATCTCGGTTAGGTGGGTAATTCGAGTTGGTATATTAATCCACCGCCTCGCTCGAGTTTGACGAGATCCCATGTCCGTCTCGTAGAAGAGAGAGAGAGAGAGAGAGAGAGAGAGAGAGAGAGAGAGAGAGAGAGAGAGAGAGAGAGAGATGACGTTGTCCTTACGTAACACCTTCAGCTCATTTCAGTTCATTCGCTGCTCTCCACCCTCTTTCTTCTCTCCCTCCCTTACGGCAATATATAAATATATATTTCTTCCCCTCGCGTGCGAGTAGGTAGAGAATAAACGTGCTGCACTCGGCGAAACCTTGTGTGAATTTTATTTTTTTTTTTTTCTTCCATTTTCTCTCTGGATTGTTTTGTTTCTCACCCTAACCTTTTGTCATTTTGCATCCTCAACCCGCGCTGGCTCACCAGTATCCCGTTGTTCGGCAATTGTTTTGCCGCTTGTTTTTTTTTTTTTTTTTTTTTTAAATTTTTCTTTTAATTTAATTTTTTTATTTTTTATTACTACCTAAACTTTTTCATTTTATATTATTGTTTTTCTCTCTCTTTGGTTCGTATATTCGTATTAAATAAAGCTTTGTACGCGTATAATGTAAATCAGTTGTAAGGATTAAAGAAAATCTCATTACTCTTCATCTTTGTTTTGAATTTTCATTCTTGTTTATTCCTTAGAATTTCTTGAGAGCAAAATTATTCATTTGAACCGTTTATTCTTAACTCTTTTTTTTCTCTCCTCCTCTGCAAACTTCGTCAGCAACTCCGTCTTTGTCATCTTTGAATTACGTGTTCGTTTTACACGCCCGTAATTACCCGACGACCCGTTGTTACACGACCCAGTACCAACCTTATAAATAATAGCTGTTCTTTTAACGATCTTTTTTGTATACGTGTTAAAGCACATTCTAATCTCTGGATCTCCATCAAAGTTGTGCGCGATACATACGTGGGGGAGAAAATTGGCAAACAGGGGCAAAAAAATCGTCCAGATTATTGTTGACGGAGCTTCGGACACTCGATAACTGATCCAAATCTCACCTGTCGATAACAACTCGTTGCTAACGGATTCCTCGATAATCCTGCGACAGCAAAAAACGGGGAAAAAAAAATAAAAAAAAAAAATAAAAAGAAACTACGAATGGACGCGCAGTAAATTCGGGAGGCTCGTTAACCCGACGAATCGACACCTTCGAGTCAGTCTGAGTGCGCCGTACCGGCGATACACATATGACTTGTTTATTTTTACGTCTAACTCATTTTATGGAACGTAATTCCAGGCCGTAGTTACGCTCCAGATTTAACGGACCACCAAACGTTTATGTCGATCAAAACGACTCCCCCCCCCCCCCCCCCGTACCTCAAGATGATCCGGGTCAGCAATGAATGTTCTTTCCAATTCATCAAGGATACCGCAAGGATCATAAAATGTTGCAGAGATCGTAGGAAGAGGAAAAGTAGATCGAATGGTGTTTCGTTCACACCGTTTCCCTCTTCCATTCTCTTTGTCGAGTGCACGAAACGGCTTCTAAACCCCGCAGACGACGTCGACGTCGACGACGACAAGGAGGAGCCACTTCCGGCAACTCCTCAGTAATAGGAAGTACCTCGTCGGTTTAATATCGTAGTAGCTGCT
This sequence comes from Neodiprion lecontei, assembly GCF_021901455.1. Taxonomy (NCBI): domain Eukaryota; kingdom Metazoa; phylum Arthropoda; class Insecta; order Hymenoptera; family Diprionidae; genus Neodiprion; species Neodiprion lecontei. The sequence goes on along the minus strand of NC_060263.1, from coordinate 4,658,296 downwards.
GTACAACTTCTCCTTTTGAGGGTCGCTAGCTAAAAGCCAAGAGTTTCTTCTCAGCCCGCGGTATAGTGTATGGGATGAAACGGAAATTGCGACGAACGTAAAGAAATTTATTACCGCTGAAAAAGACTAGATGTAATTTCTTCCAAGACAACGAAAGGACATCTTTCTTTCATGGTTCAACACATGGATGGACGAATGAACGTTGACACGAGTCGAATCTGTCATCGTCATCATCATCATCCCGGTACATTTTCGGAGTAGAAGATGAGCTTCTAATAAAATTTTTTTCATCCCCCTGTCGTGGGTAGATATCGCGGTAAATGCGGGGGTGAACTTGGGCCTTCGATGCCCAAGCGGGCACATATGGTCCGTCGGAGTAACCGTCGTTATCACGTTTTTTATGTTACTTAAACCAGAGGACCGTCTCTGGGTAAACGGCAACAGAAGGAAGGAGGGAGGGGGGGGAACTGAGGGAAAAGTCGAGCTCTACGTTGTGCCGAGCTTATGATCGGGTGGGCTGGTTATTTACGGCGGTTATAAACGTCCGCGTCTGGGGGTTTTCAACGGCAACGAACGAACGAACGAACGAACCACCGCCTCTATTCCAGCTATCCAGCCACCTTGTTCACCCCTGACGGTTTAACGACTAAGGCGGAGGAAATGGGGTGGCAACCTTTGTTGACATCGCGACGTTATTGCTACGAAGGCTCACCGTCAGCTACCACGAGTTTCGAGAGCCCGCAAAACGGGAGTGGAATATTCAGATTACGATTACCCGCGGTGACGACGCGATTGTCTGCGACTCAGTTTCCGCCCTCATCCCTCGGACCACCTTTTCTGCCGATGCGCGATGTATCCATCTTCGAATATTCTTGCGGATATTTCACACCTTCATCTTACGTGTCTGCAGTTATATAATGCACCGTCTAACCGGACTTCTTTTCTTAACCTTTGTTCCAGATGGAGGACGAGGGTAATCACGGCAACGACGATACGAGGTGCTTCATTTTATCGACCTTGGCTGCACTCCAGTGGTCCAGGGTATCTTGCGTTCTATGCAGGGCCGCTATGCTCGTTTTTGATAGGTATCCGCTCGTCGATGGAACATTCTTTCTGTCCCCTAGGCAACACTCGATTTCCTGTGCCGAGGTGAGTTTGAATCATAATCTTATTAGCAGGAAAAGTTTCATCAGGTTACTGGTGATAGTTGAGTAATCATGATGAACACGGTAAAAAAGTGTCACTTTAATATATTCAGGATTTCATTCATAGTTGAGAAGAAACTAATTTTTGACCTGAGATGATTACAGTTTGATTACGGGTAGATTGCTACCACCCTCAAATACTGGTATTCTGATCTCTTACACTCTTCTTGTTGTATACCAACTACCTTCTACATATGGAGAACGCTCCATTAGTATGATATTCGTAATTCAGCGTGCTCAGAGTACGTCTACTGTCGATAAAAACGAAAAAAAAATCGACCTGAAGTGTCATCGTTCATACACTTGGTAAGTGACACCTGAATTTCGAAAAGCAGCAATCGTGACGGGGGGATGGCGGTGAACACGTCAGTCAGTGGTGTAACTCCAGAAGCTGGTGGAAGCATGAAGTTCTCACTCGGTAAACAACTGGTCCTCAGAGACTTGTGTCAGGGGGAGAAGTAGAACTAGGAGATGGAGAAGAGGGAGGATCGAGCGGCGGCGCGCTCACAAGCCATGGATAAAACGGAAACTCTACTAAATGGCTAACGAAGATACACGTTGTTTTTGGCGTCGCCTGCACGCCGCCGCCACCGTCAGACTTAATTAGGTGTAATCAGCGCTTCTGCTTGCAGAACGCTTTCGGCTTACTCGCTTTATTTGCAACCGAGGATCTCCACCCCCGGCTCGTTTTCGCCTTCGTTTACACGTACACACCCACTTTCTCTCTATCTTACACACACACACACACACACGCACAGCGATGACGAAACTCCTCGGTGTGTCACTCCAGTCGTGAATTGGAAGTCACGGCAAAGTCACCACCGTTCGCCAAAAACTTTGTCGAGTCTTCTCGCGCGTTGGGTTCCAACGAACGCTTTTCGAGCAGCATATGACAACCGAAAAACAACCGTCTCCCGGTTTTTTGATTCCAGGTGAAGGTCGAGGGTCGCACACAATTCTTGTCTGCCGTTTGCATGAGCTGCCTTGAAGGTAGCGGTGGGGCTCCTGTTCGTTGTCGCAGCTGCACACAACCCTGGGACGGTTCAAGTCTGGTACTTGGAACGATGTACAGTTACGACATTTTCGCTGCGATGCCATGCTGCACCGAACGCATCAAGGTAAGAGACCACGAACCTTATTTGATGCCGTAATTCAACCCTTACCAACCATCGGAACTCCGTTAGTCAAAACGGCGGGGTAAATCGACGCACTTACAGTCGACTCTCGTTATAAGAACGTTCGCGGGGCTGTCACAGTATACTCATCATTTTTCGCTATTCAAACTCGCGGACTCCGGTCATTGGGCTTTAACGGCAATTCCTAATCGTCATCTCGTTGCTCGCCCGTAGTTGACATTTCAGCGAATGAGCCGATCGGCCCATTAACGAGCGGACTTGCAGCGGGCGATGACTGTGGATGTGGCGATGGTGATGGTGGTAGTGGTAGTGGTGCGGAAGGGTTGAGAAGGGTAGGGGTAGGGGGGTGGGGGTGGGTGGAGGGGTTATTCGACTCTACAGGGTATCGTTGTCTTCTATGTTGCAGTGCAACAGCTGCCAGAAGCCACTGCTCTTACCACATCAGCGACTGAACTTCTACTCCGACTACAGCCGAGTCTTTGCTTGTCCGCATTGTCGAGCGTTAGACGCGCACTTCGTGAAGCCACTTTCAGCATGCTACACTCGCGAACAGTTTCAGCTCTATAGCCAATGGCCGTAACAGGTGGAGTGTATAGCGCAACGTTTGATCACTGCAAGACCAGCCCCGGTCTCCCTGCATCCGCTGCTCTCTTTGCTGCAGGCGATACTCTGAGAGTCCGTCTGTCTTACGGTGTCCGTTGACGTCCTGCGTTTTTTTTTTTTTTTTTTTCTTTTCTCTTCGAATCCATATGTAAAGAAAAAGAAGAAGAAGAAGAAGAAAAAGAAGAAGAAGGAAACAACAAGAAAACAATACGAACAACGAAGAGGATGAGAGAAGAAAATTAAACTCATATTTTCTCTCGATGACGAGATAAATAAATAAAAGCGGCCGTTGGTCGATGCAAGAGAAACCGGGTAACAACCGAACCGTGTGTGGTGTTCAGGATATGATACCCGTTATTTTATGTAGCGAGTCCTCGATTATTATGAGAAAATTTTACATTTCTTTTATTTATTTATTTTTTATTTTTTTTTTTTTTATTTTTTCTTCTCTTATACGTTGGGTTTTTTCTTCGTCACCTTCGAGGCAGCTGTTTTGAAGTAAGCCGCACGCTTCGGTTATGGGACGGGTGGCGATGATGGTCCGGGGAGGTGAAAAGTCAACTGCGTACACGCGAGAACATGATTTTTTTTAATTTTTTTTTTCTAAATTGCCAACAACGACACAGCACCGAAGAGAAAAAAAAAATAAAACACACTCGTATACATACTATATGTATATTAAACACGAGAACATCGGTAACGTTAAAAAAATGAAAAATAAAAATTTAAAAAGAATAAAAAAACAATTATTTTCATTATATCGATGAGTAAATAAAATACAGCAGGCACGGGGACTACCATTTCATTAATTAGTCAAATTATTATTAATCCAATCAACTTATCTTTATTATATTACACACGCACACACACACACACACACATACACATGCACGCACAAACGCGTATATATATATTCAAATAAACATGTATGTAAAAATATCTCTTTAAAATAACAAAAAAAAAAAAAAAACACACACACAAACAAAAAAAGAAAAAAAGAAAAAATTATGATGAAAACAAAATTATAATAAAATATGCTATTGTTTGTTACTTAGATACTGGATAACGTTGTGTTCTTCTTTTATCTTCGTTTCTTTCTTCCTTTTTTTTTCCATCTGTTTTTCGTTTATCTTTTCTTTACCTTCTTACATTTGAATAAGATTTTTTTTTATATATTTTCTATGCGGCTGTGTTGATTTTTTTTATGATTTTTGAACGATCATACAATGGGGTTGAAAGATTGAATCTTTTTATGCCGGATGAAAACGTTTTCAAGTAATCACAATATTACATTCGTTGGACGCTTTTTGGATCGATCACGGTTTGAAACTTTGAACTTAATTCCTAATACCGTATTTTTAACAATTTTTTTTTTTTTTTTTTGTTTTTTTTTTCAATTATCCTTCTCCAATTTCCAAGTAGGGGAATAACGCGAAATACGTTCTATTCCCCTACCAATGATAAATAAAATTTTAATAATATAAACATTTTTTACACGTGCTCTCGACGTAACACATTATGCAATGTTTTATACGTATGATCGGCGGATATACAATATATATATATATACACATATATATATATTATATATACATAGGTACGCGTGTTGTGATTAATGATCTTTCCAATCAGCGATCAAGAAAGTAATGGTTAAAAAAAAAAAAAAAAAGTGAAAAAATTGAAAAAAAAACATAAATAAATTTTAATTAAATGATTATTAAGATGAATTTCTTAAAGATACCGGTCCAAATAGAAAAGGGGAACTTAAATTTATGACAATGACGGACAACAAAGTGACCAAATATTGAGAAGGTGGATTGTTTTTTGTTTTTGTTTTTCCATTGCGGCGATGCTGGTCGTTGCTGTCCAACTATAGCGGCCGTCTCGCAGACTTACCGCCCACTCGTTCCCAAAATTTAGGAAAACTATTCTACTTAACATCCTGATTAATGCGTATAATATATTTTATCTTGATAAAAGCGAAATAGCGCAAGTGTAATACACCCACACACACACACACACACACACACACACACACACACACACACACAAATCTATATATATATATATGAGCGTGTCAAATTTTACACACTAAAATAATGAAAAAGAATAGTCATCAACGGAGAAGAAGAAGAAGATGGGAGAAGGTGAAGGTGAAGTAGAAAAGGAAGTCGATGCCAAGATATAATGATGAGAAGCAAATAGAACTTGGAAAGGCTGGTAATAGATGTTTCTTTTCCTTATTTCTTACTATCGTTGTTGTTGTTGTTGTTGTTGTTGTTGGTGTTGTTGTTGTTGTTGTTGTTATTATTATTATTATTATTACATTATTATAATTTTTTATTATTGTTTAAGCTATAAGAACACTTTGAACAATACCTTCTGTTTTCTCGTCTTCTTTTTCAATTTGGGAAAGAATCTTATTCGAGAAAAATATTGACACCTTACCATTTGCATAGTTTGTGTATTCGGTAAAAAGGTTGTAAAATTTTTCACGCAACGATACTTTCGCGTACTTTATTTAGCGTACATTGTAAACATAATTATATATCCTACGAATATATACAAAGATAGAAAAACAATAACGAGTAAAAAAGAGAGAAAAAAAAGCGATGAAACGATCGCATAAGGGAACGAAATTATATACAAATGTATGATGAATCTGTTTATAGACAAAAAAAAAAAAAAATTGGACATCCAAATATACGACGCTATAATTTATCATTATTTTATGTATTCTGTGTCTTGTTCCTCCCCATTCTCTTGATCGAAAATTGACCCAGCTATTGTATGATATACGAATGTTTTGAAATTTCTCAAAGTGCCAAATAATTTATAGGATTTCATTAACGCACGTGTTTGCTGATTTTTTTATTTTTTATTTTTATTTTTTTTTTTTTTTTTTTTTTATTTTTGTTTTTTTTTATTCCCTCCCTTGTTCCTATTCTTTCGTTCGGAGTAAACGTTTTCGAGTGAACTGGTTATCCGAGATATCGCACGAGTGATGTAGGAAACCCTAGGAGTAGGTATACGCTGTGTGAAATTAAAAAAAAAAAAAAATTAACCCCAGAGACACACAAACATACACACATACATTGTCCCTAATCACCCACACAGACACGCACGCACAACGAACACTAAATGCGGTGTAACTCCCTACCGTTTTCAATTTTTTGCATACGCAATATACGATAACAGAAGATTAAGAGAGGCAAAAAAAAAAAAATAAATAAATAAAAATAAATAAATAATTGAAAAAATATTGAAAAAGAAATGTATCAATTTTTAATTACTTTATTTTCTTATTAATTTCTTTATCGTTTTCGCGTGCGTTTCCACACCCGGAAGAGCGCCACCACAGTTCCTATAACAGAGCGAAGGCCGCCCTTGAAGTGTTGTGTGACGAAGAACGAAACTACCAACCGAGTAAGAAATTGACGATAAAAATGTATTGTTGAAAACGCGAAAGCATAAAAAATAAATTACCTCTACCTGGTAAAAGAACAACCGAGCAATGCAAAAGAAGAAGGATAACTTAATGGTTCGATTGGGTTAAGACCAAAATTAGATCTTATGGATGGATGAGAATGAGACAGGCGGGCAAGAAAAGAAAGAAAAAAAAAAAAAAAAAAGAAAAATGAAAGGAGAAGAAAAAAAGAAGGAAAATAAAAAAAAACCCCTATTCAAAGTGATGATCAAACAAGTCTGAATCACGTCATCAATTCACATATTATACACGTATTCATACATGTTTCATTTCCATCACATTTTATAGGTATGCGTACATTATTTCTAGGTATATATATATATATATTATATTTGTATATCGAACTTGTACTAGATTTTTCCATTTGGAATAGTATAATATAATCTTTATAACGCGTTAAGAAACACGGTCGATTATGGGCCGTTTGGATTTTCATCGGTTATATATACAGACGAAATTCATTCAGTATAATAACTGACGACGAGTTGAAGTAATTGAAGGGGAAAAGAAAATGTTACTCGGCACAATCGTACGTTACGAAATACCGCCACGTGTGTATAGTAATATTCATAGACATATGTGTATAGTAATTCTTAGGTACGTTTTTCTTTTCTTTATACATATATATATATATATATATATATGTACAAATATATGTGTATATCTATTCAAATTCCTAGCAGTACAAGTAATTGGTCGTAATTCGTAGCGTACGTTTGAAATAACGTGCAAATGATTAACTTGAAAATCTGTATTTTATACAGAATAAAAGAAAGAAAGTAAACGAAACGAAGCAACGGAATAGAATGGAATGGAATATGCTTTATTCGATACTAGCTGGAGTACGTGATAAAAGTATGAATAAGAATGAGGAAAGAGAAGAAAAAAAAAAACAAAAAAAAACAAAAAAAAAAACAAAACGAAACAAATAATGGGAAATAAGCGCGGTTTAGTAAAACTATGCGAAACATGTCCGATTGCATATAACGATTACTTTTGATGTTACATCGTGTCGTGAAACAATTAGCGCTTAATTGTATCTTCATTTTTATTTTTCTTTTTTTCTTTTTCCCGCTGTTGTTTGTTTCGTATATAGTTTTTCATGTATTTTTACATCACACAACTGTAACAAATGTGTGAAGATTTATTCGTCGGTAACCGAATAACGCATGCATAGATCTGAGATTGCATGTGGGTATTAAATATGATTATGTAATACACGTTGAAAGAATTTAATTGAGCTTGAATTAATAGGCTTTTGTTAAGTAAGGATTGTGCGATATTGATGTGCTTTTTTATATGTATGATATACGTACACGTAAGACAGATCGTGATTATTTATAATGCGAAAAACTCGATGATACGGGAGCGAGATTCTTAAATCAATTGTCTGAAACAAGGCGATTGAACCGATGAGTGATCGATCGGAATTTTTCATTCAATCGAGTGACGAAGGAAATCCATCGACGAATTTTGTATGAAATGAAATGAAAGGAAATGTAACGTATTTTACTCATGGGGCTAAGAAACTAAAAATTGAAAAATAAAGAAAACCTACGATTTAAGTAATACGTAGGTTTAGGGATCGGGTAGAGAGTTTAGTATTGGTGCAATATACAGGCGTGAGTACACGATCCGTAAATATATAAAACACACCGTAAGATCGGAATTCGATACATTTTCTTCCCCCCTTGTTGAATAAACAAAACGGAGATTATACGTAAATTTGTAACGTGGAAAAAAAAAAAAAACATGGACATTGGATTTTGTATTCTTTCCATGAGAATAAAGTTTGTTGTAGAATTTTAGGTTTGTATTTGAAAAGAAATTTAGATATACGATGTATTTGCTACGCATGTATATGTATATAAATCATGCATATATATATATATTAGGGTTTAACGCGTACGATGAAAAGTAACCTTTTTTTTATCCCGGTGATTGTTGTATACACTATTTTCTACTTTTTTCTATCGAAACGATAGATTTTATATGATAATCGATTCGGGGAGGAGGTAAGGTAGTGTAAGAATGAGAGAAAAAAAGAGAGAGACGAATGAAAATACGATTTTGTATCGACGTTTTTAAAAGAGAAAATGAGAGAGAAAAAAGATATTTATTGGTAGGCATACCTACGACCGATGATTAACAAACTCACGAAAATTCATACGACATGCCGAGAACTGATGTAGCAACGGTAGAAACTATAAAAAAAGAAAAAAAGAAAAAAAGTAACACGTGTAAAAATGTTATAAACGTAAGTTCAATTCGTCAAATCGGTCGGTAATGCGTCAACGTATAATATACATATATACATGTACTTTATACATACTTATCCCGAAATCATTCGTTCGGCTTTACTAACGCAATTCATTATGTAGATCAGTAAAATTTTGTAAAATTTTTTTCAATATTCGATAAAGCAATCTACCCGATAGAGCGCGCGGTGTTTTTCGATAAAATAAGGATTAAGAGAGGAGATACGCAATAAGCGAAACGGATTAAACAAAGATGTGAAGAAAAGAAAAGTAAAAAAAAAAAATTAAAAAAAAAAAAAAAAAAATCGAGGAAAAAAAACGGAGACGAGACGGAAAAATGAACGATTATGAGTGGTTGAATTATGAATAGAGTCTAGAATAATAATTACGTAATTATAAATATAGAGGTTTGAATCATCGATAACGTAATATAATACTATTATTATTATTATTATTATTATCATATATATATATATACTATATAAAAATATTTTAAGTGACTATTAAGGTTTTTCGAGTGTTCGTGTTGCTGCTTTTTCTCAGGGTTCGAGGGGAGTAAAAAGGAAGGAGGAAATAATCGAAGAAAAAATGATCCGGTTAGACGTCGTCATTAACGTGATTTTTATTTTCGTATTTTTTTTTTTTTTTTTTAATTACGATGCTTTATTTTCGTTATTGGCTTCGATTATTGGACGAAACGAATTTGAAGAAACGCAAGGATGAAAAAATATTCTTTTAGAAATGAATCAACCAAAAGAGCGGAAATGAAAATATGTTAATGCAACTGCTGGACAAACAGTTGCGCATAACTCATAAAGAATCACCAGATTTTTATTAAACACACACACATATATATTTCATTTTCTTCACTTATCGACGATCGAATTTAAGGTCAGGATCGAGAATTAATATTTAAGGAATATTATAGTACGAAATGATTAGAATAGGGAAAAGTATATACGATATAATAAATAGACAAGCTATAACTTACGTTAAATCGTGCGAGGAGATATTGAGTGGTCAAAGTTCGGGTAAATATATAAATTATTATTATTATTATTAATAATAATTAAACATTAAGTAAACGACAGAGTATAATCCTTTTTTTTTTCATTTCCGTTTTATACGTGTAGTAGAATATAAACTGTGTCATATTAACGTTCAAATTCTGAGTAAGTAATGGAATAACAACAACAACAACAACAACAACAACAACAACAACAACAACAACAACAATAATAATAATAATAATAGTATCGATAACTATTTGTACAAGTTTATTAATTAAATATTAGCCGACATTTTTTCCTAGGATGACGTGTTTGAATCTATTTGATAATTGACATGAAAAAAATGATAAATTATCGGTGTATAATATAATAACAAATAACGATAACAATAACGATAAACTAAAACAGTAATGTAGGTATAATAATAATAACAATAATTATAATAATAGCGTGTAAGAATTTTCAGCTGTGGTAGACAACTAGATATTTAATTACTGATCATTATGAGCGTGAAAAATAATTATATATTTATTCATATATAATCTATTTAAATAGAAACTGAAATGAGATACAAAAGAGGAAGAGACGGTGTAAAGGAAAAATGGAAAATTCATTAAAAAAAAATATAATAATAATAATAATAATTATAATAACAACAGTAATAATCATTTAATTGAATTAAATCGGGAAGTGCGATCGAATTCCCGTTAAAATAACATGGATCGGGAGTTAAAATTCGGAAGTAAAGATGATGACAAAATCTTTCATTTGCGTAACGCGTTAAGAATATATTAAAAAGTCGAAGAAATAACGGAAAAAAAAACAAACAAACAAACAAATCAACCGGTAAGAAGCGTAACTAATAAATTGTGTATAAAGAAAATCAGTTTACAAACGCTATACGTAATATTTCATTTATCCGAGATAGGATATGATATGCGGAAAAGACTTCAAGAAAAAAAAAAAAGAAAAACAAAACGTTAATAATAATCCCGCGCAGGGATATGAATTAAATACAATGCGTTTATATTCATATGTGTAAATTGCCATTCGCACACATATAACACGTTGCACGTGTAACAACTCATTAATCGTCTGTGTTGAAGTGAAAAATGAAAATGAAAATAAAAAAAAGAAATTAAATTTAAACTATACTAATTATTATTATTATCTTCATACGTATACATGCAAGTATATATACAAATATATGTATATATTTGTGTACCATTCAATTAACCGTCACGAATTATGCTCATCACCTATCCCGCATAATTACGAGAGAATTGTTACAATTCAATTATTCGCCACCGTCTGGATAATTTACACCCGATGTATAGTGCAGTTGGTTCGTATATATTAACATTATCACGTACAGAACAGTTTGAACGAAAGAATGAAAATAGACGAATAAAGTGACGGTTAGAGAAATAAAAAATCATATAAAAATACAAATGAAGACATAAATTTAGAACAAAAGACATTATAAATGGGTAACATTACATTTGTTGAAGGAAGAAAGAAAAAAATAAAAAAAAAAAAAAAAAAACAGTCTAGAAAAATAAGAAAGGAGAAAAAGTAATAATAATAAGGCGTGCTATTAGAACGTAGACCTCAAGAGGACGGTACGTAAAAATGGTGATATTTTGTGATCAACCAGCGTTAAGCTAAAAATCCATCTCACAAGAAAAAAAAAAAGATGAAAAAGAGAAGAAGAAAGATAAAACTAAAATTAAAAAATTGAAAAATTAAAAAAAAAAAAGAAAAAAAGTTTTAGCAAATTTTGTTTCACGTTTTATTTTTCGATTTGATAAAAGAATATTATAATATAGCTTCGGTAAAATAATAATATACTGATAATAATATATAATGTAGTATATAACATAACTATACATATATATATATATGTAATAGATAACGTTGTAGGTTATATTCACGACATCGCTCCGGTCTATAACTTCAGGCGCAAGAATCGAAGTCGCAATTTTAGTACTATTTGTTCGTCGTTATTATATACTGGGTGTGTGTGTGTTTTTTTTTTTTCTCCTTTTTTTCTCTCAAATCCCTAATCCTGTTCCCTAATGTTTTCTCTGTTCCCTAATGTTTTCTCTGTTATTGAATGAAGAAATTTTCTTCCCTCTCTGTGTTTGAGTCTTATCGAAAGAGTTTTTGTTGCGAAGAAAGAAAAAGAAAAAGAAAAGAAACACACAAGAATAACAGCAGTCGTTTTAAAAATCAATATTACGTGTTATATTAGATCATTTTATATTGCATAGCATATTATTATAACAGAATTATAATCACTAAATAATTATGTATAGTTTCAATTGATTACACGGTTTAATGTTGATATGTTACGATTAAAACGAAGAAATAATTGATGAAAGGAAAAAAAGAATACAAATAACAATAATATCGGCAAATAATAATGATAATAAATAATAATAATAAAATACCGTTGTATAACATTGTTTTTTGTTTCATGTATGAAAGAAGAAGAAGAAAGAAAAAAAAAAAAAAATTAAAGGAAGATAGAAAACTCGTGTAACACTGATTATTCAAACATAATAATAATATTATTACAATCTCACATTATATCTATAGCAATAGCCTTATTGTGATCGCAACTCATGGATACCAGATTCAAAACATTTTATAAAAAGCCACGGACGACACTCTCATCTTAGATTTACGCTCGTATTATCCGAAGGTCTTAATTACAACTCTTTCTGTTTTTTCTTTCCACCCTCTTTGCTTACGTGCAGATTATTAAAAGGCCAGTCACACATAGGAGGAGATTTTCATAAGCGGGATGAAAACTCGGCTAGCCGTAGAATTTTTTCAAACGAAACGATTTTCCCTTGATTTTATTATTCCTCGGCATTTTGACTTTCCTAATTTCGATTTATCGATGACGGTATGTGATTGAAAATAAAGTGAATCCGTGGCGTCGTGATCCCTGTTTTCCAGCCCCTTTCGAGGGCAAAACCTGCCTAAAAAGTAAAATAAAATTTAAAGAGAGGAAAAAAAAACCGAAAACAAATTAAAAAAAAAAAAGAGAGAGAGAGAGAGAGAAAATCTACCTATCAACAACATTTTATCGAGATACGTACAAAAAGAGAATATTAATACAAATACAAAAACAAACAAATGCATCGTACTAAATACTACTAACCACAGATATAGAGAAGATTACAATATTATAAAAGCCTTTTTACGTGTTGTGCCACAGAATTTACGAGGATGACGAGGGATATTGATTCAATCCTGTAAGAAAAGAAAATAAGATACAGTGGGAATATGAAAATGAAAGTAAACATTTTCTCAAACTTCCAACAACGTCGTATTTTTTAAAAATTTTTTATTTATTTTTTATTTTTTTTTGTTGTATTTCCGATGCCGCAACACGCCGGGCCAAATTTTTTTTTTTTTTTTTTTTTTTCTTGCCAATACAACTTCTATAATGCCGTCAATTCTCGGGTCATCCTCTGATCCGTACAGCATAATCCCGATTAAGTTTAACAGATTTTTAACCCCAAGCATCGACATCCGACCACCTCAACTTCAATCTCAGTTTCAAACGCAGTTATCTATCATTAACCGATGTTGAAAGGGAAATTACTTTATTCTAAAACAGAATTACATATAAGAGAACGAAGGAAATCAGCCGATTACTTTTGCGAAATAACATTTATTTTACTAAAAAGAAAATGAAGGGCAAAGAAAGATGGAAAGAAATAAGAGGCAAGCTGCTTTTCGACCAAATCTAGTAAAGTGAAACGCGATTAAAGCTCGGTGAAAAAAGAAGGAAGAAGAAACTAGATGATGTGAAATATTGATTAGAGACCGAGAGGTGAGACTGACCCCTATGGATATCTATAATGTGGCTTCCCGGAAGCCCTTTGCCTGAAAGAAGGCTTAGTAAAGAGGGCGGCCTCGTGAAAAATCGCCCTTCTCAAGGGTTGAAGCGTTGGTGTTGGTTATAACGCACACTTTCCGGTATCACGGTCGCGTTATAATTCCCTCCCAACTTTTCCACGCCGTTTAATCTCTTTTCAAGAATTTCGTAAAAGTTGAGGAAAAAATAAAATAAAAAAAAAAAAAACACCTATTTTAACACTTTCAGAATTACTACGACGAAAAGGCGAGCCGAAGTCGCGGAAGTTTAAAAATTCGACATTTATTCCAGACGTTTCTTTCCTTCAATGAATTTACTTTCTTTTTTTCGCCGAATTGTCTCACTAATTTTTTTTTTTTTTTTTTTTTTTTCTCCTCCAACTGCTAAGAAGGCGAACATTTTCAGGAAGTTTAACTAACGATGGATGAAATCGATCACTGGAGTAACCTTTGCAAGGAATAAAAACACAAAGCGACGGAAAAAAGTCGAGATCAAGGAGCAGAGATAACAGTGAAGACGTGCTGGAGTAGTTTCAGAGTGTGAGAAGAAAGGTGAAAAATTAATTTCGACAAATCTCGGGGGATCGGATTTTGGTTTTTCAAGTTTGGTCTGACAATGAGATGGAAGTTTGAAGGTTGGATGTTGACAAAGGTACAAATGTACATAGGAAGATGATATTGTTATTACATACCCTATATCACTGTCCCTCTGCTGACGCGGGTTTTTTTACATATTAAAAAGAGAAAACTACAAAGTTGCGTTCGGGCGAATTGAACAGCGTTTTGAAAGAGTTCTTTATCACACCTATAACGATAAAATGTACAAGGTTCGATGTATAATATGTAGAAACGGTGTGTGGTACGGAAGAGGAAAATAGAAATCGTGTAATCTTTCATAATTTCTACATCGCATTCCGTTTCCTTGATCTTTAGAATTATGCGCGAGGTATTTAACGTGTATAAATAGCTACTTATATGATATATTTGATATTTTAAGAGAGTGAAATGGCGCGTGCTTTCGTTACGACATGTTAACATTGACGCCGTAAACAACGTGCATGATGGGATATTTTATTAGCGAAAAGTAATGAAATAAATACAAGAAAATATATGATGGACAAAACTACGATGTTACTAAACAATTTTTCTTTCGCTCTAACGCAACGGCCGATATAAATTGATGAAGGAAGAAAAACAAATTAAAAAATAACGCAAAGTACTATAAATACCTAAATAATGATAATAATCATAGTTAAAATAATAACAATAATAATAATAATAATAATAATGATTATGGTGGAAATAGAAATTAAAAAATTCCGATAGTAGATTTAGACCAAGATGATACGATATCAGTTATCGAAATACACGGTTTAATGAAAACAGTGTCGCAGGGTTGAATTGACATTATTCAAAACCGTTTTACGTTTCTTAATCGAATCTTGATGTTATAGATGTTTTTCGTTTTCATCGTTATTAGTTGCATTCTTTTATTATCTTATTAATCTTGCCAGATTTCACTTTGCACATTTTCAACAGCTATTTTCGTAAAAATTACATATAGCTGAGGTTTGTTATATATATTATATATATATTTACATTAAACAATTAATCCGATTCAGTTGATACAATAATAATTGTTCCAAGAAAATTAATTCTCACAGTATAACATATATTATGAACGATGCGTTTAACAGCTTGCAGAAAAATATATGTGTACATAAATATAAATTGGCGCGTTTCGAGATAACATATAATTCTACATTAATCGCTATGCATAGTTGTATAATCTAATGATAGTTGTAACAATAATATCGATAACGTTAGGGCTTAGCAGGTAATTATTAGGAACTTTTTTTTTTTATGTCTTCTGTACAAGCATTATTATAAATAATCTTAACATTCAATTGTATGAATGGGCGTGCGAATGTTGCTAAAAGTCTCCTCCACATATTTAACCACGTAATATAATAATCGATTAAACGTATTTTATGATACATGTTTAACAATAATTAATCATATATTTTGTCGATATATAATAATAACAGCAATATACATGTATTAAAATCGTGCGTAACGTGTACTTGATAAAAAACGAAAAAAAAAAAAAAAAAAAAATGGAAAAAAAAAATTTCGCGGACAATTTTTACTGCTATCAAACCATGATTGGTGACGCAAGTAATTATAATAATAATTGATTAAACTAACGACGAAAACATAAAACTTAGAATGAAGACGATCGGTAAAAATTGAACGATTATGATTCGTGAGAAATTGACGCCAAACTTTTTGAAAACTTTTTTCTAAATTTTCTAATGCACTATTATTGCTATTATATACGATATGCGTACATTTATGCATAATGCTTAAGGGCTAAGTTCGGGATTGTACGGATTAAGGATATTATATATTATAGTATTGATAGAAGCGAGCTGGTAAGAAAATGAATTAAGAATCTAAATTAAGAATTTCGTATGTATTCGCTATTGTAGGAAAATCGGGGCATTTTAATTCGGCTGTGTCAAAACGATGATTAAAAAAAAAGAGGGGAAGAAACGATATAGAAAAAGTTGAAAAAAAAAAAAAAAAAAAAAATGGGGGGAAACGTTTAAAATCATAGATTTGATAAGGCGTAAAATTAGAATGATAATTTTTGTACCCTATTTTTTTAACAATTGGTGTCGATCGAGCGAGTCTCTCGCCTGTAAAATATACAGTATAAGGTGTATAATGTGTATAACCTAAGGTGAGAGAGATCGCGGAAACAAATGAAAAGCAAAAAAGAAGAAAAAAAAAAAAAAAAAAACGAAAAGGAAAAGCTTGGAATTTATCAAAATTAACTTATTAAACATACGAGTAACGATCAGGCTATCCTTACCTAGTTTTTGTAATTGCGATTACATTCTTATTACGGCATGTAATTATCGTCAGGCATAGAATAAAGAAAGCAGGTATTAGAAATCGGCAAACGCGTTAACGAATAATTACTCGCAAAATGACTCGGATCAAAAAAAGGGGTAAAACAAAAGAAAAGGATGAAGAAAATTGAGAAAACGAAGGACAGAAAAAATACTGATACTTGCCCAAAAACTTAGCCCAAAATTTTCTTCAAAATTCTTCCAAAATTCTCGTACAATGAAAGATAAACGAGTAATGTTTATTAATGTTATAAACTAAGACGAGGATACGTTCATCCCATCTCTGCAGTCTACGAATGAAATTCCTGTCAAATAATATAAAATCATCATTATTTTATAGTATATTAATATGAAAAATCGTAAAATAACGTATATACGTTTTGCTCGAATTCAACAACTCGCTGTGTTGTCGGATACACGTATTGTTAGACAGGTATTTTCACGAATGTAATAACGATAATTTATTACGCGTATTCATAACTTAATAAATCGTACACTTGATAGTACGACGGCATAAATTCAACGTTAATAATCGATTAGGTAAGCACGTAATGATAATAATACCTGGTAATGTAATAATAATCCTAACGTTTGTTATGATTAAGTTAATGACAATGACATTGACGACGATGATAATTACGGCGACACTGACGACGGCGACGACGATTATTATTATTATTATTATTATTACATTTAAACGTAATTAAATTATGATAAATTAATAGTGTTACCAACCGATCGGAACGGCAAGGAAGCAGCTCGGGAGCGATTCAAAATAATAACGAAGTATTTTGAAATGCAAATCATGCGCAAATTGATGCTGGTAGTGCGGACCAAACGGGACAACTGACAGAAAAGATGAATAGAGACTTTCGAAAGGAAATTTAAAAAAAGGAAAAAACGCTGACTAAAAATAAGAAAAAAAAAAAAACAATGAACAAACGAGGGTAAAAGTGTAAATTTAACGCCGCTCCATCGGAAAGTCAACGGTTCAAGTCGTTCGTACCTATAGTGATTAATTAGTAAGCGTTAAAGGCGATTCTGTCCGATCGAACGCGAATGGGAGAAAAAAAAAAAGAAAAAAATTTCGTCGCGAAATTCCATTCGTCGAAGAAAAGAAGAAGAAGAAAAAAAAAACAAAAAATCGACAAGAAATTTTTGCGACCTCGGTATAATTCTCTGCATTCAACGTGATTGTTACACGCGTTTATTTTGGACAGACTCGCTTACAACGGGAAAACCGTAATTGGCTACGTGGTATTCAAAAGCGATACGATATGCTGAAATTTTTTAATAAGGCATGTAATATAAAATTACGTAAAATTAATTTTTCTCAACCGTGTAATGTGCGCAACGTTATCGAAGTAATCCGGTCGAGAATATTTCGCGGATCGTATGTTTGTTTTTTGCTTTCTCCTTAGATTTCTAGTTTCCTTCATTTTTTTTTTTTCCATACGGAAAATTTTTCACAATACATGAAACGTCGAAGCGTTGAGACTAATCGAAGAAAATTAATGCTAACGAAACGAATTCTTATGATATATATATATATATTGTATACACGTGTCAGTTGATTCACGTTCCAAGGATTGTTGGACGACCGCGCGGCTACTGCTGATAAACGTGAATATTATAGGCTGTTATTATTTTTGTAAAATTTTCAGAAAAAAAGAACCAAAAAAAAAAAAAAAATCAATCCTAATTAATTGGCATTGTATTATTGTATTATACGGATCGTGATATAAGTAATTTTACGCAGTTTCGTACGCCTGTAAGTCGTCGTCCTTCTCTCCTCTTGCATCGCGCGTGAGTCTCCCTCCGTCGAAATAAGTGAAGAAAGAAGAAAAAAATAAAAACAAAAACAAAAAAAAAAAAAACAAATCCCTTTGCACTTGATGGAAGTAATTTTTCTACGCGATTTTTCTGACATCTCGGTAAATGAATAAAATAAGATATGATATGAAAAAAAAAATAAATAAAAAAGCAAAGAAATAAAATAAGAAACTTAAGTTTAAGTTCGTCGTGATTATTCCAGGGACAGCTGCGCTGCCACCTGCGAAGCGTGTAAACCGCGCGTTCGATATTGTTCGTTGTAAATTTAAGGATGATTTAATTCTCCTCGGGAATTGTCGCTTAATTATCGTATATAAACTATTAGATATCAATATCACCACTCGTCGACTGCGCGTGTGCGCATTATTGAGAGGGAAACAAAAAAAAAAAAAAAAGCGAAAAAGGAAAAAAGGATGTAAAAGGATAAAAAGAAATATAATGTCAAGTAAAAATGATAACCGCTTAATCGTTAAGTCTGCGACAAACGATTGTAATTGGCAAAAAGAAAGGAAAGAAAGAAAAGAAAAAAAAAGAAATAATCAACGCATTCTCCGCGCATTTTGCAACTTTTGAATAATTCGACAGTGAAAGTTTAAATTCTTGTGTCAGAACACGTTGCCTTTTGATGTTTGAAATATATCAGGGGACGATTTTAATATATTGACGAGTGATGATGAGCGCTGTGCATTGATTAAGAAAAGGGTCCGTGTGTGTGTGTTTCTCGATGCGTCGTTCGATTTTACGATCGCACTGCTCGGACGTTTAAAGTTTGGATAAAACGCAACAACGATCAGAGGCGGCAGGTGGGTGAGGAAAATTGAGAAACTCACACAGCGCCATTTTTTTTACTAAGGATAGTTTTTTTCGATACATTTACAAAAGACCTAATAATTAAATAGTAATAATGTAATGGTTTAAACATTAGCCACGTAGGACAGCGATTTTGATATTAACGTTGTATCGTTTCACAATTGATTGATACAATATCGTTTTTGAAAATTACCAAGTATATATTACGTAAGCGTATATAATTCGTATGAAAATTTTTAAATTAAATAAACACTACGTTTTACATTATACCTTGAGAGAGAAAGTGAAAAGAAAAAGGAAAATGATAAAATTACACCCATTTGTGATGCATACGATAAGCATTTCTCTACGTATTGCGTATAGTTATTGGAAGGAAAAATTTTCTTAATCTTCAACTTCTATAATCGTATTTAAAATAAAAATTGATAGAAAGCAAAATATAAAAAAAAAAAAAAAAAAAAAAAAAAAACAAATAATATCAACAAGTAACTAACATTTACATTACACGCGCATGTAATTAATAACATATGTCGTAGCATGTATAATGAATTATATAATATATATATATATAATTTATATATATATATCGACGTAATCAATCCCCCGTAGATTAGACGCTGGCGTGTGTAATATACATATAATATAATATAATATACATATATGTATATATATATGTAGCATACATGTATTTGCGGCCGCTTCAAAATTGTACTTAATACGTACGTCAAAAGGTGAAAAGAAAGATAAATATTTACGTAGGTATTCTCGTAAGAAATTCGTTTAACAATCGGGCTTGTTTTATAGACGCTTAAAATTTGTTTTCGTTTCGTTAGAAATGTAATTTGTTATTTGATATTTAATTTTTTTAATTTACGTGTCACCGAATTGGCTGAATATGTTGATTTATAAACGATCGACTCTTCTTGAAGTGAGTAAGGATAAATGTATAAAAGAAAAAAAAACAGTCGCAAATACATCGCAATATTCAAGTAGTAGCGCGTACGCATGAAGTGTGACTGCAAGTTTTGTGTGCACGATTATATTACTGTTATACATTAAAATTAATCAACTGATTGATTAATTGATTCGTAAAATCCAGTTACATATATACCGACCTGTAATTCCAATTCCCCGTGAAACTGAATTCATATCCATTCTAATGTATAGTTTCCTTTAATTTTACCCGATTGTTTAATGATTGTTTTTTTTTTTTTTTTTTTCTTTATTAGTTATTGAATATCTAAATGTACCGCGAGCGTCACGATGCGAGATAGAAATATCTATACGCATACCGTGTAATTAACGCAAGGCTCCGATGCGTGATTAATTTTTACAGTAATTTGACTTATCGGAAATACTTGCACGTATGAAAGTAAATATCGAATTAACAAGAATTTTGAGAAACTTCACGCGAAATACTTGCCAATCACTCGCAGAGAGTAAAATTATTCAATTTTTTTTACATACCCGAGTGTTTCTTTTCTTTGTATAAAAACTGCAGCTGTGCAGTTGATCGGATTCGTTGAAAAATAAATATTTATTTTAACTTTGGTCGCGTTTTTGTGTTTTTTTTTTTTTTTTATTTTTTTTTTTATGAATTTTCTTTCTCGCATTCTATTTTTGTTATCAGTTATTTTCTTCGCTTCTTTGGAACGCGTCTGCCGGTCGGATGAAACGAAGAATCGGGATAAAAAGGAGATAGAGAGAAAAAGTAAAAGAGGAGGACCAAATCCACTTCTCAATGCGTTCACTGTTTAATTTAATTAGCCGCCGTCTCAAGTGCTGGGCAAACAAAGTGTTTCTTCTTTTCGTTATGTATTTATATATATATTTGGTATACATATACATATTCGGACGATGACGGAAGATACTTTTCCTCTTTATCGCCGCGTCTCTCTCTTTCTTTCTCTCTTTTTTCTCTTCTTCACTTCTCGCCGATTTATCATCACATACACCTACAAAAATATATAACGGCAATAACGAAGAACGGAATCGTATTTGAATAATAAACATTAACGCTGTGCAGGAATTAAAATCAGCAAAGTAATTCTGTTTTTTTTTTTTTCCCCCCACTTTTTCTCAACATTTAATCTGGATTCTGCTTTTCGAACATTATCATTTTCCCTCGTTAACGCGAAAACTCTTTATAATCAAAATTTAACGCCCTACTGCGGCAAAACGCAGACTGAAAAATACGGCCGATTTCCGTGGAATTCAAAATCTACACAATGCGGTGAATTTGTTATAATTAAGCGAAATACTTGATTTGTTATTTCATATCCGGCGGCCTTGCGTTCAACGGCGATCTTGACGCTCCGGCGGTCTAATTTTGTAACGTTATTGTATATACAATATACACGTAATGACACATATGAAATATGTGTGTATTATTATTGTACGGGCGACCTGGCTGACTTCTTGATAAAATTGGGACATTTTCACACATTGATACGTACACTTACGTATATTAAAAATATGATGGAATTAGAGAAAATTATCATGGTGTTTTGTCCAATTCGTCATATTTCATGTATTACAATATACGTACGTCACGAATAACGTCGTATGCATACATTGCTTTCGATTGAATAAAATTCAATTTATAATCGTGCAATAAGTGTATATAACTTATGTATTTAGTCTACGTAACCGAGTAACTATACAGTTAAATACCGCTAAACCGAAGTAAATTGATTTGTTCTACATAACTATATCGAATAACAAATCGGTGAGTAAAATGTTCCCAAATATACGAGGCAGCTACGTCCCTTATTGAAAGCAACATCCCCTCCCGCCCCCTCCCCCACCCCCAATAAGAGTACAAATTTTTGTAATAAAATATTATATTGAACAATGAATGATACAAAACTAAACAAAACAAAAAGCAAAAATAAAAAAAAAAAATAAATAAAAAATAAAAAAAAAAGAAACACAAAAATGTGAAGCGCGGAGTAATTGAATATTATGCGAGGGCAGGGAAGAGGTAGAGGTAGAGGAAAAAATAAATAAATAAGTAAATATGCAAAAGAAATGAATAATTATTATAATTGAAACACAAAGACAAATGGAAAAAAAATAAAATAAATAAATAAATAACAAAAGAGTAATATGAAATGAAGATAAGGTTTAACGATGTTTTCTCTGGTCTAGGAATTATAAACATTATTACACACGATATATATTATTATACCGTATTACATCCAGATATAATAAATTATTTATATTCCTCAATATATATACATATATATATATACACATAATATATCTACGTAACAATGAACACTGAAATATAATAACACATGTATAATGACTATAGAAAATCACTCGCGTTACGCTGAGTAATACACGTTATTATTATTATTATTATCATCATCATCAATATGGTGAATATTATAATACCTACAATATTATATTCATTATTAGTTGACTCGGGGCAAAGATGATTCACGTATTTCTTTTTGACGATCCTACATGAATACGATATATGTATTATAACACTAAGAAAAACAATGTAATCCGATGACTAGTTGTTTTTACAATAATTCTCAGTTCGCCTCGCGAACGTCCGACGAATGTCACTCTTTGCTACAAATAATTGATACCGTATACCTACTTTATGCTGACGTGCAATCAATTGATATACCGTATCGTATACTTGATTTCCCTTAGATTTTTGAAGCTCGCATATAATTATAAATCGATGTTGTTGCATGCTTCCCAAATATATTATATATATATATATATATGTATATATTTACGTACATATATACATATTATATAACTATGAACACATACACGTACACACATTCATCAGAATATACTATATATGTGTTTAAAAATTAATAATGCGCGATATATACACATCTAACAGTAGCAACCCTCATCTGCCAAAATACGCGTTCAGCCCAATCAGCCAATTACACACCGATACCAGAGAGTAATTAATCGTGGAAATGCGTAACGTTGTGAAAAAATGCAGAAGAACAGCCCAAGCGTACGTCTTGCGATCATTTTTATAGTGTCAAAGAAAAAGAAAAAAAAAAAAAAAAAACATTTGAAAAAAAAAATAGGCAGTTTTTATCTTCGGCGTAGCATTTGAAAAAAAATTTCGTTACGAATGCGAGTACAGGTAACGATTTCTTACAACGCCTTTTTTTTTCAGGCTGTGTTCTGATTGATTTTCGAAAAATGCAGCTTAACGTCTACCGTTTAGACTGTAAATGCAATTCAGCTTATTACATATGTATGCACGAATAGATCGACTCCCGATCCCCGTTTCTTTGAATTTCACTACACATATTATGGTGATGAATTCGATTTCTTTTTTAGTCTTTACACAAGAATGATAAAAACGGTGATTTCCAACGTTCCAAGTTAGTCCTGTATAATATATTCTAGCTCTATTGATTATCGTGTAATAAATACGAGATACGATGATAGTTTATTATTGTCAATATTATTCTTACGAATATTATTATCATTATCATTACGATTAATGTCATATTTTTCGATTGGAATACAGCCTTGACGATTTATATATATATATATATACATACTTACATGTAATTACATGTACATACATGTATATGTATGTATAAACGTTACTGCCGAAAATAAGACTCGAGAAACATATGATACTCCCAACTTCATGACTTTCTACACACGATTTCGGGGAAAAATAATGAAAAACTTGGTTTACAAGAAAAAAAAAAATAAAAAAAAAAAGAAACGAACAAAAAAAGATTTCAAAAAAAAAAAAACGAAATCAAAATCATACACAACACTTTAGATCGTATTCATTCTACGCAAATCTTTCTCGCGTCAAATATCACCCTTCATAATATGATCACCACTGTACAATCACTCACCGACATAATAAGTATAATGTATTATTATTATTATTATTATTATACATACGTAGCTAGGTGTTTATAATGCATATTATGTGTGACCCCGCAGCATTAATGCTGCGTGTAAAACATAATCGCGTAAATGCTCAAGTTTAAATTCCATTCTGTAATTGATACGTTTAATAAATTGTAATACGAATTAATGTAGAGAAAACGCGGATTATTGCTCGTTTCACAGTGAACGTATGAAAATTCTTGTAACGATTCGAAGCGGTTATGGGATTATTGCATATTTTTGATCGATGCAAACTTTTGAAAAGAACTTGCTCAGTTTGTCAGTGACGTAAGAAAAAGAGAGAGAGAAAAAAAAAGAACTTTATTCGTATCAATATTAATAATAATGATAACAACGGTGTTTTTTTCGAGACTCCATATTCGAATCTTCAAGAATTGCTTGATAATTCGAATATACGTGTTGAGAATCGAGTCTCGAATAAACCGTGCCGCCCGATATACTGGTAACGAAAGATTTATATTTTTGCTAAAAAGATATTGAAAATCTAAAAAAAAAAAAAAAAAAATCAAAAAAACACGCATTGAAAAAGCTTACTGAGTAAATTCGTTGCCGATGCCGACTTCGAGTCCAAAACGAAAATCGTCTATTTCACGATTAGTGAAACCGCTTCTCTGCGTTTTCCAAATTCGCACTTATAAGAAAACTGCAAAATGTCCTAATTCGTCCCAAGTACGTATAAATAATAAAATTCACCCCAATTGGTAATATTTGTGTAAAATGAAAGGTTGATTAAGAAACGTCGAGAAAATGAATGACTTGTTTGTGTAAGGCTACGTGTAGAATGAATTTTCCTGAAATGTCGTGTCGTTGTCTGTCTCTTAGATTGGTAAGTATCTGAAGAAGCTGCTGCTTCTGTCCCAGACGATTCGTTTCGATTCGTTTGTGGAACAATAATCCGTTTATTAAAGATTTCACGTAAAACACACACACATACATACACAAGCACACAGAATAACTTACTAATCCCTTTTGATGTGAAAATGTCTGAAATTAGTTTCAGGCAACCAGGATCCAAACGAAACGAAGAAACGTAATAGAATTTTCTTATTTGCATTTGTGACACAGAGTCGAGGATGTGAAATGTTGAATAATGATCATTACGATTATATTACTGTCGCAGGCAAACGGAGAAACTGGCGTATATGATGAGGCGTGTATAAATCGTATTGTATACACAAATATTATAACATTATTATTGTATTTTAAGAGTATAAGAGTTGATGTTTAATTATTTGTATTTGTAGTTGTGTATTATACTCGTTTGGTTGGCTTTGATGAAGGTGAGAGTCTAACTCGGGTTACTAGATACTACTACGTACCTTTTGTTGGCGGGGCAAACCAAAGTATAACGAAGACGTCTTTCAAAAATTGTGTATCAACCGGCGATTGCAAGCTGAGAAAATGTGTCGGCGATACTGGCTTGCAAAAACGATTAACTAACGAATCGGGGAGAAAACTTGTGTCTCACAGTTTGGCTTGCACTTTAATTCGCAATGTGTATTTTCAATTGAAAATCGCTGTTTCGTTCGATCGTTTCTGGTTGGGGTGCATGCAGAAAATCCTTGTAGACATAGCAAAATATGATACAGACAAAACTGTGTTTATTCATTCCTCGATGAACCGAGGATTGTATTCTCTTTCTTTTTATTCAAATATTTCTTTGCACTAGTCCGTCGCGCTATCGTGTTTCGCAAAATGTATAAAAAGTAATAATAAGATATTAATCATTACAAATAAACGAGAAAACTAAACGAAGTAATGAATTTGGAAACTCTGGAAATGAGGGGGAAAGAAGCAAAAAAGAAAAAAAACAAGAAACAATGTAAAGTAAACGTGGAAAAAATTCAATTGAATAAACAAGTGTGCTCAAAAAATTGCGAGGCTGGACGCTGGGCGTTTGGCGATTACGGTTATAATTATATAATTAGTGACAAAGTAGATATTTTAAATGTATCGAGATATATTTTTGTTTTAAGTACCTGCTATCATTATACTGTATAAATGCGTGTAGTGATGTGTACATGTATATTGTCGTTTTGATTTTGTCTCTTTTCCCTGTTGTGTCCTATCGGGGGAAAACGAGGATGAAAAATTTCCGCGTTTCCTCCTCTGGATATAAAAAAGCTGAAGATCGTTGCAAAACAGTACGATACAAGAATGAAATAAGCGTTGAGTAGAAGCGAAGGAAAAAAGATAAGAGAATAAAAAATTATGTATGCGTTACACAATTTGACGAACACACCGAGCGCGACGTTCCCCCCGATTAATTAAATTTCCAATCTGCCTCCCATAAATGAGAAAGTCGCAATCTCGGGGAACTTGGTTGCCCGCCAGCACCATTGAAGGATAAAGATTGCAGGCGCGCTATAGTCGCGAATAACGAAGGATTTGTGGTCGATGATGAATACCTTACAGTGATGTAATCATGATTTTATGAATTATAAATATATATGATATGTGTGTGTGCACACACAGAGAGAAACACACGAACACTGCAGACATATGCAGACATTTACATGTAATATTATTAATTTCAGCCAACATTGTGTGTACGCATCCGTGCAATTAACAAGTTGCGACGTAATTGCTACTGCGCCTCTCTGTTGACTCTTAATTCAAAAATGCAATATTCTGATCAGTAAATTGAAGCTCTCTCTCCTGTTGGTGGTCGGAGGAGTGGATTCGAAAATCTTGGCCTGAATTTGGCAAACTGAAACTGGTTCAATGGCAATTGCGAAAAAAACGGAGGAAGAGATAAAGAAATGAGAGATTGAAACATGGGAGAGGACAGCGTGTGTGCAAAAATCGTA
The DNA here is from genome assembly GCF_021901455.1 of Neodiprion lecontei. Classification (NCBI taxonomy): domain Eukaryota; kingdom Metazoa; phylum Arthropoda; class Insecta; order Hymenoptera; family Diprionidae; genus Neodiprion; species Neodiprion lecontei. Next base: position 4,631,406 of record NC_060263.1, on the reverse strand, counting down.
TATATTATACTACTTGGTAGAATCACCTTTTCATTAAAAATTCACAACATCATTCATCATAACTTTTTGTACTAAAAATGAGAAAAAAAAATTGGAAGAATAGGTTTACTTGTAACCGTAACTAGTGATAGAAAAATTATTATCCTAATTATTATACGAACAGCGTGTGAGGATCGAGCTTTATACCGCTTTTGTATGTTTACTATGGGTTACATTTGAATATGACAAGGTAAAACTTCGAGAACAATTGTATCGTGATGAGTATATGTGTACATATACACATAGGTAGATGTGCGGATCCGTATCCGACATTGTACATGCATATAGTGTATACGTTTATACGTATGTACGATTTTTTCGTACGTACATATGTATACATGTGTACGTTCATTTATGCATCACATGCAAACACATGAATATACAATGATGATATATTATATTAAGATGTAAGAATATTATTATTATTATCACTACGCTACGAAACTATGAGTATGATGATTTCAAGGAAAGTATGAATATGAATAAACATTTTTTGATACCCTTATCCTAATGATAACGGTAAAATTCGAAAAATGAAGTGTGTATTTATTTACCATAATCCCCTTATCAATTTTAATTCCAACTTTGGTCTGCGATTTTGTGACGAGGAATTTTTTGTCCTCGCATTGATTACAATGAGCATTGCCAGATGAATGGGACTCCATGGACTCCGGTACAGGTGTATTTGAGAACCTGGACAAACCACGAAATGGGAAAGTGCTGATACTTTTTTTCGTTTCATAACTGTCAGTCTGCATCCGTTGATCGCAGCACAATCGAACTGCGCACCATACATTTCAGTCGCTGTATTAAGTGGGTGCAGTGATTTCCATTTAATCTTCCTGCAGTAATCTCAATTCTCAAGGTTTTCAGCAATAATCCGAAGGAGTGAGCCTGACTTTGTCTTCATTTTTCGATCGAAAACTTTTGGTCTCGGATTCTATTTGTATTACCCTTTCCTGACTAATTGGAGCCCCAGGAACTCAGAAAACACAGCGAAAGTAGCCTGGGATCACCTGCAGAGAAGTTACGATATAAAAAGCACCTGCTGAAAAATGTCGAAAATTCAGGTTTTCGTTTTTTGGCTGTAACTTTCGATGCATTCATCGCAGCGTATTGGGACTGCGCCCAATCGATTTCTCTCGCAAAATTACGTCGGAATAGTGCCACAATTAATTTATTCCAGCACTTTTGAAAATCGCGAAAATTTTCGCCAAAAATACAAAGGGGTTAACCTTCCTTTTTTTTTGACCAAAAAATTTTTCGTCTCAGAATTGATTCGTATGACTCTTTCCCGACCAATTGGACCCCAAGGAACTCAGAAAACGCAGCAAAAGGAGCGTGGGATCAACGGGAGAGAAGATACGAGGGAAAAAGCACCTGCTGAAAAATGTCGAAAATTCAGGTTTTCGTTTTTTGGCTGTAACTTTCGATGCGTTGATCGCAGCGTATTGGGACTGCGCCCGATCGATTTCTCTCGCGAAATTACGTCGGAATAGTGCCACAATTAATTTATTCCAGCACTTTTGAAAATCGCGAAAATTTTCGCCAAAAATACAAAGGGGTAACCTTCCTTTTTTTTTGACCAAAAATTTTTCGTCTCAGAATTGATTCGTATGACTCTTTCCCGACCAATTGGACCCCAAGGAACTCAGAAAACGCAGCAAAAGGAGCGTGGGATCAACGGGAGAGAAGATACGAGGAAAAAAGCACCTGCTGAAAAATGTCGAAAATTCAGGTTTTCGTTTTTTGGCTGTAACTTTCGATGCGTTGATCGCAGCGTATTGGGACTGCGCCCGATCGATTTCTCTCGCGAAATTACGTCGGAATAGTGCCACAATTAATTTATTCCAGCACTTTTGGAAATCGCGAAAATTTTCGCCAAAAATACAAAGGGGTTACCTTCCTTTTTTTTTGACCAAAAAATTTTTCGTCTCAGAATTGATTCGTATGACTCTTTCCCGACCAATTGGACCCCAAGGAACTCAGAAAACGCAGCAAAAGGAGCGTGGGATCAACGGGAGAGAAGATACGAGGAAAAAAGCACCTGCTCAAAAATGTCGAAAATTCAGGTTTTCGTTTTTTGGCTGTAACTTTCGATGCGTTGATCGCAGCGTATTGGGACTGCGCCCGATCGATTTCTCTCGCAAATTTACGTCGGAATAGTGCCACAATTAATTTATTCCAGCACTTTTGAAAATCGCGAAAATTTTCGCCAAAAATACAAAGGGGTTAACCTTCCTTTTTTTTTGACCAAAATATTTTTCGTCTCAGAATTGATTCGTATGACTCTTTCCCGACCAATCGGACCCCAAGGAACTCAGAAAACGCAGCAAAAGGAGCGTGGGATCAACGGGAGAGAAGATACGCGGAAAAAAGCACCTGCCGAAAATTTCGAAAATTCAGGTTTTCGTTTTTTGGCTGTAACTTTCGATGCGTTGATCGCAGCGTATTGGGACTGCGCCCGATCGATTTCTCTCGCGAAATTACGTCGGAATAGTGCCACGATTAATTTATTCCAGCACTTTTGAAAATCGCGAAAATTTTCGCCAAAAATACAAAGGGGTTAACCTTCCTTTTTTTTTGACCAAAAAATTTTTCGTCTCAGAATTGATTCGTATGACTCTTTCCCGACCAATTGGACCCCAAGGAACTCAGAAAACGCAGCAAAAGGAGCGTGGGATCAACGGGAGAGAAGATACGAGGAAAAAAGCACCTGCTGAAAAATGTCGAAAATTCAGGTTTTCGTTTTTTGGCTGTAACTTTCGAAGCGTTGATCGCAGCGTATTGGGACTGCGCCCAATCGATTTCTCTCGCAAAATTGCGTCCGAATAGTGCTACGATTAATTTATTCCAGCTCTTTTGAAAATCGCGAAAATTTTCGCCAAAAATACAAAGGGGTTAACCTTCCTTTTTTTTTGACCAAAAAATTTTTCGTCTCAGAATTGATTCGTATGACTCTTTCCCGACCAATTGGACCCCAAGGAACTCAGAAAACGCAGCAAAAGGAGCGTGGGATCAACGGGAGAGAAGATACGAGGAAAAAAGCACCTGCTCAAAAATGTCGAAAATTCAGGTTTTCGTTTTTTGGCTGTAACTTTCGATGCGTTGATCGCAGCGTATTGGGACTGCGCCCGATCGATTTCTCTCGCGAAATTACGTCGGAATAGTGCCACAATTAATTTATTCCAGCACTTTTGGAAATCGCGAAAATTTTCGCCAAAAATACAAAGGGGTTAACCTTCCTTTTTTTTTGACCAAAAAATTTTTCGTCTCAGAATTGATTCGTATGACTCTTTCCCGACCAATTGGACCCCAAGGAACTCAGAAAACGCAGCAAAAGAAGCGTGGGATCAACGGGAGAGAAGATACGAGGAAAAAAGCACCTGCTGAAAAATGTCGAAAATTCAGGTTTTCGTTTTTTGGCTGTAACTTTCGATGCGTTGATCGCAGCGTATTGGGACTGCGCCCAATCGATTTCTCTCGCAAAATTACGTCGGAATAGTGCCACAATTAATTTATTCCAGCACTTTTGAAAATCGCGAAAATTTTCGCCAAAAATACAAAGGGGTTAACCTTCCTTTTTTTTTGACCAAAATATTTTTCGTCTCAGAATTGATTCGTATGACTCTTTCCCGACCAATCGGACCCCAAGGAACTCAGAAAACGCAGCAAAAGGAGCGTGGGATCAACGGGAGAGAAGATACGAGGAAAAAAGCACCTGCTCAAAAATGTCGAAAATTCAGGTTTTCGTTTTTTGGCTGTAACTTTCGATGCGTTGATCGCAGCGTATTGGGACTGCGCCCGATCGATTTCTCTCGCGAAATTACGTCGGAATAGTGCCACAATTAATTTATTCCAGCACTTTTGGAAATCGCGAAAATTTTCGCCAAAAATACAAAGGGGTTACCTTCCTTTTTTTTTGACCAAAAAATTTTTCGTCTCAGAATTGATTCGTATGACTCTTTCCCGACCAATTGGACCCCAAGGAACTCAGAAAACGCAGCAAAAGGAGCGTGGGATCAACGGGAGAGAAGATACGAGGAAAAAAGCACCTGCTCAAAAATGTCGAAAATTCAGGTTTTCGTTTTTTGGCTGTAACTTTCGATGCGTTGATCGCAGCGTATTGGGACTGCGCCCGATCGATTTCTCTCGCAAATTTACGTCGGAATAGTGCCACAATTAATTTATTCCAGCACTTTTGAAAATCGCGAAAATTTTCGCCAAAAATACAAAGGGGTTAACCTTCCTTTTTTTTTGACCAAAATATTTTTCGTCTCAGAATTGATTCGTATGACTCTTTCCCGACCAATCGGACCCCAAGGAACTCAGAAAACGCAGCAAAAGGAGCGTGGGATCAACGGGAGAGAAGATACGCGGAAAAAAGCACCTGCCGAAAATTTCGAAAATTCAGGTTTTCGTTTTTTGGCTGTAACTTTCGATGCGTTGATCGCAGCGTATTGGGACTGCGCCCGATCGATTTCTCTCGCGAAATTACGTCGGAATAGTGCCACGATTAATTTATTCCAGCACTTTTGAAAATCGCGAAAATTTTCGCCAAAAATACAAAGGGGTTAACCTTCCTTTTTTTTTGACCAAAAAATTTTTCGTCTCAGAATTGATTCGTATGACTCTTTCCCGACCAATTGGACCCCAAGGAACTCAGAAAACGCAGCAAAAGGAGCGTGGGATCAACGGGAGAGAAGATACGAGGAAAAAAGCACCTGCTGAAAAATGTCGAAAATTCAGGTTTTCGTTTTTTGGCTGTAACTTTCGAAGCGTTGATCGCAGCGTATTGGGACTGCGCCCAATCGATTTCTCTCGCAAAATTGCGTCCGAATAGTGCTACGATTAATTTATTCCAGCTCTTTTGAAAATCGCGAAAATTTTCGCCAAAAATACAAAGGGGTTAACCTTCCTTTTTTTTTGACCAAAAAATTTTTCGTCTCAGAATTGATTCGTATGACTCTTTCCCGACCAATTGGACCCCAAGGAACTCAGAAAACGCAGCAAAAGGAGCGTGGGATCAACGGGAGAGAAGATACGAGGAAAAAAGCACCTGCTCAAAAATGTCGAAAATTCAGGTTTTCGTTTTTTGGCTGTAACTTTCGATGCGTTGATCGCAGCGTATTGGGACTGCGCCCGATCGATTTCTCTCGCGAAATTACGTCGGAATAGTGCCACAATTAATTTATTCCAGCACTTTTGGAAATCGCGAAAATTTTCGCCAAAAATACAAAGGGGTTAACCTTCCTTTTTTTTTGACCAAAAAATTTTTCGTCTCAGAATTGATTCGTATGACTCTTTCCCGACCAATTGGACCCCAAGGAACTCAGAAAACGCAGCAAAAGAAGCGTGGGATCAACGGGAGAGAAGATACGAGGAAAAAAGCACCTGCTGAAAAATGTCGAAAATTCAGGTTTTCGTTTTTTGGCTGTAACTTTCGATGCGTTGATCGCAGCGTATTAAGACTGCGCCCAATCGATTTTTCTCGCAAAATTACGTCGGAATAGTGCCACAATTAATTCATTCCAGCACTTTTGAAAATCGCGAAAATTTTCGCCAAAAATACAAAGGGGTTAACCTTCCTTTTTTTTTGACCAAAATATTTTTCGTCTCAGAATTGATTCGTATGACTCTTTCCCGACCAATCGGACCCCAAGGAACTCAGAAAACGCAGCAAAAGGAGCGTGGGATCAACGGGAGAGAAGATACGCGGAAAAAAGCACCTGCCGAAAAATGTCGAAAATTCAGGTTTTCGTTTTTTGGCTGTAACTTTCGATGCGTTGATCGCAGCGTATTGGGACTGCGCCCGATCGTTTTCTCTCGCGAAATTACGTCGGAATAGTGCCACGATTAATTTATTCCAGCACTTTTGAAAATCGCGAAAATTTTCGCCAAAAATACAAAGGGGTTAACCTTCCTTTTTTTTTGACCAAAAAATTTTTCGTCTCAGAATTGATTCGTATGACTCTTTCCCGACCAATTGGACCCCAAGGAACTCAGAAAACGCAGCAAAAGGAGCGTGGGATCAACGGGAGAGAAGATACGGGGAAAAAAGCACCTGCTGAAAGATGTCGAAAATTCAGGTTTTCGTTTTTTGGCTGTAACTTTCGATGCGTTGATCGCAGCCTATTGGGACTGCGCCCAATCGATTTCTCTCGCAAAATTACGTCGGAATAGTGCCACAATTAATTTATTCCAGCACTTTTGAAAATCGCGAAAATTTTCGCCAAAAATACAAAGGGGTTACCTTCCTTTTTTTTTGACCAAAAAATTTTTCGTCTCGGAATTGATTCGTATGACTCTTTCCCGACCAATTGAACCTCAAGAAACTCAGAAAACGCAGCTAAAGGAGCGTGGGATCAACGGGAGAGAAGATACGAGGAAAAAAGCACCTGCTGAAAAATGTCGAAAATTCAGGTTTTCGTTTTTTGGCTGTAACTTTCGAAGCGTTGATCGCAGCGTATTGGGACTGCGCCCAATCGATTTCTCTCGCAAAATTACGTCCGAATAGTGCTACGATTAATTTATTCCAGCTCTTTTGAAAATCGCGAAAATTTTCGCCAAAAATACAAAGGGGTTAACCTTCCTTTTTTTTTTACCAAAAAATTTTTCGTCTCAGAATTGATTCGTATGACTCTTTCCCGACCAATCGGACCCCAAGGAACTCAGAAAACGCAGCAAAAGGAGCGTGGGATCAACGGGAGAGAAGATACGAGGAAAAAAGCACCTGCTGAAAAATGTCGAAAATTCAGGTTTTCGTTTTTTGGCTGTAACTTTCGATGCGTTGATCGCAGCGTATTGGGACTGCGCCCGATCGATTTCTCTAGCGAAATTACGTCGGAATAGTGCCACAATTGATTTATTCCAGCACTTTTGGAAATCGCGAAAATTTTCGCCAAAAATACAAAGGGGTTAACCTTCCTTTTTTTTTGACCAAAAAATTTTTCGTCTCAGAATTGATTCGTATGACTCTTTCCCGACCAATCGGACCCCAAGGAACTCAGAAAACGCAGCAAAAGGAGCGTGGGATCAACGGGAGAGAAGATACGCGGAAAAAAGCACCTGCCGAAAATTTCGAAAATTCAGGTTCTCGTTTTTTGGCTGTAACTTTCGATGCGTTGATCGCAGCCTATTGGGACTGCGCCCGATCGATTTCTCTCGCGAAATTACGTCGGAATAGTGCCACAATTAATTTATTCCAGCACTTTTGAAAATCGCGAAAATTTTCGCCAAAAATACAAAGGGGTTAACCTTCCTTTTTTTTTGACCAAAATATTTTTCGTCTCAGAATTGATTCGTATGACTCTTTCCCGACCAATCGGACCCCAAGGAACTCAGAAAACGCAGCAAAAGGAGCGTGGGATCAACGGGAGAGAAGATACGAGGAAAAAAGCACCTGCTCAAAAATGTCGAAAATTCAGGTTTTCGTTTTTTGGCTGTAACTTTCGATGCGTTGATCGCAGCGTATTGGGACTGCGCCCGATCGATTTCTCTCGCGAAATTACGTCGGAATAGTGCCACAATTAATTTATTCCAGCACTTTTGGAAATCGCGAAAATTTTCGCCAAAAATACAAAGGGGTTACCTTCCTTTTTTTTTGACCAAAAAATTTTTCGTCTCAGAATTGATTCGTATGACTCTTTCCCGACCAATTGGACCCCAAGGAACTCAGAAAACGCAGCAAAAGGAGCGTGGGATCAACGGGAGAGAAGATACGAGGAAAAAAGCACCTGCTCAAAAATGTCGAAAATTCAGGTTTTCGTTTTTTGGCTGTAACTTTCGATGCGTTGATCGCAGCGTATTGGGACTGCGCCCGATCGATTTCTCTCGCAAATTTACGTCGGAATAGTGCCACAATTAATTTATTCCAGCACTTTTGAAAATCGCGAAAATTTTCGCCAAAAATACAAAGGGGTTAACCTTCCTTTTTTTTTGACCAAAATATTTTTCGTCTCAGAATTGATTCGTATGACTCTTTCCCGACCAATCGGACCCCAAGGAACTCAGAAAACGCAGCAAAAGGAGCGTGGGATCAACGGGAGAGAAGATACGCGGAAAAAAGCACCTGCCGAAAATTTCGAAAATTCAGGTTTTCGTTTTTTGGCTGTAACTTTCGATGCGTTGATCGCAGCGTATTGGGACTGCGCCCGATCGATTTCTCTCGCGAAATTACGTCGGAATAGTGCCACGATTAATTTATTCCAGCACTTTTGAAAATCGCGAAAATTTTCGCCAAAAATACAAAGGGGTTAACCTTCCTTTTTTTTTGACCAAAAAATTTTTCGTCTCAGAATTGATTCGTATGACTCTTTCCCGACCAATTGGACCCCAAGGAACTCAGAAAACGCAGCAAAAGGAGCGTGGGATCAACGGGAGAGAAGATACGAGGAAAAAAGCACCTGCTGAAAAATGTCGAAAATTCAGGTTTTCGTTTTTTGGCTGTAACTTTCGAAGCGTTGATCGCAGCGTATTGGGACTGCGCCCAATCGATTTCTCTCGCAAAATTGCGTCCGAATAGTGCTACGATTAATTTATTCCAGCTCTTTTGAAAATCGCGAAAATTTTCGCCAAAAATACAAAGGGGATAACCTTCCTTTTTTTTTGACCAAAAAATTTTTCGTCTCAGAATTGATTCGTATGACTCTTTCCCGACCAATTGGACCCCAAGGAACTCAGAAAACGCAGCAAAAGGAGCGTGGGATCAACGGGAGAGAAGATACGAGGAAAAAAGCACCTGCTCAAAAATGTCGAAAATTCAGGTTTTCGTTTTTTGGCTGTAACTTTCGATGCGTTGATCGCAGCGTATTGGGACTGCGCCCGATCGATTTCTCTCGCGAAATTACGTCGGAATAGTGCCACAATTAATTTATTCCAGCACTTTTGGAAATCGCGAAAATTTTCGCCAAAAATACAAAGGGGTTAACCTTCCTTTTTTTTTGACCAAAAAATTTTTCGTCTCAGAATTGATTCGTATGACTCTTTCCCGACCAATTGGACCCCAAGGAACTCAGAAAACGCAGCAAAAGAAGCGTGGGATCAACGGGAGAGAAGATACGAGGAAAAAAGCACCTGCTGAAAAATGTCGAAAATTCAGGTTTTCGTTTTTTGGCTGTAACTTTCGATGCGTTGATCGCAGCGTATTGGGACTGCGCCCAATCGATTTCTCTCGCAAAATTACGTCGGAATAGTGCCACAATTAATTTATTCCAGCACTTTTGAAAATCGCGAAAATTTTCGCCAAAAATACAAAGGGGTTAACCTTCCTTTTTTCTTGACCAAAATATTTTTCGTCTCAGAATTGATTCGTATGACTCTTTCCCGACCAATTGGACCCCAAGGAACTCAGAAAACGCAGCAAAAGGAGCGTGGGATCAACGGGAGAGAAGATACGAGGAAAAAAGCACCTGCTGAAAAATGTCGAAAATTCAGGTTTTCGTTTTTTGGCTGTAACTCTCGAAGCGTTGATCGCAGCGTATTGGGACTGCGCCCAATCGATTTCTCTCGCAAAATTGCGTCCGAATAGTGCTACGATTAATTTATTCCAGCTCTTTTGAAAATCGCGAAAATTTTCGCCAAAAATACAAAGGGGTTAACCTTCCTTTTTTTTTGACCAAAAAATTTTTCGTCTCAGAATTGATTCGTATGACTCTTTCCCGACCAATTGGACCCCAAGGAACTCAGAAAACGCAGCAAAAGGAGCGTGGGATCAACGGGAGAGAAGATACGAGGAAAAAAGCACCTGCTCAAAAATGTCGAAAATTCAGGTTTTCGTTTTTTGGCTGTAACTTTCGATGCGTTGATCGCAGCGTATTGGGACTGCGCCCGATCGATTTCTCTCGCGAAATTACGTCGGAATAGTGCCACAATTAATTTATTCCAGCACTTTTGGAAATCGCGAAAATTTTCGCCAAAAATACAAAGGGGTTAACCTTCCTTTTTTTTTGACCAAAAAATTTTTCGTCTCAGAATTGATTCGTATGACTCTTTCCCGACCAATTGGACCCCAAGGAACTCAGAAAACGCAGCAAAAGAAGCGTGGGATCAACGGGAGAGAAGATACGAGGAAAAAAGCACCTGCTGAAAAATGTCGAAAATTCAGGTTTTCGTTTTTTGGCTGTAACTTTCGATGCGTTGATCGCAGCGTATTGGGACTGCGCCCGATCGATTTCTCTCGCGAAATTACGTCGGAATAGTGCCACAATTAATTTATTCCAGCACTTTTGGAAATCGCGAAAATTTTCGCCAAAAATACAAAGGGGTTAACCTTCCTTTTTTTTTGACCAAAATATTTTTCGTCTCAGAATTGATTCGTATGACTCTTTCCCGACCAATCGGACCCCAAGGAACTCAGAAAACGCAGCAAAAGGAGCGTGGGATCAACGGGAGAGAAGATACGCGGAAAAAAGCACCTGCCGAAAAATGTCGAAAATTCAGGTTTTCGTTTTTTGGCTGTAACTTTCGATGCGTTGATCGCAGCGTATTGGGACTGCGCCCGATCGTTTTCTCTCGCGAAATTACGTCGGAATAGTGCCACGATTAATTTATTCCAGCACTTTTGAAAATCGCGAAAATTTTCGCCAAAAATACAAAGGGGTTAACCTTCCTTTTTTTTTGACCAAAAAATTTTTCGTCTCAGAATTGATTCGTATGACTCTTTCCCGACCAATTGGACCCCAAGGAACTCAGAAAACGCAGCAAAAGGAGCGTGGGATCAACGGGAGAGAAGATACGGGGAAAAAAGCACCTGCTGAAAGATGTCGAAAATTCAGGTTTTCGTTTTTTGGCTGTAACTTTCGATGCGTTGATCGCAGCCTATTGGGACTGCGCCCAATCGATTTCTCTCGCAAAATTACGTCGGAATAGTGCCACAATTAATTTATTCCAGCACTTTTGAAAATCGCGAAAATTTTCGCCAAAAATACAAAGGGGTTACCTTCCTTTTTTTTTGACCAAAAAATTTTTCGTCTCGGAATTGATTCGTATGACTCTTTCCCGACCAATTGAACCTCAAGAAACTCAGAAAACGCAGCTAAAGGAGCGTGGGATCAACGGGAGAGAAGATACGAGGAAAAAAGCACCTGCTGAAAAATGTCGAAAATTCAGGTTTTCGTTTTTTGGCTGTAACTTTCGAAGCGTTGATCGCAGCGTATTGGGACTGCGCCCAATCGATTTCTCTCGCAAAATTACGTCCGAATAGTGCTACGATTAATTTATTCCAGCTCTTTTGAAAATCGCGAAAATTTTCGCCAAAAATACAAAGGGGTTAACCTTCCTTTTTTTTTTACCAAAAAATTTTTCGTCTCAGAATTGATTCGTATGACTCTTTCCCGACCAATCGGACCCCAAGGAACTCAGAAAACGCAGCAAAAGGAGCGTGGGATCAACGGGAGAGAAGATACGAGGAAAAAAGCACCTGCTGAAAAATGTCGAAAATTCAGGTTTTCGTTTTTTGGCTGTAACTTTCGATGCGTTGATCGCAGCGTATTGGGACTGCGCCCGATCGATTTCTCTAGCGAAATTACGTCGGAATAGTGCCACAATTAATTTATTCCAGCACTTTTGGAAATCGCGAAAATTTTCGCCAAAAATACAAAGGGGTTAACCTTCCCCTACGTCGGCTGTCACCTTGTCGTGGTGTAGGGGCTTGACGGCCGCGATGAATCTTGGGGATCCGACGCTCCGGGGCTTCAAACCTTGTGGCGGAAGTGACTCTAGACGAGCGTCCACTAAGAACAGTCGGCTCAGCCTCTTTGGGCTGGGTGTATGAATGGTGATCTGAATGGGCGATGCGTACATGGGATGCGGTTGGGGCTCCTGGGGCGATTTCTCAGAGACTAACCAAGGAAGGAGTAGTTGCCGACCGACCGGGGCTGCGGGTGAAGTCAGTACCTTTACCGGACCTCTGTGGCGTACTACGGGTAAACGTTAGTCCACGGAACCTCGGTTCCCTGGCGAAGGTCCCAGGAAACCACATGTTCAACGTGGGAGAACCGCTCCCTGCAGCTGACTGGAGCCAATCTGGGAGTCAAACCTGGTGCCCTGGGCGCATGCGTGGAGGATTACCTGGTCAGTATTTCCTCATACCCGATGTCCGGTAGGGCAAATCCGGCAAGGTCTTACTCGGCCGGTGGCCTACCCTGTTTCGGATTAGCAGGGGAATCCCCGGCCGGGCGACTGAAAAGAGCTAGGGATGGGGGGTTCGCATGGATAGGGCAGACCACCCGATAAACCGATAGCGGCTTCCATGCGAGGGGATAGGATTTTTTCCGGCGGGGAAAGATGCCACACCGCGGTGTGGCTGCCATGATGGCCGAACCGTCGTAATCAGACCAACACTTTAATATGGATAATTTAACATGGAGTAGGCAGAAGGTGAAGCAAGGAGAGGTGCAAGAGCACCTGAATAGCAGGGGCACGCGTGGGGACGCGAGGGGCAGGGGCGCGCGCGCGCGAGGTCAAGCACTTGTGCGGGGTATTAGCTGGCCCCCTCTCAAAAGCACGGAGCCGGGGGTTACGCCAGGGCAGGCACCTGCACCCAACGTTTTGGCGGAGACTGTGGGGGGAATCAACGCACCGTCACAGGTGGTGCCCGAAGAGACACCCACACGACACGAGCAGCAGCAGGGGAACAAACGAAAGGGGGACGAGCTAACGCCGCCCGAGAACGCTGCACTCTCGGACGGAGAGCTCTTTCTTCCGCGCAGACTCGAGGGAGAAGGGAAAGAAAAATCGAGGCACCAAGCTGCGACTGCCGAGGGGAAGGGGAAGGGAACGGCCAGCCCCTCAGGCGAGGAGGAGGCAGCACGTACGCTCCTGGGAGCTCGCCCGAAGCGCAAGAAGAGATGCACAGCTACCGTCAAGGGAACCTACCTGGAAGACGACTCCGAAGCAGGGGAGTCTGGCTCAGAGTGGAGCGCGCAGGGCTCGAACCTACGGCCAACAAAGAACCCTTCAGTGGGAAAAAGGAAGGCCAAAGCCGCGGCTAGGTCCCCAAAGAAAATCCCGCAGGGGGCAGGCCCTGTGGAATACAGGCTCATGACAGCATCGGACCTTGGGGCACAACTAATGGAGTGGCTCGAGGATATAGACGCCGTAAGGATGAGGTGCAAATCCATGCAGGGCAGGCTGAGTGGCGAAATAAAGAGAAAGGTGGGTTTGGCGAAGGAGGCCCTACTTACACTCACCGTGAAAGCGGAGGCAGCAGGTGACCCCGCTCTCCTCCAGGCGCGCAACGCGGACCTAGAAGCTCAGTTGCGTGATACCCGTAGGGAAAGGGACGAGCTCCAACGGGAACTCGAGAAAAATCGAGAAGGCCGAGAGAGGCCTCAGACGGAAATAGCGAACCGGGCGACATGCTCATACGCACAGGTTGCCAGCAGGGGCCCTGTGGCGAGAGCCGGCGAGCGACGGTCGGAAGCCGCCCAAACGACGATGGTGCTTGACCTGGGAGCGGCCACTAGGAGGAGCGAGGTGGAGGCCAATGAAGGGCCGACGACGGCGACATCAGCCGGTGCTTCGGAGTTCGAACTTCGCCTAACGGGATCCGAACTTCGACTCATCCCGGACAGTGACAGGGTCAGGGACGAGGAGATGGCCAGACAGTCCGCGGCCCTGAAACAGGTACGAGAGGAGGTGGGCAGGATATCCCTCCTGCTCCTCGATGCCTCGAGCAAGAGCGGAGCAGCTGACCAAGACCCTCTTGGTAAGGATACGGCACAACCTCGCGGCACGCAGGCCACCACGGAGAAAGTGCAGAGGTCCTCGGGTGACCGGGGTGCGACCGACACTCCGATGGAAGTCGATGCCGGCGCCGATGCAGAGAACGGTAGGGGCGGCTGGAGTACGAAAAGGAAGAGAAAAGGAAAGCGCCTTGGCGAGGGAGTGCCGAGTGGGGCAGCAGTGGAAGCCACACAGACTGCCCCAACAGGGGCCCTGCGGCGTACCGGGGAGGACGGACCCACGGTGGCTCGCCGTAGAGCACCGAGGACAGCAGCCGTTGCTATCAAAAGCAGAGAGGAGAACACCCCGTATGCGGAAATACTCAAGTTCGCACGCGAGAAAATACAACTCGCGGAGCTTGGTATAGAGGAGACGAGGATGCGGCGGGCAGCTAACGGGGGGGTTCTCATCGAGATTCCTGGCCCCGAGAATACGAGGAAGGCGGACGCTCTAGCGGCGCAGCTGACCAAAGTAATCCTTGATAAATACGGCAACGCAGTCTCAGTGACAAGGCCGGTTATCAAGGGCGAACTGAGAGTCCTGGGCTTGGATGACTCAGTGTCCACCGAGGAACTGGCTCGCACCCTAGCCGAGCAGGGTGGCTGTAAGGTGGAGGAGGTCCGTGTAGGTGTCCCGAGGAGGACACCGAATGGACTATACAGCGCGTGGGCACAGTGCCCCCTGAGGGCAGCTGTGGCTGTCGCGAAGAAGGGCAAGGTGAGGATCGGTTGGACCACGGCCAGGGTAGAGCTGCTGGAGGCGCGCCCCAGGCAATGCTACAAGTGCTGGGGCTTTGGCCATATAGGGAGTACGTGCAAGGCGTCGACAGAGCGCCGGGCCGCGTGCTACAGGTGCAGCGCTGAGGGCCACCAGGCGCGAGATTGCACGGCCAATCCCAAATGCGCGGTCTGCGAGGGGAGGGGGATAGACAGCGCCCACAGGATGGGTTCGGGACGTTGTACATCCGTCGGCGAACGGGGTCGGAGGCCCGTGACTAATGCAAGCGAGAATGGTCAGGTACATACAGTGTAACCTGAACCATAGCAAGGGGGCTCAGGACCTACTGAAGCAAGTAGTGCTCGAAAGGGAAATCGACGTGTGCCTCGTATCCGAGCCGTACGCTACTCCGAGCGTGGCCACTTGGCTTAGCAGTGACGATGGCCGGGCGGCCATATACTGGAGGGCAGAGGGTAACGTCCGCGGGGGCTCGCTCCTCAAAAGGGGAAGAGGGTACGTGGCCGCTAAGTTCGGGGATATAATTGCCATATCGGTGTATATATCCCCGAACATTCTGATAGCGGAGTTCACCGAGCATCTGGACGACCTGGCTCGGGTGATCCAGCTGGCGGGGAACAGTGGGAGGGGGGTACTGGTGGGGGGGGATTTCAATGCCCGCTCGCCGACCTGGGACCCGTCTGGGTCCAACCGAAGGGGAGAGCTGCTCGAGGAGTGGGCGGCATCATGCGGTGTACGTCTCCACAACACTGGGAGGACGGCGACATGCATTAGGGCACAGGGGTCATCCGTCGTCGATCTGACGTGGTCGTCAGTTAATCTTGTACCCGTGATCAAGGGGTGGCGGGTGTTGGAAGAGACGGAAACACTATCCGACCACCGGTACATCTCGTACGAGGTCGGTACCCCTAGACGCGCAGAGCACAGGGGTAGAAAGGGCCACATGCGCTGGAACTGGTCGAAGTTCAGTCCGGAACATCTGACAGATGCTCTGTCCCTCACCCTTTCCTGGGGACCAACTGGAGGGGACTATACGACGCCAGAGGGCCTTGCAGGATGGATCGAGCGTGCCATGACGCAGGCCTGCGACGCAGCCGCGCCGAGAGCTCGCACGGGGAATCGCTCCAGAAAAGCGACATACTGGTGGAGCGAGGAGCTGGCCGACATACGCAGGTCCTGCATAGCGGCGAGGAGGCGCCTCGCTAGGGGAAGACGGACGGCTGATGACCGTCAGGAAAAAGAGGCCGAGTATCGGGCCGCCAAGAGGGTGCTCCGAGACGGCATAAAAGCGGCCAAGGCCAAGGCGTGGAGAGACCTCATCAGCTCCGTGGAAGCGGATCCATGGGGTCTCTCTTACAAATTGGTGCTAGGCAAACTGCGAAGCTCCCAAAGAGGGTTGACGGAGACGCTGGAGGAGGATACCCTCAGGAGCCTCCTTGATGCCCTCTTCCCGAGGGGTGATGGATGCGCTCCGAGGGCCCAGGGCGGCTGTCAGTGGGACGAACGGTGGGCGGTCACGGCGGACGAGGTTCGAGCTGCGCTTAAAAAGGCATGCTCGCGCAATGTCGCCCCGGGACCGGATGGCGTTAAGGGAAGTGCGTGGGCGAGAGTTCCGGAGGGAATGATCGCACTACTGTCGAGGAATTTCAGCCTCTGCCTGCGAGAAGGAGTCGTTCCGCTGCCATGGAAGAAGGCTCGACTGGTGCTCATCCCTAAGGGGGGAGCACCCACCGGACCTATCCCCAAAGTAAGGCCGATATGCCTCCTGAACGAGGTGGGTAAAATGTTCGAGAGGATCCTGGTGGCTCGGCTGGGCAAATGGATGGAGGGGAATCCTCGGGCGCGCTTGTCCGAGGACCAGTACGGGTTTCGGGAAGGGCGATCCACGAACGATGCTTTGCTAAGGGTGCGACGATTCGTGGAAAACGCCACGGAGAAGGGGGGCTACGCGGTGGCTGTGTCTCTCGACATCGCCAACGCATTCAATAGTTTGCCATGGCCGTCCATAAGGGACGCACTTAAAGACAAAGCGGCTCCGGAGTATCTTCGACGGGTCCTGGATTCCTACCTGTGGGACAGGCACGTGGAATACACAAACGGAGATGGAGAGCTGAGGAGTCTGGCAGTGACGGCCGGGGTCCCACAGGGCTCGGTTCTCGGCCCCCTGCTATGGAACTTGACTTTCGACGAGGTTCTGCGGGGGGAGGGGGTTGCAGACTGTGTTACTGTCTGCTACGCGGATGACACGCTGGTTTTGAGTTCCGCTGGGGATCCATCCACAGCGGTAGCACTGGCAAATGCGATGGTAGCCAGGGTAGTCCGGCGAATTTCGGGCCTAGGCCTCACGGTGGCGGCGAGCAAGACGGAAGCGGTCCTATTCTGGCGCGTGAAAAGGGGGGAAGCACCAAACACCCCAGACGTCAGAGTTGGCGCGGAGAGGGTGCTACTGTCGGGGTCCATGAAGTACCTGGGGGTGCGACTGGATCCCGGCCTGACGTTCAAAGCGCACTTCGCGTCCATGGAGACTAGGCTAGGGGGTGTCACGAGGACACTAGCGAGGCTGATGCCAAACCTGAGGGGGCCATCCGAATCTAGGCGTAGGCTTTATGCGCAAACTCTATTCGCGGTAATAATGTACGGCGCTCCGGTGTGGGGGGATGTGGCGAGGTCCTCAAAGTATATCCAGCGAGTAATTACGAGGTGCCAGAGAAGGATATGCGCAAGAGTAGTTGCGGCATATCGCACGGCCTCCTTCGTGGCCGTTTCGATGCTGGCCAGGACCCCGCCACTATATCTAGTGGCTGATGCGTACAAGCGCACATTCCATAGAGTGCGTGAACTGCGGTCGACCAGGACGTGGTCCCAGAGCATGGTCAAAGCGATTAGGGAGGAGGAACTGCGCGTAGCCCGCGAGCAATGGAGGGTGGACCTCGGAAGTGCGGGGCTCCCCAGCGAGGGGTTGAGGTTAGCTATCCTAGCGAACTGGACGGGATGGTTCGACAGGGCACACGGGAGCATGACTTTCCGTGTGACCCAAGTCTTGACAGGCCACGGGTACTTCGCGGATTTCTTATATAGAATAGGGAAGACGGAGAGGCCGACCTGCTGGTACTGCCGGCTGGAGGAAGACACGGTGAGCCACACGGTGGAGGCGTGCCCCGCGTGGAGAGACGAGAGGAATGCCCTAAAGCGCGCCGTAGGGGAGGATCTGACACCGCCTGGCCTGATCAGGGCTATGGTAGGGTCGAGAGAGGGATGGGTGGCGGTGGCTAGCTTCGCGGAGCGGGTCATGACGGCCAAGGAACAGCGGGAGCGGTTACGACAGCGAACGCGGCGCAGCGTGCACCGCGCGACCCGCTTGAGCGGGAGAAATGGGGGTGGTTCGCGTGTAAGCGTGGGCATGACGTAGGCTCGGACCTACACGGGCAGGGGTCCAAACGGATTTGCGGGACGGGACACCGGTCGACCTCAGCCCGGTCCTTTGGGTCGGGGTCGTGGTTCGGAGGTGGAGGGGAGAGGAGGGGTGCAGGGCAACTTGGAATCTGGTGCCAGGATAGGTGAGACGCTAGGCGATAGGGTGACGTTAGGGTCGTTCCGGCCTTGCCCCCTCTTCTTCTTCTTCTTCTTCTGCCTCTCTCTCTTCGTCCCCCGGCCCGGGGACGGCGGATGTGACGGTCGCGCCGGATCCATCTTCCCCCGGATCCGCAAGGGCAGGGCGCTCGTTATCGCGAACATCGAGCACCGAGTGGGGGTCTCCATTCGCTTGACAGCTCCGTTAAGCGGAGCTCTCGTCGTAGCGGCAACAGAAGATGCCCCACCAGCGGGCAGGGTCGTCCTTCGCAAGAGGACACTGAGCGTAGGATGCAGCGGGGGGGAGCCGGGAGGCGCAACTCCCGGATAGGCGTTGAAGTAAGGTCCGCGCGTAACCGCGAAGGTGCCGGGGGGATCCCTGAGGTTATGCCTCGCGCGGTTCCGGGGAGTCCCCCCTACTCGTACCAGAGTGGCCGCTGGTTTTTTAGTGGGTGCGAGTCCCACACTACCCTGAAGCTTCTTGCGCGAAGCTCCAGGGTGTGCATAAGGCATTTTTACCAGCGTTATCAAAAAAAAAAAAAAAAAAAAAAAAAAAAAGGGGTTAACCTTCCTTTTTTTTTGACCAAAAAATTTTTCGTCTCAGAATTGATTCGTATGACTCTTTCCCGACCAATCGGACCCCAAGGAACTCAGAAAACGCAGCAAAAGGAGCGTGGGATCAACGGGAGAGAAGATACGCGGAAAAAAGCACCTGCCGAAAATTTCGAAAATTCAGGTTTTCGTTTTTTGGCTGTAACTTTCGATGCGTTGATCGCAGCGTATTGGGACCGCGCCCGATCGATTTCTCTCGCGAAATTACGTCGGAATAGTGCCACGATTAATTTATTCCAGCACTTTTGAAAATCGCGAAAATTTTCGCCAAAAATACAAAGGGGTTAACCTTCCTTTTTTTTTGACCAAAAAATTTTTCGTCTCAGAATTGATTCGTATGACTCTTTCCCGACCAATTGGACCCCAAGGAACTCAGAAAACGCAGCAAAAGGAGCGTGGGATCAACGGGAGAGAAGATACGAGGAAAAAAGCACCTGCTGAAAAATGTCGAAAATTCGGGTTTTCGTTTTTTGGCTGTAACTTTCGATGCGTTGATCGCAGCCTATTGGGATTGCGCCCGATCGATTTCTCTCGCAAAATTACGTCGGAATAGTGCCACAATTAATTTATTCCAGCACTTTTGGAAATCGCGAAAATTTTCGCCAAAAATACAAAGGGGTTAACCTTCCTTTTTTTTTTACCAAAAAATTTTTCGTCTCAGAATTGATTCGTATGACTCTTTCCCGACCAATCGGACCCCAAGGAACTCAGAAAACGCAGCAAAAGGAGCGTGGGATCAACGGGAGAGAAGATACGAGGAAAAAAGCACCTGCTGAAAAATGTCGAAAATTCAGGTTTTCGTTTTTTGGCTGTAACTTTCGATGCGTTGATCGCAGCGTATTGGGACTGCGCCCGATCGATTTCTCTAGCGAAATTACGTCGGAATAGTGCCACAATTAATTTATTCCAGCACTTTTGGAAATCGCGAAAATTTTCGCCAAAAATACAAAGGGGTTAACCTTCCTTTTTTTTTGACCAAAAAATTTTTCGTCTCAGAATTGATTCGTATGACTCTTTCCCGACCAATCGGACCCCAAGGAACTCAGAAAACGCAGCAAAAGGAGCGTGGGATCAACGGGAGAGAAGATACGCGGAAAAAAGCACCTGCCGAAAATTTCGAAAATTCAGGTTTTCGTTTTTTGGCTGTAACTTTCGATGCGTTGATCGCAGCGTATTGGGACCGCGCCCGATCGATTTCTCTCGCGAAATTACGTCGGAATAGTGCCACGATTAATTTATTCCAGCACTTTTGAAAATCGCGAAAATTTTCGCCAAAAATACAAAGGGGTTAACCTTCCTTTTTTTTTGACCAAAAAATTTTTCGTCTCAGAATTGATTCGTATGACTCTTTCCCGACCAATTGGACCCCAAGGAACTCAGAAAACGCAGCAAAAGGAGCGTGGGATCAACGGGAGAGAAGATACGAGGAAAAAAGCACCTGCTGAAAAATGTCGAAAATTCGGGTTTTCGTTTTTTGGCTGTAACTTTCGATGCGTTGATCGCAGCCTATTGGGACTGCGCCCGATCGATTTCTCTCGCGAAATTACGTCGGAATAGTGCCACAATTAATTTATTCCAGCACTTTTGGAAATCGCGAAAATTTTCGCCAAAAATACAAAGGGGTTAACCTTCCTTTTTTTTTGACCAAAAAATTTTTCGTCTCAGAATTGATTCGTATGACTCTTTCCCGACCAATTGGACCCCAAGGAACTCAGAAAACGCAGCAAAAGAAGCGTGGGATCAACGGGAGAGAAGATACGAGGAAAAAAGCACCTGCTGAAAAATGTCGAAAATTCAGGTTTTCGTTTTTTGGCTGTAACTTTCGATGCGTTGATCGCAGCGTATTGGGACTGCGCCCAATCTATTTCTCTCGCAAAATTACGTCGGAATAGTGCCACAATTAATTTATTCCAGCACTTTTGAAAATCGCGAAAATTTTCGCCAAAAATACAAAGGGGTTAACCTTCCTTTTTTTTTGACCAAAATATTTTTCGTCTCAGAATTGATTCGTATGACTCTTTCCCGACCAATCGGACCCCAAGGAACTCAGAAAACGCAGCAAAAGGAGCGTGGGATCAACGGGAGAGAAGATACGCGGAAAAAAGCACCTGCCGAAAATTTCGAAAATTCAGGTTTTCGTTTTTTGGCTGTAACTTTCGATGCGTTGATCGCAGCGTATTGGGACTGCGCCTGATCGATTTCTCTCGCGAAATTACGTCGGAATAGTGCCACAATTAATTTATTCCAGCACTTTTGAAAATCGCGAAAATTTTCGCCAAAAATACAAAGGGGTTACCTTCCTTTTTTTTTGACCAAAAAATGTTTCGTCTCGGAATTGATTCGTATGACTCTTTCCCGACCAATTGGACCCCAAGGAACTCAGAAAACGCAGCAAAAGAAGCGTGGGATCAACGGGAGAGAAGATACGAGGAAAAAAGCACCTGCTGAAAAATGTCGAAAATTCAGGTTTTCGTTTTTTGGCTGCAACTTTCGATGCGTTGATCGCAGCGTATTAAGACTGCGCCCAATCGATTTCTCTCGCAAAATTACGTCGGAATAGTGCCACAATTAATTCATTCCAGCACTTTTGAAAATCGCGAAAATTTTCGCCAAAAATACAAAGGGGTTAACCTTCCTTTTTTTTTGACCAAAATATTTTTCGTCTCAGAATTGATTCGTATGACTCCTTCCCGCCCAATCAGACCCCAAGGAACTCAGAAAACGCAGCAAAAGGAGCGTGGGATCAACGGGAGAGAAGATACGCGGAAAAAAGCACCTGCCGAAAAATGTCGAAAATTCAGGTTTTCGTTTTTTGGCTGTAACTTTCGATGCGTTGATCGCAGCGTATTGGGACTGCGCCCGATCGTTTTCTCTCGCGAAATTACGTCGGAATAGTGCCACGTTTAATTTATTCCAGCACTTTTGAAAATCGCGAAAATTTTCGCCAAAAATACAAAGGGGTTAACCTTCCTTTTTTTTTGACCAAAAAATTTTTCGTCTCAGAATTGATTCGTATGACTCTTTCCCGACCAATTGGACCCCAAGGAACTCAGAAAACGCAGCAAAAGGAGCGTGGGATCAACGGGAGAGAAGATACGGGGAAAAAAGCACCTGCTGAAAGATGTCGAAAATTCAGGTTTTCGTTTTTTGGCTGTAACTTTCGATGCGTTGATCGCAGCCTATTGGGACTGCGCCCAATCGATTTCTCTCGCAAAATTACGTCGGAATAGTGCCACAATTAATTCATTCCAGCACTTTTGAAAATCGCGAAAATTTTCGCCAAAAATACAAAGGGGTTAACCTTCCTTTTTTTTTGACCAAAATATTTTTCGTCTCAGAATTGATTCGTATGACTCCTTCCCGCCCAATCAGACCCCAAGGAACTCAGAAAACGCAGCAAAAGGAGCGTGGGATCAACGGGAGAGAAGATACGCGGAAAAAAGCACCTGCCGAAAAATGTCGAAAATTCAGGTTTTCGTTTTTTGGCTGTAACTTTCGATGCGTTGATCGCAGCGTATTGGGACTGCGCCCGATCGTTTTCTCTCGCGAAATTACGTCGGAATAGTGCCACGTTTAATTTATTCCAGCACTTTTGAAAATCGCGAAAATTTTCGCCAAAAATACAAAGGGGTTAACCTTCCTTTTTTTTTGACCAAAAAATTTTTCGTCTCAGAATTGATTCGTATGACTCTTTCCCGACCAATTGGACCCCAAGGAACTCAGAAAACGCAGCAAAAGGAGCGTGGGATCAACGGGAGAGAAGATACGGGGAAAAAAGCACCTGCTGAAAGATGTCGAAAATTCAGGTTTTCGTTTTTTGGCTGTAACTTTCGATGCGTTGATCGCAGCCTATTGGGACCGCGCCCAATCGATTTCTCTCGCAAAATTACGTCGGAATAGTGCCACAATTAATTTATTCCAGCACTTTTGAAAATCGCGAAAATTTTCGCCAAAAATACAAAGGGGTTACCTTCCTTTTTTTTTGACCAAAAAATTTTTCGTCTCGGAATTGATTCGTATGACTCTTTCCCGAGCAATTGAACCTCAAGGAACTCAGAAAACGCAGCTAAAGGAGCGTGGGATCAACGGGAGAGAAGATACGAGGAAAAAAGCACCTGCTGAAAAATGTCGAAAATTCAGGTTTTCGTTTTTTGGCTGTAACTTTCGAAGCGTTGATCGCAGCGTATTGGGACTGCGCCCGATCGATTTCTCTAGCGAAATTACGTCGGAATAGTGCCACAATTAATTTATTCCAGCACTTTTGGAAATCGCGAAAATTTTCGCCAAAAATACAAAGGGGTTAACCTTCCTTTTTTTTTTACCAAAAAATTTTTCGTCTCAGAATTGATTCGTATGACTCTTTCCCGACCAATCGGACCCCAAGGAACTCAGAAAACGCAGCAAAAGGAGCGTGGGATCAACGGGAGAGAAGATACGCGGAAAAAAGCACCTGCCGAAAATTTCGAAAATTCAGGTTTTCGTTTTTTGGCTGTAACTTTCAATGCGTTGATCGCAGCGTATTGGGACCGCGCCCGATCGATTTCTCTCGCGAAATTACGTCGGAATAGTGCCACGATTAATTTATTCCAGCACTTTTGAAAATCGAGAAAATTTTCGCCAAAAATACAAAGGGGTTAACCTTCCTTTTTTTTTGACCAAAAAATTTTTCGTCTCAGAATTGATTCGTATGACTCTTTCCCGACCAATTGGACCCCACGGAACTCAGAAAACGCAGCAAAAGGAGCGTGGGATCAACGGGAGAGAAGATACGCGGAAAAAAGCACCTGCCGAAAATTTCGAAAATTCAGGTTTTCGTTTTTTGGCTGTAACTTTCGATGCGTTGATCGCAGCGTATTGGGACTGCGCCCGATCGATTTCTCTCGCGAAATTACGTCGGAATAGTGCCACGATTAATTTATTCCAGCACTTTTGAAAATCGCGAAAATTTTCGCCAAAAATACAAAGGGGTTACCTTCCTTTTTTTTTGACCAAAAAATGTTTCGTCTCGGAATTGATTCGTATGACTCTTTCCCGACCAATTGGACCCCAAGGAACTCAGAAAACGCAGCAAAAGAAGCGCGGGATCAACGGGAGAGAAGATACGAGGAAAAAAGCACCTGCTGAAAAATGTCGAAAATTCAGGTTTTCGTTTTTTGGCTGTAACTTTCGATGCGTTGATCGCAGCGTATTAAGACTGCGCCCAATCGATTTCTCTGGCAAAATTACGTCGGAATAGTGCCACAATTAATTCATTCCAGCACTTTTGAAAATCGCGAAAATTTTCGCCAAAAATACAAAGGGGTTAACCTACCTTTTTTTTTGACCAAAATATTTTTCGTCTCAGAATTGATTCGTATGACTCCTTCCCGCCCAATCAGACCCCAAGGAACTCAGAAAACGCAGCAAAAGGAGCGTGGGATCAACGGGAGAGAAGATACGCGGAAAAAAGCACCTGCCGAAAAATGTCGAAAATTCAGGTTTTCGTTTTTTGGCTGTAACTTTCGATGCGTTGATCGCAGCGTATTGGGACTGCGCCCGATCGTTTTCTCTCGCGAAATTACGTCGGAATAGTGCCACGATTAATTTATTCCAGCACTTTTGAAAATCGCGAAAATTTTCGCCAAAAATACAAAGGGGTTAACCTTCCTTTTTTTTTGACCAAAAAATTTTTCGTCTCAGAATTGATTCGTATGACTCTTTCCCGACCAATTGGACCCCAAGGAACTCAGAAAACGCAGCAAAAGGAGCGTGGGATCAACGGGAGAGAAGATACGGGGAAAAAAGCACCTGCTGAAAGATGTCGAAAATTCAGGTTTTCGTTTTTTGGCTGTAACTTTCGATGCGTTGATCGCAGCCTATTGGGACTGCGCCCAATCGATTTCTCTCGCAAAATTACGTCGGAATAGTGCCACAATTAATTTATTCCAGCACTTTTGAAAATCGCGAAAATTTTCGCCAAAAATACAAAGGGGTTACCTTCCTTTTTTTTTGACCAAAAAATTTTTCGTCTCGGAATTGATTCGTATGACTCTTTCCCGACCAATTGAACCTCAAGGATCTCAGAAAACGCAGCTAAAGGAGCGTGGGATCAACGGGAGAGAAGATACGAGGAAAAAAGCACCTGCTGAAAAATGTCGAAAATTCAGGTTTTCGTTTTTTGGCTGTAACTTTCGAAGCGTTGATCGCAGCGTATTGGGACTGCGCCCAATCGATTTCTCTCGCAAAATTACGTCCGAATAGTGCTACGATTAATTTATTCCAGCTCTTTTGAAAATCGCGAAAATTTTCGCCAAAAATACAAAGGGGTTAACCTTCCTTTTTTTTTGACCAAAAAATTTTTCGTCTCAGAATTGATTCGTATGACTCTTTCCCGACCAATCGGACCCCAAGGAACTCAGAAAACGCAGCAAAAGGAGCGTGGGATCAACAGGAGAGAAGATACGAGGAAAAAAGCACCTGCTGAAAAATGTCGAAAATTCAGGTTTTCGTTTTTTGGCTGTAACTTTCGATGCGTTGATCGCAGCGTATTGGGACTGCGCCCGATCGATTTCTCTCGCGAAATTACGTCGGAATAGTGCCACAATTAATTTATTCCAGCACTTTTGGAAATCGCGAAAATTTTCGCCAAAAATACAAAGGGGTTAACCTTCCTTTTTTTTTGACCAAAAAAGTTTTCGTCTCAGAATTGATTCGTATGACTCTTTCCCGACCAATTGGACCCCAAGGAACTCAGAAAACGCAGCAAAAGGAGCGTGGGATCAACGGGAGAGAAGATACGCGGAAAAAAGCACCTGCCGAAAAATGTCGAAAATTCAGGTTTTCGTTTTTTGGCTGTAACTTTCGATGCGTTGATCGCAGCGTATTGGGACTGCGCCCGATCGTTTTCTCTCGCGAAATTACGTCGGAATAGTGCCACGATTAATTTATTCCAGCACTTTTGAAAATCGCGAAAATTTTCGCCAAAAATACAAAGGGGTTAACCTTCCTTTTTTTTTGACCAAAAAATTTTTCGTCTCAGAATTGATTCGTATGACTCTTTCCCGACCAATTGGACCCCAAGGAACTCAGAAAACGCAGCAAAAGGAGCGTGGGATCAACGGGAGAGAAGATACGGGGAAAAAAGCACCTGCTGAAAGATGTCGAAAATTCAGGTTTTCGTTTTTTGGCTGTAACTTTCGATGCGTTGATCGCAGCCTATTGGGACTGCGCCCAATCGATTTCTCTCGCAAAATTACGTCGGAATAGTGCCACAATTAATTTATTCCAGCACTTTTGAAAATCGCGAAAATTTTCGCCAAAAATACAAAGGGGTTACCTTCCTTTTTTTTTGACCAAAAAATTTTTCGTCTCGGAATTGATTCGTATGACTCTTTCCCGAACAATTGAACCTCAAGGAACTCAGAAAACGCAGCTAAAGGAGCGTGGGATCAACGGGAGAGAAGATACGAGGAAAAAAGCACCTGCTGAAAAATGTCGAAAATTCAGGTTTTCGTTTTTTGGCTGTAACTTTCGAAGCGTTGATCGCAGCGTATTGGGACTGCGCCCAATCGATTTCTCTCGCAAAATTACGTCCGAATAGTGCTACGATTAATTTATTCCAGCTCTTTTGAAAATCGCGAAAATTTTCGCCAAAAATACAAAGGGGTTAACCTTCCTTTTTTTTTGACCAAAAAATTTTTCGTCTCAGAATTGATTCGTATGACTCTTTCCCGACCAATCGGACCCCAAGGAACTCAGAAAACGCAGCAAAAGGAGCGTGGGATCAACAGGAGAGAAGATACGAGGAAAAAAGCACCTGCTGAAAAATGTCGAAAATTCAGGTTTTCGTTTTTTGGCTGTAACTTTCGATGCGTTGATCGCAGCGTATTGGGACTGCGCCCGATCGATTTCTCTCGCGAAATTACGTCGGAATAGTGCCACAATTAATTTATTCCAGCACTTTTGGAAATCGCGAAAATTTTCGCCAAAAATACAAAGGGGTTAACCTTCCTTTTTTTTTGACCAAAAAAGTTTTCGTCTCAGAATTGATTCGTATGACTCTTTCCCGACCAATTGGACCCCAAGGAACTCAGAAAACGCAGCAAAAGAAGCGTGGGATCAACGGGAGAGAAGATACAAGGAAAAAAGCACCTGCTGAAAAATGTCGAAAATTCAGGTTTTCGTTTTTTGGCTGTAACTTTCGATGCGTTGATCGCAGCGTATTGGGACTGCGCCCAATCGATTTCTCTCGCAAAATTACGTCGGAATAGTGCCACAAATAATTTATTCCAGCACTTTTGAAAATCGCGAAAATTTTCGCCAAAAATACAAAGGGGTTAACCTTCCTTTTTTTTTGACCAAAAAATTTTTCGTCTCAGAATTGATTCGTATGACTCTTTCCCGACCAATTGGACCCCACGGAACTCAGAAAACGCAGCAAAAGGAGCGTGGGATCAACGGGAGAGAAGATACGCGGAAAAAAGCACCTGCCGAAAATTTCGAAAATTCAGGTTTTCGTTTTTTGGCTGTAACTTTCGATGCGTTGATCGCAGCGTATTGGGACTGCGCCCGATCGATTTCTCTCGCGAAATAACGTCGGAATAGTGCCACGATTAATTTATTCCAGCACTTTTGAAAATCGCGAAAATTTTCGCCAAAAATACAAAGGGGTTACCTTCCTTTTTTTTTGACCAAAAAATTTTTCGTCTCAGAATTGATTCGTATGACTCTTTCCCGACCAATTGGACCCCAAGGAACTCAGAAAACGCAGCAAAAGGAGCGTGGGATCAACGGGAGAGAAGATACGAGGAAAAAAGCACCTGCTGAAAAATGTCGAAAATTCGGGTTTTCGTTTTTTGGCTGTAACTTTCGATGCGTTGATCGCAGCGTATTGGGACTGCGCCCAATCGATTTCTCTCGCAAAATTACGTCGGAATAGTGCCACAATTAATTTATTCCAGCACTTTTGAAAATCGCGAAAATTTTCGCCAAAAATACAAAGGGGTTAACCTTCCTTTTTTTTTGACCAAAAAATTTTTCGTCTCAGAATTGATTCGTATGACTCTTTCCCGACCAATTGGACCCCACGGAACTCAGAAAACGCAGCAAAAGGAGCGTGGGATCAACGGGAGAGAAGATACGCGGAAAAAAGCACCTGCCGAAAATTTCGAAAATTCACGTTTTCGTTTTTTGGCTGTAACTTTCGATGCGTTGATCGCAGCGTATTGGGACTGCGCCCGATCGATTTCTCTAGCGAAATTACGTCGGAATAGTGCCACAATTAATTTATTCCAGCACTTTTGGAAATCGCGAAAATTTTCGCCAAAAATACAAAGGGGTTAACCTTCCTTTTTTTTTTACCAAAAAATTTTTCGTCTCAGAATTGATTCGTATGACTCTTTCCCGACCAATCGGACCCCAAGGAACTCAGAAAACGCAGCAAAAGGAGCGTGGGATCAACGGGAGAGAAGATACGCGGAAAAAAGCACCTGCCGAAAATTTCGAAAATTCAGGTTTTCGTTTTTTGGCTGTAACTTTCGATGCGTTGATCGCAGCGTATTGGGACCGCGCCCGATCGATTTCTCTCGCGAAATTACATCGGAATAGTGCCACGATTAATTTATTCCAGCACTTTTGAAAATCGCGAAAATTTTCGCCAAAAATACAAAGGGGTTAACCTTCCTTTTTTTTTGACCAAAAAATTTTTCGTCTCAGAATTGATTCGTATGACTCTTTCCCGACCAATTGGACCCCAAGGAACTCAGAAAACGCAGCAAAAGGAGCGTGGGATCAACGGGAGAGAAGATACGAGGAAAAAAGCACCTGCTGAAAAATGTCGAAAATTCGGGTTTTCGTTTTTTGGCTGCAACTTTCGATGCGTTGATCGCAGCCTATTGGGACTGCGCCCGATCGATTTCTCTCGCGAAATTACGTCGGAATAGTGCCACAATTAATTTATTCCAGCACTTTTGGAAATCGCGAAAATTTTCGCCAAAAATACAAAGGGGTTAACCTTCCTTTTTTTTTGACCAAAAAAGTTTTCGTCTCAGAATTGATTCGTATGACTCTTTCCCGACCAATTGGACCCCAAGGAACTCAGAAAACGCAGCAAAAGAAGCGTGGGATCAACGGGAGAGAAGATACAAGGAAAAAAGCACCTGCTGAAAAATGTCGAAAATTCAGGTTTTCGTTTTTTGGCTGTAACTTTCGATGCGTTGATCGCAGCGTATTGGGACTGCGCCCAATCGATTTCTCTCGCAAAATTACGTCGGAATAGTGCCACAATTAATTTATTCCAGCACTTTTGAAAATCGCGAAAATTTTCGCCAAAAATACAAAGGGGTTAACCTTCCTTTTTTTTTGACCAAAAAATTTTTCGTCTCAGAATTGATTCGTATGACTCTTTCCCGACCAATTGGACCCCAAGGAACTCAGAAAACGCAGCAAAAGAAGCGTGGGATCAACGGGAGAGAAGATACAAGGAAAAAAGCACCTGCTGAAAAATGTCGAAAATTCAGGTTTTCGTTTTTTGGCTGTAACTTTCGATGCGTTGATCGCAGCGTATTGGGACTGCGCCCAATCGATTTCTCTCGCAAAATTACGTCGGAATAGTGCCACAATTAATTTATTCCAGCACTTTTGAAAATCGCGAAAATTTTCGCCAAAAATACAAAGGGGTTAACCTTCCTTTTTTTTTGACCAAAAAATTTTTCGTCTCAGAATTGATTCGTATGACTCTTTCCCGACCAATTGGACCCCACGGAACTCAGAAAACGCAGCAAAAGGAGCGTGGGATCAACGGGAGAGAAGATACGCGGAAAAAAGCACCTGCCGAAAATTTCGAAAATTCAGGTTTTCGTTTTTTGGCTGTAACTTTCGATGCGTTGATCGCAGCGTATTGGGACTGCGCCCGATCGATTTCTCTCGCGAAATTACGTCGGAATAGTGCCACGATTAATTTATTTCAGCACTTTTGAAAATCGCGAAAATTTTCGCCAAAAATACAAAGGGGTTACCTTCCTTTTTTTTTGACCAAAAAATTTTTCGTCTCAGAATTGATTCGTATGACTCTTTCCCGACCAATTGGACCCCAAGGAACTCAGAAAACGCAGCAAAAGGAGCGTGGGATCAACGGGAGAGAAGATACGAGGAAAAAAGCACCTGCTGAAAAATGTCGAAAATTCGGGTTTTCGTTTTTTGGCTGTAACTTTCGATGCGTTGATCGCAGCGTATTGGGACTGCGCCCAATCGATTTCTCCCGCAAAATTACGTCGGAATAGTGCCACAATTAATTTATTCCAGCACTTTTGAAAATCGCGAAAATTTTCGCCAAAAATACAAAGGGGTTAACCTTCCTTTTTTTTTGATCAAAAAATTTTTCGTCTCAGAATTGATTCGTATGACTCTTTCCCGACCAATTGGACCCCACGGAACTCAGAAAACGCAGCAAAAGGAGCGTGGGATCAACGGGAGAGAAGATACGCGGAAAAAAGCACCTGCCGAAAATTTCGAAAATTCACGTTTTCGTTTTTTGGCTGTAACTTTCGATGCGTTGATCGCAGCGTATTGGGACTGCGCCCGATCGATTTCTCTCGCGAAATTACGTCGGAATAGTGCCACGATTAATTTATTCCAGCACTTTTGAAAATCGCGAAAATTTTCGCCAAAAATACAAAGGGGTTACCTTCCTTTTTTTTTGACCAAAAAATTTTTCGTCTCAGAATTGATTCGTATGACTCTTTCCCGACCAATCGGACCCCAAGGAACTCAGAAAACGCAGCAAAAGGAGCGTGGGATCAACGGGAGAGAAGATACGCGGAAAAAAGCACCTGCCGAAAATTTCGAAAATTCAGGTTTTCGTTTTTTGGCTGTAACTTTCGATGCGTTGATCGCAGCGTATTGGGACTGCGCCCGATCGATTTCTCTCGCGAAATTACGTCGGAATAGTGCCACAATTAATTTATTCCAGCACTTTTGAAAATCGCGAAAATTTTCGCCAAAAATACAAAGGGGTTACCTTCCTTTTTTTTTGGCCAAAAAATGTTTCGTCTCGGAATTGATTCGTATGACTCTTTCCCGACCAATTGGACCCCAAGGAACTCAGAAAACGCAGCAAAAGAAGCGTGGGATCAACGGGAGAGAAGATACGAGGAAAAAAGCACCTGCTGAAAAATGTCGAAAATTCAGGTTTTCGTTTTTGGCTGTAACTTTCGATGCGTTGATCGCAGCGTATTAAGACTGCGCCCAATCGATTTCTCTCGCAAAATTACGTCGGAATAGTGCCACAATTAATTCATTCCAGCACTTTTGAAAATCGCGAAAATTTTCGCCAAAAATACAAAGGGGTTAACCTTCCTTTTTTTTTGACCAAAATATTTTTCGTCTCAGAATTGATTCGTATGACTCTTTCCCGCCCAATCGGACCCCAAGGAACTCAGAAAACGCAGCAAAAGGAGCGTGGGATCAACGGGAGAGAAGATACGGGGAAAAAAGCACCTGCTGAAAGATGTCGAAAATTCAGGTTTTCGTTTTTTGGCTGTAACTTTCGATGCGTTGATCGCAGCGTATTGGGACTGCGCCCGATCGTTTTCTCTCGCGAAATTACGTCGGAATAGTGCCACGATTAATTTATTCCAGCACTTTTGAAAATCGCGAAAATTTTCGCCAAAAATACAAAGGGGTTAACCTTCCTTTTTTTTTGACCAAAAAATTTTTCGTCTCAGAATTGATTCGTATGACTCTTTCCCGACCAATTGGACCCCAAGGAACTCAGAAAACGCAGCAAAAGGAGCGTGGGATCAACGGGAGAGAAGATACGGGGAAAAAAGCACCTGCTGAAAGATGTCGAAAATTCAGGTTTTCGTTTTTTGGCTGTAACTTTCGATGCGTTGATCGCAGCCTATTGGGACTGCGCCCAATCGATTTCTCTCGCAAAATTACGTCGGAATAGTGCCACAATTAATTTATTCCAGCACTTTTGAAAATCGCGAAAATTTTCGCCAAAAATACAAAGGGGTTACCTTCCTTTTTTTTTGACCAAAAAATTTTTCGTCTCGGAATTGATTCGTATGACTCTTTCCCGACCAATTGAACCTCAAGGAACTCAGAAAACGCAGCTAAAGGAGCGTGGGATCAACGGGAGAGAAGATACGAGGAAAAAAGCACCTGCTGAAAAATGTCAAAAATTCAGGTTTTCGTTTTTTGGCTGTAACTTTCGAAGCGTTGATCGCAGCGTATTGGGACTGCGCCCAATCGATTTCTCTCGCAAAATTACGTCCGAATAGTGCTACGATTAATTTATTCCAGCTCTTTTGAAAATCGCGAAAATTTTCGCCAAAAATACAAAGGGGTTAACCTTCCTTTTTTTTTGACCAAAAAATTTTTCGTCTCAGAATTGATTCGTATGACTCTTTCCCGACCAATCGGACCCCAAGGAACTCAGAAAACGCAGCAAAAGGAGCGTGGGATCAACAGGAGAGAAGATACGAGGAAAAAAGCACCTGCTGAAAAATGTCGAAAATTCAGGTTTTCGTTTTTTGGCTGTAACTTTCGATGCGTTGATCGCAGCGTATTGGGACTGCGCCCGATCGATTTCTCTAGCGAAATTACGTCGGAATAGTGCCACAATTAATTTATTCCAGCACTTTTGGAAATCGCGAAAATTTTCGCCAAAAATACAAAGGGGTTAACCTTCCTTTTTTTTTTACCAAAAAATTTTTCGTCTCAGAATTGATTCGTATGACTCTTTCCCGACCAATCGGACCCCAAGGAACTCAGAAAACGCAGCAAAAGGAGCGTGGGATCAACGGGAGAGAAGATACGCGGAAAAAAGCACCTGCCGAAAATTTCGAAAATTCGGGTTTTCGTTTTTTGGCTGTAACTTTCGATGCGTTGATCGCAGCGTATTGGGACCGCGCCCGATCGATTTCTCTCGCGAAATTACGTCGGAATAGTGCCACGATTAATTTATTCCAGCACTTTTGAAAATCGCGAAAATTTTCGCCAAAAATACAAAGGGGTTAACCTTCCTTTTTTTTTGACCAAAAAATTTTTCGTCTCAGAATTGATTCGTATGACTCTTTCCCGACCAATTAGACCCCAAGGAACTCAGAAAACGCAGCAAAAGGAGCGTGGGATCAACGGGAGAGAAGATACGAGGAAAAAAGCACCTGCTGAAAAATGTCGAAAATTCGGGTTTTCGTTTTTTGGCTGTAACTTTCGATGCGTTGATCGCAGCCTATTGGGACTGCGCCCGATCGATTTCTCTCGCGAAATTACGTCGGAATAGTGCCACAATTAATTTATTCCAGCACTTTTGGAAATCGCGAAAATTTTCGCCAAAAATACAAAGGGGTTAACCTTCCTTTTTTTTTGACCAAAAAAGTTTTCGTCTCAGAATTGATTCGTATGACTCTTTCCCGACCAATTGGACCCCAAGGAACTCAGAAAACGCAGCAAAAGAAGCGTGGGATCAACGGGAGAGAAGATACAAGGAAAAAAGCACCTGCTGAAAAATGTCGAAAATTCAGGTTTTCGTTTTTTGGCTGTAACTTTCGATGCGTTGATCGCAGCGTATTGGGACTGCGCCCAATCGATTTCTCTCGCAAAATTACGTCGGAATAGTGCCACAATTAATTTATTCCAGCACTTTTGAAAATCGCGAAAATTTTCGCCAAAAATACAAAGGGGTTACCTTCCTTTTTTTTTGACCAAAAAATTTTTCGTCTCGGAATTGATTCGTATGACTCTTTCCCGACCAATTGAACCTCAAGGAACTCAGAAAACGCAGCTAAAGGAGCGTGGGATCAACGGGAGAGAAGATACGAGGAAAAAAGCACCTGCTGAAAAATGTCGAAAATTCAGGTCTTCGTTTTTTGGCTGTAACTTTCGAAGCGTTGATCGCAGCGTATTGGGACTGCGCCCAATCGATTTCTCTCGCAAAATTACGTCCGAATAGTGCTACGATTAATTTATTCCAGCTCTTTTGAAAATCGCGAAAATTTTCGCCAAAAATACAAAGGGGTTAACCTTCCTTTTTTTTTGACCAAAAAATTTTTCGTCTCAGAATTGATTCGTATGACTCTTTCCCGACCAATCGGACCCCAAGGAACTCAGAAAACGCAGCAAAAGGAGCGTGGGATCAACAGGAGAGAAGATACGAGGAAAAAAGCACCTGCTGAAAAATGTCGAAAATTCAGGTTTTCGTTTTTTGGCTGTAACTTTCGATGCGTTGATCGCAGCGTATTGGGACTGCGCCCGATCGATTTCTCTAGCGAAATTACGTCGGAATAGTGCCACAATTAATTTATTCCAGCACTTTTGGAAATCGCGAAAATTTTCGCCAAAAATACAAAGGGGTTAACCTTCCTTTTTTTTTTACCAAAAAATTTTTCGTCTCAGAATTGATTCGTATGACTCTTTCCCGACCAATCGGACCCCAAGGAACTCAGAAAACGCAGCAAAAGGAGCGTGGGATCAACGGGAGAGAAGATACGCGGAAAAAAGCACCTGCCGAAAATTTCGCAAATTCAGGTTTTCGTTTTTTGGCTGTAACTTTCGATGCGTTGATCGCAGCGTATTGGGACTGCGCCCGATCGATTTCTCTCGCGAAATTACGTCGGAATAGTGCCACGATTAATTTATTCCAGCACTTTTGAAAATCGCGAAAATTTTCGCCAAAAATACAAAGGGGTTACCTTCCTTTTTTTTTGACCAAAAAATTTTTCGTCTCAGAATTGATTCGTATGACTCTTTCCCGACCAATTGGACCCCAAGGAACTCAGAAAACGCAGCAAAAGGAGCGTGGGATCAACGGGAGAGAAGATACGAGGAAAAAAGCACCTGCTGAAAAATGTCGAAAATTCGGGTTTTCGTTTTTTGGCTGTAACTTTCGATGCGTTGATCGCAGCGTATTGGGACTGCGCCCAATCGATTTCTCTCGCAAAATTACGTCGGAATAGTGCCACAATTAATTTATTCCAGCACTTTTGAAAATCGCGAAAATTTTCGCCAAAAATACAAAGGGGTTAACCTTCCTTTTTTTTTGACCAAAAAATTTTTCGTCTCAGAATTGATTCGTATGACTCTTTCCCGACCAATTGGACCCCACGGAACTCAGAAAACGCAGCAAAAGGAGCGTGGGATCAACGGGAGAGAAGATACGCGGAAAAAAGCACCTGCCGAAAATTTCGAAAATTCACGTTTTCGTTTTTTGGCTGTAACTTTCGATGCGTTGATCGCAGCGTATTGGGACTGCGCCCGATCGATTTCTCTCGCGAAATTACGTCGGAATAGTGCCACGATTAATTTATTCCAGCACTTTTGAAAATCGCGAAAATTTTCGCCAAAAATACAAAGGGGTTAACCTTCCTTTTTTTTTTACCAAAAAATTTTTCGTCTCAGAATTGATTCGTATGACTCTTTCCCGACCAATCGGACCCCAAGGAACTCAGAAAACGCAGCAAAAGGAGCGTGGGATCAACGGGAGAGAAGATACGAGGAAAAAAGCACCTGCTGAAAAATGTCGAAAATTCAGGTTTTCGTTTTTTGGCTGTAACTTTCGAAGCGTTGATCGCAGCGTATTGGGACTGCGCCCAATCGATTTCTCTCGCAAAATTGCGTCCGAATAGTGCTACGATTAATTTATTCCAGCTCTTTTGAAAATCGCGAAAATTTTCGCCAAAAATACAAAGGGGTTAACCTTCCTTTTTTTTTGACCAAAAAATTTTTCGTCTCAGAATTGATTCGTATGACTCTTTCCCGACCAATTGGACCCCAAGGAACTCAGAAAACGCAGCAAAAGGAGCGTGGGATCAACGGGAGAGAAGATACGAGGAAAAAAGCACCTGCTCAAAAATGTCGAAAATTCAGGTTTTCGTTTTTTGGCTGTAACTTTCGATGCGTTGATCGCAGCGTATTGGGACTGCGCCCGATCGATTTCTCTCGCGAAATTACGTCGGAATAGTGCCACAATTAATTTATTCCAGCACTTTTGGAAATCGCGAAAATTTTCGCCAAAAATACAAAGGGGTTAACCTTCCTTTTTTTTTGACCAAAAAATTTTTCGTCTCAGAATTGATTCGTATGACTCTTTCCCGACCAATTGGACCCCAAGGAACTCAGAAAACGCAGCAAAAGAAGCGTGGGATCAACGGGAGAGAAGATACGAGGAAAAAAGCACCTGCTGAAAAATGTCGAAAATTCAGGTTTTCGTTTTTTGGCTGTAACTTTCGATGCGTTGATCGCAGCGTATTGGGACTGCGCCCAATCGATTTCTCTCGCAAAATTACGTCGGAATAGTGCCACAATTAATTTATTCCAGCACTTTTGAAAATCGCGAAAATTTTCGCCAAAAATACAAAGGGGTTAACCTTCCTTTTTTTTTGACCAAAATATTTTTCGTCTCAGAATTGATTCGTATGACTCTTTCCCGACCAATCGGACCCCAAGGAACTCAGAAAACGCAGCAAAAGGAGCGTGGGATCAACGGGAGAGAAGATACGAGGAAAAAAGCACCTGCTCAAAAATGTCGAAAATTCAGGTTTTCGTTTTTTGGCTGTAACTTTCGATGCGTTGATCGCAGCGTATTGGGACTGCGCCCGATCGATTTCTCTCGCGAAATTACGTCGGAATAGTGCCACAATTAATTTATTCCAGCACTTTTGGAAATCGCGAAAATTTTCGCCAAAAATACAAAGGGGTTACCTTCCTTTTTTTTTGACCAAAAAATTTTTCGTCTCAGAATTGATTCGTATGACTCTTTCCCGACCAATTGGACCCCAAGGAACTCAGAAAACGCAGCAAAAGGAGCGTGGGATCAACGGGAGAGAAGATACGAGGAAAAAAGCACCTGCTCAAAAATGTCGAAAATTCAGGTTTTCGTTTTTTGGCTGTAACTTTCGATGCGTTGATCGCAGCGTATTGGGACTGCGCCCGATCGATTTCTCTCGCAAATTTACGTCGGAATAGTGCCACAATTAATTTATTCCAGCACTTTTGAAAATCGCGAAAATTTTCGCCAAAAATACAAAGGGGTTAACCTTCCTTTTTTTTTGACCAAAATATTTTTCGTCTCAGAATTGATTCGTATGACTCTTTCCCGACCAATCGGACCCCAAGGAACTCAGAAAACGCAGCAAAAGGAGCGTGGGATCAACGGGAGAGAAGATACGCGGAAAAAAGCACCTGCCGAAAATTTCGAAAATTCAGGTTTTCGTTTTTTGGCTGTAACTTTCGATGCGTTGATCGCAGCGTATTGGGACTGCGCCCGATCGATTTCTCTCGCGAAATTACGTCGGAATAGTGCCACGATTAATTTATTCCAGCA
The DNA here is from genome assembly GCF_021901455.1 of Neodiprion lecontei. Lineage (NCBI taxonomy): Eukaryota > Metazoa > Arthropoda > Insecta > Hymenoptera > Diprionidae > Neodiprion > Neodiprion lecontei. Next base: position 4,594,421 of record NC_060263.1, on the reverse strand, counting down.
CTTTTGAAAATCGCGAAAATTTTCGCCAAAAATACAAAGGGGTTAACCTTCCTTTTTTTTTGACCAAAAAATTTTTCGTCTCAGAATTGATTCGTATGACTCTTTCCCGACCAATTGGACCCCAAGGAACTCAGAAAACGCAGCAAAAGGAGCGTGGGATCAACGGGAGAGAAGATACGAGGAAAAAAGCACCTGCTGAAAAATGTCGAAAATTCAGGTTTTCGTTTTTTGGCTGTAACTTTCGAAGCGTTGATCGCAGCGTATTGGGACTGCGCCCAATCGATTTCTCTCGCAAAATTGCGTCCGAATAGTGCTACGATTAATTTATTCCAGCTCTTTTGAAAATCGCGAAAATTTTCGCCAAAAATACAAAGGGGTTAACCTTCCTTTTTTTTTGACCAAAAAATTTTTCGTCTCAGAATTGATTCGTATGACTCTTTCCCGACCAATTGGACCCCAAGGAACTCAGAAAACGCAGCAAAAGGAGCGTGGGATCAACGGGAGAGAAGTTACGAGGAAAAAAGCACCTGCTCAAAAATGTCGAAAATTCAGGTTTTCGTTTTTTGGCTGTAACTTTCGATGCGTTGATCGCAGCGTATTGGGACTGCGCCCGATCGATTTCTCTCGCGAAATTACGTCGGAATAGTGCCACAATTAATTTATTCCAGCACTTTTGGAAATCGCGAAAATTTTCGCCAAAAATACAAAGGGGTTAACCTTCCTTTTTTTTTGACCAAAAAATTTTTCGTCTCAGAATTGATTCGTATGACTCTTTCCCGACCAATTGGACCCCAAGGAACTCAGAAAACGCAGCAAAAGAAGCGTGGGATCAACGGGAGAGAAGATACGAGGAAAAAAGCACCTGCTGAAAAATGTCGAAAATTCAGGTTTTCGTTTTTTGGCTGTAACTTTCGATGCGTTGATCGCAGCGTATTAAGACTGCGCCCAATCGATTTTTCTCGCAAAATTACGTCGGAATAGTGCCACAATTAATTCATTCCAGCACTTTTGAAAATCGCGAAAATTTTCGCCAAAAATACAAAGGGGTTAACCTTCCTTTTTTTTTGACCAAAATATTTTTCGTCTCAGAATTGATTCGTATGACTCTTTCCCGACCAATCGGACCCCAAGGAACTCAGAAAACGCAGCAAAAGGAGCGTGGGATCAACGGGAGAGAAGATACGCGGAAAAAAGCACCTGCCGAAAAATGTCGAAAATTCAGGTTTTCGTTTTTTGGCTGTAACTTTCGATGCGTTGATCGCAGCGTATTGGGACTGCGCCCGATCGTTTTCTCTGGCGAAATTACGTCGGAATAGTGCCACGATTAATTTATTCCAGCACTTTTGAAAATCGCGAAAATTTTCGCCAAAAATACAAAGGGGTTAACCTTCCTTTTTTTTTGACCAAAAAATTTTTCGTCTCAGAATTGATTCGTATGACTCTTTCCCGACCAATTGGACCCCAAGGAACTCAGAAAACGCAGCAAAAGGAGCGTGGGATCAACGGGAGAGAAGATACGGGGAAAAAAGCACCTGCTGAAAGATGTCGAAAATTCAGGTTTTCGTTTTTTGGCTGTAACTTTCGATGCGTTGATCGCAGCCTATTGGGACTGCGCCCAATCGATTTCTCTCGCAAAATTACGTCGGAATAGTGCCACAATTAATTTATTCCAGCACTTTTGAAAATCGCGAAAATTTTCGCCAAAAATACAAAGGGGTTACCTTCCTTTTTTTTTGACCAAAAAATTTTTCGTCTCGGAATTGATTCGTATGACTCTTTCCCGACCAATTGAACCTCAACAAACTCAGAAAACGCAGCTAAAGGAGCGTGGGATCAACGGGAGAGAAGATACGAGGAAAAAAGCACCTGCTGAAAAATGTCGAAAATTCAGGTTTTCGTTTTTTGGCTGTAACTTTCGAAGCGTTGATCGCAGCGTATTGGGACTGCGCCCAATCGATTTCTCTCGCAAAATTACGTCCGAATAGTGCTACGATTAATTTATTCCAGCTCTTTTGAAAATCGCGAAAATTTTCGCCAAAAATACAAAGGGGTTAACCTTCCTTTTTTTTTTACCAAAAAATTTTTCGTCTCAGAATTGATTCGTATGACTCTTTCCCGACCAATCGGACCCCAAGGAACTCAGAAAACGCAGCAAAAGGAGCGTGGGATCAACGGGAGAGAAGATACGAGGAAAAAAGCACCTGCTGAAAAATGTCGAAAATTCAGGTTTTCGTTTTTTGGCTGTAACTTTCGATGCGTTGATCGCAGCGTATTGGGACTGCGCCCGATCGATTTCTCTAGCGAAATTACGTCGGAATAGTGCCACAATTGATTTATTCCAGCACTTTTGGAAATCGCGAAAATTTTCGCCAAAAATACAAAGGGGTTAACCTTCCTTTTTTTTTGACCAAAAAATTTTTCGTCTCAGAATTGATTCGTATGACTCTTTCCCGACCAATCGGACCCCAAGGAACTCAGAAAACGCAGCAAAAGGAGCGTGGGATCAACGGGAGAGAAGATACGCGGAAAAAAGCACCTGCCGAAAATTTCGAAAATTCAGGTTTTCGTTTTTTGGCTGTAACTTTCGATGCGTTGATCGCAGCCTATTGGGACTGCGCCCGATCGATTTCTCTCGCGAAATTACGTCGGAATAGTGCCACAATTAATTTATTCCAGCACTTTTGAAAATCGCGAAAATTTTCGCCAAAAATACAAAGGGGTTAACCTTCCTTTTTTTTTGACCAAAATATTTTTCGTCTCAGAATTGATTCGTATGACTCTTTCCCGACCAATCGGACCCCAAGGAACTCAGAAAACGCAGCAAAAGGAGCGTGGGATCAACGGGAGAGAAGATACGAGGAAAAAAGCACCTGCTCAAAAATGTCGAAAATTCAGGTTTTCGTTTTTTGGCTGTAACTTTCGATGCGTTGATCGCAGCGTATTGGGACTGCGCCCGATCGATTTCTCTCGCGAAATTACGTCGGAATAGTGCCACAATTAATTTATTCCAGCACTTTTGGAAATCGCGAAAATTTTCGCCAAAAATACAAAGGGGTTACCTTCCTTTTTTTTTGACCAAAAAATTTTTCGTCTCAGAATTGATTCGTATGACTCTTTCCCGACCAATTGGACCCCAAGGAACTCAGAAAACGCAGCAAAAGGAGCGTGGGATCAACGGGAGAGAAGATACGAGGAAAAAAGCACCTGCTCAAAAATGTCGAAAATTCAGGTTTTCGTTTTTTGGCTGTAACTTTCGATGCGTTGATCGCAGCGTATTGGGACTGCGCCCGATCGATTTCTCTCGCAAATTTACGTCGGAATAGTGCCACAATTAATTTATTCCAGCACTTTTGAAAATCGCGAAAATTTTCGCCAAAAATACAAAGGGGTTAACCTTCCTTTTTTTTTGACCAAAATATTTTTCGTCTCAGAATTGATTCGTATGACTCTTTCCCGACCAATCGGACCCCAAGGAACTCAGAAAACGCAGCAAAAGGAGCGTGGGATCAACGGGAGAGAAGATACGCGGAAAAAAGCACCTGCCGAAAATTTCGAAAATTCAGGTTTTCGTTTTTTGGCTGTAACTTTCGATGCGTTGATCGCAGCGTATTGGGACTGCGCCCGATCGATTTCTCTCGCGAAATTACGTCGGAATAGTGCCACGATTAATTTATTCCAGCACTTTTGAAAATCGCGAAATTTTTCGCCAAAAATACAAAGGGGTTAACCTTCCTTTTTTTTTGACCAAAAAATTTTTCGTCTCAGAATTGATTCGTATGACTCTTTCCCGACCAATTGGACCCCAAGGAACTCAGAAAACGCAGCAAAAGGAGCGTGGGATCAACGGGAGAGAAGATACGAGGAAAAAAGCACCTGCTGAAAAATGTCGAAAATTCAGGTTTTCGTTTTTTGGCTGTAACTTTCGAAGCGTTGATCGCAGCGTATTGGGACTGCGCCCAATCGATTTCTCTCGCAAAATTGCGTCCGAATAGTGCTACGATTAATTTATTCCAGCTCTTTTGAAAATCGCGAAAATTTTCGCCAAAAATACAAAGGGGATAACCTTCCTTTTTTTTTGACCAAAAAATTTTTCGTCTCAGAATTGATTCGTATGACTCTTTCCCGACCAATTGGACCCCAAGGAACTCAGAAAACGCAGCAAAAGGAGCGTGGGATCAACGGGAGAGAAGATACGAGGAAAAAAGCACCTGCTCAAAAATGTCGAAAATTCAGGTTTTCGTTTTTTGGCTGTAACTTTCGATGCGTTGATCGCAGCGTATTGGGACTGCGCCCGATCGATTTCTCTCGCGAAATTACGTCGGAATAGTGCCACGATTAATTTATTCCAGCACTTTTGAAAATCGCGAAAATTTTCGCCAAAAATACAAAGGGGTTAACCTTCCTTTTTTTTTTACCAAAAAATTTTTCGTCTCAGAATTGATTCGTATGACTCTTTCCCGACCAATCGGACCCCAAGGAACTCAGAAAACGCAGCAAAAGGAGCGTGGGATCAACGGGAGAGAAGATACGAGGAAAAAAGCACCTGCTGAAAAATGTCGAAAATTCAGGTTTTCGTTTTTTGGCTGTAACTTTCGAAGCGTTGATCGCAGCGTATTGGGACTGCGCCCAATCGATTTCTCTCGCAAAATTGCGTCCGAATAGTGCTACGATTAATTTATTCCAGCTCTTTTGAAAATCGCGAAAATTTTCGCCAAAAATACAAAGGGGTTAACCTTCCTTTTTTTTTGACCAAAAAATTTTTCGTCTCAGAATTGATTCGTATGACTCTTTCCCGACCAATTGGACCCCAAGGAACTCAGAAAACGCAGCAAAAGGAGCGTGGGATCAACGGGAGAGAAGATACGAGGAAAAAAGCACCTGCTCAAAAATGTCGAAAATTCAGGTTTTCGTTTTTTGGCTGTAACTTTCGATGCGTTGATCGCAGCGTATTGGGACTGCGCCCGATCGATTTCTCTCGCGAAATTACGTCGGAATAGTGCCACAATTAATTTATTCCAGCACTTTTGGAAATCGCGAAAATTTTCGCCAAAAATACAAAGGGGTTAACCTTCCTTTTTTTTTGACCAAAAAATTTTTCGTCTCAGAATTGATTCGTATGACTCTTTCCCGACCAATTGGACCCCAAGGAACTCAGAAAACGCAGCAAAAGAAGCGTGGGATCAACGGGAGAGAAGATACGAGGAAAAAAGCACCTGCTGAAAAATGTCGAAAATTCAGGTTTTCGTTTTTTGGCTGTAACTTTCGATGCGTTGATCGCAGCGTATTGGGACTGCGCCCAATCGATTTCTCTCGCAAAATTACGTCGGAATAGTGCCACAATTAATTTATTCCAGCACTTTTGAAAATCGCGAAAATTTTCGCCAAAAATACAAAGGGGTTAACCTTCCTTTTTTTTTGACCAAAATATTTTTCGTCTCAGAATTGATTCGTATGACTCTTTCCCGACCAATCGGACCCCAAGGAACTCAGAAAACGCAGCAAAAGGAGCGTGGGATCAACGGGAGAGAAGATACGAGGAAAAAAGCACCTGCTCAAAAATGTCGAAAATTCAGGTTTTCGTTTTTTGGCTGTAACTTTCGATGCGTTGATCGCAGCGTATTGGGACTGCGCCCGATCGATTTCTCTCGCGAAATTACGTCGGAATAGTGCCACAATTAATTTATTCCAGCACTTTCGGAAATCGCGAAAATTTTCGCCAAAAATACAAAGGGGTTACCTTCCTTTTTTTTTGACCAAAAAATTTTTCGTCTCAGAATTGATTCGTATGACTCTTTCCCGACCAATTGGACCCCAAGGAACTCAGAAAACGCAGCAAAAGGAGCGTGGGATCAACGGGAGAGAAGATACGAGGAAAAAAGCACCTGCTCAAAAATGTCGAAAATTCAGGTTTTCGTTTTTTGGCTGTAACTTTCGATGCGTTGATCGCAGCGTATTGGGACTGCGCCCGATCGATTTCTCTCGCAAATTTACGTCGGAATAGTGCCACAATTAATTTATTCCAGCACTTTTGAAAATCGCGAAAATTTTCGCCAAAAATACAAAGGGGTTAACCTTCCTTTTTTTTTGACCAAAATATTTTTCGTCTCAGAATTGATTCGTATGACTCTTTCCCGACCAATCGGACCCCAAGGAACTCAGAAAACGCAGCAAAAGGAGCGTGGGATCAACGGGAGAGAAGATACGCGGAAAAAAGCACCTGCCGAAAATTTCGAAAATTCAGGTTTTCGTTTTTTGGCTGTAACTTTCGATGCGTTGATCGCAGCGTATTGGGACTGCGCCCGATCGATTTCTCTCGCGAAATTACGTCGGAATAGTGCCACGATTAATTTATTCCAGCACTTTTGAAAATCGCGAAAATTTTCGCCAAAAATACAAAGGGGTTAACCTTCCTTTTTTTTTGACCAAAAAATTTTTCGTCTCAGAATTGATTCGTATGACTCTTTCCCGACCAATTGGACCCCAAGGAACTCAGAAAACGCAGCAAAAGGAGCGTGGGATCAACGGGAGAGAAGATACGAGGAAAAAAGCACCTGCTGAAAAATGTCGAAAATTCAGGTTTTCGTTTTTTGGCTGTAACTTTCGAAGCGTTGATCGCAGCGTATTGGGACTGCGCCCAATCGATTTCTCTCGCAAAATTGCGTCCGAATAGTGCTACGATTAATTTATTCCAGCTCTTTTGAAAATCGCGAAAATTTTCGCCAAAAATACAAAGGGGTTAACCTTCCTTTTTTTTTGACCAAAAAATTTTTCGTCTCAGAATTGATTCGTATGACTCTTTCCCGACCAATTGGACCCCAAGGAACTCAGAAAACGCAGCAAAAGGAGCGTGGGATCAACGGGAGAGAAGTTACGAGGAAAAAAGCACCTGCTCAAAAATGTCGAAAATTCAGGTTTTCGTTTTTTGGCTGTAACTTTCGATGCGTTGATCGCAGCGTATTGGGACTGCGCCCGATCGATTTCTCTCGCGAAATTACGTCGGAATAGTGCCACAATTAATTTATTCCAGCACTTTTGGAAATCGCGAAAATTTTCGCCAAAAATACAAAGGGGTTAACCTTCCTTTTTTTTTGACCAAAAAATTTTTCGTCTCAGAATTGATTCGTATGACTCTTTCCCGACCAATTGGACCCCAAGGAACTCAGAAAACGCAGCAAAAGAAGCGTGGGATCAACGGGAGAGAAGATACGAGGAAAAAAGCACCTGCTGAAAAATGTCGAAAATTCAGGTTTTCGTTTTTTGGCTGTAACTTTCGATGCGTTGATCGCAGCGTATTAAGACTGCGCCCAATCGATTTTTCTCGCAAAATTACGTCGGAATAGTGCCACAATTAATTCATTCCAGCACTTTTGAAAATCGCGAAAATTTTCGCCAAAAATACAAAGGGGTTAACCTTCCTTTTTTTTTGACCAAAATATTTTTCGTCTCAGAATTGATTCGTATGACTCTTTCCCGACCAATCGGACCCCAAGGAACTCAGAAAACGCAGCAAAAGGAGCGTGGGATCAACGGGAGAGAAGATACGCGGAAAAAAGCACCTGCCGAAAAATGTCGAAAATTCAGGTTTTCGTTTTTTGGCTGTAACTTTCGATGCGTTGATCGCAGCGTATTGGGACTGCGCCCGATCGTTTTCTCTCGCGAAATTACGTCGGAATAGTGCCACGATTAATTTATTCCAGCACTTTTGAAAATCGCGAAAATTTTCGCCAAAAATACAAAGGGGTTAACCTTCCTTTTTTTTTGACCAAAAAATTTTTCGTCTCAGAATTGATTCGTATGACTCTTTCCCGACCAATTGGACCCCAAGGAACTCAGAAAACGCAGCAAAAGGAGCGTGGGATCAACGGGAGAGAAGATACGGGGAAAAAAGCACCTGCTGAAAGATGTCGAAAATTCAGGTTTTCGTTTTTTGGCTGTAACTTTCGATGCGTTGATCGCAGCCTATTGGGACTGCGCCCAATCGATTTCTCTCGCAAAATTACGTCGGAATAGTGCCACAATTAATTTATTCCAGCACTTTTGAAAATCGCGAAAATTTTCGCCAAAAATACAAAGGGGTTACCTTCCTTTTTTTTTGACCAAAAAATTTTTCGTCTCGGAATTGATTCGTATGACTCTTTCCCGACCAATTGAACCTCAAGAAACTCAGAAAACGCAGCTAAAGGAGCGTGGGATCAACGGGAGAGAAGATACGAGGAAAAAAGCACCTGCTGAAAAATGTCGAAAATTCAGGTTTTCGTTTTTTGGCTGTAACTTTCGAAGCGTTGATCGCAGCGTATTGGGACTGCGCCCAATCGATTTCTCTCGCAAAATTACGTCCGAATAGTGCTACGATTAATTTATTCCAGCTCTTTTGAAAATCGCGAAAATTTTCGCCAAAAATACAACGGGGTTAACCTTCCTTTTTTTTTTACCAAAAAATTTTTCGTCTCAGAATTGATTCGTATGACTCTTTCCCGACCAATCGGACCCCAAGGAACTCAGAAAACGCAGCAAAAGGAGCGTGGGATCAACGGGAGAGAAGATACGAGGAAAAAAGCACCTGCTGAAAAATGTCGAAAATTCAGGTTTTCGTTTTTTGGCTGTAACTTTCGATGCGTTGATCGCAGCGTATTGGGACTGCGCCCGATCGATTTCTCTAGCGAAATTACGTCGGAATAGTGCCACAATTGATTTATTCCAGCACTTTTGGAAATCGCGAAAATTTTCGCCAAAAATACAAAGGGGTTAACCTTCCTTTTTTTTTGACCAAAAAATTTTTCGTCTCAGAATTGATTCGTATGACTCTTTCCCGACCAATCGGACCCCAAGGAACTCAGAAAACGCAGCAAAAGGAGCGTGGGATCAACGGGAGAGAAGATACGCGGAAAAAAGCACCTGCCGAAAATTTCGAAAATTCAGGTTTTCGTTTTTTGGCTGTAACTTTCGATGCGTTGATCGCAGCCTATTGGGACTGCGCCCGATCGATTTCTCTCGCGAAATTACGTCGGAATAGTGCCACAATTAATTTATTCCAGCACTTTTGAAAATCGCGAAAATTTTCGCCAAAAATACAAAGGGGTTAACCTTCCTTTTTTTTTGACCAAAATATTTTTCGTCTCAGAATTGATTCGTATGACTCTTTCCCGACCAATCGGACCCCAAGGAACTCAGAAAACGCAGCAAAAGGAGCGTGGGATCAACGGGAGAGAAGATACGAGGAAAAAAGCACCTGCTCAAAAATGTCGAAAATTCAGGTTTTCGTTTTTTGGCTGTAACTTTCGATGCGTTGATCGCAGCGTATTGGGACTGCGCCCGATCGATTTCTCTCGCGAAATTACGTCGGAATAGTGCCACAATTAATTTATTCCAGCACTTTTGGAAATCGCGAAAATTTTCGCCAAAAATACAAAGGGGTTACCTTCCTTTTTTTTTGACCAAAAAATTTTTCGTCTCAGAATTGATTCGTATGACTCTTTCCCGACCAATTGGACCCCAAGGAACTCAGAAAACGCAGCAAAAGGAGCGTGGGATCAACGGGAGAGAAGATACGAGGAAAAAAGCACCTGCTCAAAAATGTCGAAAATTCAGGTTTTCGTTTTTTGGCTGTAACTTTCGATGCGTTGATCGCAGCGTATTGGGACTGCGCCCGATCGATTTCTCTCGCAAATTTACGTCGGAATAGTGCCACAATTAATTTATTCCAGCACTTTTGAAAATCGCGAAAATTTTCGCCAAAAATACAAAGGGGTTAACCTTCCTTTTTTTTTGACCAAAATATTTTTCGTCTCAGAATTGATTCGTATGACTCTTTCCCGACCAATCGGACCCCAAGGAACTCAGAAAACGCAGCAAAAGGAGCGTGGGATCAACGGGAGAGAAGATACGCGGAAAAAAGCACCTGCCGAAAATTTCGAAAATTCAGGTTTTCGTTTTTTGGCTGTAACTTTCGATGCGTTGATCGCAGCGTATTGGGACTGCGCCCGATCGATTTCTCTCGCGAAATTACGTCGGAATAGTGCCACGATTAATTTATTCCAGCACTTTTGAAAATCGCGAAAATTTTCGCCAAAAATACAAAGGGGTTAACCTTCCTTTTTTTTTGACCAAAAAATTTTTCGTCTCAGAATTGATTCGTATGACTCTTTCCCGACCAATTGGACCCCAAGGAACTCAGAAAACGCAGCAAAAGGAGCGTGGGATCAACGGGAGAGAAGATACGAGGAAAAAAGCACCTGCTGAAAAATGTCGAAAATTCAGGTTTTCGTTTTTTGGCTGTAACTTTCGAAGCGTTGATCGCAGCGTATTGGGACTGCGCCCAATCGATTTCTCTCGCAAAATTGCGTCCGAATAGTGCTACGATTAATTTATTCCAGCTCTTTTGAAAATCGCGAAAATTTTCGCCAAAAATACAAAGGGGATAACCTTCCTTTTTTTTTGACCAAAAAATTTTTCGTCTCAGAATTGATTCGTATGACTCTTTCCCGACCAATTGGACCCCAAGGAACTCAGAAAACGCAGCAAAAGGAGCGTGGGATCAACGGGAGAGAAGATACGAGGAAAAAAGCACCTGCTCAAAAATGTCGAAAATTCAGGTTTTCGTTTTTTGGCTGTAACTTTCGATGCGTTGATCGCAGCGTATTGGGACTGCGCCCGATCGATTTCTCTCGCGAAATTACGTCGGAATAGTGCCACAATTAATTTATTCCAGCACTTTTGGAAATCGCGAAAATTTTCGCCAAAAATACAAAGGGGTTAACCTTCCTTTTTTTTTGACCAAAAAATTTTTCGTCTCAGAATTGATTCGTATGACTCTTTCCCGACCAATTGGACCCCAAGGAACTCAGAAAACGCAGCAAAAGAAGCGTGGGATCAACGGGAGAGAAGATACGAGGAAAAAAGCACCTGCTGAAAAATGTCGAAAATTCAGGTTTTCGTTTTTTGGCTGTAACTTTCGATGCGTTGATCGCAGCGTATTGGGACTGCGCCCAATCGATTTCTCTCGCAAAATTACGTCGGAATAGTGCCACAATTAATTTATTCCAGCACTTTTGAAAATCGCGAAAATTTTCGCCAAAAATACAAAGGGGTTAACCTTCCTTTTTTTTTGACCAAAATATTTTTCGTCTCAGAATTGATTCGTATGACTCTTTCCCGACCAATTGGACCCCAAGGAACTCAGAAAACGCAGCAAAAGGAGCGTGGGATCAACGGGAGAGAAGATACGAGGAAAAAAGCACCTGCTGAAAAATGTCGAAAATTCAGGTTTTCGTTTTTTGGCTGTAACTCTCGAAGCGTTGATCGCAGCGTATTGGGACTGCGCCCAATCGATTTCTCTCGCAAAATTGCGTCCGAATAGTGCTACGATTAATTTATTCCAGCTCTTTTGAAAATCGCGAAAATTTTCGCCAAAAATACAAAGGGGTTAACCTTCCTTTTTTTTTGACCAAAAAATTTTTCGTCTCAGAATTGATTCGTATGACTCTTTCCCGACCAATTGGACCCCAAGGAACTCAGAAAACGCAGCAAAAGGAGCGTGGGATCAACGGGAGAGAAGATACGAGGAAAAAAGCACCTGCTCAAAAATGTCGAAAATTCAGGTTTTCGTTTTTTGGCTGTAACTTTCGATGCGTTGATCGCAGCGTATTGGGACTGCGCCCGATCGATTTCTCTCGCGAAATTACGTCGGAATAGTGCCACAATTAATTTATTCCAGCACTTTTGGAAATCACGAAAATTTTCGCCAAAAATACAAAGGGGTTAACCTTCCTTTTTTTTTGACCAAAAAATTTTTCGTCTCAGAATTGATTCGTATGACTCTTTCCCGACCAATTGGACCCCAAGGAACTCAGAAAACGCAGCAAAAGAAGCGTGGGATCAACGGGAGAGAAGATACGAGGAAAAAAGCACCTGCTGAAAAATGTCGAAAATTCAGGTTTTCGTTTTTTGGCTGTAACTTTCGATGCGTTGATCGCAGCGTATTGGGACTGCGCCCAATCGATTTCTCTCGCAAAATTACGTCGGAATAGTGCCACAATTAATTTATTCCAGCACTTTTGAAAATCGCGAAAATTTTCGCCAAAAATACAAAGGGGTTAACCTTCCTTTTTTTTTGACCAAAATATTTTTCGTCTCAGAATTGATTCGTATGACTCTTTCCCGACCAATTGGACCACAAGGAACTCAGAAAACGCAGAAAAAGAAGCGTGGGATCAACGGGAGAGAAGATACGAGGAAAAAAGCACCTGCTGAAAAATGACGAAAATTCAGGTTTTCGTTTTTTGGCTGTAACTTTCGATGCGTTGATCGCAGCGTATTGGGACTGCGCCCAATCGATTTCTCTCGCAAAATTACGTCGGAATAGTGCCACAATTAATTTATTCCAGCACTTTTGAAAATCGCGAAAATTTTCTCCAAAAATACAAAGGGGTTAACCTTCCTTTTTTTTTGACCAAAATATTTTTCGTCTCAGAATTGATTCGTATGACTCTTTCCCGACCAATCGGACCCCAAGGAACTCAGAAAACGCAGCAAAAGGAGCGTGGGATCAACGGGAGAGAAGATACGAGGAAAAAAGCACCTGCTCAAAAATGTCGAAAATTCAGGTTTTCGTTTTTTGGCTGTAACTTTCGATGCGTTGATCGCAGCGTATTGGGACTGCGCCCGATCGATTTCTCTCGCGAAATTACGTCGGAATAGTGCCACAATTAATTTATTCCAGCACTTTTGGAAATCGCGAAAATTTTCGCCAAAAATACAAAGGGGTTAACCTTCCTTTTTTTTTGACCAAAAAATTTTTCGTCTCAGAATTGATTCGTATGACTCTTTCCCGACCAATTGGACCCCAAGGAACTCAGAAAACGCAGCAAAAGAAGCGTGGGATCAACGGGAGAGAAGATACGAGGAAAAAAGCACCTGCTGAAAAATGTCGAAAATTCAGGTTTTCGTTTTTTGGCTGTAACTTTCGATGCGTTGATCGCAGCGTATTGGGACTGCGCCCGATCGATTTCTCTCGCGAAATTACGTCGGAATAGTGCCACAATTAATTTATTCCAGCACTTTTGGAAATCGCGAAAATTTTCGCCAAAAATACAAAGGGGTTAACCTTCCTTTTTTTTTGACCAAAATATTTTTCGTCTCAGAATTGATTCGTATGACTCTTTCCCGACCAATCGGACCCCAAGGAACTCAGAAAACGCAGCAAAAGGAGCGTGGGATCAACGGGAGAGAAGATACGCGGAAAAAAGCACCTGCCGAAAAATGTCGAAAATTCAGGTTTTCGTTTTTTGGCTGTAACTTTCGATGCGTTGATCGCAGCGTATTGGGACTGCGCCCGATCGTTTTCTCTCGCGAAATTACGTCGGAATAGTGCCACGATTAATTTATTCCAGCACTTTTGAAAATCGCGAAAATTTTCGCCAAAAATACAAAGGGGTTAACCTTCCTTTTTTTTTGACCAAAAAATTTTTCGTCTCAGAATTGATTCGTATGACTCTTTCCCGACCAATTGGACCCCAAGGAACTCAGAAAACGCAGCAAAAGGAGCGTGGGATCAACGGGAGAGAAGATACGGGGAAAAAAGCACCTGCTGAAAGATGTCGAAAATTCAGGTTTTCGTTTTTTGGCTGTAACTTTCGATGCGTTGATCGCAGCCTATTGGGACTGCGCCCAATCGATTTCTCTCGCAAAATTACGTCGGAATAGTGCCACAATTAATTTATTCCAGCACTTTTGAAAATCGCGAAAATTTTCGCCAAAAATACAAAGGGGTTACCTTCCTTTTTTTTTGACCAAAAAATTTTTCGTCTCGGAATTGATTCGTATGACTCTTTCTCGACCAATTGAACCTCAAGAAACTCAGAAAACGCAGCTAAAGGAGCGTGGGATCAACGGGAGAGAAGATACGAGGAAAAAAGCACCTGCTGAAAAATGTCGAAAATTCAGGTTTTCGTTTTTTGGCTGTAACTTTCGAAGCGTTGATCGCAGCGTATTGGGACTGCGCCCAATCGATTTCTCTCGCAAAATTACGTCCGAATAGTGCTACGATTAATTTATTCCAGCTCTTTTGAAAATCGCGAAAATTTTCGCCAAAAATACAAAGGGGTTAACCTTCCTTTTTTTTTTACCAAAAAATTTTTCGTCTCAGAATTGATTCGTATGACTCTTTCCCGACCAATCGGACCCCAAGGAACTCAGAAAACGCAGCAAAAGGAGCGTGGGATCAACGGGAGAGAAGATACGAGGAAAAAAGCACCTGCTGAAAAATGTCGAAAATTCAGGTTTTCGTTTTTTGGCTGTAACTTTCGATGCGTTGATCGCAGCGTATTGGGACTGCGCCCGATCGATTTCTCTAGCGAAATTACGTCGGAATAGTGCCACAATTAATTTATTCCAGCACTTTTGGAAATCGCGAAAATTTTCGCCAAAAATACAAAGGGGTTAACCTTCCTTTTTTTTTGACCAAAAAATTTTTCGTCTCAGAATTGATTCGTATGACTCTTTCCCGACCAATCGGACCCCAAGGAACTCAGAAAACGCAGCAAAAGGAGCGTGGGATCAACGGGAGAGAAGATACGCGGAAAAAAGCACCTGCCGAAAATTTCGAAAATTCAGGTTTTCGTTTTTTGGCTGTAACTTTCGATGCGTTGATCGCAGCGTATTGGGACCGCGCCCGATCGATTTCTCTCGCGAAATTACGTCGGAATAGTGCCACGATTAATTTATTCCAGCACTTTTGAAAATCGCGAAAATTTTCGCCAAAAATACAAAGGGGTTAACCTTCCTTTTTTTTTGACCAAAAAATTTTTCGTCTCAGAATTGATTCGTATGACTCTTTCCCGACCAATTGGACCCCAAGGAACTCAGAAAACGCAGCAAAAGGAGCGTGGGATCAACGGGAGAGAAGATACGAGGAAAAAAGCACCTGCTGAAAAATGTCGAAAATTCGGGTTTTCGTTTTTTGGCTGTAACTTTCGATGCGTTGATCGCAGCCTATTGGGACTGCGCCCGATCGATTTCTCTCGCAAAATTACGTCGGAATAGTGCCACAATTAATTTATTCCAGCACTTTTGGAAATCGCGAAAATTTTCGCCAAAAATACAAAGGGGTTAACCTTCCTTTTTTTTTTACCAAAAAATTTTTCGTCTCAGAATTGATTCGTATGACTCTTTCCCGACCAATCGGACCCCAAGGAACTCAGAAAACGCAGCAAAAGGAGCGTGGGATCAACGGGAGAGAAGATACGAGGAAAAAAGCACCTGCTGAAAAATGTCGAAAATTCAGGTTTTCGTTTTTTGGCTGTAACTTTCGATGCGTTGATCGCAGCGTATTGGGACTGCGCCCGATCGATTTCTCTAGCGAAATTACGTCGGAATAGTGCCACAATTAATTTATTCCAGCACTTTTGGAAATCGCGAAAATTTTCGCCAAAAATACAAAGGGGTTAACCTTCCTTTTTTTTTGACCAAAAAATTTTTCGTCTCAGAATTGATTCGTATGACTCTTTCCCGACCAATCGGACCCCAAGGAACTCAGAAAACGCAGCAAAAGGAGCGTGGGATCAACGGGAGAGAAGATACGCGGAAAAAAGCACCTGCCGAAAATTTCGAAAATTCAGGTTTTCGTTTTTTGGCTGTAACTTTCGATGCGTTGATCGCAGCGTATTGGGACCGCGCCCGATCGATTTCTCTCGCGAAATTACGTCGGAATAGTGCCACGATTAATTTATTCCAGCACTTTTGAAAATCGCGAAAATTTTCGCCAAAAATACAAAGGGGTTAACCTTCCTTTTTTTTTGACCAAAAAATTTTTCGTCTCAGAATTGATTCGTATGACTCTTTCCCGACCAATTGGACCCCAAGGAACTCAGAAAACGCAGCAAAAGGAGCGTGGGATCAACGGGAGAGAAGATACGAGGAAAAAAGCACCTGCTGAAAAATGTCGAAAATTCGGGTTTTCGTTTTTTGGCTGTAACTTTCGATGCGTTGATCGCAGCCTATTGGGACTGCGCCCGATCGATTTCTCTCGCGAAATTACGTCGGAATAGTGCCACAATTAATTTATTCCAGCACTTTTGGAAATCGCGAAAATTTTCGCCAAAAATACAAAGGGGTTAACCTTCCTTTTTTTTTGACCAAAAAATTTTTCGTCTCAGAATTGATTCGTATGACTCTTTCCCGACCAATTGGACCCCAAGGAACTCAGAAAACGCAGCAAAAGAAGCGTGGGATCAACGGGAGAGAAGATACGAGGAAAAAAGCACCTGCTGAAAAATGTCGAAAATTCAGGTTTTCGTTTTTTGGCTGTAACTTTCGATGCGTTGATCGCAGCGTATTGGGACTGCGCCCAATCTATTTCTCTCGCAAAATTACGTCGGAATAGTGCCACAATTAATTTATTCCAGCACTTTTGAAAATCGCGAAAATTTTCGCCAAAAATACAAAGGGGTTAACCTTCCTTTTTTTTTGACCAAAATATTTTTCGTCTCAGAATTGATTCGTATGACTCTTTCCCGACCAATCGGACCCCAAGGAACTCAGAAAACGCAGCAAAAGGAGCGTGGGATCAACGGGAGAGAAGATACGCGGAAAAAAGCACCTGCCGAAAATTTCGAAAATTCAGGTTTTCGTTTTTTGGCTGTAACTTTCGATGCGTTGATCGCAGCGTATTGGGACTGCGCCTGATCGATTTCTCTCGCGAAATTACGTCGGAATAGTGCCACAATTAATTTATTCCAGCACTTTTGAAAATCGCGAAAATTTTCGCCAAAAATACAAAGGGGTTACCTTCCTTTTTTTTTGACCAAAAAATGTTTCGTCTCGGAATTGATTCGTATGACTCTTTCCCGACCAATTGGACCCCAAGGAACTCAGAAAACGCAGCAAAAGAAGCGTGGGATCAACGGGAGAGAAGATACGAGGAAAAAAGCACCTGCTGAAAAATGTCGAAAATTCAGGTTTTCGTTTTTTGGCTGTAACTTTCGATGCGTTGATCGCAGCGTATTAAGACTGCGCCCAATCGATTTCTCTCGCAAAATTACGTCGGAATAGTGCCACAATTAATTCATTCCAGCACTTTTGAAAATCGCGAAAATTTTCGCCAAAAATACAAAGGGGTTAACCATCCTTTTTTTTTGACCAAAATATTTTTCGTCTCAGAATTGATTCGTATGACTCCTTCCCGCCCAATCAGACCCCAAGGAACTCAGAAAACGCAGCAAAAGGAGCGTGGGATCAACGGGAGAGAAGATACGCGGAAAAAAGCACCTGCCGAAAAATGTCGAAAATTCAGGTTTTCGTTTTTTGGCTGTAACTTTCGATGCGTTGATCGCAGCGTATTGGGACTGCGCCCGATCGTTTTCTCTCGCGAAATTACGTCGGAATAGTGCCACGTTTAATTTATTCCAGCACTTTTGAAAATCGCGAAAATTTTCGCCAAAAATACAAAGGGGTTAACCTTCCTTTTTTTTTGACCAAAAAATTTTTCGTCTCAGAATTGATTCGTATGACTCTTTCCCGACCAATTGGACCCCAAGGAACTCAGAAAACGCAGCAAAAGGAGCGTGGGATCAACGGGAGAGAAGATACGGGGAAAAAAGCACCTGCTGAAAGATGTCGAAAATTCAGGTTTTCGTTTTTTGGCTGTAACTTTCGATGCGTTGATCGCAGCCTATTGGGACTGCGCCCAATCGATTTCTCTCGCAAAATTACGTCGGAATAGTGCCACAATTAATTCATTCCAGCACTTTTGAAAATCGCGAAAATTTTCGCCAAAAATACAAAGGGGTTAACCTTCCTTTTTTTTTGACCAAAATATTTTTCGTCTCAGAATTGATTCGTATGACTCCTTCCCGCCCAATCAGACCCCAAGGAACTCAGAAAACGCAGCAAAAGGAGCGTGGGATCAACGGGAGAGAAGATACGCGGAAAAAAGCACCTGCCGAAAAATGTCGAAAATTCAGGTTTTCGTTTTTTGGCTGTAACTTTCGATGCGTTGATCGCAGCGTATTGGGACTGCGCCCGATCGTTTTCTCTCGCGAAATTACGTCGGAATAGTGCCACGTTTAATTTATTCCAGCACTTTTGAAAATCGCGAAAATTTTCGCCAAAAATACAAAGGGGTTAACCTTCCTTTTTTTTTGACCAAAAAATTTTTCGTCTCAGAATTGATTCGTATGACTCTTTCCCGACCAATTGGACCCCAAGGAACTCAGAAAACGCAGCAAAAGGAGCGTGGGATCAACGGGAGAGAAGATACGGGGAAAAAAGCACCTGCTGAAAGATGTCGAAAATTCAGGTTTTCGTTTTTTGGCTGTAACTTTCGATGCGTTGATCGCAGCCTATTGGGACCGCGCCCAATCGATTTCTCTCGCAAAATTACGTCGGAATAGTGCCACAATTAATTTATTCCAGCACTTTTGAAAATCGCGAAAATTTTCGCCAAAAATACAAAGGGGTTACCTTCCTTTTTTTTTGACCAAAAAATTTTTCGTCTCGGAATTGATTCGTATGACTCTTTCCCGAGCAATTGAACCTCAAGGAACTCAGAAAACGCAGCTAAAGGAGCGTGGGATCAACGGGAGAGAAGATACGAGGAAAAAAGCACCTGCTGAAAAATGTCGAAAATTCAGGTTTTCGTTTTTTGGCTGTAACTTTCGAAGCGTTGATCGCAGCGTATTGGGACTGCGCCCGATCGATTTCTCTAGCGAAATTACGTCGGAATAGTGCCACAATTAATTTATTCCAGCACTTTTGGAAATCGCGAAAATTTTCGCCAAAAATACAAAGGGGTTAACCTTCCTTTTTTTTTTACCAAAAAATTTTTCGTCTCAGAATTGATTCGTATGACTCTTTCCCGACCAATCGGACCCCAAGGAACTCAGAAAACGCAGCAAAAGGAGCGTGGGATCAACGGGAGAGAAGATACGCGGAAAAA
Organism: Neodiprion lecontei; assembly: GCF_021901455.1. Lineage (NCBI taxonomy): Eukaryota > Metazoa > Arthropoda > Insecta > Hymenoptera > Diprionidae > Neodiprion > Neodiprion lecontei. The sequence continues at coordinate 4,575,490 of NC_060263.1, read as the reverse complement.
AGCACCTGCCGAAAATTTCGAAAATTCAGGTTTTCGTTTTTTGGCTGTAACTTTCAATGCGTTGATCGCAGCGTATTGGGACCGCGCCCGATCGATTTCTCTCGCGAAATTACGTCGGAATAGTGCCACGATTAATTTATTCCAGCACTTTTGAAAATCGAGAAAATTTTCGCCAAAAATACAAAGGGGTTAACCTTCCTTTTTTTTTGACCAAAAAATTTTTCGTCTCAGAATTGATTCGTATGACTCTTTCCCGACCAATTGGACCCCACGGAACTCAGAAAACGCAGCAAAAGGAGCGTGGGATCAACGGGAGAGAAGATACGCGGAAAAAAGCACCTGCCGAAAATTTCGAAAATTCAGGTTTTCGTTTTTTGGCTGTAACTTTCGATGCGTTGATCGCAGCGTATTGGGACTGCGCCCGATCGATTTCTCTCGCGAAATTACGTCGGAATAGTGCCACGATTAATTTATTCCAGCACTTTTGAAAATCGCGAAAATTTTCGCCAAAAATACAAAGGGGTTACCTTCCTTTTTTTTTGACCAAAAAATGTTTCGTCTCGGAATTGATTCGTATGACTCTTTCCCGACCAATTGGACCCCAAGGAACTCAGAAAACGCAGCAAAAGAAGCGCGGGATCAACGGGAGAGAAGATACGAGGAAAAAAGCACCTGCTGAAAAATGTCGAAAATTCAGGTTTTCGTTTTTTGGCTGTAACTTTCGATGCGTTGATCGCAGCGTATTAAGACTGCGCCCAATCGATTTCTCTGGCAAAATTACGTCGGAATAGTGCCACAATTAATTCATTCCAGCACTTTTGAAAATCGCGAAAATTTTCGCCAAAAATACAAAGGGGTTAACCTACCTTTTTTTTTGACCAAAATATTTTTCGTCTCAGAATTGATTCGTATGACTCCTTCCCGCCCAATCAGACCCCAAGGAACTCAGAAAACGCAGCAAAAGGAGCGTGGGATCAACGGGAGAGAAGATACGCGGAAAAAAGCACCTGCCGAAAAATGTCGAAAATTCAGGTTTTCGTTTTTTGGCTGTAACTTTCGATGCGTTGATCGCAGCGTATTGGGACTGCGCCCGATCGTTTTCTCTCGCGAAATTACGTCGGAATAGTGCCACGATTAATTTATTCCAGCACTTTTGAAAATCGCGAAAATTTTCGCCAAAAATACAAAGGGGTTAACCTTCCTTTTTTTTTGACCAAAAAATTTTTCGTCTCAGAATTGATTCGTATGACTCTTTCCCGACCAATTGGACCCCAAGGAACTCAGAAAACGCAGCAAAAGGAGCGTGGGATCAACGGGAGAGAAGATACGGGGAAAAAAGCACCTGCTGAAAGATGTCGAAAATTCAGGTTTTCGTTTTTTGGCTGTAACTTTCGATGCGTTGATCGCAGCCTATTGGGACTGCGCCCAATCGATTTCTCTCGCAAAATTACGTCGGAATAGTGCCACAATTAATTTATTCCAGCACTTTTGAAAATCGCGAAAATTTTCGCCAAAAATACAAAGGGGTTACCTTCCTTTTTTTTTGACCAAAAAATTTTTCGTCTCGGAATTGATTCGTATGACTCTTTCCCGACCAATTGAACCTCAAGGAACTCAGAAAACGCAGCTAAAGGAGCGTGGGATCAACGGGAGAGAAGATACGAGGAAAAAAGCACCTGCTGAAAAATGTCGAAAATTCAGGTTTTCGTTTTTTGGCTGTAACTTTCGAAGCGTTGATCGCAGCGTATTGGGACTGCGCCCAATCGATTTCTCTCGCAAAATTACGTCCGAATAGTGCTACGATTAATTTATTCCAGCTCTTTTGAAAATCGCGAAAATTTTCGCCAAAAATACAAAGGGGTTAACCTTCCTTTTTTTTTGACCAAAAAATTTTTCGTCTCAGAATTGATTCGTATGACTCTTTCCCGACCAATCGGACCCCAAGGAACTCAGAAAACGCAGCAAAAGGAGCGTGGGATCAACAGGAGAGAAGATACGAGGAAAAAAGCACCTGCTGAAAAATGTCGAAAATTCAGGTTTTCGTTTTTTGGCTGTAACTTTCGATGCGTTGATCGCAGCGTATTGGGACTGCGCCCGATCGATTTCTCTCGCGAAATTACGTCGGAATAGTGCCACAATTAATTTATTCCAGCACTTTTGGAAATCGCGAAAATTTTCGCCAAAAATACAAAGGGGTTAACCTTCCTTTTTTTTTGACCAAAAAAGTTTTCGTCTCAGAATTGATTCGTATGACTCTTTCCCGACCAATTGGACCCCAAGGAACTCAGAAAACGCAGCAAAAGGAGCGTGGGATCAACGGGAGAGAAGATACGCGGAAAAAAGCACCTGCCGAAAAATGTCGAAAATTCAGGTTTTCGTTTTTTGGCTGTAACTTTCGATGCGTTGATCGCAGCGTATTGGGACTGCGCCCGATCGTTTTCTCTCGCGAAATTACGTCGGAATAGTGCCACGATTAATTTATTCCAGCACTTTTGAAAATCGCGAAAATTTTCGCCAAAAATACAAAGGGGTTAACCTTCCTTTTTTTTTGACCAAAAAATTTTTCGTCTCAGAATTGATTCGTATGACTCTTTCCCGACCAATTGGACCCCAAGGAACTCAGAAAACGCAGCAAAAGGAGCGTGGGATCAACGGGAGAGAAGATACGGGGAAAAAAGCACCTGCTGAAAGATGTCGAAAATTCAGGTTTTCGTTTTTTGGCTGTAACTTTCGATGCGTTGATCGCAGCCTATTGGGACTGCGCCCAATCGATTTCTCTCGCAAAATTACGTCGGAATAGTGCCACAATTAATTTATTCCAGCACTTTTGAAAATCGCGAAAATTTTCGCCAAAAATACAAAGGGGTTACCTTCCTTTTTTTTTGACCAAAAAATTTTTCGTCTCGGAATTGATTCGTATGACTCTTTCCCGACCAATTGAACCTCAAGGAACTCAGAAAACGCAGCTAAAGGAGCGTGGGATCAACGGGAGAGAAGATACGAGGAAAAAAGCACCTGCTGAAAAATGTCGAAAATTCAGGTTTTCGTTTTTTGGCTGTAACTTTCGAAGCGTTGATCGCAGCGTATTGGGACTGCGCCCAATCGATTTCTCTCGCAAAATTACGTCCGAATAGTGCTACGATTAATTTATTCCAGCTCTTTTGAAAATCGCGAAAATTTTCGCCAAAAATACAAAGGGGTTAACCTTCCTTTTTTTTTGACCAAAAAATTTTTCGTCTCAGAATTGATTCGTATGACTCTTTCCCGACCAATCGGACCCCAAGGAACTCAGAAAACGCAGCAAAAGGAGCGTGGGATCAACAGGAGAGAAGATACGAGGAAAAAAGCACCTGCTGAAAAATGTCGAAAATTCAGGTTTTCGTTTTTTGGCTGTAACTTTCGATGCGTTGATCGCAGCGTATTGGGACTGCGCCCAATCTATTTCTCTCGCAAAATTACGTCGGAATAGTGCCACAATTAATTTATTCCAGCACTTTTGAAAATCGCGAAAATTTTCGCCAAAAATACAAAGGGGTTAACCTTCCTTTTTTTTTGACCAAAAAATTTTTCGTCTCAGAATTGATTCGTATGACTCTTTCCCGACCAATTGGACCCCACGGAACTCAGAAAACGCAGCAAAAGGAGCGTGGGATCAACGGGAGAGAAGATACGCGGAAAAAAGCACCTGCCGAAAATTTCGAAAATTCACGTTTTCGTTTTTTGGCTGTAACTTTCGATGCGTTGATCGCAGCGTATTGGGACTGCGCCCGATCGATTTCTCTAGCGAAATTACGTCGGAATAGTGCCACAATTAATTTATTCCAGCACTTTTGGAAATCGCGAAAATTTTCGCCAAAAATACAAAGGGGTTAACCTTCCTTTTTTTTTTACCAAAAAATTTTTCGTCTCAGAATTGATTCGTATGACTCTTTCCCGACCAATCGGACCCCAAGGAACTCAGAAAACGCAGCAAAAGGAGCGTGGGATCAACGGGAGAGAAGATACGCGGAAAAAAGCACCTGCCGAAAATTTCGAAAATTCAGGTTTTCGTTTTTTGGCTGTAACTTTCGATGCGTTGATCGCAGCGTATTGGGACCGCGCCCGATCGATTTCTCTCGCGAAATTACATCGGAATAGTGCCACGATTAATTTATTCCAGCACTTTTGAAAATCGCGAAAATTTTCGCCAAAAATACAAAGGGGTTAACCTTCCTTTTTTTTTGACCAAAAAATTTTTCGTCTCAGAATTGATTCGTATGACTCTTTCCCGACCAATTGGACCCCAAGGAACTCAGAAAACGCAGCAAAAGGAGCGTGGGATCAACGGGAGAGAAGATACGAGGAAAAAAGCACCTGCTGAAAAATGTCGAAAATTCGGGTTTTCGTTTTTTGGCTGCAACTTTCGATGCGTTGATCGCAGCCTATTGGGACTGCGCCCGATCGATTTCTCTCGCGAAATTACGTCGGAATAGTGCCACAATTAATTTATTCCAGCACTTTTGGAAATCGCGAAAATTTTCGCCAAAAATACAAAGGGGTTAACCTTCCTTTTTTTTTGACCAAAAAAGTTTTCGTCTCAGAATTGATTCGTATGACTCTTTCCCGACCAATTGGACCCCAAGGAACTCAGAAAACGCAGCAAAAGAAGCGTGGGATCAACGGGAGAGAAGATACAAGGAAAAAAGCACCTGCTGAAAAATGTCGAAAATTCAAGTTTTCGTTTTTTGGCTGTAACTTTCGATGCGTTGATCGCAGCGTATTGGGACTGCGCCCAATCGATTTCTCTCGCAAAATTACGTCGGAATAGTGCCACAATTAATTTATTCCAGCACTTTTGAAAATCGCGAAAATTTTCGCCAAAAATACAAAGGGGTTAACCTTCCTTTTTTTTTGACCAAAAAATTTTTCGTCTCAGAATTGATTCGTATGACTCTTTCCCGACCAATTGGACCCCACGGAACTCAGAAAACGCAGCAAAAGGAGCGTGGGATCAACGGGAGAGAAGATACGCGGAAAAAAGCACCTGCCGAAAATTTCGAAAATTCAGGTTTTCGTTTTTTGGCTGTAACTTTCGATGCGTTGATCGCAGCGTATTGGGACTGCGCCCGATCGATTTCTCTCGCGAAATTACGTCGGAATAGTGCCACGATTAATTTATTCCAGCACTTTTGAAAATCGCGAAAATTTTCGCCAAAAATACAAAGGGGTTACCTTCCTTTTTTTTTGACCAAGAAATTTTTCGTCTCAGAATTGATTCGTATGACTCTTTCCCGACCAATTGGACCCCAAGGAACTCAGAAAACGCAGCAAAAGGAGCGTGGGATCAACGGGAGAGAAGATACGAGGAAAAAAGCACCTGCTGAAAAATGTCGAAAATTCGGGTTTTCGTTTTTTGGCTGTAACTTTCGATGCGTTGATCGCAGCGTATTGGGACTGCGCCCAATCGATTTCTCTCGCAAAATTACGTCGGAATAGTGCCACAATTAATTTATTCCAGCACTTTTGAAAATCGCGAAAATTTTCGCCAAAAATACAAAGGGGTTAACCTTCCTTTTTTTTTGACCAAAAAATTTTTCGTCTCAGAATTGATTCGTATGACTCTTTCCCGACCAATTGGACCCCACGGAACTCAGAAAACGCAGCAAAAGGAGCGTGGGATCAACGGGAGAGAAGATACGCGGAAAAAAGCACCTGCCGAAAATTTCGAAAATTCACGTTTTCGTTTTTTGGCTGTAACTTTCGATGCGTTGATCGCAGCGTATTGGGACTGCGCCCGATCGATTTCTCTAGCGAAATTACGTCGGAATAGTGCCACAATTAATTTATTCCAGCACTTTTGGAAATCGCGAAAATTTTCGCCAAAAATACAAAGGGGTTAACCTTCCTTTTTTTTTTACCAAAAAATTTTTCGTCTCAGAATTGATTCGTATGACTCTTTCCCGACCAATCGGACCCCAAGGAACTCAGAAAACGCAGCAAAAGGAGCGTGGGATCAACGGGAGAGAAGATACGCGGAAAAAAGCACCTGCCGAAAATTTCGAAAATTCAGGTTTTCGTTTTTTGGCTGTAACTTTCGATGCGTTGATCGCAGCGTATTGGGACTGCGCCCGATCGATTTCTCTCGCGAAATTACGTCGGAATAGTGCCACAATTAATTTATTCCAGCACTTTTGAAAATCGCGAAAATTTTCGCCAAAAATACAAAGGGGTTACCTTCCTTTTTTTTTGGCCAAAAAATGTTTCGTCTCGGAATTGATTCGTATGACTCTTTCCCGACCAATTGGACCCCAAGGAACTCAGAAAACGCAGCAAAAGAAGCGTGGGATCAACGGGAGAGAAGATACGAGGAAAAAAGCACCTGCTGAAAAATGTCGAAAATTCAGGTTTTCGTTTTTGGCTGTAACTTTCGATGCGTTGATCGCAGCGTATTAAGACTGCGCCCAATCGATTTCTCTCGCAAAATTACGTCGGAATAGTGCCACAATTAATTCATTCCAGCACTTTTGAAAATCGCGAAAATTTTCGCCAAAAATACAAAGGGGTTAACCTTCCTTTTTTTTTGACCAAAATATTTTTCGTCTCAGAATTGATTCGTATGACTCTTTCCCGCCCAATCGGACCCCAAGGAACTCAGAAAACGCAGCAAAAGGAGCGTGGGATCAACGGGAGAGAAGATACGGGGAAAAAAGCACCTGCTGAAAGATGTCGAAAATTCAGGTTTTCGTTTTTTGGCTGTAACTTTCGATGCGTTGATCGCAGCGTATTGGGACTGCGCCCGATCGTTTTCTCTCGCGAAATTACGTCGGAATAGTGCCACGATTAATTTATTCCAGCACTTTTGAAAATCGCGAAAATTTTCGCCAAAAATACAAAGGGGTTAACCTTCCTTTTTTTTTGACCAAAAAATTTTTCGTCTCAGAATTGATTCGTATGACTCTTTCCCGACCAATTGGACCCCAAGGAACTCAGAAAACGCAGCAAAAGGAGCGTGGGATCAACGGGAGAGAAGATACGGGGAAAAAAGCACCTGCTGAAAGATGTCGAAAATTCAGGTTTTCGTTTTTTGGCTGTAACTTTCGATGCGTTGATCGCAGCCTATTGGGACTGCGCCCAATCGATTTCTCTCGCAAAATTACGTCGGAATAGTGCCACAATTAATTTATTCCAGCACTTTTGAAAATCGCGAAAATTTTCGCCAAAAATACAAAGGGGTTACCTTCCTTTTTTTTTGACCAAAAAATTTTTCGTCTCGGAATTGATTCGTATGACTCTTTCCCGACCAATTGAACCTCAAGGAACTCAGAAAACGCAGCTAAAGGAGCGTGGGATCAACGGGAGAGAAGATACGAGGAAAAAAGCACCTGCTGAAAAATGTCGAAAATTCAGGTTTTCGTTTTTTGGCTGTAACTTTCGAAGCGTTGATCGCAGCGTATTGGGACTGCGCCCAATCGATTTCTCTCGCAAAATTACGTCCGAATAGTGCTACGATTAATTTATTCCAGCTCTTTTGAAAATCGCGAAAATTTTCGCCAAAAATACAAAGGGGTTAACCTTCCTTTTTTTTTGACCAAAAAATTTTTCGTCTCAGAATTGATTCGTATGACTCTTTCCCGACCAATCGGACCCCAAGGAACTCAGAAAACGCAGCAAAAGGAGCGTGGGATCAACAGGAGAGAAGATACGAGGAAAAAAGCACCTGCTGAAAAATGTCGAAAATTCAGGTTTTCGTTTTTTGGCTGTAACTTTCGATGCGTTGATCGCAGCGTATTGGGACTGCGCCCGATCGATTTCTCTAGCGAAATTACGTCGGAATAGTGCCACAATTAATTTATTCCAGCACTTTTGGAAATCGCGAAAATTTTCGCCAAAAATACAAAGGGGTTAACCTTCCTTTTTTTTTTACCAAAAAATTTTTCGTCTCAGAATTGATTCGTATGACTCTTTCCCGACCAATCGGACCCCAAGGAACTCAGAAAACGCAGCAAAAGGAGCGTGGGATCAACGGGAGAGAAGATACGCGGAAAAAAGCACCTGCCGAAAATTTCGAAAATTCGGGTTTTCGTTTTTTGGCTGTAACTTTCGATGCGTTGATCGCAGCGTATTGGGACCGCGCCCGATCGATTTCTCTCGCGAAATTACGTCGGAATAGTGCCACGATTAATTTATTCCAGCACTTTTGAAAATCGCGAAAATTTTCGCCAAAAATACAAAGGGGTTAACCTTCCTTTTTTTTTGACCAAAAAATTTTTCGTCTCAGAATTGATTCGTATGACTCTTTCCCGACCAATTAGACCCCAAGGAACTCAGAAAACGCAGCAAAAGGAGCGTGGGATCAACGGGAGAGAAGATACGAGGAAAAAAGCACCTGCTGAAAAATGTCGAAAATTCGGGTTTTCGTTTTTTGGCTGTAACTTTCGATGCGTTGATCGCAGCCTATTGGGACTGCGCCCGATCGATTTCTCTCGCGAAATTACGTCGGAATAGTGCCACAATTAATTTATTCCAGCACTTTTGGAAATCGCGAAAATTTTCGCCAAAAATACAAAGGGGTTAACCTTCCTTTTTTTTTGACCAAAAAAGTTTTCGTCTCAGAATTGATTCGTATGACTCTTTCCCGACCAATTGGACCCCAAGGAACTCAGAAAACGCAGCAAAAGAAGCGTGGGATCAACGGGAGAGAAGATACAAGGAAAAAAGCACCTGCTGAAAAATGTCGAAAATTCAGGTTTTCGTTTTTTGGCTGTAACTTTCGATGCGTTGATCGCAGCGTATTGGGACTGCGCCCAATCGATTTCTCTCGCAAAATTACGTCGGAATAGTGCCACAATTAATTTATTCCAGCACTTTTGAAAATCGCGAAAATTTTCGCCAAAGATACAAAGGGGTTACCTTCCTTTTTTTTTGACCAAAAAATTTTTCGTCTCGGAATTGATTCGTATGACTCTTTCCCGACCAATTGAACCTCAAGGAACTCAGAAAACGCAGCTAAAGGAGCGTGGGATCAACGGGAGAGAAGATACGAGGAAAAAAGCACCTGCTGAAAAATGTCGAAAATTCAGGTCTTCGTTTTTTGGCTGTAACTTTCGAAGCGTTGATCGCAGCGTATTGGGACTGCGCCCAATCGATTTCTCTCGCAAAATTACGTCCGAATAGTGCTACGATTAATTTATTCCAGCTCTTTTGAAAATCGCGAAAATTTTCGCCAAAAATACAAAGGGGTTAACCTTCCTTTTTTTTTGACCAAAAAATTTTTCGTCTCAGAATTGATTCGTATGACTCTTTCCCGACCAATCGGACCCCAAGGAACTCAGAAAACGCAGCAAAAGGAGCGTGGGATCAACAGGAGAGAAGATACGAGGAAAAAAGCACCTGCTGAAAAATGTCGAAAATTCAGGTTTTCGTTTTTTGGCTGTAACTTTCGATGCGTTGATCGCAGCGTATTGGGACTGCGCCCGATCGATTTCTCTAGCGAAATTACGTCGGAATAGTGCCACAATTAATTTATTCCAGCACTTTTGGAAATCGCGAAAATTTTCGCCAAAAATACAAAGGGGTTAACCTTCCTTTTTTTTTTACCAAAAAATTTTTCGTCTCAGAATTGATTCGTATGACTCTTTCCCGACCAATCGGACCCCAAGGAACTCAGAAAACGCAGCAAAAGGAGCGTGGGATCAACGGGAGAGAAGATACGCGGAAAAAAGCACCTGCCGAAAATTTCGCAAATTCAGGTTTTCGTTTTTTGGCTGTAACTTTCGATGCGTTGATCGCAGCGTATTGGGACTGCGCCCGATCGATTTCTCTCGCGAAATTACGTCGGAATAGTGCCACGATTAATTTATTCCAGCACTTTTGAAAATCGCGAAAATTTTCGCCAAAAATACAAAGGGGTTACCTTCCTTTTTTTTTGACCAAAAAATTTTTCGTCTCAGAATTGATTCGTATGACTCTTTCCCGACCAATTGGACCCCAAGGAACTCAGAAAACGCAGCAAAAGGAGCGTGGGATCAACGGGAGAGAAGATACGCGGAAAAAAGCACCTGCCGAAAATTTCGAAAATTCAGGTTCTCGTTTTTTGGCTGTAACTTTCGATGCGTTGATCGCAGCGTATTGGGACTGCGCCCGATCGATTTCTCTCGCGAAATTACGTCGGAATAGTGCCACGATTAATTTATTCCAGCACTTTTGAAAATCGCGAAAATTTTCGCCAAAAATACAAAGGGGTTAACCTTCCTTTTTTTTTGACCAAAAAATTTTTCGTTTCAGAATTGATTCGTATGACTCTTACCCGACCAATTGGACCCCAAGGAACTCAGAAAACGCAGCAAAAGAAGCGTGGGATCAACGGGAGAGAAGATACGAGGAAAAAAGCACCTGCTGAAAAATGTCGAAAATTCAGGTTTTCGTTTTTTGGCTGTAACTTTCGATGCGTTGATCGCAGCCTATTGGGACTGCGCCCGATCGATTTCTCTCGCGAAATTACGTCGGAATAGTGCCACAATTAATTTATTCCAGCACTTTTGGAAATCGCGAAAATTTTCGCCAAAAATACAAAGGGGTTAACCTTCCTTTTTTTTTGACCAAAAAAGTTTTCGTCTCAGAATTGATTCGTATGACACTTTCCCGACCAATTGGACCCCAAGGAACTCAGAAAACGCAGCAAAAGAAGCGTGGGATCAACGGGAGAGAAGATACAAGGAAAAAAGCACCTGCTGAAAAATGTCGAAAATTCAGGTTTTCGTTTTTTGGCTGTAACTTTCGATGCGTTGATCGCAGCGTATTGGGACTGCGCCCAATCGATTTCTCTCGCAAAATTACGTCGGAATAGTGCCACAATTAATTTATTCCAGCACTTTTGAAAATCGCGAAAATTTTCGCCAAAAATACAAAGGGGTTAACCTTCCTTTTTTTTTGACCAAAAAATTTTTCGTCTCAGAATTGATTCGTATGACTCTTTCCCGACCAATTGGACCCCACGGAACTCAGAAAACGCAGCAAAAGGAGCGTGGGATCAACGGGAGAGAAGATACGCGGAAAAAAGCACCTGCCGAAAATTTCGAAAATTCAGGTTTTCGTTTTTTGGCTGTAACTTTCGATGCGTTGATCGCAGCGTATTGGGACTGCGCCCGATCGATTTCTCTCGCGAAATTACGTCGGAATAGTGCCACGATTAATTTATTCCAGCACTTTTGAAAATCGCGAAAATTTTCGCCAAAAATACAAAGGGGTTAACCTTCCTTTTTTTTTGACCAAAAAATTTTTCGTCTCAGAATTGATTCGTATGACTCTTTCCCGACCAATCGGACCCCAAGGAACTCAGAAAACGCAGCAAAACGAGCGTGGGATCAACGGGAGAGAAGATACGCGGAAAAAAGCACCTGCCGAAGATTTCGAAAATTCAGGTTTTCGTTTTTTGGCTGTAACTTTCGATGCGTTGATCGCAGCGTATTGGGACTGCGCCCGATCGATTTCTCTCGCGAAATTACGTCGGAATAGTGCCACGATTAATTTATTCCAGCACTTTTGAAAATCGCGAAAATTTTCGCCAAAAATACAAAGGGGTTAACCTTCCTTTTTTTTTGACCAAAAAATTTTTCGTCTCAGAATTGATTCGTATGACTCTTTCCCGACCAATCGGACCCCAAGGAACTCAGAAAACGCAGCAAAAGGAGCGTGGGATCAACGGGAGAGAAGATACGAGGAAAAAAGCACCTGCTCAAAAATGTCGAAAATTCAGGTTTTCGTTTTTTGGCTGTAACTTTCGATGCGTTGATCGCAGCGTATTGGGACTGCGCCCGATCGATTTCTCTCGCGAAATTACGTCGGAATAGTGCCACAATTAATTTATTCCAGCACTTTTGGAAATCGCGAAAATTTTCGCCAAAAATACAAAGGGGTTAACCTTCCTTTTTTTTTGACCAAAAAATTTTTCGTCTCAGAATTGATTCGTATGACTCTTTCCCGACCAATTGGACCCCAAGGAACTCAGAAAACGCAGCAAAAGAAGCGTGGGATCAACGGGAGAGAAGATACGAGGAAAAAAGCACCTGCTGAAAAATGTCGAAAATTCAGGTTTTCGTTTTTTGGCTGTAACTTTCGATGCGTTGATCGCAGCGTATTGGGACTGCGCCCAATCGATTTCTCTCGCAAAATTACGTCGGAATAGTGCCACAATTAATTTATTCCAGCACTTTTGAAAATCGCGAAAATTTTCGCCAAAAATACAAAGGGGTTAACCTTCCTTTTTTTTTGACCAAAATATTTTTCGTCTCAGAATTGATTCGTATGACTTTTTCCCGACCAATCGGACCCCAAGGAACTCAGAAAACGCAGCAAAAGGAGCGTGGGATCAACGGCAGAGAAGATACGAGGAAAAAAGCACCTGCTGAAAAATGTCGAAAATTCAGGTTTTCGTTTTTTGGCTGTAACTTTCGATGCGTTGATCGCAGCGTATTGGGACTGCGCCCAATCGATTTCTCTCGCAAAATTACGTCCGAATAGTGCTACGATTAATTTATTCCAGCTCTTTCGAAAATCGCGAAAATTTTCGCCAAAAATACAAAGGGGTTAACCTTCCTTTTTTTTTGACCAAAAAATTTTTCGTCTCAGAATTGATTCGTATGACTCTTTCCCGACCAATTGGACCCCAAGGAACTCAGAAAACGCAGCAAAAGGAGCGTGGGATCAACGGGAGAGAAGATACGAGGAAATAAGCACCTGCTCAAAAATGTCGAAAATTCAGGTTTTCGTTTTTTGGCTGTAACTTTCGATGCGTTGATCGCAGCGTATTGGGACTGCGCCCGATCGATTTCTCTCGCGAAATTACGTCGGAATAGTGCCACAATTAATTTATTCCAGCACTTTTGGAAATCGCGAAAATTTTCGCCAAAAATACAAAGGGGTTAACCTTCCTTTTTTTTTGACCAAAATATTTTTCGTCTTAGAATTGATTCGTATGACTCTTTCCCGACCAATCGGACCCCAAGGAACTCAGAAAACGCAGCAAAAGGAGCGTGGGATCAACGGGAGAGAAGATACGCGGAAAAAAGCACCTGCAGAAAAATGTCGAAAATTCAGGTTTTCGTTTTTTGGCTGTAACTTTCGATGCGTTGATCGCAGCGTATTGGGACTGCGCCCGATCGTTTTCTCTCGCGAAATTACGTCGGAATAGTGCCACGATTAATTTATTCCAGCACTTTTGAGAATCGCGAAAATTTTCGCCAAAAATACAAAGGGGTCAACCTTCCTTCTTTTTTGACCAAAAAATTTTTCGTCTCAGAATTGATTCGTATGACTCTTTCCCGACCAATTGGACCCCAAGGAACTCAGAAAACGCAGCAAAAGGAGCGTGGGATCAACGGGAGAGAAGATACGGGGAAAAAAGCACCTGCTGAAAGATGTCGAAAATTCAGGTTTTCGTTTTTTGGCTGTAACTTTCGATGCGTTGATCGCAGCCTATTGGGACTGCGCCCAATCGATTTCTCTCGCAAAATTACGTCGGAATAGTGCCACAATTAATTTATTCCAGCACTTTTGAAAATCGCGAAAATTTTCGCCAAAAATACAAAGGGGTTACCTTCCTTTTTTTTTGACCAAAAAATTTTTCGTCTCGGAATTGATTCGTATGACTCTTTCCCGACCAATTGAACCCCAAGGAACTCAGAAAACGCAGCTAAAGGAGCGTGGGATCAACGGGAGAGAAGATACGAGGAAAAAAGCACCTGCTGAAAAATGTCGAAAATTCAGGTTTTCGTTTTTTGGCTGTAACTTTCGAAGCGTTGATCGCAGCGTATTGGGACTGCGCCCAATCGATTTCTCTCGCAAAATTACGTCCGAATAGTGCTACGATTAATTTATTCCAGCTCTTTTGAAAATCGCGAAAATTTTCGCCAAAAATACAAAGGGGTTAACCTTCCTTTTTTTTTGACCAAAAAATTTTTCGTCTCGGAATTGATTCGTATGACTCTTTCCCGACCAATTGGACCCCAAGGAACTCAGAAAACGCAGCAAAAGGAGCGTGGGATCAACGGGAGAGAAGATACGCGGAAAAAAGCACCTGCCGAAAAATGTCGAAAATTCAGGTTTTCGTTTTTTGGCTGTAACTTTCGATGCGTTGATCGCAGCGTATTGGGACTGCGCCCGATCGTTTTCTCTCGCGAAATTACGTCGGAATAGTGCCACGATTAATTTATTCCAGCACTTTTGAAAATCGCGAAAATTTTCGCCAAAAATACAAAGGGGTTAACCTTCCTTCTTTTTTGACCAAAAAATTTTTCGTCTCAGAATTGATTCGTATGACTCTTTCCCGACCAATTGGACCCCAAGGAACTCAGAAAACGCAGCAAAAGGAGCGTGGGATCAACGGGAGAGAAGATACGGGGAAAAAAGCACCTGCTGAAAGATGTCGAAAATTCAGGTTTTCGTTTTTTGGCTGTAACTTTCGATGCGTTGATCGCAGCCTATTGGGACTGCGCCCAATCGATTTCTCTCGCAAAATTACGTCGGAATAGTGCCACAATTAATTTATTCCAGCACTTTTGAAAATCGCGAAAATTTTCGCCAAAAATACAAAGGGGTTACCTTCCTTTTTTTTTGACCAAAAAATTTTTCGTCTCGGAATTGATTCGTATGACTCTTTCCCGACCAATTGAACCCCAAGGAACTCAGAAAACGCAGCTAAAGGAGCGTGGGATCAACGGGAGAGAAGATACGAGGAAAAAAGCACCTGCTGAAAAATGTCGAAAATTCAGGTCTTCGTTTTTTGGCTGTAACTTTCGAAGCGTTGATCGCAGCGTATTGGGACTGCGCCCAATCGATTTCTCTCGCAAAATTACGTCCGAATAGTGCTACGATTAATTTATTCCAGCTCTTTTGAAAATCGCGAAAATTTTCGCCAAAAATACAAAGGGGTTAACCTTCCTTTTTTTTTGACCAAAAAATTTTTCGTCTCGGAATTGATTCGTATGACTCTTTCCCGACCAATTGGACCCCAAGGAACTCAGAAAACGCAGCTAAAGGTGCGTGGGATCAACGGGAGAGAAGATACGAGGAAAAAAGCACCTGCTGAAAAATGTCGAAAATTCAGGATTTCGTTTTTTGGCTGTAACTTTCGATGCGTTGATCGCAGCCCATTGGGACTGCGCCCGATCGATTTCTCTCGCAAAATTACGTCGGAATAGTGCCACAATTATCTTATTCCAGCACTTTTGGAAATCGCGAAAATTTTCGCCAAAAATACAAAGGGGTTAACCTTCCTTTTTTTTTGACCAAAATATTTTTCGTCTCAGAATTGATTCGTATGACTCTTTCCCGACCAATCGGACCCCAAGGAACTCAGAAAACGCAGCAAAAGGAGCGTGGGATCAACGGGAGAGAAGATACGCGGAAAAAAGCACCTGCCGAAAAATGTCGAAAATTCAGGTTTTCGTTTTTTGGCTGTAACTTTCGATGCGTTGATCGCAGCGTATTGGGACTGCGCCCGATCGTTTTCTCTCGCGAAATTACGTCGGAATAGTGCCACGATTAATTTATTCCAGCACTTTTGGAAATCGCGAAAATTTTCGCCAAAAATACAAAGGGGTTAACCTTCCTTTTTTTTTGACCAAAAAAGTTTTCGTCTCAGAATTGATTCGTATGACTCTTTCCCGACCAATTGGACCCCAAGGAACTCAGAAAACGCAGCAAAAGAAGCGTGGGATCAACGGGAGAGAAGATACAAGGAAAAAAGCACCTGCTGAAAAATGTCGAAAATTCAGGTTTTCGTTTTTTGGCTGTAACTTTCAATGCGTTGATCGCAGCGTATTGGGACTGCGCCCAATCGATTTCTCTCGCAAAATTACGTCGGAATAGTGCCACAATTAATTTATTCCAGCACTTTTGAAAATCGCGAAAATTTTCGCCAAAAATACAAAGGGGTTAACCTTCCTTTTTTTTTGACCAAAAAATTTTTCGTCTCAGAATTGATTCGTATGACTCTTTCCCGACCAATTGGACCCCACGGAACTCAGAAAACGCAGCAAAAGGAGCGTGGGATCAACGGGAGAGAAGATACGCGGAAAAAAGCACCTGCCGAAAATTTCGAAAATTCAGGTTTTCGTTTTTTGGCTGTAACTTTCGATGCGTTGATCGCAGCGTATTGGGACTGCGCCCGATCGATTTCTCTCGCGAAATTACGTCGGAATAGTGCCACGATTAATTTATTCCAGCACTTTTGAAAATCGCGAAAATTTTCGCCAAAAATACAAAGGGGTTAACCTTCCTTTTTTTTTGACCAAAAAATTTTTCGTCTCAGAATTGATTCGTATGACTCTTTCCCGACCAATTGGACCCCAAGGAACTCAGAAAACGCAGCAAAAGGAGCGTGGGATCAACGGGAGAGAAGATACGAGGAAAAAAGCACCCGCTGAAAAATGTCGAAAATTCAGGTTTTCGTTTTTTGGCTGTAACTTTCGATGCGTTGATCGCAGCCTATTGGGACTGCGCCCGATCGATTTCTCTCGCAAAATTACGTCGGAATAGTGCCACAATTAATTTATTCCAGCACTTTTGAAAATCGCGAAAATTTTCGCCAAAAATACAAAGGGGTTACCTTCCTTTTTTTTTGACCAAAAAATTTTTCGTCTCGGAATTGATTCGTATGACTCTTTCCCGACCAATTGAACCCCAAGGAACTCAGAAAACGCAGCTAAAGGAGCGTGGGATCAACGGGAGAGAAGATACGAGGAAAAAAGCACCTGCTGAAAAATGTCGAAAATTCAGGTTTTCGTTTTTTGGCTGTAACTTTCGAAGCGTTGATCGCAGCGTATTGGGACTGCGCCCAATCGATTTCTCTCGCAAAATTACGTCCGAATAGTGCTACGATTAATTTATTCCAGCTCTTTTGAAAATCGCGAAAATTTTCGCCAAAAATACAAAGGGGTTAACCTTCCTTTTTTTTTGACCAAAAAATTTTTCGTCTCGGAATTGATTCGTATGACTCTTTCCCGACCAATTGGACCCCAAGGAACTCAGAAAACGCAGCAAAAGGAGCGTGGGATCAACGGGAGAGAAGATACGCGGAAAAAAGCACCTGCCGAAAAATGTCGAAAATTCAGGTTTTCGTTTTTTGGCTGTAACTTTCGATGCGTTGATCGCAGCGTATTGGGACTGCGCCCGATCGTTTTCTCTCGCGAAATTACGTCGGAATAGTGCCACGATTAATTTATTCCAGCACTTTTGAAAATCGCGAAAATTTTCGCCAAAAATACAAAGGGGTTAACCTTCCTTCTTTTTTGACCAAAAAATTTTTCGTCTCAGAATTGATTCGTATGACTCTTTCCCGACCAATTGGACCCCAAGGAACTCAGAAAACGCAGCAAAAGGAGCGTGGGATCAACGGGAGAGAAGATACGGGGAAAAAAGCACCTGCTGAAAGATGTCGAAAATTCAGGTTTTCGTTTTTTGGCTGTAACTTTCGATGCGTTGATCGCAGCCTATTGGGACTGCGCCCAATCGATTTCTCTCGCAAAATTACGTCGGAATAGTGCCACAATTAATTTATTCCAGCACTTTTGAAAATCGCGAAAATTTTCGCCAAAAATACAAAGGGGTTACCTTCCTTTTTTTTTGACCAAAAAATTTTTCGTCTCGGAATTGATTCGTATGACTCTTTCCCGACCAATTGAACCCCAAGGAACTCAGAAAACGCAGCTAAAGGAGCGTGGGATCAACGGGAGAGAAGATACGAGGAAAAAAGCACCTGCTGAAAAATGTCGAAAATTCAGGTCTTCGTTTTTTGGCTGTAACTTTCGAAGCGTTGATCGCAGCGTATTGGGACTGCGCCCAATCGATTTCTCTCGCAAAATTACGTCCGAATAGTGCTACGATTAATTTATTCCAGCTCTTTTGAAAATCGCGAAAATTTTCGCCAAAAATACAAAGGGGTTAACCTTCCTTTTTTTTTGACCAAAAAATTTTTCGTCTCGGAATTGATTCGTATGACTCTTTCCCGACCAATTGGACCCCAAGGAACTCAGAAAACGCAGCTAAAGGTGCGTGGGATCAACGGGAGAGAAGATACGAGGAAAAAAGCACCTGCTGAAAAATGTCGAAAATTCAGGATTTCGTTTTTTGGCTGTAACTTTCGATGCGTTGATCGCAGCCCATTGGGACTGCGCCCGATCGATTTCTCTCGCAAAATTACGTCGGAATAGTGCCACAATTATCTTATTCCAGCACTTTTGGAAATCGCGAAAATTTTCGCCAAAAATACAAAGGGGTTAACCTTCCTTTTTTTTTGACCAAAATATTTTTCGTCTCAGAATTGATTCGTATGACTCTTTCCCGACCAATTGGACCCCAAGGAACTCAGAAAACGCAGCAAAAGGAGCGTGGGATCAACGGGAGAGAAGATACAAGGAAAAAAGCACCTGCTCAAAAATGTCGAAAATTCAGGTTTTCGTTTTTTGGCTGTAACTTTCGATGCGTTGATCGCAGCGTATTGGGACTGCGCCCGATCGATTTCTCTCGCGAAATTACGTCGGAATAGTGCCACAATTAATTTATTCCAGCACTTTTGGAAATCGCGAAAATTTTCGCCAAAAATACAAAGGGGTTAACCTTCCTTTTTTTTTGACCAAAAAATTTTTCGTCTCAGAATTGATTCGTATGACTCTTTCCCGACCAATTGGACCCCAAGGAACTCAGAAAACGCAGCAAAAGAAGCGTGGGATCAACGGGAGAGAAGATACGAGGAAAAAAGCACCTGCTGAAAAATGTCGAAAATTCAGGTTTTCGTTTTTTGGCTGTAACTTTCGATGCGTTGATCGCAGCCTATTGGGACTGCGCCCGATCGATTACCTTCGTTTTTTTTTGACCAAAAAATTTTTCGTCTCGGAATTGATTCGTATGACTCTTTCCCGACCAATTGAACCCCAAGGAACTCAGAAAACGCAGCTAAAGGAGCGTGGGATCAACGGAAGAGAAGATACGAGGAAAAAAGCACCTGCTGAAAAATGTCGAAAATTCAGGTTTTCGTTTTTTGGCTGTAACTTTCGAAGCGTTGATCGCAGCGTATTGGGACTGCGCCCAATCGATTTCTCTCGCAAAATTACGTTCGAATAGTGCTACGATTAATTTATTCCAGCTCTTTTGAAAATCGCGAAAATTTTCGCCAAAAATACAAAGGGGTTAACCTTCCTTTTTTTTTGACCAAAAAATTTTTCGTCTCAGAATTGATTCGTATGACTCTTTCCCGACCAATTGGACCCCAAGGAACTCAGAAAACGCAGCAAAAGGAGCGTGGGATCAACGGGAGAGAAGATACGCGGAAAAAAGCACCTGCCGGAAAATGTCGAAAATTCAGGTTTTCGTTTTTTGGCTGTAACTTTCGATGCGTTGATCGCAGCGTATTGGGACTGCGCCCAATCGATTTCTCTCGCAAAATTACGTCGGAATAGTGCCACAATTAATTTATTCCAGCACCTTTGAAAATCGCGAAAATTTTCGCCAAAAATACAAAGGGGTTAACCTTCCTTTTTTTTTGACCAAAATATTTTCCGTCTCAGAATTGATTCGTATGACTCTTTCCCGACCAATGGGACCCCAAGGAACTCAGAAAACGCAGCAAAAGGAGCGTGGGATCGACGGGAGAGAAGATACGAGGAAAAAAGCACCTGCTGAAAAATGTCGAAAATTCAGGTTTTCGTTTTTTGGCTGTAACTTTCGATGCGTTGATCGCAGCGTATTGGGACTGCGCCTGATCGATTTCTCTCGCAAAATTACGTCGGAATAGTGCCACAATTAATTTATTTCAGCACTTTTGAAAATCGCAAAAATTTTCGCCAAAAATACAAAGGCGTTAACCTTCCTTTTTTTTTGACCAAAAAGATTTTCGTCTCAGAATTGATTCGTATGACTCTTTCCCGACCAATTGGACCCCAAGGAACTCAGAAAACGCAGCAAAAGGAGCGTGGGATTAACGGGAGAGAAGATACGAGAAAAAAAGCACCTGCTCAAAAATGTCGAAAATTCAGGTTTTCGTTTTTTGGCTGTAACTTTCGATGCGTTGATCGCAGCGTATTGGGACTGCGCCCAATCGATTTCTCTCGCAAAATTACGTCGGAATAGTGCCACAATTAATTTATTCCAGCTTTTTTGAAAATGGCGAAAATTTTCGCAAAAAATACAAAGGGGTTAACCTTCCTTTTTTTTTGACCAAAAAATTTTCTGTCTTAGAATTGATTTGTATGACCCTTTTCTGACTAATTGGAGTCCCAAGAACTCAGAAAACACAGCAAAAGTAGCCCGGGATCACCAGCAATGAAGTTACGATGAAAAAAGCACCAGTTGAAAAATGTCGAAAACTCAGGTTCTCGTTTTTCGGCCGTAACTTCTGATGCGTTGATCGCAGCGTCCTGGAACTGCGCCCAATCGATTCCTCTCGCAAAATTACGTCGGAAAGGTGGATCAAAGAATTTATTCAAGCACTTTTGAAAATCGCGAAAATTTTCGCCAAAAATACAAAGGGGTTAACCTTCCTTTTTTTTTGACCAAAAAATTTTCCGTCTTGGAATTGATTTGTAAGACCCTTTCCTGACTAAGTGGAGTTTCAGGAACTCAGAATTCACAGCAAAAGTAGCCTGGGATCACCAGCAAAGTAGTTATGATGGAAAAAGCACCTGCTGAAAAGTGTCAAAAATACAGGTTCTCGTTTTTTGGCTGTAACTTCTGATGCGTTGACCGCAGCGTCCTGAAACTGCGCCCAATCGATTTCTCTCGCAAAATTACGTCGGATTAGTGTCAGAATGAATTTATTCCAGCACTTTTGAAAATCGCGAAAATTTTCGCAAAAAATACAAAGGGGTTAACCTTCCTTTTTTTTTGACCAAAAAATTTTTCGTCCCAGAATTGATTTGCATGACCCTTTCCTGACTATTTGGAGTCCCAGGAACTCAGAAAACACAGCAAAAGTGGCCTGAGATCACCAGCAAAGAAGTTACGATGGAAAAAGCACCAGTTGAAAAATGTCGAAAACTCAGGTTCTCGTTTTTCGGCTCTCACTCTCAATCCATTGCTCGCAGCGTATTGGGTGTGCGCTCAATCGTTTCCTCTCAAAAAATTACGTCGGAATAGCGCATCAAAGAATTTATTCCAGCACTTTTCAAAATCGCGAAAATTTTCAACAAAAATGCAAAGGGGTTAGCCTGACTTTTTTTTCATTTTTCGACGAATAATTTTTGGTCTTAGATTTGATTTGTTTGACCCTTTCCTGACTAATTGGACCACCCGGAACTGAGGAAACGCAGCGAAAAGAGCGTGGGATCAACAGCAGAGTTATCACGAATGGAAACGCAGCAGCAGAGAATCTACGGACATAAGTATTGTTCAAGGCCGTCACTTACGATAGGTTGTTTTGCAGCGTATTGAGATCGTGCGCAATGAATTTTTCAAAGGCACATTGACTTTGATATAGTGCAGCGTAACTTGATTACCGCATTCTCGCGAAGTGTCGAAACTTCTAACAAAATCTCAATTGGTCCATTCTTACTCCTTCAAGAACCGAAAAATTGTTTCATATTGTTCGAAATCGTGGGATTTTATTGTCACTATTTGGACCCTTGCGAGTTCGACACAGGGATCTCGAAGTGGGATCGATAATCAGTCAAGGATATCGTTTACGAAAAAACTAAAAATACCGTGATCATCGATATTTCATTTATTGCAAATTACTTCGATTACTCATCATCAAGACAATACAATATTCTACATCATACACTGTATTCTGTCGAGGCGTGTAGCACCTGTTTGCATGCTGAATTCAAACCGTAATTCAGAACTACGATAATTACGATTTCATGTATTTTTCAGATTCCGCTTCCGACAAAGTACACTGCACACACATCTTCACTAATGCTAATTAGTAGGGCTCGAATCACTACGTAGAAGCGTGTCTTCAGTCAAACCAATTTCATTCCTTCCATAAGATTTTCCGTATAAAGTATGATGTTCGGAGCCAGAAAATGCAGTTTCTACTGACCTCATTTTCATATCATTTATGTGTTGTTTCAGTCTTTATTATATATGTACATATCAAGTAATCATCAAGACACATTCATCCGTGCCCCCGTACCTTATTAGATTCCTTTTGTCACGTTGGACCAAATTTTCACACTCTTGATTTTCTTCCACATTAATTCCTATGGTGAATTGGTGAAATAATAATTATAACAAATATAGTAAGACACTGACACCCCAACACTTGTTTCATCATTAATGCATATTGAATTAAGTCAATCTTTGATCTACGATTTCGTGATCTTTCCCGCATCTATTTCAGAATCTGACTTAAATTTCATGCATTTTGGCCGTTACTCTTAACCCATTATTTATAGGATAAATATTTGTTCGGTACAAATTGTGAGGACAAACTGGATCCTCAAAAATGCAAAATAGATCTGTAGAACGGCAAAGGTACAACGGCCGAAGAAATATCCAGAAATTTTTTCGTTTTCCGGCAGTAACTCTTGATCTGTTGCTCGCAGCGTATTCAGACTGCGCTCAATCGATTCCTTTTGCAAAATTACGTCGATATAGTGCTTCAAAGTATTGATTCAAGTATTTTTTTAAACCGTCAAAATTTCGACCGAAAAATCCAAAGGCGTCAGCCTTACTTCATTGCGATTTTCGGAGCCAAAAAATACTCCCTCTGAAATCGATTCCAACAATTCTTTTCTGACCAATCGGACCCCGAGGAAACAAGAAGTATAGTTTTGACATCGTCAAATCAACAGCTAAGAAAACTCAGAGAAATTCACCTGTTTCTCAGCATTCACTCATAATCCACTGCTCTCAGCGATTCCAGACTGTGCGCAATCAATTTTCTTTTCCGACAAATTTACGTTGGCATAGTGCATAACGGAATCAATTAAGCATTGAACAAGATCGTTCAATTGTAGATCGAAAATTCCTCCATGAGTTAGCATTGCTTTTGTGCGGTTTTTGTAGCCTAAAATTTCTTTCGTGCATTTCCAATTTTCATCATCAGTCCAAGTTGCCCCTACGGAAGACAAAAAATACTTTTAAGACATTTTCGAAACAGAGAAATTATGTAAACATCATCATCAGCTTTCTTACATTCTCTGTTTTTCGGCCATGACTTTTGTTTCGTTCCACGGAGTGACTCGTAACTTTGCGCAATTGATTTCCTATGCAACTTTACAGCGATACTTTCAAACTCCGTCAAAATAGAAACTAAGAATAAGGCGAGGATGAGAAATGTGAGCGTTATACTGCTTCCGTTACGAAGAGAACATCTGAGCTGAGGAAGTTCCACGAAAACAAGGTCCGATTGATTCATTGCTTGCTAAGTTGAGACTCTGTGCCTGGAAGCATACCTGCTCGCTTCAAAGAGCATTCTATCGCTTGCTTACATGTTACTCTTAGTCAGAACTATACGAATTGGAGAAATTCCGATGTGAAACTGCCTCTGGTATCAGCCGAACATCCGAGCCAAGGCGGTAGCACAAAAACAGGGATGGACAGATTGATCGATCGGTTTTTTGATGAATTGTGTATAGACACCCAAAAGCTCTGGCACTAGAATTTGCTCCCACGCTTGGCTCGTTCAGATTCAAGTCTCCGGAGATTACGTAGTGAAAAGTTGCTCCTGGTATTAGGAAATCATATGTGCGCAAGAAGTGGCACTAAATTTCACGTAGGTATGAACTGGAAATTATGGCACGCTGAGTACTCATTTCTACGTATGCACGCCTACAGAGAAAAGTTATTTCGAGATCCTCAAACTGAAAGTCACTATGCTTTGTTCGTTTTTCTGTCCTTCCCCGTATGAGCTGCTTGGGATTCGTCAAACTTCATGCTGCTCGCAAAATCTTGTCAAAAGGCTTTGACGAAAAATTAATTTTAACGTGTTTCAAAATCGTCAAGTATTTTGCAATTTGCTAGAGATATCCGAAGCTTATATTTTTGATCTTATATATTCGATTTTATGTGGTCTTTTCCCAATAATTTTATCCTCCGGAGCTCATTGAAGAAAATTGAAGAAAATTGGAATCAAAATCAAACTTGAGGTGCTTTGATACTCCGACAATACTATCCATCAATTTCTCGTTAACGGTGAATACTTAAACTCATAGTTTCATTACTCATGTTCGATGCGATGAAATTTTTTCTAATTTGTTCCTTTTACAAGAAGAAGTGCTCAAAAGTTGAGTGCTTAATACTTGGTACTCCGATAGACAGGCATTATTTCTGAGCGGTGGATTTTAATATCCAGATAATGTATAACAGCTCAATCGTGAGAACCAAATGCCAGACAAAACTCTTCAGTCCTTATGAGCCCAGGACATACTCAGGTTGAATCGAATGTCATATTTCCAACATTGACTACAGAAAATTGCATAGGCACAACGGTTGTCTATGATCAACACAAAATAAAATAGGATTTCAAGGAATTGGGATTGTTCCTGGCAGAATTCTAACATTATGCTGGTATTACATCTATTGTCCAATTATAGAATATATTTATTTGATCATTACAGCTCGTGTATCTATACAATTAAATAAACCAATGCAGTAATAAAGTATGGTGTTGAACATAGGCTTAGATATACAGCTGTCAATTACAAACAGCAGGTAACGAATCAGATCAGATCCTTACCCGTTAAAAGCGGTAAAACGATTTCTAAAATAATACCGTGGCTACTTTTCCTGTGCTTGATGTTTTTGTCCGGACGGTTTTTATTTGCCAGAGCATCATGGTGCTGAAGTCAGCGAATTCCTGACAGATGCAACGGATCTCCAATGAAATTCGATGATTCCACGGTAAACCAAAGACATCCGCTTCTGAACCTGTAACAACGTCAGGAATATTATTTATGCTTTTCATTTTTGACCGATGGAGGGATCAGGATTTGGCAACCTTCACTGTTCGTTGCTGGCCACTCTCTTCCAGTTTTCCCTGAGCTCTTAACGACGCGCACGGTCACCTCGCACACTATCTTCGAGTCTGGTCCATGGAGCAGCATGCGAAATCAGGCTGTATCGACAGCAGCGCATATCAAGTGACCGGGCAGCTCCGTCTGCCGCTCAATCTCCTATCGCCCTTTGTTCCTTCGGTAGGACTTTGGAGACCTGAGAGACCGGCGAGATTGAGTTGCTGATTCGCGTAGTAAGAAGGTCCTCGTTTTTGGCTCCCCTGCAGCCTGGCGGCGTTGAAATTCCGGGGCGAAGATCGACGTGCCCTGATACGCGTCTTATCCATCTTCTTTCCAGTCCCCGCAACATTTCGAATCCGCGAAGCGTCTGTAGCGTCAGAAAAAAAAATAAAATAAATAAAACAAAAATATCAATCATTGCCTTATGCCCGGGGTTTGCGAAAGTCGCGAACGATTCGCGTGCCGTTTCGTTTTTATTGTCAGACCCGCTCGATTCACGACAACCTAAAATGCGAAACGTCGCGCGGGCGGTTTCGTTGACTGTTACTTTTCAATTGCAACTTATGAATTATCACCCTCGTTCAACGTTCACCGGGGTAAAATGAAAAGAATAATAAATCTCCGAGGCGGACTAAAAGCGAAATTAATGCCGGCCTGTCCCGGGTTGATTAGAACTTAATGGAGAAATCTAATTTGCCGGGCCATTGCACCTGCCGGCTCCTGCACAAGCCCGTTATTGACAACCATTCGTCCCGAGACGAAACAAAATGGTGGAGTTTGTGCAGAGAAAATAAATAAAACGGGGATACGGCGATCCGGTTTAGTTCATAGTTGCTTCGACGCTCCGATCGCCGCGACCCGACCAACCGGCTGGAGGCGGACTTCTGAGGGGTAGGTGGATTATAAATTGGCTACTTTATGTCGCGGTTATTGGAGAGCCAAATTGCAATCAACTCTCATTTATTTTTTCCCCACCCCTTGCGACTCGCGGCTCCTCTTCGCTTTTGCTTTTTGCCAAATCGCCCCGATCCGCATGCTCTTGACTTTTCATTTATTACATCCCTCGGTTCGGTATTTTAGTCGATATACCTGCACAATTAATACCCCGGAGATAATATTTTTACTCTTCTCAACGCTTTACACATTTGTTTATTCTAATTACTCTTTATCCAGAGGATTTTTCATTATTTTCATTTTCTCCGATAATCTCGATCGTAGCTGCAGTGTTTTGTCTTGCGAATAAAATTAATATTCGAACGCGATTCGGAATACAAGATACGAGCCTTTCAACACCTTGGTATAAAGCCCGTACATCAGCCACCTGCATTCCTGCATTATGTAGTATCTTCTACTTCCAGTTCAACCCTCAGAAGTGATCTGTAAATACGACGTGGATTCATCCTTGCAGCGCTGAGTTTAAAATTTACCCGTATAATTTTTCAACTCTCATATAGCCTTCACACCTCTCCCACCGCGAACTTTCGCCGAGCAAAGTAAATAACACGAGTTTGATTCATTGGCAAAGAGTACGATGAAATATCACAATTAATAGAACATGGAATGAAAAATTTGCGATGAATTTTAATTTTTATTAATTAACTCAATATTATACACAGTTAACTTGCTCACGAAAAGAAATTTGCCTCCAATTCAACATCAAATGTGAAAAATCACCAGGGACTTTCAACGTCATTTTTAGTCTCAACTTGGTAAATATCAAAATTCAGAAAAATGTCAGAAGTTTTTTATAAATAAAAATCCAGAATCACTCGAACACTGAATACAAAATAAATAAATAGAGTAAAGATTCGATCAACAGGCAGGACAAACTTTTTCCCAAAAGCTCACCTGTTACATCCGAGAATCGTGGTTGTGCTGGACCTGAAAGTCCCCCTCGTTGAAATTTCGATTCGAATAACGATCGGCGTGAAAAAGTCGACTTGTTCCCGAAACGCCCATGCATGCGTGTTCCTCCACGCCCAGGTGATTTGCGATGATTGACGGAAGCTGCGTGCTCAAGGATTTCCTTCGCATCTCGAAGGCTTTGCCTTTCCCCAGAGAGAATATCACGATTCGAGGGATGAGCGGTTGCCCAGGAGGGGGTGGGATGGGTTAGGGTTGACCGGTGAGGGAGTCCATTGACAAATTTGCCGCAGCGAAAATGCGCAAAATAATAAAAAAAAAAGAAAAAAAAAAGAATAAAACAAAATAAAAGAGAGAGAGGGAATAAAAAAAAATATATACATCGAAGCAGGGAGGGAAAATGAAGTAGGAAAAAAGGAAAAAAAACGTGGAGGCGGAAAACCTGCTTGGTATGCATCCCTTGACGGGTCCATCAGGCGTGTTGAGATCCGCCCAGCAGCATCCAGCTATCTTTCGGTGGTTCCCGAACCGCGTGGGGTTACCTCGACGAATGACGCGGCCGACACTCGCCTGTGTAGCGAGGCGACCAGCTATGCATGCCTCGAATATTTACAGGGAAAAGTTTTAATGATGTCACTTCATTCCGGCCTGATATACAGCTATACATTACTACGGGACAAAGAGCGGCTTTCTCCTCTTCTCCGTGTCGTCGCGCGCCCTCGCATCCCTTTTTCGCTTCTCGTTTCTCTCTCTTTTTTTTTTTTCTTTCTACTTTTCAACGCTCTCATCTCGTTTTACCGCGAATGCGTAACGCGTGAGGTGTCGTCAATTGAGGACTCGAGTGTGTTGTTTAAAAAGCTTTAGTAATTTGAGGTGGCGGTTTAAGTGTTTTTACAACTTTTTTTTTTTTTTTTTTTTCACGGGCGTGTTTTTCCTCATCACAGTTTTTTCCCTCTACTTGTACGATTAACGCTCTTTAGAGCTGACGTACTCTAAACGTAACTTTATGGGATGAAAATTTTTTTTTCACAGTATAATTTATGTCCTTGTTCAATTGGTTAAAGGGGTTTAATTCCTCTTTCAACTTGGACGGGGAAATGAGCAACGAAAAGTAATAGTTGAACTAGTCCTGGCTGTTCGTTTTTCCATCTCGCTAATTTTCTGGGGACTGATTGCGGGACCTCCGCAATAAGTTTTAAGATTCGGAGTGTCTTGCCGAAGATTAACCCGTTGATCCGAAGTACTCGTTGAAAACAACCGTGAGTACATTATGCTTCTCATCCACCTGATACGTCGCCGTAAAAGGAATATTGACATAGGACTCGCACGGTGTTCGTAAACGCGTTCATGTAAGCAATCAGCGGGAATATTGCCGACTCGTAACGCGGTTGATGAGAAATACAGGCAGACAAGGGGCTGGAATACTTATTCTTATAATACTTGTCTTCGTAAGATAAGAAAAAAAAATAAAAAAAAGTAAAAAAAATAAATAATAAAGTAATGTAAATAACGATTAATAATAAATTTGGTACATTTTGGCGACCATTATAATTATTACGATTTTTCTCTTTGGTTTTTGGGGGCGTTTCTGCGGCGAAAGATAAATCGCACGAAGAGAGACAGTTGGCAAGTGCATCGGACGGAACTGCGCTACTTGGTTATCAGAAACGTGTATACCTAACGTTCGTGAAAAAAGTGCGTTCACATTGCGCGTCTACATTATATACCATACGTGGTGTACGTGGGTGGGCTCTTTTTCCACAATAAACATAAGCCCGCGGTATATAAATGTCTGGAAAATTGAATTGCGATAGGTAAGTATATATACGTGCGTGTAGGGATAAGAGAGGTAAAAACAAAAAAGTGAAATAGAAGAAGAAAACGACAGTACGAAATAAAAACGGAAACCTATGAGAGGGGTGGCCGTAAAATGAATGAAATATGATTTATTTGTATAAAAATGAAAATCGTAAAACTTTGTCACTCCCTATACGTGTGCACGCTGTGTATGCCGTGTGGGTACGTGGAATTTTCTGAAACGTGCCAGAGATGAATTCGCGCAACGGTAAGTAAGTTCGTAAAAATGAAAATATCAGTATCGCAAAAGTGCGGACCGTAAAGCGGAGGGGTGGCCATAATTCCTATTTACATGTCTCGGTGGAAGCTGACCGATCGTAAAAGCGCGAAACCGAGGACGGGGTGGAGATCGGATGGCCTCTGGTCACCGGGGTGGCTTTCATCATCTCAGAACCGGAAGAACCCCGAAGGCCAATTCTCGCTGGGGCCACGGAGGCACCCTTCGCTTATCCTTTGAAATAGTATCGCATTACGGCGCAAAGTGCACGCCATCCAGAGCGGAGGAATACGTAAATAAGGTTTATAGTTAGAGATGAAACCCTCGTCCAAAACAGCGGGCAAGTTATGGTGAAAGCGCTGACGGTATCCAAGTGACGTCTTGGGGGCATCGAATGTGATTTTCGTAATTTTTTGAAACCAACCAGAAAACACCACCTCTTGGGGTGCTTGGACAAGTGTTATTCTCGGTTAAGTAGTGTCAAATTCGACCTTTAATACCGTAAGTAAGGTTTATAGTTAGGGATTAAACCCTTGTCCGAAACAGCGGGCAAGTTATGGTGAAAGAACTTACGGTGTCCAAGTGACGTCTTGGGGGCATCGAAAGTGATTTTCGTAATTTTTCGAGATCGTCGAGAGAACACCACCTCTTGGGGTCCTACTCGGACGTGTGTAATTCTCTGTCAAGTAGCGTCAAATTCTACCTCTGACATCGTGAACCACTTACGGCAACGCATGGAATTCGAACATATTTTACAAAGTGATGTCCAGCGCGGGTTTTCCCCCGGGAGTTTGCGAGGTGAAAAGTACGCGTGTGAATTTGAGGGATGCTGGGTAAATAAAACATTCACTCTGCTGCCGTACCGTCGCGTTACGGACCTCGGATATGGCCGGGCGAAATGGTCGCGAAATTTGGCACATACCTGCAGGTAGATAAAGTGCGGCAATGACACGCATGCCGGGCTCAATGGGGGGCGGAAAATGGTAAATACACGGGGTTCGATACCTTCCTTTGAAAAGTACCGCCAACCCATGAATGCTTCATCGTCCGACATCGCTCTTTCGTTTTCGAACTTGACCCGGTCGTTGGTTCTGAATAATTTAACCGCACCGTCGGGATGAGGGTTCCCACAATTCCCGCGTCCCCGTCCGCCCGATTATTATTTGATCACATTTTATTCTCCTCTTTATTTACTCCCTCGGACTTTCCAATAAAACAGACGCACTTTCGTCATTGCTTTTCTCGTTCGTCGGGACGAAGAATCGGGGGACGAATTATCGTACGAGGACGATAAATTCCGCCGTCTCGGTTCTTCGATTACCGTAAAATCGTGAGCTGCTGTTCTCTGCCTCACCACAGCTCCGCGGCCGAGTTCAAACCCCCGAACGCTCAAACAGACGTTTCGAATTGGGGGAAAATTCGAGTGATTCGAACGAGAGTATAGTCCGGGTTTCTAGTGGCCCCAAACCCTCATTCTTCCCAGTCCCGCCGATCGCTCGTCGATTCCATTCTTCCTCCCCTCAACATTTTCAACAGTACCGTTAAATTGGAAATTAACCACCATTCTTCCGAAAATTGTGAAAGGAATTGATTCGCCGTTCGGTTGTAAAGACTCAATCGCTTACTGCGTTGTGAAAAATCACCGTTCGTTCAGACCAATGTAGTAATAGTTTGCAACTGCTGACCATCCGTAGATCGAAACTAGTTTTCCCGATTCTCCAACTCTAACAATAAAACGGATAGCGGTGAAAAATTATTACCGTCCATATCACTGCATCGCATCGAATGACTCGACAGGTCCGAATAGTAAAAAGTCCGAATCCTTGTAGTTTCCGATCAATTAGAATTCGGCGAAGACTTGACCATCCCGAATGGAGGTTCTTCTTCTTTGAAAAAAGACTGGGAGTAACTTTGCGCGCACCTGCGTTAGAACGTTGAATTTCACCATCGGTAGTAATGGTCACCATAACCGAGCCGGCAATTATAAAATCTTTTTATATTCCGCGAGAGCGTAGCGCTATCTTGGAGAATCCGGCTTCCACCTGCATGGCGGGTATTACCACCCCCGGAGTCTCGGGGAATGAATGTCTGTCGCATACCCCGACGCATACATACGATGCATTACGGGGTTCTCGGCTCACCTCCACGGGGGCCGTTTATGCTCGTGGTAATAGTAGCAATGCCGGTAATGCCCTGCATATTACACCCTGGAAATTGCTCGGGTTTGCTGGAACAGATTTTTCTCGCTAAATTCCAAGGCGGCTGGAGAAGAGGGAGGCTTCGAAGCTGCTCGGCGGTAGCTGGGTTGCCTACAAATGTGTTCCTTGCTAATTTCCCGAACGAACCCTTTCCCCGTATTTCCCTCCTCGGTCTGTTCCCCTTACAGAAGCACCTGTTAAAAAGCTCCAACGGTTTTATTGTAGTATACGTATATTTGACAAAGTTATATGGGTGGTTCTCCGAGAGTGAAATATCCGACGGTACGTCGTTCTATTATTCGAGACTCACGCGTTGGCGCAGCCCAGCTTGGTAGTTTTTCATCTGTTTTATTTTCATTTTACCTTTTCGCAATGGTACCTATACCTCTCACGCCGGCAGAAAAATAAGAAGAGAACCAGAAGAAGATATAAATGGCAAAGAGTCCGCGGCTAATGGGCTGTGTAATTTTCAACCGTAAGGCCGGGTCGCCGCCCATGGAAATGTTATATCGTATCTGTTTACCCTATTTATAATGCCGCCTCGCTTATTATATCCATCCGTCTTATAAGCTACGTGATCCAATTCAGCTGGCTACCCACTGCATTAAATCTGACATAATATTATTTCCTCTGTACCGTTAGACGTTCAGGTATTATTGGAAAATAAAATGTTCAATGATTTCCAAGAGTTGGTATCCAAACTAGTATCAGTACCCATCAATTTCCACCAACTTCAATCGCACGCTATACTCCGAAAATCAGCAAGCTTTTCGTCAGCGAGGCAAAATCAACAGCAAGGATGTCATTCGGATGAATGAACGACCACAATGAGGACGGTTTTGAAGAGGGGATTCAGCCCAAGGTACAGAGGCTGATTGAAACGTCTAATGAATGCGGTCCGCGTATCGGTGGGTGGTGTATGGGGGATATTTGGTCCTTGGGTATTCTTGAGAAGCGAGAGCCGGTCGTTTAGACGAAGAATGAAATCGATTGAAGATGTCCCGCAAGGTGGGGGATGTTCAGGGGTGAGGAAAGGGGGGGGGGGACTCCGAGTCTCCGAGGACTAACAATCGTAGTTAACGACCGTTGAAGAGGTCTTCTAGAGGTCTGCACGTCTGCACTCGAAGAAAACCCCTCAAAGTCTATGCCTGGGCGTCAGGAGGCGTCACGACGACGGTTTTGCGACATTCTCTGATCGCGGAATCCAACCGAGTGTATTCGTCCCGACCGGGGTTTAAGAGCCCCGATCGTAAAACAGCGCAGCAATCTGTGCTTCCACTTTGAATGTGCGTAGATCAGTTCGAACTTTGTTTGATCGTCCGATGAAAAAAAACCCGATAGCTCCGAAGCTCCGCGAGAGCGAACCGCACACGTTATTATTATGTAAATACTAATTGAGTAATGCATTCATCGTGATTAAATTCTATCAGCGCACTGTGACGAGGATCACACAACGCATTAAACAGATGCCTAGAAACCCTTTGTCGCCGTGCAGAGTAAGGACATTCCGAACTAGATGGGGAGCGAAACCTCTAACGAAGGGGTTTGAACATTAAGATGGGTGCTTCTGGGGTTATTATAAATACCTCGAGGACCCTGCCAAGCCGTTATCCACATACGCTCATAGGAAGGTTATATTCGTCGTACGCTGACGAGCACTCGCGGAGGGATGGAGGGAGAAAAGAAGCCAAGAAGTTGGTAAGAATTCGCCCAGAAACTGAGCTGGCCAAGTATTCTCGTCGTTGCTTAAAAGAAAAAACGGGTAGAACAATTTGCAATGATTCTCATGCCGACGGTTCTTCAATCATCGAGCATACCTGCGAAGATGAACTTTAGAAGATTCGATTCGAGGCCGCAGCTTGCGCATATTCACCGCAAAACCCGCCTCGACTGGCAATCCTATTTTCGAGACTGGGACCTTCGTCGTGAACGGAGCTGCCATAAATTCATGCTGGTAGGCGGAAAGATTATCGAGAAGCGTTTCGCGACTCTAGATTGTTCTTACATTGTCAGCGATGATACGGAACACCCCGTCGCGTTTCATGATTCACGATCATTCCCGCACAGCCTTCATTTACGCGTTCAGCCAGCTTACTCAGCACCCAATTGTGAGTCATTTTCTCACGAGTTTAGATAAAACGGTGGATTTCTACGTACCAGCTCAACTTGTGAGCTGTTGCAAAAATCTCCAATCAAGTCTGCACACTCGTCGCGAGTGTCGTACGTATTAATTTATCGACGAATCGACTTTTGTGATTGATTACACAGAACTTATTCATCCGACACAAGACTCGCAACAAGCCTTGGTCCACTTTTCATTTGAAACGGACTTCCGTTTAATATCATGGCTAATAACCGAAAGGACCTTTCTGCTTCTCCTCCCCCCTGTCTGAGGGTCGGCCCTTGAGACCTCGGTTTCGGTGGCGAGCCCTAGTTTCCGCTATTATTATTATTACTATTATCATTATTATTGTTATCGTTATTATTACTGTCATTATTACTCACTGGTCCGTACCATTGTTTATATAATTACCCATGGTGACGGGATCTCCAGGGATCCTTGTCCCTTATCACGAGATGAGAGTCACGTGTCAGGCGCTGTACGTGTATTATACATATTATGCCTGGCAGCCACGCCTTATTTGCATACACGGTTTTCAACCCGCGACCATGACGCGACACGTGGTACTGTATATTAGCGCGATCATGTGGGAGCAATATCTACGGCTGATCCTCGGAACGAAAACAGCCTCGAGGATCATCCCCCCCCTGTTTTGGCATCTCAAATTACAAAATTCAGGGTATGCGTACGAATGGAAAGCGTCTGATCTGTGACGGGTGTAGAATTATTGGCCGGTTGGTACATGGACATGTGAAAGAAGACACGGGGGGAAACCGGGGTATATAAATAAGTGAAAAAGCAGCTGACGGAGCAGCAATTCGACGGTCATATCTGGCAGGGGGGAAAATCGCCCGGGGCAACGTTGTTGTAGCGGCTGGATAGGTATCGGAAAGGCGTAAAAATTAATGCCGGTCAGCGGGCGAATAGCGTGAGCCTCGTTCCTCCGTTGTAAATCCGATTAGGGGTTTCCGCTAATGTTCGTTCGCGGGGAACGTGGGCCGGGCATCGAGAGCTAGTCTCGTTAGAGGATTGGCCGGAGTCCGTCGGGCGCTAATGGTGTTTAGGTGACCCTTGTCCGAGTGTCAATGCCGCAGCGTAGAGGCCCCGCGGACGGAGCAGACAATCGGATCACCCCCAAAAAGAGAGAGGGGATAGGCCGAGTAATTCTGATTAACGAGGCGACTCCTAACGAGGCCGAACAGCGCCGTGCATAGCTCTTTTTCCGACTTCCGGAGAAAATCGCGGATCCCCGAAGACGCGAGACAAATCGAGCGGCAACCGGCGATCCATAAATAGCCAATTAGACCCCCCGCGAATCCGGAGGCATTGAATGGGCATCGGCGAAAAGGAAACCACTCGAACGAATCACCCTGTTCACACAGCCTGTAACGCGAATCTCCGTCGTGTCCGTCTGACGCCTTATTACGGTAATTGAGAGGACCCGAATCGCACAATGAACCTTCGGCTGACCTTTCGCCTCATTGTCAGTCCTCGGTCACGCGCGTTTCACGCTTTTACCGTCGAGACTTCGAGAGAAGACCGACTGTGGCCCAGGAGCGAACCTTTGTCTTCTCGTCTTCCTCCGCATGCACGGAACTGGAGCGTTATCGAGGGGCGGATTTTGCCCCGGTTAATTGGCAGGGAGGAAGCCTCAGGCGTTATCCAGGGAGGAGCCGGAGGACCTGTAAATATTCACTGATAAAATCAGCACTCAACACAATCTGCTAATCCGCGGTCTAATTATGCGTTCATCTGCTCGCCCTCTACACGGGTGTGTGTTTCCAGATCCGGAGAGGCTCGAGTTCCTGCGCAAGGGTATGTTTACTGTCACTGCTGCCCCCGGGTCAGCTACGGGAATACGTCGAGCATTGTGCGTACTCCGTGAGATCTGAATGGTTATGAAGGGTCTTTGAATATTATCGCAAGATCTGTAAGGCGCATTGTCTATTTGGACAAGAATTGGGGGGAGTCAGGGTTATGGAGAAACTGGCGTCGAGGATCGCTTTTACCTCCTTCCTCCTAATACTCGAGCCGACTCGCTGCAGTGCTATCCTCTTCGTCTAATAACATTAGCTTAGGATTTGTCTCCGGGCTAGACCCGGCTACGCGAAGCCGGAGGAGAAGCTTTCCAAAGCAAACAACAATCATGACACTACAACCAGCTCCGCCCTCAAGTACCGCCAGCATCGATATTACCGAATGTTTCATCGCTTATCCCAGGGGATGATCACCGTCCTTGGTTTTGCTTGCAGTGATTCGACGTCTCGGTTATACGTATACCTTCGCACCGCGACGGTCAAGCACTATTTTTCACCGATATGTTTGCAGCGCGTGCTTTTTCAAAGATCACAAACCACGAGTAGTTGAGCATTTTTAGCCAAAGTTTCGTCCGTTGGGTTTCCGCCGCTGGGGACTCGGCGGATATAGGGTCAGGGAATATTAGACTTGACCACAAGGTAGTTACGCTAACTGCACGGCCAAATGGACTCATCTCCGGGAAGGGTCCATCTCCTCTCCTCTCTCCGTGACTCTACCAACTCCTCGTTTACCGCCGCTTACTATTCCGGGCAGATACCGTCTGAATTTCGGAAGGAAATTCCACGAATTTCGGACAAATTCCATAATTGAGCTTATCGGTGCTGGTGGATACTTTTTTTTCGTTCCCCCCTCTTTCTCTCTCTCTCCCTCTCCTCGTTCGTCGTTGCTGCACATCTGCACAGCTATTGGAATACACGTGTATCGATGGGAGCAAACTGTAATGAGTATAAAATAAAATGAACCGTCCTAATGGTCAGACCCTTTTATATTTTTTTTAAGGAAGATGGAAGGTGAGAGAAAAGTGCTCGTCAGCACGAAGACGAGGGTAGTTAAAAGGAGGCGAAATCTGGCGGGTATAAAAAGGCAATGAGTAAAAGAGAGAAAGAAAAATGAAACAGAGTGGAGAAAAGAAAAGGTGAAAGTTGAAGTGAACGTAAGGTTGGATTACGTACGTGGCTATCTTGTAAAGCCCTGGGATAATGGCCGTCTTAGGAGCCTCCAGGACTCGCTAATGCGACGTAAGAGGCAGACTGCCATAATCATAACTGTAGTTTTGCCCTTAGTTGGAAAGCCGGATCCGTACAACAGTTGTTTCATTGTAGTCATTGCCCGGGATTTCTCCAATTTATTAGATTTCTTCTCCACGCCGAATAAACTTTTCCTCCCCCAGACACCGCGTGCTGCTGCTGAACTCTGAATACGTTTGTCGGAACAGCTCAAGATTTGAAAAATTAATCAAAACCTAAGTTGATGTGATCATATGTCGTAGGTGCTGAGCGATCAGCGAGTGCACAGATTTCGCGACAACGTAATCGAATCTTCTCGACCCTTTTTATGAAGTTTCTCAGATGGAAAGCGAGACGCGATGGCTAACTCTGGAAATCGAGCTTTTCACAGAATTCGAATTGAAACGGCAGTTGTTTGTTTGCCAGATAAATTTATCTTCAACGAGAGGATGGCGACACGCTGTTTATATTTCTGCTGCTTCTCGCGAGTTCTCGGATCAAGGATACAGTGGCAGAACGCGTTCTGCAAACCCCCCCCCCCCAAGAGCATAAATATCTCCGACGCTGTTTTGACGTGAAATTAAAACAAATGCGAAATTCCCTTAGGGTACGTATACGTGATTCCAATCACAAAGCAGGTTTTCCGTTTCGCTGTATTGTTGCGGCAATGAATCATCATCTCTCCTTTTTCCATATCCCTGTATAAATTTTCCTAATTTAGTACCAACCTTGTAACAAATTTCAACGGGCCTTAAGAGGGTGAAAACTTCGTTTCAATTTCATCCTTGCCACTCTCATTACACTTCGTAGTTCCCTACTTCTGCTGGTGAATGCGGATTTTGCCGAGCTTGCGGCTGGTTGACGGCTGATTCTGAGCCAGCTGGCGTTTTCTTTTTACCAAGAATTGAAAAAAGGAAACCGTAAATAAATAAACGAAGTTGCGATCCGTCTATCCAATATTTTTTCCAATTACAATGCCTGTGGCGTATATAATATCAACTGCGTTACGAGATTAATTAACGTTTACTCAGTAACTGCGCAGGTTGCCTGGATTTGTTTGTACAACGGCAGCAGTATAAAAATTCCATGACGAAGATTCACTGTACAAGGTGTGTCTCCAAATTTCATCCAGGATTTTTGTTCTGACTTAGCTTGAATAATTGTACCGTAAATCTGAGACGACACGCGATATTGCTTGTAATAAAAAGAATACGAACATATTCCTAGACGAAGAAAAAAATTGGCAAACAAATTCGTCACCTATTTGATAAACAAAATTTTCGAACACCGTATAGACACGTTATAAATGTGGCTGTAGAGAGACGAAGGAAAAAAAAAAAAAAAAAACGAGCTTACGCAATTACTTGCACTTTACGAGCCCTTCTTGGTTTTTGCCCCTGTTTTTCTCCAGGCTTGATCTTGTTTGACTTTTTTTTTCACCTCCCATTTTCGACACGCTGCTAGTTCTTCATCTCCCGTCTGCGGATCACCGTTTGGCAAAATGACGCACATCGACGCCCTTGAACGAAGAGACACACCGGTTCAGATCTAGAGATCGCGCGATATTTTCTCGTTTCATTTAATAATTCGTGTACAGCAGAAAAATTTTCACGGTCATATCTATAACGACGTGGGACACCGCCAAGTGCGATAGAAACGAGTTGTTCGACTCGAGCGTCTTGTGCTTGAAACGCTTCTCATCCCATTTCGGCTATGCGAAATGAACTACGTGCCACGCAAGTACGACGAAACGTGCCTGCGACAGCCGACGTCGGGTGAAAATTTTTCTACGCCATTCGTTTTTTCATTTCTTATTGCGTTTGTGTTTTTTTTTTTTTTTTTGTTTTTTTTTCGTCTATTTTTCGTATTTTACTCTCGCCTCAACTTTTCAAACCGACCATAGAAATCTCATGAAACGAAGCATGGTGAAATTTATCATTTGAAATTCCTCTGCGCGTGAAAAGTCTGTGTGGGAATTCAGAAAAATAAAATTACAAAAAAAAAAAAAACCGTCACCGCCGAATTTCTTCGTTTCTCTGCATGGCTACCGATCTTGACTTGACTTTCTTTACTTTCTTTTTTTTTTTCTCAGAAAAAAAAGTACACATCAGTCCGTTCATTTTACATTCGAACGTTTGACGAAAATGAGATTCTTCCACTGCGTATGTTGGAAAAGAAAGTAAAACAACACATTTAACAGAACACGGCAAAATTCGCCGAAGAAATATTGGGGCAACGAGGAGGATAGCTTGAAATTCGTCTGTATAAAAAATAATTTATTGAATTCCGTTGTATAGACGAGCGGATATTTTGACAGGAGATAAATTTCCTTAGCGAAAATGAAAATTTCTCACCCTTCCTCCGAGAAGTGTCGCTGGGAATTCTCCTCTGTGCCGTTTGCACGGAGAATAGAATGCTTGCATAATATCAGCGCCACTTAACACACCGGTATAATACATATCCGAGTGAGAAAATTAGTAGCGAACGTATTTCCCGTCAAGTCTTGTATTATATGTATAAGATGGGTGGTGGGTATATATATGAGTAATTCAAGATGATCTTGCCAAACGTCGTTGTAACTCCATTACACCGGTGCCGGTGATGTGACAGAGCTTAAGCCCGCGTAGTCAGTTCTATGAATATTAAGCGAGTCCTCCAAAACCCGATAACACTGAGCAAAGAGAGAGAGAGAGAGAGAGAGAGTGAGAGAGCACTGCCAGCGAGTTGTAATTGTCTGCGGCATTATTTATCAGCGATTTTGTGGGAGCCGCCGAACCGCGACAAATTTTTTTCCCGAAACGGAGGATAATCGTTTGATCGTGGCTGCGAACCGAATCGGAACCCGAGACTCGACCACTGAAGTTCGTTTTTCTTCAAACCTTTACCGAGACAAAGAACCCCGGGTGGTTTAAACCGCGTGGACAAAACTTGAGCAGTTGATTCTGCGCGACAGATTCCTCTCTGTTTGCTCTCGAGGGACGAGGGGGAGCATGGGAGGGGTGAAATTGGTAATACAGCGTCATCTGTATTCATCGAGTGAACTGCGATCTGTAACTCTCAGGACGGATTACCTTCCGTCATATACGAATGAAATTATGCGCAACAGGAATCGGAGGATCGATTTCAGCGCTGACATCCGCCCGTCTCGTTGTCAAGTTCTTTGCTATCGGGGCTGCTTTCGCGCCCTCCCCCGGAATGGAACGAAAGAACACATTTTCTTTATACTATCGTCGTTTTTGTGATTTACAGTGTAATTCCGCGGGTTTAATGGCCACTTGAAAAGTACAATAGTGAAGAGAACAGGACGCCGTTCTACAAGATATAGTTGCGGGCTTTTACGCCGAGGCGCGCCCCGTTATAGAATCGTTGAAGATTCGATGAATCCGATTTTACTTATATACATAACGAGGAGATTGGCGTTGGTATCGGAAGCGGAATAATAAAGGTTACGCGATGCCATTTCGGGTTTAATTCCTCCCCTAATGCCCCGCGTCCATTCGCGACGCTTCGTGTATAGAGCGCGTTTCGCCTCGCTTTTTATGAATAGTAACATTCTGTATTTTACCGTCGAAAGCGGCAACTTTTTTACCGATCTTTCCCTCGCCCCTCCGTAAGTTGTAAAATTCCCATCCTTCCTCAGCTTTGTCCTATTATTACCCTTCGCGTTCCGCCTACGTACCCTCACGTGATACGTACCTACATGACATCCGTCCAATGGCAATACGGGAATCCGGTGTGACAAGAATCCATGGTCAAATCCTCGAACAAAGTTTTCGCAGAAATCTCCTCACCGACTTATATCCAAGTTTTCATCACTGTCCGTCATTATATCGACTTGACCATTCCCAGTTTTGACTCATCGGGGAGTGACGCGGGCTTTCCACAATGGTCAATCTGAATTTTGACCATTCGGAAGTTCGGAGGGTGGCGCGCTCTTTGTTCCTATGCAACGCACAAGGGAGATGCTGGGCGTTTTGGCGCGTCATTCATGCCCGCCCATCGGGACTGAAGTCCGATTATGGTGTTCCAATTTCGGCTAGTTTCACTCGTCGAATAGATTCGTCGTTAAAACGACTTCTCGACTGGTCAGCGGGGCGCGGATCGGACCCTCAACCCTTTCCTCACCGGGTCCGAATGCCTCTAGGGCAAGGTTACCCCGAGCCCCAGTCAACCCGTCCTCGCGATACGCCGGACAATGGACCTCGGCCCTCCTCACTCCAGTCATTATACCGGACACGGCTCCATCTAGTGGCCGCTAAATCTAATCCGACACTTGTACGCGGCTGAGGGGCCGGATGGAAGGGTTCGGAATGATTGCGACGCCGGGGGAATTTATCCCTATTTGAATAAAGTTTCGCGAGGCCTTAATTCCGACGCCCCTTGAGCAGCTCAAGATTACACAGTCGTTGAGAAGCATGGTTCAGTGTTCGGTTCCAATTATTCGCTGATCCGATTCCGAATACGGCCGACGATATTTCGGCTCCACTTTTTCGCGGTAACTATTGAGCGTCAACGCTTT
Organism: Neodiprion lecontei; assembly: GCF_021901455.1. Taxonomy (NCBI): domain Eukaryota; kingdom Metazoa; phylum Arthropoda; class Insecta; order Hymenoptera; family Diprionidae; genus Neodiprion; species Neodiprion lecontei. Next base: position 4,534,741 of record NC_060263.1, on the reverse strand, counting down.
TCGCGTGGGTGAAGTCTCAGGTGTTTGAATGAAACTTGATACTGACTGTGGATGGATTGTGGATTGTGGTGGCTTCGGACGATGCAAACCGTAGGTTCAGGCTCTGCTCCACGTTACCCAGGCTTAGTAATGATAGTAATGGTTCTAGAAATTAATACCCAAGGCAGCTCTCGGTTCACCCAACCATTATCCAAACAATGATTAAGTAAAGGACCACGAGTTTGCAGTCAAGAACTTCACCGCAGCGTCTCAGCCCTCCTTAATTATTCATAATTAATTAATGCTTGTTTGTCCTCCCGCGTTTCGTATACCATAACCGTACACGGTGTAGCGGTCATTCCGTTAATATCGCCGTGTCGTTAATTATTTGAACGACGACTAAGAAATCTTACCCCATAGCCAATCCGTTACACCGACAAAAATTTGCAGGTGGAAATCTTAGATCATCAGATCGCGTTTCCGTGAGACTGGAATTGTTGAGGTGTTAACACGAGCGATTTCCGCACAGCAGATTCATCTTGGAGTGCTGTAGGCGGGAAATTCGCGGTGACGTTTGAACGGATAAAGAGAGATGATGTCAAGAGAGAGAGAGAGAGAGAGAGAGAGAGAGAGAGAGAGAGAGCGCCGGAAGAAGGAGCGAGGAAACGTCTCGTCGTGTTCCTGATTGATCGGACGATTCGTACCGACGTTCAAACAGTTGTTGTAGTTGGCACGCGACGAGCAAAGCAGAGTCGACTCGACCGAGACTTTTCGAGCATTGAATCCCACGAAATGCCAACCCTTCCAAATACTCACCCGCCCACACTTGCACACTCTGAGCTTAAAAGCCCCGGTGCTTCAACACCGGAAAGTGGCAAATCTTCGGTCACATCGCGTGATCTGCTAGCAGGGTAAAAGACGCGTGTAAGGAAAGAGAAGGAACCGCATTTTTTGGCATCGAGAAGAATTTCCCAAAGAAGAAAAGCGACGCATTCTATAGGGTTCAAAACGACAAGCTCAAGTCGATTGCAGATTTGAACACTTGATTGAAAAATGAAAGTGAAATCAAAGATCTGTACACAAATAGGTTTTCTAATTGAAATTCACTTTTATGTTCAATGTAAGATCCGCTCTCTCATTGTTAGTTTAATGTAATTCAACTCGACTGGGTTCAGTCGCATTTTTCGAACCATTGTTCAATCACGTAGATGCCTTCCGACACTGTTCCTTCTCTCGTCACGTTTTTTTTTTTTTAATTCATTTCAAATTCAATACGCACTTGGAAGTAATATATTCGCATCGGTTGTTGTAGTTCTAGAAAAAAAATAAATAAAAAATCCGCGAAGCTAATCAATGTCGAGGGTGAGGGAGTGAAGAAGGCAGACGATGTGCGTTCGTAGGTTAACATAATATCAATAGCAGGGTATATGCCAATTTAGGTTTAATGCATGTATTTCGGGGAGGACCGCGGGATATTCTGGGCTGTTCGACGTTTGTTGGTAGAGCTTGGTAAGGGTTGGAGACCGGAGGGCACTCGGCCCGTTGTATCCACTTCAGATTGTTCGCATTGTTAGCATTTGATGGGTTGCTGATGAAGCTGGATTCTGCTACGGATTTACGGTTTTGAAGTTATGCCAGCGGGATCCAACGCCCGTTTCCTATAGGTACGTAAAAATATCCACCTATATGGGGCAGTAAATTTCGCGAACGATATCCGAAGTCGAGCTATCCCCCTTTTTAATTCACGCTAAACTCATTACTCGCAACGCGATTTTGTTTTTGCCTTCTGTCACTTTTCCGTTGTTGTGTCGTTCCCTCCTCCTCTATTCCCTTTTCCCTCTCTCTCTCTCTCTCTCTCTCGCTTTTGGGTATCACATTCACCAGCCACCCGAATCATGACAAGAATAACACAGTGTCAGCGGCACTGTTTCCGAAAAACAAAAACCCCTCCCCGCCCCGCATAAAAAAAAAAAAAAAAAAACACTTTATTCCCGGCAATGCGTTTAATTGCTTCATTTTGATTACTATCGTTTGACGTATGACTCGTTCCGAAACACGGTCCAGTGATGACGAAGCGATTTTATTGTCTCGTACACCGTTTTTTTTAAATATCTTTACCATAACACATCGAGCCGCTTTATTAGCAAGTAATTTGAAAAGTTTCCCCCCCTCCCCTCATAATTCCCGATGCGCGCACAGAGCTGTAATACCGTTGTATTATTTTTATACCAACCGGTTTCCAAAACTTTGAGGGTTATACCTAATTATTTTCGAATGATTAAACTTCAGAGGGCCATTACTATTATACGTAATAAATTTTCATGCGTGAATCCCTGTAAGTTCTCCTCCACATATCGTTTCCACCCTGCATCCACCCGTATCACACACACGCGCAGAGAAATGGACATTCACTGGCGTGCGTTACACGCAGAGTTTAGGGTGGCGCCCGGTAAAATGTGCTTAGAATAGCTGGAAGGGGGGTTACGGAAACCGTAGAAGGGTATAACCTGTATTATATCGTACTGAGTAGAATTTCAGAGAGCAGGGAGAACGGGATGAGGACGGAGAGGAGTACGAGGCGCATGACTTTTCGTAAAAATATTTGCCCCGAAACCATATAATAATGCATGTACATACGCGTACATGTGTGTATATCTGTATATAACGTGAGCGTCGGGAAGTTGGACCTCGGGTAAAGTTACCACGTGGAAAACTCCCCCCGTGTTCTACGCGTATAACGTATAATGTAAGGTATTACGTGTGTATTTGTAACCCACCACGACGAGGATGAAATTCTGTATTTTCAAAAATATTATTATACCCACGTACATACCTACGTCGGGAGGAAAAGTTAACAAGCCAACGTTGGGATGCCGCGCGAATTTATTACTTGCACTGGGCACAGACTCTCCTGTCTACCTAAACCGTAAAGAGAAAACAAATTGGCTGGGCGCTTGATAAACGAATGCGAAAACAATGGCACGGTAAGGATAAATAAGCGAGCTCTGAAGACGTGTGAAAAAAATTCAATTAAAATTAAAATATACGCGGAGCGTAGGAGTGATCAAAGAATTTCACCGAATCACGAAAGTCGGAAGAGTTTTGGCTCTTGTGACTCACGTTTGTGATTTCGTATTTTTCGCGCTGCTGAAAATTCGATCGGAATCGAGAGAACGGATCGCCGAGAGCGAAACGAAGCTGTGAATTCGGCAAGGAATTCTCGGCAGAAATTTACTCCCTCGATTAGAACCTGCTTTTGTGCCGATTGCGATGATTGGGATGGGTCGATCCTCACAAGGCGCACATCGCTAAAGGGGTTCCGAGTTCTATTGGTAAGCCGTGCAAGAGCTTACTGTGTTAGGCAGGATGAAACTGCCGGCGATACACGTTCCGCTATACACTGAATAAGCAGTAGGCCATGGCTGCGCCAGGTCGCGACAGATGATTAGGCTGAGTGCCCTAACGGGCTGTTAGGTTATTAGGTTGTAAAATATTGAACCACGGTCTCGCCTCGAGTATAAGTTACACGGAATATACAGCCTTCAAGAGATGATATACTCATTTTCAGAAGAGGTCCCTTCGCTTTACGCGGCGAGAGAACATCTTCAAGTGCCGTTGTCCCGGACGTCAGGTAATCGGGAATTAGTTACCAGGAGCAAGAAGGACATCTTCGGGAACTCGGCTAGGATTCAACGTGCCTCGATTCTAGGCTGAAAATCAGACGCGAAAATGATCCGACGCACAATGGCAGACCAAACCGGTCGTTTAATGGTAAACCGAGAAAAATTTCATTTGTTGTAGTAACTAGAAAAATTGAGTAAAACAGGAATCGTTGAAAAAACTGTTTGAATATTGTTGGAATTACGAGAAACGAGGTACGCCTAACCATTTTGCGTTATTGTCGATCCTTTTTTTTGGTAATTGCAATGCAAAATCAGTTTGTGAAGTTTACTCTACTTTTTTGATTAAACAAGGCTTTAACGTCAATTTATTGTTGCACAAGCATTAAATTTTCGCAACAGTTACGAGAAAATATAGCAACAGCGATCGTAATGAGAAAGAATAGTAACGGATACTAGACTTTCCGGTAACAGCTAGAAAACTAATTTTCATTTTCTACCTAGAACTATATTTTTCGACTGTGGTAAAAAATGAAAATAGTTAAGGACTGATCGGTAACCGGAACTAAAAATTTCTCTCATTGTAGGTAGCAGTTCTCGGGTGCTTCTTCTTGCTGCTTTCCCTCGGTTAATTAGATCCGTAGACTGGGGCGGGGGGTTAACTGACGTTCGACGATATTGAGATTAATGATATTGGATCGCGTTTACCTACTGATGAATTTATCCTTCCCGCAACGCGGGTCGATACCGCCATGTTAGGGACTGAGCCATTACCTGGCGAACATCAGGACTGCGGTTACGGCTAATTGGTACAGACGGTCTGGTCTAGTCGACTTCCATACCGGACCCGGAGGTCCGATACTGGGGCTCATTTCCACTGGTAAAAACAAGTGGGATAAAGTGTCTGCCGAAAAGAGGATCGGAAGTGAGATTGGGACTGCTCAAAGTTAGGAATACAGCAAAATATGGCGTCTTAACATCGGTTTCGCACTCTGATTAAAAAAAGAGTCATCGTTTGGTCCAACGACTTTTGCACTCCCAGCGTGACTCTCGAGGCTTCATTCAGCCGCCTGAGGAGGACGATGTTAGACCCAGATGAGCGAATCCGCCAGGAGGAAACAGCCAAGGTCAGACCAAAAGCGGGTCTCGGACTGGTGTGCGTGGTTCGCCGCATCGCGATTATAGGTCCAGAGGAAACGAGTTGCCACGTAGAAATTGCAACGGCGAAACGAGCCACCATGACGTTTATTAACAGTGCGGGATGTATTTATAGGATTGCGTACCGTACGCAGCGACCAACCGAATGGGGTGCTGCACCGAACCGCGGCCTCTAACGAGCGCCAAATGCAGATGGAGGCTGTTGAATTTATAGCGGGCTTACATTCAGTCTGGTTATAACTGTTTTTATCGAAGGTTGGATATTTGTGGAGGATTCGTATTCACGGTTCACGGTGAGATTGGAAGACCTTGCTTCTCCTCTCAAGTTCTTTTAGCGGACCAAAAATCGAAGCACCTCTGTTTCTGATACGCCAGTAGACGAGTCTGGTGAACTTTGAAGAAACAAAAGTTTCGGAAATACGTATTCGAACATTGTCTGAGAACTCTCCAACTCTTCAGCCAAGTTCTTTCTACGAAATAACTGAAGCGTTCGATTAATTAACGAAAACTTGACCGAGAAGGGTAGACGTCGAAAGTGCAGTTTTCTCCGGAATATGTTTAGGTTACGTGTTCGAACTGTATAAGGCGCGTGCTTTTTCATCGGCGATATCGGCGTTCGCCAGACTTTTGCGATAAAAACGTCTCGGCAATTGACCAGAGTTCGCGTATGCTCATCGTCAACAATTTCTACGCGACCAAAGCTGGCTTCCCTGCTATGCGGTATCGATCGCCTTCTCAATGCGACCTACCAACGAATAGTCTTCTTCGTCGACCTCCTCGAGTCTCGTTTGATCGATACTTCCCGCAATTTCCTGAGCCTCGCCGAATCTGTTCTGGTTCATTTACGCAAGCACCTGAGCATTCGTACCTACCTGAGTTTTTACGTTCGATTAGATGTTTAGAAAAACTTCGAAATATATGCGGTAAGTGCATGGTAGGGGATTCAGGCTTTTGTCGCAGTCATTTTCAATTCATCGTTTTAATGGATTCGAAAGTAATTGGTTCTTGTACCAATACAAAAGAGAAGTGAAAAATTAAACCGCCTAATGTCAATGATTAATCCATTGGCAATATTCAGCATGCGTTTTGCGATTCACGAATAAAAAAGTCAGGTTATGAAATGCTGGTTCAGGGGATAAAATTGAATTTCGTTTCTGACAGACTTGAAAGAGTGGGGAAATTTCTAATCTCAGTTTTCTTCAACCAATAAGTATACCCCGACGTATTTTCAGCTCGATAACAATTTCAACGCTACTATACACACGCACATACATATATATATATATATACTGGTGTTCACACAGCGTATAAGTAGCAGATTTACGCGCGAAATTACATCAAGATCAAAACACTCCGTCTCTCAAACGCTCGAGACCTCGACGAAACTTATATACATACTTGTGTATGTGTATAACGTATATGTATAACACAAGAACGCGCCATTCCAGCAAAGAAATTACTTCTACTGGCGTGGGTGTTGCGCTTGGATCTCATCCAACGAAAACTCAAGGCGTCTTATACGCTACTGAGAAAGAAAAAGAGGAAAAAGTAAAACAACAACAAGAAACTACGAAAAACAACAAAATTCACCGTGTTATAATTATCCACCGGTTTTTAACGAGGTGAAAAACAAAAAAAAAAAAGAAAGAAAAATGTAAATACACCCTTATAGCCGTGTCTAGATTATTGAGTCTTGGTTAATTATCGTTGTAGACATGAAAAAGAAATCGTTTCACTTCAAAGACGAGTAATTTACTAAACAAGAACGCGGTAAGCCATATTCAGTTTTACTTTCAAGTACAGAAATTTCATGAGTTCGTTACACACCTTTTGATACACGTTTTCATTTATCTACCATTTTCTTGTAAAGCGATCTCGTATTTTTGCAAAAAGAAAACGCTTCAGTACTTTCAGTTGAGAAATGAACTCGCGTCTGCAAAAAATGACCATAAATATCGGTTACATGTTTCAATCTCAGTATTAATTACTCGAGCATTGAAAAGCTCCATTGTTGCATTCATAATAAAATGTCGAAAACCCGTAACAAAAGATTCGGTCTCATTAATTTTCTCATATTAGCGACGGTATTAAGTTGCATAACAGTTTTGAAATAAGCTTCAGCCACTGTGATCGTCACAGTCTGATTCCATCCGCTGCAGTGATGCATGAGTTAACACTCGCCAGACAAATGCTAAAAAGTGCAAAGCAGACTGCACCGCAGGCTGAGCTGGTGGCATTCGCAACATGTGCATTAAACGTCCATCTGTATGTGTACGCATATACGTATTACATATATATATATATATATATATATATGTACACACGATTAATACGATACCCAGTTGTAATAATAAAACGGCGGAAGTCGAAAGTAATTATTATCGAACCTCTCAATTACCGGCGTAATTGTCGTCGAGCAACTAACAAATTCCGCGAGTAAAGTGAGCTAATCCAATCCAGTTTTATTAACTCAATTTCACTCGTGCAAAATTTTCCTTCATCGTAATTCCGCCCCGCCTACAAAACCGTAGGGGGGAAAAAATCCACGCCGTTGCAGCTTTTATACCGTCTTACTAACTTCCTCGCTCTAAATAACCGTGCAAAAACTCGCCGTTCCATGTATGCTAATGCTGCGGAATATCATCCCTATCGCAGCTCTAAACCGAAACGATTCTATTACTCGGAAATTGCCCGGCCATAAGCAGTTGTCCAATGTCTAGGTTCCTACGGTTACGACGGACCTGGACTACCCTTAATTCGGTATTTTTTATTTTTATTTTTTTTTAAATTTTTTTTCTCCAACTCGTCGAATAAACGTTTCACGATATTCGGAGTATACGATACGAAGTCGAAAACGACGATAGCGAAATATTTCAAAAAACACTTGGCGAAATCAGCGTCCCGCAAAATAGAAATCCGTGCGATGATATTTCTTCGGGTTGCAATGAAACTGATTTCGTCGTTCCTCGGCGTTTTTTATCCCCAACATTTTTTGCCATTCACCCCCATTTTTCTCACAACCCCAGACGAAAATTTCAGCCTTCCAAGCCGGCTGGTCTTGCAGATAGAGGCGCGTACTTCGCTCCTTGGCCCGAGGGGTGAAGGGTGGTTTGGGTTTTATTGGGGTAGGACAAGGTAGACGTTTTCAACGGCATAAAGTCACGTCGAGCCCGTGTCTCTTATTTTCCTTCCAAGTTCAGCCAATCGGTTGATGCAGCGAATTTTTTCACGCTCACCGCTGAGGCGGCGACTTTCAATGGCAATTCAATTTCTATCAATTCCAATCCGCGAATGCAGACGCGGGGTTTCACCGTCCCCGAACACCTGCGGGACACATCCCTGCTTATCGACGAAATAGTCGTCATTCTCAACCCGAACTGCAGTGCGGAAAATCATATCATAGAAAATGTGCGCAGCGGCAAGTGGGTGATAAAAAAAAAAAAAAAAATAGCATCACACATCCTGAACGCTTTATGCAAATGAGTCAACCTAGACAGGATACTCTGATCGATTTATTGCTTTCACGTGTTTTTCCATCGCTACCGAGAAACAACTACGCAAATTTCAATGCAAATTTAGGCGATCGGTAGCGTGATAAAAAGAAAATTTATGGATCCAGTACATCCGTAATCCTGACTCTGTCATTCGACCATTCATCTTCGGAGAATGCGACGAATTCGTTTGAAATGAAAAAAAAAAAAAAAAAAAATTCACCGTTGTTTTGAGAGTTCTTTTGAAAGTTGGACAAAAATCTTGGCGGATAGTATCTTGAAAATTTGCCCAACTGAAAATGGTACCGCTTTATTCATCCGTCACAATTACTTCACCGTTGATAATTCGGTTCCGATAGAAAATTTATGAAAGAGTCGAACGAACGCTTGACTCCGAGTCGAGTTTCAAACCGTGCGATGGGATTTGACGATTAAAAAGTCATCAATCAATCAGACCTCGCTGCAATAATTGGGTCCAATATATGATGCGGGTTGCATGTCGTCTGTTCTGTTTTTTGGAGTTTTTGTTCTGTCAAGATTGATCATTGGTACCAATCTATCTAATTTGTTACTGAAAACTGCAGCCTGCCAAGACTGTAAGCTGTCCTTATCCCCCTGCGTGGTTTATAAAGCAATAAAAGAGATAAGACAAGGGCGGTATTTAAGTATTATTATACGAACAGGCCTTGCAACATTGAACTGTCTCGACAAGATTAATGCTTCGTTGCATGGCCCACATCTTTGATACTGCAGACAAGCTTACACGAGAAAACCAGTTCTTCACGACGATACCGGGAACACGATTCGATGATCGGTGACACCGATTCCACGGCAGGCACGTCGGTTAATATTAACTCCATTTTTATTATTCTTCTTGGTTATTTCTCGCAGTTCTTGCTGCGAATCAAAGAATATTGAGAGGGGATCGATTCTACACGGATCAATTCTACAAATGAACAGGTTTAAAAGTTAATTCCGACTAATTCGCAGCCCTGCAAGTTCTTTTCTCCAAATTCGATTCGAAGAAGGTCGATTCTGCAGAAATCAGTTTTACAGGGCAAATGTTCTGCAGAATATATTCTGCAGACTTGTTTCTATAGAAATATTTTTCTACAGATTTTGTTTGACAGAACGCACATTGAGAGCAATCATCGGATCGTAGAAATCGTACATTTAATCGGTAATTTCAATTATTTGTTTTGAATTTATGTGTGTATGTGTGTGTTGAATGTGTGTCGAACGATTCTGTAGTAAAATCGTCGATGGTAGAATTCTCCTGTAGAATAATTCATCCGGGATCATTTCTGATGTAAATCTTGAATTCTATGTTGTTGAGAAAAAAAAAACCCTTGAATCGTGATCCTTTGGATCTATCAAAATAATTCAATCTTACGTGTCTGCTAAAAATATCAAATGTCTAATTTTTTCCTCAAAAAAGTGGTGAATAATTTTTTCCAACCGATCCCAGTGTTTCATTGATCTTATAAAATTATTTCACACTACATTGAATCAATAAATCTAACTTCTTTGATAGTGAAATAATTTGACAAAATCAGTAAAACCCGCATCTCACGTGTTTGACGGACAATAACATTGCCAATAAAACTTCGTGTTAAAGAATAATCGAAAAACAATTCAATCGACATCAAAAACTGACAATAAACATTTCACAGAACAAATTAAGAAAGAATCAAGTTTTTCGATTATTCGACGAAACATTTTTCTCGCCGTTCAACGTGCAGACTATTTCTGCAGGTTGGCTCGGTGAATCGAGGCCTGTAAACGTCGCCGGACGGCAAATTGCGAGTAGAGTGGCGGGAGGCAAACTGTACCCACCACCATCACCACCACCACCACCACCACCACCTCCTCGGCAAGGGGGATAAGAAAAGGCTGTGGGCCGCATGCTGGAATACCTGCTGGTAGTTTTGCTCGGTGGTGAAGGGAGGGGCGAGGGGGGGGGGGGGGGGGGGGGGGGGGGGGCGGTTAGCGACGGCGCGGTGGTTGCGGCGTCGCGACGGCGTCCGCGTGTTGGTGCAGAAATGCCGACGGCGAACCCCGTCATTGGTTGCATCTGCGCCCGGGTGAGCATGGTCATGTTGCTGCAGACGCGCCGGAGGATCGAGGTCACGGCTGCAGACTGGTTACGCAACTCGAGCCGGCCTTGAACAGGGTTCGTTCTCCCTCCTCGGCCCTCCAGCCCTCCAGCCCTAGGCTCCTCTTCCTCCTTTTCCAGTGGCGCAGCAACAGCGATTCGAACCGTTGCGTTGCACCGACGTTTTCGCATTCGCCGTCGGTGGGATTACACGGAGAAAATAAAAAGAGCAGATTTCATTGAAAACTGCAGGGAAAGAGGGAAACGCTGGAGTTTTTTGTAAAAAAAAAAATAAATAAAAAATACCCACGTCGAATATATTTTTTATTATAAATGTAGCAGATTTTACTCTGCACACAGATAGATTCTCCATTTTACGAAGTATACGTATATTGTCAAGACATGAGATTTTTAGTAAAATCTGCTCTTCAATTTGACACCGATAATAATGACAATTTACCCTCGTCGATTCCTTCCACTGAAGTAGGTGCGTGAAATCAGAATTCGAGCTTCTAACGTAACGAGTATCGTTACGATACGTTGTTTGTTTTAATATCTTTGGGATTATACAAAATTTTTGTACCTGGTGACTGTTTAGTGAAATTGTAATTCTCGCTACTACGTTTTTTCACGACTACGAACCCAAATCTGTTCATGTTCATAATCAGTTGCTTTCGTGTTGTCAATCGAACAACATCTTGATACCGATTTATTGTTTCATCAACATCATAATTTGGCAATAGTTACAAGAAAATACATGATCAAAAAGAACATTAACAATTGATAGATTTTTGATTTCCATTTCTTACTCAGAACTGTATTTTTCGGTCAAGGTGAAAAATGAAAATATTTAAGAATTACCGTTCGGTAAACTGCACAACTATAAGAAAACTCTCACCCTGCACGAAACTTATGAATGAAAACTGATCGTCGGTCTAATTCAAAATGGTTTTAAGGATGTTTTTCCGTTCTTCTGAGCTGCTGCGATTCCATGATCGTAAATAATTAGCAAAGGGTTTGTTATTTCTCTGCTTTCAGCCAGAAAGACAGTACGTTACTCTCAATGCAATTAATGATGGGAAAACGCGGCGGAAAATGTTCATATACGTAAAACACGAGTGAGTTGTGAACGTCCGAAGAACGCGGTAATGGGGGGAGATAAAATTTCAATTAGAATACTTTAAAGTACTTGATGGTTGAAGAGGAATTCTCATTATTCGAACAGTCTGCGCGGCAGCGAGTTGCAGTGCAGATATTTGAGGACTATTACATTGCAGGATAACTGCGCATAATATTGAAACGGACGTCCAAAACGGCGGGTTGCAAAAAGAGAATGAAAGTGAAGAGGGACGGTGTATTTATACGCGTTCAAGCGCAGGCTTCGCCCGTGCAAAAAACGTGCAACGCGTTTCTGCAGTGAGAAAATAAGAGGGAGAGAAACGTCCCCTCCTGGTGAACTTTGCGCGTGTTTGTACCGGTGCAGCGAATGAATTGCCAACCTTTCAGCACCGCATAAAATCCGCGGCTTTCGTAACTCCTCTTCACTTTCTTGTTCTCCATTAAAGTCGATACTGCACACGCTTCCACTTCGCTGATCTTAATTGCGCCAAGAGGAGAAAGCGAGGGGTTAAAAACAAAAGAAAGAAAATCGTACTACACGCAGAGTCATTAATCGTTGAGGAGTCAACGAGAGTCAACTCGAAGCAATCGTTCAGAGTTGCTGTAAATTGTTATTCCCCGATCGAGCTTGCAGTGTAAAATAACAAGTCGCAGTTTGGTAACCGAGGATATGCTTTCTCCGTTCATAATCTAATCCGACACGGTAATGGCGGAGTGAAAAAACGAACCGAAGGGCGAAGGAGATGGATAACACCCTTGAAAGTTACACGTGGATAGGTGTTTTGCAAGAGCGGAGAAACGGGCTCCCATGGAAAAAGGTACAAGGCGAGACTACGGAGAGAAAGATAGAATTCCCTTTCCTCCAAAGAATCCGCGCAGCCCTCCTGCGTTCTTTCCTTGTTTTATCCACTTGACGAAGCGTTACGACCAGACGAGCAACAGAACACCGTCTAACAGACCTTGAACAGCACTTTAACTAGCTCCCCGAGTCAAGGCTACGTCCTTTTCACTCTTGCCAGGCGATACCCTACACTCTGGCTCAACGGCCAAGGACACGCTGAGGAACATGTCACACGACTCGAGAATTCCTCCTCTTCTTCTTCCTTCCAAGTAGACTTCTCGGCTCTTTTCTTAGCAGGAATGACCAGTTCTCGGTTGCAAAGTCTTCAACGTCTTCCAGCTTCCACCGGTATCCACTTTAAAGTGTCATCTCAACTTTACTCAAATATTGACCAAATTTTCGGAGAAAGGTCACAGAGGTAGATTGGTTCGTGGAATGTTGAGGTACTTGAGTATCCAGAGTCGAGAGAAATATGAACGGATTTATTGTCTGCTGGTTTGCGGATAGTTTCACTGTGTTAAGACTTATCTGCAAACACGGCGAGCGATACGATTTATGAATACGTTCAATTCATCCGGAACCTTTCTCAAGGTTATCTAACGGCTATGAATGGTCGGTATTGTTGAGTTGCGTTGAACTGCGTCGCTGCCTCGAGGTGTCTGCAATAATTCATCCTCGTTCGTTTACTCGTTCACATAATTGCCGGAGTCTTATAACGACTTATCACTTCTCCTCCATTCCGCAATACGTATACATACGTTAGGATTTATTGGTGGAGATCGTTTTGCAAAATTTGTTGTTGTTTTTTTTTTTCGCTGCTTTATACTCGTGTAATATACTTTTATACGAATAAAATGGAAAACACATGACCGTGCAAAAACGTTGACAGATTGCGTCCGGTTTTTAAAAGAACCGTATTTCTTTGTAGGAAATAATCACGAGCATTGTAAAGATTAATAAATTCCCGTTAAGGAATCCAGAGACATTTATTATCGGTGGTAACAATTTGTATGCAGTGAGATATATAATTTCGTTGGTAATTTGATGATTATCGGTTGAAGAAAGAGAGAGGATAAAAAACAGAACACTGACACAGCGATCCTATCGAACTTTAATTATTCTCAAAGCAATTATAACCTTTTTATTTCCTTTTGTTTCATCAACAACATTCTAACGAGATTCTTTGTTTAACGATGAAACAAATTACCGACAATACCTACGGTGAAAGATGGACGACGAGGACGATTAACTAGCTTGGAGTTATTTCGGTTCAACAAAAAATCTTTCGAAGAGGTCAGATCGGGAGGTGAAAAAACATTGTCGAAGGAAGAAGAAGAAGAAGAAATTGCTGTTGGATGGAGAATGCCGAGAGTAAAATTCACACGGTAAACACCGCCTACCACGTGTCTTACTAATTATAGTCTCGCTGTCTTTATTTGAGGTTTTCAAATAAAAGAATGGACAGTTAAGATTAGCATAACATATATTTTTTCGAACCTCCTCGCCCACCTGCCCGAGGCATTTTAACCTCGTTAATAGGCCAACAATATTTCTCACGACGATCGTACTTCCGCGTTCTCATTATACAAAACACGAAACGACCATTGCAAGGACTCTCTAATGTATCATCATGAATCTAACAATTGTTCTCCGACAGTATAGATGTCGTTATTGTGTTATTTTTCTCCCTTTCATTTTCTTTTTTTTTTTTACACACATTAATTGTACGCGACCTGTTGTGATGCGATGTTGCAAAAAAGTATTTCAATTATTCTAACCAGTCACGTTGACTTGTTTCGATTTGCTATTGACTGCGGGTGATTTATGGAGAACCATGTATCGTGGAGATGCTTCGCTACGTTCAATCAGAGTATTCATTAATCTAATGTCAGAGAGAGGTAGTTTTATTCGCGAAAGATTCGACAAGTTTGAATCAACGCGTGGATATACTTGCTTCCACAAAGTGAAACGACACTCAACAAGTACGGGAAGAAGCGCTCAAGCGAGATAAGATAAGCTTGATTTTTATGCGTTTCATATCTAGTCACCTACCACTCGAACGATGAGGTGACGCCTAACCTCTCGTGTGTTATCCAAACCTGGATGACTAATCGAGATTCTTAATCAAGTTTACGGCGTTTTACCGTAGCCACGTCACTCGGCTGGATTATAGCCATAGAAATTCTAAAGATGACGTGTGTTTCGCTGTACGTATTCACACTGAGCTTGACGCGTTCTGAGCCTTTTGACGTTCGAAAACTCCGGGAATATCTGACAGACTCAAGCCATCGATTGGCTCCACAGCAACTACTCGTACGTAAAAGTTGAAAGCCACGGCGTGTAAGAAGAGCGTCCGTGGTGATATGGGTTTCTGCATTTCGTTTTTTATTCGTTTTTGTTTCATTCTTCCTGACTTTCGCGAGAGGAGAATAAGCGGGGTGTCGCGGCTTTTATTTATCTGCTTCTTTTCTCCTGCCAAATGTTTTTGCCGGAGCTGAAGAAGCCGTATGCCAGTCTGGGGAAAGAGAGAAAGGGAACGGGAGAAAGAAGCACAGCTTTTTCGAAATAATACCTCTCATGCCTGGTTTCTATTCAATTTGCGACCAGGTCATTCCTTACATCCGAAAACCGCTGGTGGCCGGTATTCAACGTTTCTATAAAGCAGTCGAATGTCTGGCCTCCGCGAGGCTTTAGCAATGTTAATTGTACCAGCAAGATTTAGGGAGCCCTAAATAAAGGAAGGTCGTACCATGAAGGCGGCCGTAATGGTCAGCAAAGGACCGGCTCGTCGACCGCTAGTGTCAACTTAATTCACCGACCATCGTAACTTCGACCCGCAGTCGCATCTCGATGGCTTTTACAATAACCAAGCCCTACTTCCTGCAAGGGAAGAGGAAAGAAAAAATAAGAACACTCCGCGCGGATTATCGAGATACAGAAGCGACCGTTGAGTCAAAAATCTCGCGAGTCAAGGAGCGTCTTCCTTTATTTTATCACAGTCAGTATCGCGATTAGATCTAATGCCATCTCCAAACAAGATTATCGAGGTGATCCCCGGCTCATCGAGTTGTTTCAGGGAGGCTTCGTGCAAGTTCGATAATGAGCACAGATACGGATAACGGTTCAGATAAGCCTTATACAACGATGGTACGAATCCCCGAGCACTGTTTGTCCGACCATTGAAGACTAATGCAACTAACCATGTTGTCCAACCATGTGAACAGATTTCTGACTCAAGAGCTAACCCTTCTTCTGCTCGTCGGTATCGTTGGGGTTTCAAGTTCAGGTGTGTGCAAAGTGCCTCGAATGACGCCCAGGCAATTTAAATAACCGCGGCTTCCGTTACCAACAATTTTTTTCAGAACAAGGTATTTATTCGTCGAACGAAGATCAACCGGAGGGTAACAAACTACGTCAATTGGGGCGGATAGTTAACGGTTCCCAGGCATTACTCGGTCAGTTTTCCCATCAGGTAAGCGACTGATCGTTGATCCGGTTGTTAATCGGGCTTCTAATTATAACACTGTCATTATCTCACGAGGTATCACTCCGCTACAGCTGGACCGAGAGCCACTTTTGCGGCGGTAGTATAATCGACTCCCAATGGATCCTCACCGCGGCCCACTGCATGTTCCTCCAGTGAGTCAATCCAATCACGCTTCGGAACTGCTTTGCTAACTTTCGATTTTTGCAGAACTGGGGCGCAGATCCAGCCCTGGATGGTGTCAGTGATAGCCGGAGATCTTTGGCTAAACCGCACTTCGTCCACGAGTCAGCGAAGGTCGGTATCTCAGATAATCATTCACGAGGACTACGACTCGGTGACCTATGAAAACGACATCACACTACTCAGGGTGAGGCACGTTTCATCTCATTGAATTTTACGCACATTTAAATTTCACGACCTCTCACCTAAAACGCGTGGTTCTCTCACTCCCAGCTCGGAGAACCACTGCTCTTCGAAAATCCCGCAGTGCAGTACCAAACGTTGCAGTCGAGCACGGTGGCTGCTGGTACCACGTGCCAAGTGGCTGGATGGGGATACCCTGCTATCGTAAGTAGATACCGGTCCAATTGGGGAGAAGTCCGTGACTCCAATCCCATTAAAATGATCTTTTACCAAGTTTACATCCGACTCCAAGCGTTTGATACACTCGTGGTTTGCTTATTTTCGCTAACGCTCATGGCGTTGCAGGACATTCTGCATTTGATGAACGAGCTGATGTACGTCGATGTGTCGATAGTGAGCCAGACTGTGTGCCGAAAGCTCTACGTCGAATTCTCAGACATTCCTGATGGCATGATATGCGCCGGGTACATAGAAGGGCTGCGGGATGCTTGCCAGGTGGGTAATTGACCAGGACTGGACCGCTGAGTTCAGACCTTGAATGCTGACCGATGACATTGACTTTGATATATACATTCCTCAGGGCGACTCCGGAGGTGGGCTGATTTGCGAGGGTGTTTTAACCGGCGTCGTATCATCTGGAAACGGATGCGCGTGGCCTGGCTTTCCCGGGATCTACACCGACGTCAAGCACTATCGAGAATGGGTCTTGCGGTGGTCTGGCATAGAGGACAGAACCGGCGGAGCCAGCGCTCTGCGATCGCTATCTATTTCTACCGCACTACTGTCGCTGATTGCAGTGTCGCTGTAGCGCTGTGTTCGTGATTTAACACCATTTCAAACGGACATGTTTTATCGATGAAAAAGTGATTATAGTCTACCATGTTATTGTTGTGAACCTTTTCCCACTATGGGAATATGAACGAATTATGAAAGATACGCGCTACGTCCCCTCGGGCTACTTTACGGCAACAACAAATAAAGATACGAGAGCTCGCCGTCCGATCTCTCCACTGTATGCCATAACGCTAATTGAGCCGGCCACAAAAGTTCATAAAGATCACGTCGTCTGATATTTTTGTCACAAACCGGTGGTCCGCAGATAAAACGATGATATTCCTCGGGCGGTATTCTGCGTATTATACGAGTATTTCATACACGCGGTTGGAAAGCGACCCTCCGGTTTGTACGATGATAATTACCGCCGTGCAGTTTAGATGATAATTATCCGTGAAAGGGTGAGCAGCCCGTTGTATGCAGGGTTATTTGGATAAAAACAATTTGGTAAGAAGTACGAGTCTCGTTTATCCCGAGCTTCCGTTCTCTCCTGGCCTCTGAAGACCAACTCTCGAAAAATGGAACTCTCCCAGAAGCTAGCCAACGCGTACATCCCATCTCATCTCTAGGTATCCTTGCGAGTTGAATACGAGGCAAAAAAAAAAAAAAAGAAAAAACAACTCAGACACCGTATCCACAGCGAGTTGCCAGATTGTGCGGGTACTCTGACAAATGTGGTGGGCTATGCGATGTCCGAGTAACTGACCGATGTCCATTACCTCGAATTGTCGGTGTATGAAGTTTCTAACAGGCACCGAGGAGCGCTCAGCCTTTGAGATTCCTCCACCTCCAGGATCTCCTCCTCCTCCTCCACCTCCACCTCCATGCCAGCAGCACTCGACCGTCTTGGCCAAGCAATTCACCACCCGCGGCCACGAACTTACAAGCTACACGCGAACCTCTCGACCACATAGAGGATCGGTTCACCACCGATGTACAGGGAAAGATACATTGTGCTGATGCGCACAGGTACATCATATGGTTCTGTGATGCATCGTCCCCTCTAAATAATGCATTGCCTCAGCATAGCCTTGTCCGACATGGCGAACCGTGTTCAGGCTGGTTCCAAAGGTGAGCTAGTCAAGAGTGACGTCCGGAGCAGAGCAAATCTGAGATCTCTTGTCGAGAGCTCGCAGACTCCGCGGAATTTATCCCCGTAAGGGAATAAATTTTACCTTAACCGCGGAGAATCCTTGCAAGCACCGTAACTTTTCTCATTCAAACTTTTACGTGGGTTGATAATAATAAGCATCCAGCTGTGCAAGTTCTGCGCGGTTGCAGTTAGTCGATGTTCGATTACCGATAACTGGCTAGCGAATTTTGAATCTCGAGTAAAATTCTGAAGGGGAATCCGTGCGGCGGCGAGTAAATTAATCGCAAAAATCACAGTCCCGAGTGCTCTGGGCCTCTTTGGCTTTTCGGCTTCGGGATCTACCGGGCGGCGTTTACTCGTTTACTCATTCATGCCGACGGTGGGTGCGATCAAAGGGACTCTGGACGCACCGCCGACCCGACTAATTATGCAAAATTTATACCCAACTCGGTCGTATTTACGTTTAAAACGAGCTGTGACGACGACGGTTCGTCGTTCCGTGCGCCATGAATCTGGCGAACAAGAATTTACCCCGTCGCGCGTCGTGACAAAGCTGCGAATCGAGTTCAGTAGCGGGTATCGTTTACACCGCCAATCTGAACCTATGCAGCCACTCATTTTGTCGTTCTTGTTTTCCGATTTAATTCCATCCCGGAATCTTACCTTCAGTTGAACCAGCTTCCAACTTCCAACACGACTTTACTTACAATTAGCCGTGCCTTGAGTGAGACCTCGTCTCATTTTCAAACCGAAACTCTACGCAGAGCGGGTGCCGAGATATTTCTGCAGTCGTTAGCGAAGTACCCAAACTCCGGCTGAAGATAACTTGAGAAATTTCTCGACGCATCTGATTTTGCTAATAGTCGAGGTACGCGTTTGTGTTTCTTTCGAGCTTAACTCCTCGAAAAAATCGATCTGCGAGACATTTCGCGACGTGCTTTCTCGGGAATTAGACTCCCTCGGTCATCTTGGAGATAATTCTTTCCCTCGCGGCACAAAGAGAGTCGAGACTCTGACCCCTCGATCGCGAAGTAGGCTATTTAATTATTCGAAGGGTGTGTGGGGTCATTCCGAGCAGTGACCATCAAGTCATAACGTTAAAATAACGCTTCTCGTTACGGCAACGCAGCGTTGGGGGGCCAAGCGTGAACCATAAAATTCTGTCCAGAGTCTTCGGGCATTCGAGAGCATTTCCGCCGGCCCCTTTCCCCATAAAACAATCGTAAAAGTTCACTTTCGCCGTTCAAAAATCACTGTCATTTCTGCTGGGAAGGGTGTATAAGGCTGCAGCAGATTTTGCCACAGTGAGGAAAAAACCAGGGATGAATCGAACCTGCAGGGTAGATATTTTCGCTCTTCCCGCGGTCAGACAATATAAAAATACAATCAAGCTCGACGAGCTGGACACAGGCGAGATATTCTGCCCCCGAAAAATCATATCTATAACTCATGAAAACGAGCGTATGAAGCGAATTATCACATCGCATCCCTTCGCCCCCTAATCCTGCGTTCTACTATTTTTACCCAAACGCCGCAGGACTCGCTCATCGAAAACATCTCCCTATCCTTCGTTTTTCCGAAGCTTGGAGTGGCGCAAAATAGACGGTCACGTTTGATAGTGTTTTCTTTGTTACGTTCTTAGAACACCATATACATTTTTCATTTTTTGACTTAGGATCCGATAACACTTTTTAGACCAAATAACAGCCACTCGGTTCAACTCTCAAACCAGAATAAAAATAGTAACCTAGCCGGTATCTTTCGGTCCAAAGAGTCGAGGGATGAAAAAAATGGTCAAAACCGTGACAAAATTTGCCCTCGATTTTTGGCGTAAAATTAGGTAAACACGGCGGTTCAGATTGGATAAAAGTATAAGTAAGGGTAAAAGCCAATCGTGGCTAATTTCAACGCGGCAATATTTATCTGGCTTATACGGGGATGAAATGGTCTCGAGCATCGCGGTGATTTCATCACATCGCCGCATACACGGATACGCGGTAATTGCCATGCTCTAAAACGTTCGTCGGCCCGGTGTTGCGTTATGCGAATTTCGGCAAAGTTAGGCCTCGATGCTGGGATGCGTATAGGTATTGCTGCAGGATTAGCTTTGAGCTGATGCCGCATGTACGTCCCCCGCACACACGCACACATGCCTGCGCGCAAAACCGTTACGTGTTTTTAATGTTCCTATATTTACGACCGCCATTAAAATCCAACCCAATCGGAGGTACTGAGCTGATTGGCGCGGGGTGAGCTCGCTCTGTTTGTTCGGGGGTGTCACCCCACGGCTCGGATCACCCATCACACTACGGATTAGACCAAAAATTATTAAGCCAGGGCTCGGACGATTCCAAAACTGCAGTTGATTAACGCGAATCCACCGTTTGGTTCCATCCAAAAAAAAAAAAAAAACCCCTCATCCTCGTCACCGACCGCGAAATTAACCCTTGAACTTCGTCAATTTCTGTCCTCGTTCGGCCTTCCGTCAAGTGATTCCGAAGACCCTTGAAGGTGCAGCGATGCTCAAGTTCTCGAGTTGAAAACTCGGCGAGAAGTCATTAATTGGATTCACTTGGAATGGACTGAATTAGTCGTTTAAATTGACTTCATGACTTGAGTTTCTGAAGAGAGTACGTGAATTCAAGTCACAAATATGGTGAGAAGTCGAACCGATTGGATTCACTCGAAACTAGTTGAGGGTACTTAAAATTGAGTTGACGCAGTGAATTCCGGAAGATAGATCGTGTATTTGTGATATCGTCTTCGAGTCGTCGAGTCGAAAACTTAGTAAGAGGCCAATTATTGGATTCGCTTGGAATCGGTTGAACGAGTAATTTAAATCGACCCAATGCAATCGATTCCTCAAAAGAGAATGTGAATTGAAGATATTACATTTCACCATGGTGGAAATTCATTCGAGAATGCCGAAACCCTCGGAATTCTCTTGATACTCAATTCACCGAGGAAATAGTCAAACTGCAACGAGCACTTCTAAACAGCGAAACTTCTCACCTCCGGAAGAATAGTGAATCATGGCGTTATCCGGGTCGCGTGTTCAGCATAACAGGGAAGCATTGGGTGCCGGTGAGGCTTAAATCAGACAATTAACCGCAGTGGACACTCCCGGGGAAGATAGGGGCTTGGACGGGGTTGTTATGTGATCGTTTTATAGCGTATTTAAACCTTCAGAGGGACGAGCGAGCCAGCGAACGCGAAGGGAGAGCTCCTGGACTTAATGGCAGAGTT
Source organism: Neodiprion lecontei (assembly GCF_021901455.1). Taxonomy (NCBI): domain Eukaryota; kingdom Metazoa; phylum Arthropoda; class Insecta; order Hymenoptera; family Diprionidae; genus Neodiprion; species Neodiprion lecontei. The sequence continues at coordinate 4,513,415 of NC_060263.1, read as the reverse complement.
CTGTTTTAATGGCTGTTCGAGTTGGCCAACGTTCCTTGTCGGGCTGTAGAAGCTAAGCCGTAACCCGGTAATCACGACTGTCCTTTTCGTAGCTCGAGTGCCAAAGTCTATTGTCACATTTCGGAGTCCGCGATGCGAATAGAGAGCGAACATTCGATATCTCCCCTCTTCGTCACGGTTCGAATCCTGTCACCCGGTTGCTGATTTTTTCACCCGGTATACGAATTTCATCGAAAACCCCCAAACAGCGGGAACTTTATCGCTGAAAATAATGAGCATTAAAGAAACAAAAAAAAAAAAACAAACGGTGATGACCCGAAGATCGACCGAACTATGAGCCTCAAACCGGCGCTGTTAAAATATCTGCGAACACATCCGGTGCCCCCCCTTCAACCCCCCGCGAGTCCGGCCACCCTTCGAGGCCGGAGGGTTTCGGACACGAACCCCGAAAGGGTTGGGCGAATTGCCAGAGGCTGGACATCCCATTACCTTGCTAAGCGCTTCACCCAATAAGGGAACGAAACATTTTATATCCCTGTACGAGTGCGACTAGCGCTGGCGTGGCAGGCCTCATTACCATAAACGTAACTCTCTCGCTCTCTCTCTTTCTCTCTTTCCCTCCCTCTCCCGCTTGCTCGGCGGGTCCCGAGTTCCGTATCAAATTTTGGTCGAGAGCCAAACTCCGGGCTGCTGTTCGGAAGAATTTGGCAAACGAGGAACGGAGAGCCGGTTCTTCCATTCGCGGTAGTGAACGTGGGGAATTATAATATATTTCAGCGATGCTTCTACTTCAACAATTTATATCCCCGGATGGGTTGAACCGATCGAGTATACCTTATACTTCTCTTGCGGTTCTTCTACTGCGCGATCAATCGTATGCATTACTGCAGAGAAGAATAAAAATATAACAGGAAAAAAGAAAAAAACACGTTTCAGTCGAGATGGAGATAAATTCATTCGCTCGTGTTTTTTTTTTTTTTTTTTTTTTGGAGGGATCGAGAAGAGAGGATCCGTTTCATGAGTTGTAATTTTAATTTCATTTGTAACGAGATTAGTAAATTAGGGGTGCGCAGGACGGACGGATACACAAGTTTGAAATTGACGAGCACTCAATGCGGCCAGGAAGTTCCAAGATCCTCATCGGCACTCCGGTGATTATCGAATAATTGATTAACCGCGACTTGACAAATCCGAGAAAATCACTTATTCCCTTCCTGCCGTTCTGTCGCCCATTCGTTTCTTCTTTCTTTCTTCCCTTCTTCCCTTTTCCAAAGAGAGAGTTCGAATAAGGGAAAAGAGATATTACAGAGACTGTGAGAGAGAGAGAGGGGGGGGAAAGAGGGAATTCTCCATGGTTCGGATGTCGGGGGAGTAGCTGCGCCGCCTTGTCGCTGGTAAAAGGTAAACTTTTAATTTATTTAAAACCCTGAAACCAGGGGTGGAGTTTCTCCCTTCCCCAACGTTGATCCGCGTTAACCTCTAATGAATTTTTATTCAATCCCGGAATTACCCCGAAAAAAACGAAGAGAAAGTAACAAGTGAGAAGGTGTGTACCTACGCAAAAAAAAGGAACCCCCGTGAATGGATCGCGTTGATGTCGAAGGTGGTGGATAGCCAAGGAACTGCTGGATCGAATTGATTAATTTCGGGCTCGAGGGAAGCCTGATTATATTATACACGTATACGTATCGACAATAAGCTACCAGGCCTCGTCGAAGCCTCGATATTGAAAATTCACTCCGCACCCCCGCGAAGCTGTTCGTAAGCTAAGCTGTCGTGTTTCCTGAACGCAACGACACTCTCTTCTCTTCTCATCTCCAAACTTCTTATTTCTCTCTACTCGACGGTGAAAAATTCGCCAGCTGCGTCTGCATGCCGGAGTGTCTCGTCTCTTCGTTTAACGAGATCAAAGCTGCGCTCTGCGCAAACTTAGTTTCTGCGCTCTCTTCGGTTACGCAGACTGCTGAACTGCACCGCGAAGCAGCCATCGGGACGTCGCCAAACGACCATCTGTTTTTCACTCTGCCTCTTTTCCCCCTAGAGCGTACAACATCGCGGAATATTAATGGTAGCCGGGCTGCGCCTACCTTGCTCTACGGATCGTCGACTCGCTATGTAGAGCGGATCACCCGTACCCACCCCCGAATTTTTTACCACCGGGTAATCATTTTATTTTCGGCCCAACGCTGCGCGGAACGTTCGAAAGTCATCATCAGGTCGCATAATTCTCGTTACAGCTGTTTCGAGAGGGAGAAACTGTCGGGAAGAGCTACAAGTGAGCGTGTGTTTGTAAAAAATGAGAAAAAGAGCGAAAAAAATAAAAAAACAGAAACGGAAAGTGCACGATGAGGGGATACTTCGATTCCAACCGAGTTAAATGAGCAGGCGGCAAGCCGAGTCCCGCATTGAAAATAGCCTCCCTTCTTCTTTTGACAAGCAGAGATGAAAGACACGCATTAAAACACGTCTCAGTGGCATTTTTCATCCGCTTTCGTCTCCTCCCACTTTGGATCGGTACTCCATCCAGTTTCCCGCACTGGCAGAATTACTCGGTTAGTTAATTAATGAAATGCAAACTTGGTCCCTCTTGCACCGATGTTTGTTGGAAAAAGTTCAGTAGAGATAGAAAGAGAAAGTTCGTCTTGTGACGTTAACGAATCCTGCTCCTCGTCTTCGCGAGTTTGCTTCCGAAATTCCAAGTGGTAAGAAAAGTGGATGGGTAAAGGTTGAATAACCGGTAAAGTATACAGCTTTCTTCCTGTCTTTCTCAGAGCGAAAAACGCAGCAGTGCTTTTTTGCCCGTTATCAATCAGTAGCGTAGTGCATGAGAAAAGCTCTCTCGCCACATCGAGCAAAACCGTTGTGCAAAAATTCCGCAAGTAGCATGATATTTTTGTCGTTGGTTTAATGAGAGCCTGGAGGACATATCCGGCAGCAGGAGGTAAGGGGAGAAAAGAGGTTGTGAAATTTTTCGGCAAGAAACGCGGTAGATTTTTGCTCCTTCGCTCCATTTTTCAATTAGGCGAAAAGTAACCGCCGCTGCTGTTGTTCCGCAGGACAATGCGGGGTGTAGAGTTTGAGATGCACCTAGAGTTCTTGGTCTCACGGAACAAAAGCTTGAGCTGGAATGAGGCTGAGTGTCCGAGCTACTTTAAGGCACCGGTGCACAGCTCCAGCTCAACCCTCGAGATAAAAGTTGTGTTTTGTCGGGGGATGGTCTGCACTGACGGAACGTGGTTTTGCGGACCGCGATGGATGGCCCAACTTCCAAGCGACGGTTCACCCCTTTTTTTTTCATAGCCACACGTTACAAGCTCTTGCTCGTTCCCTCGACTCCCTGACTGCCGGCAATTTGTGCCGTGGGAATACGGTTGCATGGTGCATCACTTTTTCAAATAGCCCATGATGCGATTCCGCAAACTCGACTTTGTACATACAACGCTTTCGAAAAATGAAGGAAACGGTGGAAGAAGAAACTCCGAAGTCGATGCGATTTTTCCTTACAGGCGATTCACTTGAAATTTTGTATGCACAGGTTTTTGGGGTCGCTGATTACGAATCTGAACTTGGAATTAAAAATGGCGGATCCAATATGGCGGTCGTAAATTCAAAAAGTTATTTGATTTTGATAAATTATTACGTTACATGGTTTTTCGAGTCATTGATTACGAATCTGATTTCGATATTCGACGATTCAAAATGGCGGATCCGATATGACGGACAAGCGAAAACAAGATAAGAAAATTTTTTGCCGTGTATTGGAGTTTGTGTAAAAATTGCCATTGGCAGAAAATGTTTTTTCTTTCGTGGGAAATTAGGAATTTCGACCATTTCTTTACATGTGCTATTTTTGCAGTGTACAAATAACTAAATATTATTTTTTTTTCAGATTTAGAAATATTTGAGCGACCATGTGGAACTGAATAACTCGGCAGTTTGTTACCAAAAATCTAGTTTAATAAACGAAAAGCTGCAAAAACAAAAGCTGCCAATCACGACTGAGATCGTCCGAAGCCCGTTCAATAAAATGGACTCTTTTTTTTCGTTCCTCGATCGAAATTACTTCAATAATATTATACAGTCTCGCGGGCGCCGATAGAAACGTGGCTTCATTCACACAGCTTTCACCGTCTCAAAACTTACCATCAGAACGATCGATGCCCTTGTCTAATTCCTGCGTTTCTAATTCTTGGCTGTCCTTATAAAATAAAATACGAGCGAAGAACGACTCGCGACTTTCCAATTGCAATCAATCCTCGAAGCTCGATCCTCGTCACGGATATCTCGTAGTTTTCGAATTCGCATCGCTTTTTCCTCAATCCAAAGAATTCCAATGTCAATCAAATTCTCTTTATTCAAAAATGACATCGACCATTGAGTTTGAAGAGGTTAAAAACATGCCGTTATCGTGTCGCACTTTTGGTTTCTTCTCCATCTAAAAATCCTTCTACCTCTTTTCCCTCCCTTCTTTTCGCTCTCCCCCCTCCCCCTCTCTCGCTCTTTCCTTCTCCTTCGCTTTCTCATCCCCCTTGAGTGCTGCCTGAAGCACGGCTCGAAGCTGCCATAGTATTTGTTATTCCGCTCAACAATGGCTGGAAACTTTGTTACCAAACTCTCAAACTGGCCCTGACTGATTCATAATGCCGACCGATTAGCATTCAACTATTTGTACCCACCTCTAACTACCATCCAACTCCGTATAACTCCTATATATAATATACATAGATACATAATATATACATCAAATATAAGTAAACCTCGAACAGGCGGTTACGTTTAATTGTAACGTGATTAGTATTGTCCGCATATTTGTTATATAACGTTCCACGGCTATTGAATTCCCTTATTTCCTCATCGTGCAGTCCGCATTGTATCATGCAGCTGCTGCACTGGCTCTATGGTGATTCAAAAAACAAAAAATATATATATATATATATATATGTGTATAGCGAAAAGAGTTAAATAAAACAACAAAAAATCAATATCGGTGAAATTCTCGTTATTAATCGACAATCTATACTCGGGATGTATAGCGATAGTGATCAGAATTTAATACACGAATTGTAAAAACCGTTGCCGAAAGCTCGTTCATGTGCGAATATACAATGCGTTATATTTGTGTGCAAATACTCTTTTCAACCACGCATTGTATTACATTAATATTAACGAGCTGCATGTTTCGGACGAATTAATTAAACCGCAGGTGAGTAAACTTTGAATTTTAATTCCTCGGGCAATACAGCGTGGGTTAAAAAAAAAAACAAAAGAACAAAAACAAAAAAAAAAAAATAGCTGTGTCTGCCGATTGTGATTTGTTTAAAAAATTATACATCATCGGGATGCAAAAATTGAATCGCTCGACTGTAACTATTGAAAAAAATGAAATATCTGCAGGAAAAAATGAAGAAGAAGATATATAACAGCATTGAAATTTGATGACATTTTTTTAACAGAGGTCGATAGGTCGTGCAGTTATTTTTAAAATTGGCCGCACCCTGAGCCAGCAGGCTTGTACTTGGCTGAAATGGTATATCTTTACCACCGTATAGAGACGGATAATACCTGGTCTCGAGAATGTGGTTGCAGTGATAGATGCCCTGAGCTCACGCTACTACTCATAGTTTAAATTTCGCGATAGTTGAACGCGCGCAGTGCTAATGGACACACCTATAACATCGCGTTAAATTTAATGGATCTTTCAGCATCGTCGGTGGTGGGCCTCGTTTGATCATTAAATCACGGTACAAGTGTTTATAAGTTTTCAGAAAAGCTTTTCCGCAGCTTTCTGCGTAAGCCTGATTTTTTACTTCCATCACCTTTTATCAGAAGTTCAAATTTTTTACTTTCATCACACTTGACTGAGTGCTTCGCGATCAGTTTTTTTTACTGAATTTCAGTAAACTCAGTAACACGATGAAAAAAATTTTCAGATAAGTCGATGCGATTTTTGAAATTGGAAATGTAGTTGAATTAATTATTCACTGTAATTATACATATAGTTGTAAATACAAAGGCTTTATATATGTATACTTACTTATGTATGTTTTTTTATTTATTTCAAGTTAAATTGGACCTTGACAAAAATTTACCACATCACCAACAACAAATCGTCGCAATAGTTACAAGAAAATATAGTACGAGTGAGCAACAATGAAAAAGAACAGTAAATTATGTTAGGATTTCTGGCAAGATCTGAAATATGAATTTGAATTTTCTACCCAGAATTCATTTTCAATTATGTTAAAAACAAAAAAAATTAAATATATACATATTTAATAGATACAAAGACCGTATAATGCGTAACTACTCGTAACTAAAATTTTCTCTCATTGCTCGCGTTTTCGTTTCCTGCACACTTTTTGTTCCCGTTTTTCTAGCGCGAATTAAAAATTAGGGATCCTTCCGCTTGATTCTGGCCGCGGTTAGTTGGGGTATAAAATCCTTATCGCAGGTGTCGTTACCATACGAATGTTCCACTAACCGAGGTCTAATCTCGATAAGACCCTCGTCAAGCGCGCTGAAATACAGAGCATACGCAATAAAAGCAAAAACAACCATCGCGGAAATTTCTCCATTTGGATTCATATTCTCGTCTCTTCCGCTGGCTGCTGCATTCCCAAATTAATGCAAATACCAAAATCTCATGTGTCACTGTTGTCTGTCTTATTGAGAAAATTTTTGTTTTGGTTTTCTGGTGAAACATCCTCACGGTATTATTATTATTATTATTATTGTTTTTATTATTTGTAAAATCGATTTTTACTTATAAATTCTTGGGATGGAGTTGAAGTTTTGAATTTGAAAATGTCAGAAGGTGCCTAATTCCGAAATATTTGTTGTCAAACTTGAAGTAAAGAAATTAAACTTTGACGAATCAACAAAGTTTCGAATGTTCGGGAGTCCGATGACTAAAAGTTCCGAAATGCTAGTTTTCGAAAATTGAAGTTACGATAGAGTAAATTTCGGAAAAATAAAATTCCCGATAGGGAAAAATTCCGAAAAATGAAGTTTCGATTGAGCAAAATTCTGAATTCTCAAAATATACTCACACAGCGTAGTTGACTCAACGAGTGGGTGTAAAAAATTGGAAAAACAGAGAATCGAAATGACAATGATTCCGAACGTGAAAATATCGATAATCCAAAACAAAGAAAGATCAAAGCGGTGAAATTTCACAAATTCACAGAACTGAAAATATTCGATCAGTCGGAATTTCGATGTTTCAGATTTTTAAACTTTCTCATTTTCGCACTTTGACTCTCCGATCTCGGACCATTCGAAACATTGATGTTTCGTCAAAGTTTAACCTTCTTCACCTCAAGTTTTGCCAGAAAAAAATTCGAAATCAATCGCTTTCGAAACTTTTCAAATTTGGAATTTCAACCCCACCCCAAATCATTAACTTTTGTTCCCGTACAACGTAATGCTAAAGATTTCCAATAATTCCGAGTCTCTCGGAGCGGAATTTTGTTGAAAAATTCTGCCTCTTCTTCCCTTCTCCCGCGATGAGACGATACGTTGATAAATTAGAGAAGCGGTTTGATACACGATGAACTGTGTCGAGTTTGGTAAACGGGGGCTCGCCCTGGGCTTGGCAAAGCAATAGATTGGGTCTTTGTTAAGTACCTTGAGGGGTGGCTATTCGTCGGGGCGATATGCAAACGACAAAGGGGAGAGAGAGAGAGAGAGAGAGAGAGACAGAGAGAGAGAGAGCGAGAGGCGAGCCCCGAAGATCTCTCCCCTCTCGACTGGAGAATCGAATTTGCGGACATCTGATCAAATTCGTTCGCCAAATAGATCATATGCCTCAAAGCCCCGTCAGCCGCGTAGTTCGATACACGGAGCAGCAAGGGATTCTGGGTGAGGGTGGGGGGGTGGGATCTGGTATAAATGAAGTTACACGAACACGCATACACACAAAAATTCTGGCCGAGGTATCCACGGAATGTATTTTTATTCAAATATCGTTTCGTCCCTTTCTTTCCTTTTTTCCTCCTTGTCGTTCGGGGGTTTTTGTCTCCTTCGGGGAAAATGCTTTTTGCGTTTTTCACTTTTCACCCGGGCGGCCAAGAAGAGGATAGAAAAAAAAAGCTCACGCTGCCGTTACGTTTACCCGATCGGTTTTATACACACCGTATAATTCGAGTTTCTCGTATAGGCGTATCGATTTCGCATATATCTACCACAATGCATACTGGTTCTGTACACACACCTACTACTAACAACGCTTTATCGTTGTTCGTATCTTTTCTGTCTAGACTTCAGCTTTGAGCCGTTTTAACGACAAACTTAGGAGTAACTCAAGCTTTAACTTCTGCGCTTATTTTTCAGTCAACCAGCCGTCACCAAACGACAAAATGTCGAATTACCTGGCAAATATCCGAACCTCAGGTTTTCCACTCGCTTTCGCTAATTGCGAAACTATAATTTCACATCGGAGTAGCTTAGTAGAACATTCGTATATTTGACAATACATCGAATATCTTCTTTCGAGTTTAAGCAATTTAATCAAGTACCTGCGTTAAATCGACTAGAATTAAAAAAAAGAAAAAACTAACGACTGATCGTTTCATTAGAAATTGTTTCCACTCTTCTTGCTGTCTAGCAATACGTTTGGAGCGGCGAGACTTTGGTTGTTTTTTTTTTTTTTCTTCTTCAGCGAGAACCCCTTGCAGTGAAAACAATTAAATGGAGAATCTCCAGCGAGTTAAGCTCTCTAACACTCGACTAAAACTCGCAAGAGGAACTTGCAATAGTGAGGAAAGTGGAGTTTGATTTGTTACCGAAGTCCGTGTCAGTGGTTCAGTGCAGTGCGGATCGTGCAGACGGTGGCGTCGCGGCGCCCGAGCGTCTCGAGGATATCGTCGTCGCGACGGAGCGTGACGTTGCTGCGCTACCGTGTCACTTCCCCCTTTCCACCAGATCATCGCCGACTGCGGAAAGATAACGGAAATGCTTAAGGGTCCGGGTAATGCACGTAGGTACGAGTAGTCGGTTGAAAAGGTCGGTGAACCGTGGAAATTTACAGCTTGACGACCAATTCAAGTTCAATTTGATTTTTTGTTGTTTTTTTTTTTCAAAATTTTTAATCCAAAGTATACTGAGAAAATTTTCATTTGTTACAGTAACTAGAAAAATTGAGTGAAACAGGTATCGTTGAAAAAGCTGTTTGAATATTGTTGGAATTACGAAAAACGAGGTACGCCTAACCATTTTGCGCTATCGTCGATCCTTTTTTGGTTATTGCAACGCAAAATCAGTTTCTGAGGTTTACTCTACTTTTTTTGGCTAAGCAAGGCTTTAAAATCAATTTATTGTTACATAAGCATTAAATTTTCGGAACAGTTGCGAGAAAATATAACAACAGCGATCGTAATGAGAAAGAATACCAACGTATACTAGACTTTCCGGTAACGGCTAGAAAACTAATTTTCATTTTCTACCTAGAGCTATATTTTTCGATTGTCGTAAAGAATGAAAATAGTTAAGGACTGAGCGTTAACCGGAACTAAAAATTTCTCTCAGTGTACGTTTTTCTCGGTGAGATTTGTTGTTATTTTGAAAACGGTTAAACCGATTCTCTTCAAATTTGGAGGCAGTATTTTTGGATCGTTTATCTTCTTTGTCACGATGCAAAGTTTCCATTTTTGATTATTTTGACAATACGGTTGCCGTTCAAACTTTGAATTTGATGCTTCGCCAAAAGTTTACCGTCTTATAGTTTAATGTTTGGGAAAAAAAAAAAAATTGCAATTTAAGGAAAGGAATTCTGGCAAATCAGATAATCTTCAAGGCTCATAGACACACATTTGTTCCCGAGGAAATAGTGGGGAAAATGCACCGCAACTAGTTTTCTCAATGGAAATATAAATTCTTTTTCTCTCTTGGCCTGCGCGTTGGTCCGTTTTGTATTTAAGTATTATCGGCAAAGCTTGCAGGAAAATACTCGACCAATTGTTTCACTTTGATCTGCGCCGTCCGCAGCCTTGTAAAAAAAAAGTAAAGAAAGGAGGAATTCGAGAGGTAAAGAAAGGGAAAGAAAATCCCCACGTAATGTTTTTCTCCCATTTTATCTAGCCCAAGTTTCTAAGGGAGAGTGAGAGAAAGGGAGAAAAAAAGAGACGCAGAAAAACGCTAAACAAAGCGGCGGAAATCTAAATTACATTTTCTTCTCGAGGGCCGTTCGGCAGTGACTTTGGAAGAAAGAGAAATATTTTCATTTCGACCGTTAGCTCGAATGTTTCTTTGTTCTTTCGCTTCGAATCTCGTCTCGTTACCAACTCGTTTTCCCATTCTATTCCGTTACTATGACCACTTGGAATAAGGATCGATTCTACAAAAATCAATTCTAAAAAATCTAATTCGACAGACTCGTTTCTACAAAAAGATTTTTCTTCAAAAAATTTTCCTACAGAAAGGAATTCGAGATTCACATCAGAAATCAATCTTGCATGAATTATTCTACAGCAGAATTGTTCGACAGAATATTTTCATCATACACGGATTATTTCTGATTTGAATCTCGAGTTCGTTTTTGCAGAAAAATATTCTGCAAACCAATTTTCCTGTAAAAAACATTATGCAGAGAAATTTTTCTTTAGAATCGAACCGCATTATGCGGTTGAAAAACTCACCAAGACATCCATTCTTATGACGTCTCGTCAATTTGTGTTTGTCTGCGGAAAAAGGAAGCGATTTTTTCCGAGGGTGCATCCGCACAGGTCGTTTTCCGGCTAAACATTCCAGATTATTCTACGACTCGTTGAACGTGTTTGCACCCAGTTCGTCGAATCAATTTTACCAAGAGCTGGGATCAAATTTCCCGCGTTCATCTCTCCGTGGTATAATCATCAAACAGTTTAATTCGCCCGCAATAATTTCAGGAATTTCTCCGGCTCGAGTGGCTCTATATTCTCATTCCAACTCGAGCGGCTTGCCACTGATGGTTTCGACATGGATAAACGGTACGCAACGCATCGATTCACCCTGACCAAAGTACGCATATATGTTGAAAATTGAGAAATAACTAGCGGGACGAAACTGAAATTCGAAGTATGTAAACAAAATTTGGAAAATTCTCAAATTTATTTGCAAACTGAGAGAAAACTTGTATCCAGGAAAAATAAAGTGCCAAAATTTCAAGTGAATCCGTTTTAGAACAGGATTATAAATTTCACAAAATCTGCAGAAAGTAATTTTGCAAATCTTTGTTTTTTTTTGCCAATTCAATGTGTAGGTGAAAAATTGTGTAAATTTTATTCATCGATTTGATATTGGACTCTATACGGATATTGGAAAGTTTTTAAAAGCGTGGCGGAATATATATATATTATATATTTCTTATGCAACAAAAAGAATGAGGATGCAGAAGTAGAATTTCTGAACAACATAAAAGCGTTAGAGAATCGAATTTTAAAAAATGCAAGAATTTGATTCGCAGAATTTGAAAATGTGAAAAGTCGATATGAAGGTCAGAATGCGAAACAATAAAATCATATAAATAAATATAGAATAATGTATACATTGTAACTCTAATTCCACCGATTCTATTTATTTCGGCTCTTCATACTTTACTCGCACTGCTACAGATTTTAATTTTTATATATTTATACTTTGTAAATTTTTAATAAATTGAATTTCCGCCCAGCTAAAAATTCGCCGTATAATGCAACTATTCAAACTCTTGACTCCGACGCGTTAAAAAATTTTCATCCAAGTTTATAATTGGTATAAAATAAATTTCACAACAATATGGGACCTTGTTATATTATCCAATTAATACGGCGTAAGTTTTTTCATTTATTTTTTTTTTTTTTTCTTGCAATGTGGCAAATTCAGATGGTAATTGGAATTTGACTGCCTCGAGCATTTTATTTCTTTCAGGGCAAGGCTCGGAGTGAGAATTGAATGTGTAAGGTTCAATATTGAACCGATTCGGGGTTTGCGTAAAAACGATTCGTCGTGTCGTTTGGATGGGGGGGGGGGGGGGGGGGGGGGAAATATAATTTAAAACCGAGACCGAAGCTGCACGATCAATCATCACGAGAAGCTTGCCAATCAGGTAGATTGGCCATGTACCGAAATAGTTTTTCTCCGAGTAGCGCCTAATTTTGCGCCGAGTTTAGGTCCCGTTCCAATTCAGGATCTGGCACAGTATGAGCTTTAAATTCTCCGTGGTTAAATTTTTTCCTCTCTCTCTCTCTCTCTCTCTTATTTCTTTTTTCCGCCCATTTTGGACCAGAGTCCAAGTAGCCAAAATGACTCGCGTGGCCCAGCCGAACAAAGAATCGTATTTTTAACCTTTTACTGCAGAAGCATGTGTGCGCAGAGGTTTCGTGTGTCGCATGCACGGTTAAAACCCCGTTGCCTGCGTATACCGCAGATGTTACGAAACCCCCTTAACAAATTTTATGTTGTGACATTAAAGAGAAATACGGCCAGTTTTAAGAGTTTGTGCGGCTACGCCCGCCTCGCCCCCGCTTCGACCCCTCGCTTTGGTTACGCCAAAGCCCCCTTCGAACGTACCCGGAGTTTGTAATCTTTGTTTAAAAATAATACTTCATTCCACTCCCCCCTGGCCCCCTTCCATAAGCCAGTATTTTTTTCCGTTTCTAATTATTACAGGACTGCAGGTGACATATTTTTATTTTATTTGTTGTACGATAATTGGAAGGATCATTTTTTTAAATACATTCTCGTGTTATATTTTCCAAGGGATCGCTGTTGGTTGAGATTTTGATACAGAGTTGGTAAATATTTTTGTGACGAGATATTTTTTTTTTTTTTATTTTTTTTATTTTTTGGCATTTGGAGACGGTAATCTTTTTCTACAATGTTAAAACGAGTACTTTTTAATAAGAAGATTTACTTCAACGCGAATATAGTTTTGTTGTTTTTTATTCGCTTCTTGTTAAAATACAACACAATTTACTCGAAGAAATGTATTCTGTATTTTTCGATTTTAGAAAATGATTTTTTTACACACGGTGAAATAGTTTCGTATAAGATTTTTTTTTGTAAATTTATATCCGAAATATTTGACCATAACCGTCGATAAGATGTACAATTTTTTTCATCTGCTAAGGAAAAAAATCTTTCACATTTCAAAGAAGAAAGGAGCAAACAGAGTGAAATCAATTAAAAATGTATCAAATTATTACATTTTTCTTCTTCTTTTACGTTGCGATTAGAAGCCTCATCTCGAGAAACTTAAGCCCTCCAATTAGAGACACAAAAATAAATTCATTGAAATTATCAAATATGTAAAGCGAATGAAATTTTCTTTCTTTCAAATTGAAATCAACGTGACTTTACTTAATCTTGGTTCGCACAACTTTGTTGGATGAAACGACGTGAAACCGTATAAAAAAAAAAAAAAAAAAACACTTCTTTGATCGCCGTTATTATTGAATCCAGAAAAATCCTTTCACCGCGTGTGAAATTTTATCTTTCGAAGTAGAACGCACCGATATTTCGTTCAGACGCATCACGGGCCTGAACGCTTCGAGTGTTCGACACACGTCCGGCATTAAAATGTGTGTGTCTGTGCGTAAACGTTCCGGCGACTCGGTTCCCTGGAAGTAAATCTAATTTTGCAATAATTTATCAATTAGCTTAAAAACAACCCTTTGTCGCAGCGCAGCCCTGACGCCACTTTGGAAAACGGGTACCTTATAGAATCCCCTTTACTCCTTCCTGCCTCTCTTCGTGCCCACCGTGAGTAAACTAATTACCAACGAAATGACGGAGACGTGCTTCAACTGTTGTGCGTGCTCCGCTTTGTCCCGGCATACCTCTACCTATGTACACGTTATACCATCGTGCATTTTCCCTTTCGAACCTCGGAGCTTCAGCCCGCGAACCGTTTATTAGATCCTGCATTTTTCATCCATCCACTCGCGCCGAGGAGCCAAGTATTTATTCATCAGCCATTGATCCTGTTCTACGGATTTCAAATCACGAGCCAAGAGTTTTGTTCGCGAATATTTTCCAACGATTCCAAGTTACCTGCTCATATTCGTTAAGAAAATCGCACTTTAGACAGCGTTCGAAATGGGGACGTGCGGGACTGAAGATTCGAATTTGAAAAGTTCCGGAAGTGCCTAGTTTGGAATTATTTGGTGGCGAAGTTTGAAGTAAAGAAATAAAATTTACGTAACAAAAAAGTTTCCCGACGGCTCAAAGGTCCGAAATGCAAGATTCCGAAAATTCAAGTTACGATAGAGCAAAGTTCTGGAAAATAAAGTTTCGATAGAGTAAAGTTCCGAAAATTGTAATATATATTGACACAGCGTAGTTTACTCGATGAGTGGTCGTAAAAAATAACAAAACTCGAAAATCGGAACGACCACGATTCCGAACGTAAAAATATCGAAAATCCAAAACAAAGAAAGATCAAAGTGGTGAAATTTCACCAAGCCATAAATTCACAGAACTGAAAATCTTCGCACTTTCGTAACTTTGACTTCTCGGAGTTACGCCCTTTCGGAACTTTGCACTTTACTTTAAGTTTCGCCATCAAAAAATCGAAATTTGGCGCTTTCGAGACTTTTCAAGTTCGAAATTTCAATCCCACCTCTTGAAATGTTTTACGAAATTGGTTAAAAATAACTAAATACTTCCCTACATTACCCTGAGTTTCAACAGAATAAATTTAAAGACTAAAGCATAAAATTATACGTAAATTTTTGCAAATCGTTCGAAATTCAATTCAATTCTTACATATTCTGCACTCATAAAATTTGATCAAGAAGATTTCACTCAAGAAAAATTTATCCTCCACATTTTTCCGCTTCAAATTTCAACTCTAATTCAGTGTATAACGTATATTGTCAAATTTTGAAAAACGGTAAGAAACGATATACCGTAAATTTTTTAATCAAAATTTTTCAAAGCACGAGTATCTTTCGAAACTGTGATTATAGCGTCCGCTAAAAATTATAACGGGGAATAATAAATAACAGGAAAATCTGAAACTACGACGAAACATATCTTGTTGAAATACGACCGAACTGGACGCGACTGCGAAGAGGAGGAAGACATCGATCATGAGGGGGGAGGGGGGGTTGACTCTACGGTGAGTTTGGCGAACCGGTCAACCCCCATAAATATAAGAATTACACACGGCGTTTCCTCGAATGTAAATATTTGCCGCATGCAGGCTAGGGCCTAATACTGAAATACGGAAAGCTTCTTCAGAAACAAGGCTTCGCAGCTCGAATTAGTTTCGGTATAAGAGGACAACTCGAAACGAGCTTTGGGGATGGTTTTACCGGGGTAATATATATTTCTAGATCCGTATCTAAATGATCCTGCAGGATGCCTCCCTTCCCTGCCGGCTAACTTCCTGATAATTAGACCCAATATGCCGTACTGCGTCCTGGCCAAATGCTTTTATCTTTTATTGCCCGACGTTCCGCCATATTTTTTTTTCTCTCTTTATTTTTTTTTTTTTTTTTTTTTTTTTATCTCTCGCGTTTTTGTCGGTTTTTTTTTTTTTTTCTCTCGTGCTTCTTTACGACTGCTCGTTTTTACGCGCAATTATACGACTGTGATAATTACGTGATTTGTGCCCCCCTCCCATTTAGTTCCGCCGAGGAAAAAGAACGCGAAAATATTCTCGACACTTTGTGCGTGATTAAAACTAATCTTACACCTTGTTCCACGTTACATCTTCATGTATTTATGTACGTATCTAGAAGAAGAAAAAAAAAAGAAAAATGGACAGGGTAGAGAATAAATCGCGAAGAAGAAGAAGAAGAAGAAGAAGAAGAAAAGGAAAAAGAAGTGTGTGTAAAAAAAAAACTAGCCTTTGCTTATTTCATAATAAGCCCGAGAGGGCGGAGTGTATAATATTAAACACGACACTGGATGCTGGATCTTTTTATACGTGATGAGTTCGCCGTTAGGATTTCGAGGAAACGGCCAGGCGAGAGGTATAAGAAAGAAGAGGTGCAGCAGGTGGGAGAGGAGGAAATAAAGCGGAACGAAGAGGGATGAAGAAGAGCCGCTGCTGTTGCAGCATCTTGTCGTGGGTGGCGTTATTTGCACGGGGAGGAAGGAAGAGGCAATTGCCACCCCTACGACTCATAATACCGTTATTTTTATTAAGTTTTTCTACCCAGTAAAGTAACTCATATTCCCTCTTACTCCCCGAATCCCGGTTCCATGTTAGGTTAGCTATAGCCTGTTATACTCGCCGCCATTGCGTGAACGTATACTTTTGGAAAAACGTGTATTACCAGAATTATTTCGTAATCTCGATGTATCAAAGACCAACGTTTCATTCTTGCAATGCAATTACGTGCGATATAATTCGTCGTTAGATTGAATTCGCTCGTCATCCCCTCCTCCATGAAACAAGAAAAAAAAAAAAAAACATTAAAAAAGTTCAGAATTTCGTTAAACTTTTTTTTTTCCTAGACCTCGGAAACGTTTAAAGAACCAGATCGGGGGCTAAAAAGGGTTTAAAACGATTAAAAGGCGATCAATGAAGAAGACAAACGAATCAAATAAAAATAAACAATCTTGCACCGCTTAATTTCACTCCGTTTCGTTGACATCACAGTTATTCCCGTGATTTGCGGAATGAATATTTCTATCCAGCTCGAGTGTCCTCATACGTGAAACTTTCACCCCGCGGTCTATACATATATATATTTTTTTTCTTATCCCTCCCCCCCCCCCCCAGCCGCGTCATTTTCCGGGGGTGAAGCAGGGTGGAAAACGGTCTCAAGTATCCATCGAGAGTTTCATTCGTTTGCCGGTCGATCGTCGAACCCGCAGCATCGAGTTTGAAAATAATGAGCCTTAGAAAAGAAAAGAAACAAAGGGTGAAACGGGGGTAAAGAAAAATCTTACCTCACCTTCTCGGTTTCGGTTCGGGATGGGGTGGATAAAAAAAAAAAAAGAAATAAAATAAACAAGAGTAAAGAAAATCGCTCCTCGAGGAGAGAGAAAATATAAGCAAGGGATCGTGATTGCGATTGGTCTGGATGATACTGTTCAATGTTGTTTATGTACAGGTGTAACACTAATGCCTACGTGAACATGGGTGAAACACGGTCGCGGGAACCAGCCGCCGTGAAATAGAGACCCTTGAACGTTTATTCGTCTGGGCGTATCGTTGAATTAAGGGGGGGGGGGGGGGGGGGGGGGGGGGTTGGAAAGGATCCGGCTGCCTTTGTTGTTTTCAAGAGATGCCGAGACTGCACTTTCTCGCTCTCCGATGTAAATAATTGTCCATTCGCTTCTTCGTCGTAGGAATAAGTTTTTGAAAAAAAAAAAAATAAAAAAAAAAAAAAAACAGTTCACCCGATCGTGATTGGACGTTTTTTTTTTTTTTTTTCTTTCGTGCAGGTAAATTTTGTAACGTAAATGTGTAAAAAATTAGTGAAAATGTGAACGATGTTTATGTTTATCATCTTAAAACGAATATAATATTTTATTATAAATGTTGGTGTCTCAAACATTTCTTTTGTTAAGGTATATCCTGCACAGGGGGGGAGGATTTTCTTTCTCTGCAGTTTCCGTCGTATAATAACTTGAATGAAAATAAAATGAACGAGCCACTCTTTCTCTATCTCTCTTTCTCTCTCCTCGGAGACGACGGCCGAGTTGCGGTATTATCGTAATAAGAGAACCGCGGGAAGAAAGATTCTCTCTCTCTCTCTCTCTCTCTCTCTCTCTCTCTCTTTCTCCGCGTCTAGCTGGTATAGAATTATACATTATAACCTGAGTGCGAGTGAAATTAAACGACAGAATTACTTTTTATATCGTGAATACCTCCCCCCTCCGCGTTGCAGCCTTGGGGTATTAAGTGCTGTTGGAAGGCGGGCTTTGTCGCACCCTATGAGCTTTTAATTTTAACCCCCCCCCCCACACTCTCCATAAATTATGATAGAGAAATTACCTTGCCTTTTTCAAATATCGTTATCTCACCTGTCTGGGCGAGAAAAGAATATCACAAAAAAAAAAAAGAGAATCAACTGAAAACTGAAAACACTGAGGGAAAAATATCAATATCGTTATTAATACGTTACAAAATTTATTATATATTTGTTCGAAACCAACGATTTTTTCGCTTTTTCATAAATTTCAATGAAAATTTCATGACATTAATTTTTCACCCTTACGTAAAGTCAAGACTTTTTTTATTAAAATTATTCCGTTTCGAACAATTAACCCAGAAGAAGTTTGTATTTTTTTTATTTTTTTGCTTTGTTTCTTCTTTTCTAACTTGCAATATCATTCTGCAATTAAGACAATCGGTGACTGTCTTAAAATCGGATGTTGTAACGAATATATTACAGAGCGTCGAGGGTGTAAAAAGAAAATTGTAATGCAGTATGAGCGGTCACATTAATTAAGATGAAAGTTTTTTAATTCAACTTCGTCGTATATATGCATGTATGTGAATATATTTATGTGTATATTCATATATATATATATATTGGAGCTCGGTACCGGAGTGCGGTCTCAGCCCATGAATAATAAATAAGCACCGACCGAACTTTATTATAAATGTCATATTCAGAGGTGGCGCTGCTTCTGCTGGAGGTGGTGGTGGTGGTGATGGTGGTGAATATTTTCGCATCGCAAGAAAGGAACAAAGAAGATACACCTGCATTTACGGTCCGTGATACCGTGCAGCTTGAATCTTTTGTTAAATAGTAATTAATAATTACGAAGCATGCAATCACGCGCTGTATTAAATTATAATACACGTACGTATAACTTTTGAATAATCGCACGAGAATATTTCGGATCTGCAATATTATTCATTCTATGTTGTTGTGTGTACGGATTCTTTGAGACGATAAAATAAAAAGAGAAAGAAAATTTATCAAACTACGAAGGATAAAGATAGTAGTGAATAGTTTTTTAATCGTTAATATTAAGATCTGCGAAGGTTACGAAGGAATTATTAAATTATTTGCAGAATTGAAGTTAACGGGACAAATTTGTCTTTGCTAATCACGATAAATTTCAACGTTCAATCGACGTTAACTAAATTGCAGAAAATCTAAAGCACCGTTGTGTTTTTTTCCCCCTTTTCACCTGTTATTTAAGAAGAAGACTTGTAAAAATTCTGCGTATTTAAAAAATTGCCAACCAGATGTATGTAATAATTTCATACCGTGGGTCTCAAAGATCTTTCGAGAATTAAATCCAACAATAAGGAAGAGAGCCAATTGCTACCCGTAGGGGGCGAAGTCTGAGAGCTTCGAGAACGCTGGGGGCGGTGGTTTCCCACCCCTGGGTTAAATTGTTTAATAATTCATTCGTTCAGTTGGGAAAAATTGACAGTCGACCTTTCCGCAGACTCCGCAGCCTCGAGGTCTCGTAAAATTTTATTCACCCTACTTAAAAATCGAAATAACAAATAATACGCGTATAAAGTAAAAAAAGCATTGTGTGTAAAAAAAAAAATGAAAAACAGAACTTTAACGATGATGACGTGATGAAGTGTGATATGGGAATTCCACGTAAAATTAGCAGCCCATTCACCTCACTTCCTTCGATTTTGATAATTTATTAGTATGACATTCTTATCGATTCAAAACGTGTCGGGAATTTTTTCAGATTTTCGTTTAGCCATTGGTGAAATTCATAAAAAAGAAACGCATAACCAATTCCGAAAAAAAACAATTTTAATAAATCTGAAATACTTTACACCGATTCTATGATTCGAAATGTGGATCATAATGGGATCTTAATACTTAGTATTTTTTCGTAAGTTTATAGTTTTTCTATTGTTTTGGTTTTTTTTTTTTTATACGCCTTGATCTAAATAGATTGCAGAATCACATTATTTTCATGATTCCGTAATCTATCTAGAAAATTCCAATTTCGACATGGAAAACCTAAAAAGTTGCGAAAAAAAGTATCGAGATCTCATTATCGTGTGGGGCTTAAAAATCACGTTTCAAATCATAAAATCTGTGTAAATTTTTACAGATCTTTAAAAATGACGTTTTTCGAATAGTTTTTTTTCGATTTTTTGAAATTATTTTGAAATCGTAAGAACGTGATACTAAGAAATGATTAAAATCGAAGAAGGTGAGGTAAATGGACTGCTAATTTAACGCGGAACGTCCCCTACATTTTCATTCACTTGATTCTCATCACTACAAAATTTTCATCTTCTTAAACTTCTTCCTAAACTACTTCGGTGTGTATCATTTTTTATTTTGCACGGTTAAAATAGGTTGAGTAATAAGGTCCGATATTGTCAACTGACGATTTGGAATCATTGAACAGTATAAAGTACGTTTCGTCGTTCACCCTTTAACAGCTAAGCCTCTTTCCCGTTGAAAAAAATCATTTTTCTCAATAAAAATGTTTGAAAAATTACACAATTTAGAAAAATACAATTCTTCAATTTTCATACCTGAATAAAAAGTATTTCAAACGAAAATATTCAGTGGAGACGTTCTTTAAAGTACTTTACTATTTTTCAAATTGTAAGAGGAAAAAGATATTTTAAAAATTAGCCGTTTCGTCATTGTGGCAAATACTTTAGAATGGCAATCAAAGGGTTAAAGCGAGAACGTTATTTTTCCTAACGAGTGTGTTTACCGAGCCTCACGATGCTCGAGTGTCACGAATTCTTCTGGCTCGCGTGGCTGGGAATTCCGGCTCGGAGCTTGCGGCTTGAATTAATCAGAAGCCGGTCGCGTATCTGAAAAAGCTCGCTGCACCACCGAAGCGTAATGAAATAGTCCTCGCGGACAATGGAGGAGATAGAAGGACCTCCATTGTCTACCGGGAATTCATTAGACAATCTTTGCACGAGTGGCATAGCTCAGACTAGCTATGGAACCACGAAGATGAGCGCTGCAGCAGCCGTTTTTCTGCGGAGCAACGTCATGCGCGAATTCGTGCGAAACGGGCGAGATACAGATAATATAACCGGCGTTCCGTCTGCCGAGAGAGAGAGAGAGAGAGAGAGAGAGAGAGAGAGAGAAACGAAGAAAGGAAACGAAAGAAAAGCTCAAGCTCGGTTTTTCCCCTTTTTTGCACGTACTATTCGACTTAGAGAGTGCTAATAAATTACGCACAGTGTGAAACGGGTGAACTGAATCAGAACAGATGGTTAACTGCTTGATTCGTAATTCGCAGGCGTTTTTAATTTCCCGTTTCTTTGTTTTAACAAAAAAAAAAAAAACAAAAAAAAAAGGAAGTTTATTGTAGCAGCCCCGAAAATGAAATGTTGAGTATTTATCAGGGCTCCACTGTTTGAAGTTTTATAGAATCACCTCCAATCATTTTCAGATCTACATTTGTGTGTCATGTATGTCATCAATTTTTTTATCCGACGATATCTCGAGAACGAGTGACTGGATTTCAATGATTTTGATCTCAATCGACGCGACTTTTCCGAACTTAGAATTGAATAGATCTTGGCTTTGATCCGTTTACCAGTTTTTCAATTATTTGAATAACAAAATTTTGAAAAATCAAATATAAACGACGATGGATCGAGAAACGATAAAGGGATTCGAATGAAAATTGGTATCGTGAAGTTTTTTTGATCGCTAATCACGAATGTAAGGTCAGATTTGTAAATTTTTAATTTGGCGTATTCAATAAGCTGAAATAAAACTGAAAACATTTGGATTTTGATGAAACTCGTCGGTTTCTTGGACGGCTGCGATATCCGAAATGGCGATCCAATATCGTGGAATAAAATCTAAAAATATTCCGATTTCGGTAGAAATTTTCTAAACGGAGGTTTTTCGTGTAACTGATTACGAATCCAGGGTCAGGCTTCGAAAATTTGTAATTGTAGATCCATTAGAATAGTTAAAAAATAAAAAACCGTCACATTTTCATGTAATATGGTACCTGAATGTTTTCAAATCGTTGATCATGAATCTGAATTTGTAGTTCGAAATTCGAATTGGATACTATTCTTTCTCTCTCTCAGTCTAAGCCCGCTTTGTTTCCCTTATTTTCTCACTGGCAGAAAATTCACAGAGCTTGAATAAGCTGCTGCTCCAGTTAAAAACAATTATTATCGTAAACGTCTGTATACTTTTTGTTATAGTATAAAAAAATTAAGACTATTGTTTCAACAGAACTAATATTCGTTCTCACATTTATAATACATTCCGTGTGTAATCGTAATGAAATTAAACGTTCGCCATTCATTCCGCGAATCAAATTTCTGACCAAAAATCGTTGAACAATTATTTATCTTTCTTTCAAATCATCATCTTCGGACATAACAAATCGTTCTTTTCTCTTTCTAAAAACACGTATAATCTGTCTTTCATACCGAGTTCAATTACTCGAAGAAGAAGAAGAAGAAAAGGAAGAAGAAAAGGTGGGAAAAAAATCAGAGACATCGTTCCGGCCGAGAGAGTATTTCTCAGATTAATCAACGAGGAGATCAATTAATTCGTACTTTGACGTAGGACGCTGCTTATTCCGGTTATATTTCTTCTCCTTGACATATACGTCGTCATTTATTACCCGCGGCATCTTGACATCAGCTTTATTACCCTGCTTCCGGAATTCTTCTTCATTTATACTCTCCTTGCGTTATTCCGATTCGATAAGTAACGATTATTATCGGATGGAAAAAATTGGCGGGTCGAAGGGCGAAGTCGTCGATCCTTTTCTCAACGTTCATGCAGCAGCTTATATTTACTGCGACGTATCGTAAGTAAGCACAGCGAAATTCTAAACGTCAATATTATTCCTTTGAAGTTTTGTCTCTCGATTAAGGTTTGCCATACATACATATACATTTATATACATATATATATATATATATATATATATATATATATATATATATATATGTATGTAGGTATATGGATATATATTACAGACGCCGAAGGTCGGGTTGAGAGAATTGCGATTCCTCGGCAAACTAACTTCGAAGCGTTTGACTACGTAATATCGGTGAGGATCGATAAGACTTCGGAGTTCAAACAGAGAGAGAGAGAGAGAGAGAGAGAGAGAGAGAGAGATAAAGAAATGAGAGGAAAATCTGCTTTGTGAAAAAGTCCGCACTACACTGCGACGGATACGTGAAAAGAATTTTTTCCTATCTCTGTCGAATAATATCCGGGTTAAATCGAGCGGGTAAAAAATATTGAAAATGAAAAATTTATTCTCCAGTAGCTCAAGATCTGTAAGATAGGATAATAAGACGAGATCTTTTAAGAACGCTACAAGAATTTACGTACTGAATATTTGTATAATACATGTACAACAAACAGCTGCGATAATAAAATAAAGAGAACCAGATGAAGAGAAAAAAAAAAAAAAACGACAGAGCTTCGAGATGCATTAGCGGAATTAGGTATATCACGGTGATACCGGAGACTAAAAGCACCATCCGCGATGCATTTGCGTAAACAAATATATAACGTATTGTATAAGAGAAAGCGAGAGAATGAGAGAGAGAGAGAGAGACGGAAAAAATTTCATTCGACAAAAAGTTTTTCTCACCACTCGTGTAACCTGCAGCATTCGCACATATTTATTCCTCCCTCCCCCCCCCCCCCCCCCCCCCCCCCCCCCCCCCCTCTAGAAGAATGCGCATTAGTAAAACCGACGGACGCCTCCGGCGCGGATGTCATCTTTCTACCCCAATTTTCAACGCCGCTATACAAGCCTGAACTCCGAAATATATATATTTTAACGATGCCGGGGGTGATAATGAATGTTGCGAATATATACCGAGAGGTTCGTGGCTGGGAATGTGTGCGCGTGTGTGTGCGTATGTGCGTTAGGGTGGTTCTTGTTTTGGATTTGTTCGAAATTTGAGTAGGGAAAATCCTCGAATTGGTTAGCGTTTGTTGGATAGAAATCTCTTAAAAAGTTAAAAGGTCTTTATCTCAACCCTAAATCCTCGCGCAATGTCTGCGAAGTTTGTCGTTTAAGATGTACAGTTTTTTTTAGTTAACTTTTAGTATACAGAGTGTCCCAGTTTTAAGTTGACAGAGCGAAATATCTTGCGAACAATACTGACTGAGAGAAGTTTTTAGTTCCTATTACCGCTCTGTTCTTGACTGTTTTCATTTTTTTTACCACAATCGAAAAATATCCTTATAGGTAGAAAATGAAAATTAGTTTTATAGCCGTTACCGGAAAGTCTAGTATTCGTTGCTATTCTTTCTCATTACGATCACTGTTGCTATATTTTCTTGTAACTTTTACTATAATTTTTACTTGATATCAGTATTTTTCGAAAATGAAATCGATGTACAAAATTGCCGTCGCTTTTATCGGTCTTCTGTTCGCTTTATTCCGTTTCAAATTAAAGAAATTTATTTTTCTCTTCTCATTTTCGTTTACGTCTCTTATACGTGCGTCGTCGACTAGATTCGGAAAAAAGTTTACACATATAACGATGAAAACAAGAAATTTTTCAACGACGATTTCCTACAACTGGATAATGAAAATACATGAAAAATTTGTCAATTCAACTACGCGACGATCCGGCGCTTGAGACTGAATTAAATGAATATTCAAGTTGCTCGGGAGCGAATGTTTGATGTTTGTATCTCGGCGAGGTCGATTGGTTTTTCTCTGCGAATGTGTTAGTCGAAGGGTGAAAAGGGTTTAATGTAAAATTGAAAAAAACTATACGTACAGTGTCTATATATACACTCCATTTAAGAAGTGGCAAAGAGAGACGTTGAATATTCATGATTAAACAGTGCGCAATTAAAAACACATCAATTACGCAAAATCCATATAATCATCTCTGCAGCAGCTCCTTTCCTCCTCTCTCTCTCTCTCTCTGCTCGCGAACTCGGCGCGCAGTTCGTAATAAGAAGCGGATTTAATTGAAACGAGCTTCTTCAATTTATGATCATTTTTCAGAGCGAGAATGCGATGGAGAATATAAACCGTACTGAAATACTGCGTTGTATCCCATATATATATATATATATTAGAAATATGTTTTCATTAAATTAAGTGTCTAATTTCCTAATTTATTAAAACACAGACACAGACACAGACACCCGCATGCAAGAAATAAACGTAGAAGAAGAAGAAGAATAAAAAAAAAAAGACAAGGAACAATTATAATATCGCATACCTGTGCATCACTGGTATATATCATTTGCATTATATGTACACGGTATATTTGAAGGAGAGCTTTTTCCTTGGGATGTTGAATATGCGAGGAGCGTCGAAGCGTTTTTTCTTGGCTACAATTAACTCGCGGCGCGGTGCAGAGATCTCTGTTAATTAGAAAAGGCAGAGACGAGCCGTTGCGAAAGCGTCTCGGACGTTTCGCGGTAATAAACGAAGATCTTGGGGAACGAGAGATTTTTGCCGACCGTTTCTCAGCTTGATAAAACTTTTTCTCGGGAAATTATTGTCGTTTGTAACACGTGATACGGGTTTTTTTTTTTTCACTCGCGCAGAAATGCAAGATTCTCCCTTTTCCCAAGCGACTGCAAGGCGAGATTAATTTTTCGCCAAAAAAACAAAAAAAATACAAGTAGCAATTACAATTCACAGCACGCTTAATTCACGCGAATTATGATTGTTCTTCGTCCAGACTGTTCGACGCACGGCGATCGACTTATCCGGCAATTCGTCATCTGCTCTAGCCGAAAGGCAAATAGCAAAACAGAGAATCGGGTAAACACTAGCCGCACGTCGTAAATTACACTTGTTTTCCGTCCGGGCAGCGAAGAGTTCGTAGTATTTATTTACGTCGAATAAACAGTTGAAAGAAGAAATTGTTGCAAATTGTCTGTGAGAACATTCATTCTTTCGTTTATCATTCAAGAAATATGTATATTAATCTTTTGAAATAAAGCTATTCGGCGGTTTGCTTCTATCATATTTGGGGCAGGGTTGAAATTTTGAATTTGGAAAAGTTGCGAAAGCGCTGAATTTCGAATTTTTTGGCGGAGGAACTTGAAGTAAAGAAATCAAACTTTGACGAAAGATCGCAGTTTCGTACGGTCCGAAATCCGACGCTCTAAATTCTGAAAGTGTAAAGTTCCGAAAGAAAGAAATGCCGAGAGGGCATAATTTCGATGAGTCATGGTTCCGAAACTGCGAAAATGAGAAAATTCAAGAATCTGAAACATCGAAATTGGGAATGATCGAAGATTTTCAGTTCTGTGAATTTCGGGCTTGGTGAAATTTCACCACTTTGATCTTTCTTTGTTTTGGATCATCGATATTTTCACGTTCGGAATCTTCATCATTCTGATTTTTGGTATTTCGGATTTTTTACACCCACTCGTTGAGCAAACTACTCTATGTGACTATATTTTAGTTTGCGGAATTTCACTCTACCGATACTTTATTTTTCCGAATTTTACTCTATCGGAACTTTACTTTTCAAAAACTTTGCTCTATCGTAACTTGAATTATCGAACTTTCGCGTTTCGGAACTTTGACCCGTCAAGTTTCCGACCATTCGAAATTTTGTTGTTCAGTAAAAGTTCCATTTCTTTATTTCAAGTTTCGCCACGAAATAATTCGGAATCAAGCGTTTTTGGAACTCTTCAAATTCGGAACTTCAACCCCGCCCCTCATATTTAAAATCAACGTCTTCTTCAACTTGTCCTGGACATTTTTCGACTGTTATTTTTGGATCTCGTCGTCGTTTGATGGACGGCGCAGGATCATTTCGTCCCGGTTATGACCGTTAACACCACATTTAGCAGCGGTAACACAATCGTGAGAACGGAGTTTATGAGTCAAGATGGATTTGCACCCCACCGTGAAGATCCGCGCCCTCCATCCCCTAGCCGAAAACTCACTGCAGAACAGTCGTAAAAGGAAATCAATTCGCACAGAGATGCCGAGAGTCCGGAAACTACGAACTCGAAACCTGCGAAATGTCAGTAAAAATCATACGAAACTTGCAGTCAAAAATCACCAATCCGTATTTTTTAACACGAGATAAATTAGAAAGAATCTTTACGCGAACTTCGAAAACACCGAAGAAAACATTTCAACAGCACGTTATAATTTTTTCGTTCGAATAAAAAAAATTGCTATTTATAATGCATACAAGTGTCACTGAAATTTTTCAAAATTTACCGATCATATTTTTTATCCTGTCATATTGTACAGTATACGTATCGATTCACGTCTAATTTCTTTTTTCCCCGTGCTGTATACGTACGTGCATTGAAATTCCACCGTGAAACGTAATATATCTGTAGCACTTCAACGTTTTCAGCACCGAAAACGTCGGTGTTAACAGATCCTAAATCCAGGGGGGGACATAAGAAAACAATAAAACCACCGGCGGCATAAAGCGCTTTTCTTAGGGTCCAGAGACAGTCGCGGCGATGCTCGATCGCTTCACCAGCGACTGTACGCCGGGGTAAAAGCTGTGTAAAATATAAATATAAAATATCATCGTTTTTGGGGGGTGGGAGGGTTGCGCTTAATCCCCCATATAATGCATCGTAAAATTTTCCCGAGGACAGTGAAACGCGTCCTCTTTCCCTCCGTTACCGTCTTTTCATCTCTTTTCTTTTTTTTTTTTTTCTTCTTCTTCTCTCTCGCCCAAGGTGAAAGAGGGAGAAATTGGTTTCGACGCGCAAAGTGCGCAACTCGTTCGAAATTCGAAAGAGAAAGCGGGAAGAACCGCTCCGGCTGTATAAATTTAAAACCTCCAGACGGATGACTTGGCGAGATTTTTCTCATTTGGTGGTTGTTTTTCCAGGGTAAACATAGAGCGGGACCGGCTTGATAGTCGGTCCGCATTTCGGGTTCGGGAGAAAAAAAAAAAAAAAAAGAAAAAGAAAAGGAAAAAAAAAAAAAAAAAACTCCCCGGCGAATTCAAATCTGGCGTAGAAACGGCAGCCTCGGCCAAATAGAGGCGTAAACAAGACAGAAAGTCGCCTAATGCGTGCGTGACGAGAATTGCCAATCGCTCGGTTAACTTTGTCGAAGAAACGAACGAACGAACGAACGAACGAACGAACGAACGGGGAGGAAAGCTGCCTTCGGAAAAGGGTCCGTTGGGGGTAGTAGGGGGAAGGGGGAGAGGGAGAGGAGACAGAGAGAGAGAGAGAGAGAGAAGAGGCGCAGAAAAGGGAATCTCGCGATTCCCGAACGCCAAAGGAGATTTGAATATGTTAGGGAAAAGCGGAGGGTTCGAGATGTTTGATTTGGGATTGATCTCCTCTTTTTAATACCGTAATGAGCTCTCCACTCTGTTGACTCTCACTCGAATGTAACGCGTCTCTATCCATCTGCCATCCTTATATACGCGTATATATATATATATATATATATATACACACACACACATGCACATACGTGTACAACATCTTACGGAAATGTAAATAAAGTTAATTCATCGCAACATTTTAAGGGGTCTCCTTTTCCTCCGGCTCGTTCATCTCGGTCTGGTGAAACCAAATGGTTATTGCCAGAGTGCTCGTATATACATATGTATATATATATATATATGCTTATATCTTGTACGTATCTCATTTTACCCCCTTTTTTATACCCATTTACTTATACTTCTACGCCCCTTTCTTAACGTCGATACCAAATTTCCACGCTTTTCTCACTTTCACGCTGATATATTGTACACTGAGAAAAATTTCATTTGTTACAGTAACTGGATGAATTGAGTAAAACAGGTATCGTTAAAAAAAACTGTTTGCATGTTGTTGGAATTACGAAAAACGAGGTACGCCCGCAAGATTGAAAGAATTTGAGATGAGTTTCGAAGTTTACATTCTAGAATGTTGAATGTTCTTGTTATTAGTAATAAGTTGTGTGACAGTGAAGAAATTTATGAAGACCTGAGAAGACAAATTTTTTTGCGAACAATATTAGCATAGATAAAAAAAAAATGAATTCTTATATTATAGTCGGTTGTCTCTTACTTTTTTTTTTGTTTGTACACGATTGCCGATATAACGGAAGTTAGTTTAAAATTGATCGTAGGCGTAAGAACAGCGAATAAGATAAAATGAAATTACAACTTTATTTCACCGTCAGAAATTTGACGAGAATTTCTAATTTTGCCTAAACCCCAAAACGTACATACCGTTGAATAATATAAAAAATCTTTCGCTGAGGGCATAGATTTGAAGAAGTGTAGAGCGAAGGTAAATTCGTTTGAAAAAGCCCCTGAAAGTAGTCGGTAAAATTTGTTACCTTCATCCCGACTGGTCCAAGCACATAATATTACCCTTAGTAAGAAGAGACGCGGGAAATTGAATTCGGATGCGTCGCGGGCTGCATAAACATAAAGGCACGATCTGGAAGCTGAGCGTTCAAAGAGATGTGAGACATCAGACGGCGAGTGAGGTACTAAAAGAAACGCAAAGAGGAGGAAAGTGAGGGATGAAATGAGGGGGAGAAGGTGAAGGAGGAGGAGGACTAGGCAAAGCGTATTGACCTGCAGACAGGGTGCCCACTCTTCCAATATAACGTGTCCAGCTTCGAGTTGTCGTCACTACCGAAGGGATTTCGTCCTTTTTTTCTTTTTTTTTTTTTTTTTTTACCCTCGCGCATGGCGCTTCATTATCCATTCGCATGAACAAAGCGTGTGGAAGCTGAAAGGATGAAAGAAACGGGGGCGTAATTTTTTTTTTCCAAACGTCCGACGGATTCGTCGATCAAACGATCCGAAGGAAAGAAAAAAGAAAAAATTATCAACTTAAAAAAAACGTTTTAGTTTATAACTTTTTCTTTTCCTTTTTGCAATCGGTCCTACGCGCGTTTAACATGTTACCTCCGGTAGGTCGAGACTTTATTGTATTTTGATATATATTTGTAACGTACCGAATTTTGATAGGAATAACAATAATAACTATAACAATAAAGGGACTAATTATATACTTAATTACGCATACGGGTGGGTGGGAATTTATTGTTCCTATACATTTGGAACTGAAGCTAGACACACTTTTGTTTTCTGGTGTGCAGGACCGGTTATGGGGGAAAGTTTTTTACGGTGTGAGGAAAAAAACGATGGGGAATTAAAAGAAAAGGACGAAGAAGAAAGAAAGATAGAGAAAGAGAGAGAGAGAGAGAGAGAGAGAGAGAGAGAGAGAGAGAGAGAGAGAGCGATAGTATGGCTGAAGAAAAGTGTATAAATATGCAAATCCAATCCTAAAGTATTATGAAAAGTTTTGCCGGTCGAGCGGGCTGCAGAAGCTTACCTATCAACTTCGAACTTCTGATAACTTGGAGGGTAGGATGAATAAAAGTGAGCGCGTATCCACTTTGGCTGAGAGTCTCTCGTAATTCCTTCTCTCTCTCTCTCTCCCTATCATTTTTTATACGATACAACCGAGTTGCTTCTATTCTACCGGGTGAGCGATATGCTGCATTTAGATAATGTGTATTAGGGTGGTCCTTAATAGGGTTGTTTTCGAATTTTTATGCTCCCAGGGGCTTAAACGCTTTCAAATTAATTTTGAAAAAGATCCCTGGAAATTTGAGCTCTCTGTATCTACTTTTAGATCATCCGCTTTGTGATCCAAAGACTATTACGGAAATAATATTGGAAAAAGTTTTCTTTGGACTTTGAAATTTTACAAGCCGTTGACGAATATACATATAAATATATATATTTTTGTGGAGAATTTAACGCTTTACAAAACTTTATGCTCTCACGCATAAAGTTCGTAATTGAAAGTGTTAATTTGTTAATTAACGTTCAAAGTTTCATTTGTATTAAAATTATCATTCTGTCAAGTATAGCTACGAAACAAACCTAATCATAAAATATATTACATTGTATTTTCCATTATTCTCGGTATATTTGTCAACGTTTTATAAAATTACAAAGAGCAAAAAAAAAAAAAATTATTCCTACGTCAGTTCCGTAACATATTTTTTATAATTGGTTGAGACAATTTTTTTTTTTTTATCAATTTGAAAGCATTCAAGCCCCTGGGAGCATAAAAATTCAAAAACAACTCTATTAAGGACCTCCCTAACGCATATAATTTACATAATTTTGAGCCGTTAATTCGCAAAAATTTCTGCCCGTTTAACATCCTGCATCGAACTAATGCAACGGGTTTGCAAAAAACGCGTCAAAGACAGCATCTAGCCGTCTAATAATATACAAAAAATATCGGATTGAAAAGAATTTTTGAACGCAGTGAGCTTTTCAATAAAAATAAACATTCCGGCTTGCGAATTCTCTCGCAAGCTGCAGATTATATGCCGCCATCGGTTCCTGAATGCAGGATCAACGTTTGAAGCCGGTTTTCCAACCGGAGAATTTACCACCGTTGCCCCGGACCTTTGAAAAATATCACATTTACAATTTTCAATCCCTCTCTCCCTCACCCTCGATGAAATAAACACGTGCCCCGGATTTCCCGAAACGTTACGTACGTTTCAACCTTTCGCCGCTCACCTGAAGCGCGAAATTCTCTCTCTCCGGACCGGCTATCCCGGACGTTATAACCTGCAGAATCATTTTTACCAATATCCAGACCGAAAGCTCGTGCCTTGATTAATTCGCAATAAATTAAATACCGATCGGACGGACATTCCGGGGAAAAATATCAATGGAATGGTAAAAATTATTGAATTCGTACAGAGGCTTGCAGGTATATTGATACAAAAAATTGTTCAATTCAATTCGTACAGAGACTTGTAGAACAACAAATTGTTTGGTTCCATTTTTGATCGAAAAATCTGAACAAATGTAAGGAAAAAATTTCGTTACCAGTAACAGACTTTGGTCATTTTTTCCGAGTATACTTTACTCGATACTCAGATTCCAGAGAGTCGTCCGTTATATCCGAGTTTATCATACCTTGCATATATATATAGCAATCAAATCATTCATGCAAACACAAAGCTCGTAAAAGTTTCTAGGTATATATATTCATATAACGCCCATGCACAGTGAGTCGGAATTCGGTGGCTTGAAGACTATTCGGCACAGTTCCACATCGCCGGCTGCATGTGATAACAATCATCACAATAATGGATATTTCGCAGCAGAATTGTATATATTATACATATGTACGATATACACTTCGGCGAAACTGGGGGGTGAAAATCACCCCAGGTGATCAGACTTCTCATCGCGCTACTGAACTACTCGCCCTTCTACATAACGATCTCAGACACAGAGGCAAAGCATCGATTTTGCAATTTTGCAAACCTTTCTTACACTTGCATGTATGAGACGTTTCATCCCAAACTGACCTACGTGTGACTTTCAACGTCGGCAATTTTTTTTTTTTTTTTTAATTTTTAACTACAGTGTAGATTGTAAGAAAAAATTGTCTTTTGCTGATTGTGAGTTTTGAATTTTTTGGATCCGGGGTGCGATTTTTACTGCTCCCAAAAATACGAAAATCAAATTTTCGCATGAATAGCCCTGATCGATTAGCTTTCAATTTTTTCCACTAATTCCTTGTTGAAACACGAAAATTTGAATACCGAGATGGAAGTAGAATAGTAAAAAAAATCAACGTACAAAATATAAGTTTGTATTTCCTAAATTTATATTCAATTCAATTTTTCTCACTTTTCAATTCCTCGTTTCGCTTGTAGCTACTCAAAAAAAAGCTTGCCAACTTCCGTCTTGGTCCAAAAATTTTCGTTTCACAACAAAGTACTCACGAGAAAAATTTAACAACCAATCTATATTGGCTATTCATTCGAAAACTGTGTTTATGTGCGCAGTAAAAATCAACCTGGTGGTCCAAAAAATCTAAAACTCAGTGAAAGATGATTTTTTTTCGACACCTTACGTCATACTTAAAAATTTTTTTAATTCACCAATGGTGAGGGTTATACGTAGAGGTCGGTTTAGTCTGGAATGCCTCGTACACACACACACACACACACACACATATATACATATGTATCTTGAGTTTCTTGAGTATGGTTTTTTGCATGTGTGGAATTGTACCGAATGCAAATCCGACGCGATGCCGATCAAAGAGCAGACCGAACGAGACCTTTAATTTTCGATTCAAATTTCTGGATGTGAAAAAGAAAATGATGAAAAAAAAAAAAAAAAAATGGAGCACCTTGACGCGCCACTTTGCTCGTAGAATGTGCGGCACGTGTTGCTCCAGTGATCGCCCCCCAGTTTCGCCGAGACGGAAGAAGCTCCGCTGCACCCTCTGCGAATTCTTAATCCTACTACCGACGACTCCGAGGGGGCGACGATGTTCCGCTAACAAGAAACTGATGTCGTACTGTATAAGTCCCGCACGCGAGGGGCGAAGCGTTTCAAGACTACGCGAATCCCCGATCTCGGGGCTCTAAGTAAGTGGGCAACGACACTTTCCGGGGCGAACCATCCGCGTGGGAAACTCCTGTCGATCTGACGAATTTCACCAATTTTTACAACTCAGGTGATCCGAACCGCGAATTCATTCGAAACTCGTACACTGAGAGAAATTATTAGTTTCTTTCACCGCTCGGTCCTTGACTATTTTCATTTTTTACCAAAATCGACAAATATAGTTCTGGGTAGAAAATGAAAATTAGTTTTATAGCTGTTACCGGAAAGTCTGGTATCCGTTACTATTCTTTCTCATTAGGATCGCTGTTGCTATATTTTCTTGCAACTGTTGCGAAAATTTAATGCTCGTGCAACGATAAATTGACGTTAAAGCCTTGTTTAACTAAAAAAGTAGAGTAAACCGAAGAAACTGATTTCGCGTTGCAATTACCAAAAAAGGATTGACAGTAAAAAAATATACGCGTTGTCCGATAGTATGGACGGGCTATTACATGAACCTGGCATCGTAACTAAACAATTTGTATGAAAATTCTGCATTCGAAACTTCAAATGCGGTTTTCCTCGAAACCTGGTTTTTCAAAACCGTGTGCACTCTTAAAGGAAGAGTTTTCGAGCTATCCGTTTCAATTTTGAACACAACATTCTTCAGGCCACTCTTCATCTTACTTTGTCTTTTCTAATTCTAACAATATTAAATCACTTGTCGTCACGATACTTATTCTACTAAAAATTTATCACCGAATATAACAAATGAAATTATTTCCAGTGTAGTTTCCTAAATTTTTTTTTCATTCAAACAAAACTTCGAAATGAATTCGAACAAAATCCTCACTAATATCAAATTATCGCAACACAGCGCAACCAAAAACAATAGTAATTAATTTAAAAAAAAAGAAAAGAAAAAAACAAACTACCTTTTTGTGTCCGGAACGATAATTTTCGGAGATGATAAAAAATGGAGACAGTCAATCACTGCAGAGAATAACTTTATCGTTGGCTAGAAAATCCTCTTCAATTATACCGCGAGTTTGAATTATTTTGACCACGACTTCGAATTTCGAGCCGTCTAGCCTTGCCCTTACAAAGACCGGGGGATTTGCACTGGTTTCAATAAAACGGTTTACGCCTAGCACGGGATTCCCAGGGTTATATAACGGCCTCGGACTTAGCGAGAGGTAGCGACCATAATTCAGAGCTGGCTGAAATTGAATATCATTGCTCGATTTCGGGGCGCTTTGGTCGTCAATGTCTTACCTACCCCTGAATATGAATTATACGACTATGGCATGTACAGGGGATGAGTGCGTATGCCCGCGTCATTTTACTTTATGATCCCGCTGTTCATCCGGGTGCGTCTGATCCTCCGTTCGTGCATTCGCTTTCCTAAATTCTCCACGGAATTTTACTTTAACGACTTTCAAAGCTAATAATAACCGCCGCTCTCATTCGAGCTTTCGAGACGTCGCAAGATCGGAGTTCGCATTGTTTTCTAATCCCGTTTTTCCCTCCGAGCTCTGGTCGAGCTAATGATTTTCGCGAAAATGGTTGTATGAAAATATTGGCTCCGTTTATAATCGCAAACTCGTGATATTTCTTACTCGAATTGAAAATTTGGAACGACGATTTGTGAGAAGAAAATCGGACAATGAGACAAAGGGCTCTCTCTCGCCTATAGTGATCGTAAAAACGTCACTGACAAACCGCGGCGAAAACAATCTCCGCTTTTACGACGGATCGTAAATTCATTTGGAAAATTCAGGGGCTGATGGGGGAGGGGGGAGGGTGCCCTTCGACGCTACGGTACCCCCTTAGTCCCTCGGATATTTCATTACCCATAACCTAACGTCATATTGTTGTCACACGGTTGTAAAACTGGGACAAAAGAATTTTCTACGGTTCGAGTCGGGTTCTGTTAGTCGAGGCATTGTAATATTAGGTATTTATGGACAATCTGCCGGGGTAAGAGCTTCCAAGTTATTTTTCAACGACATCTTGACAAGAGATACTTGAAAATAAGGGTGGGAAATTTTAAAGGGGATAATAAAAAAAAAAAAAATTTTAATCCAGTTTTGCCTTCACTCTCGTTATTTTTACTTTCGCATAAAATTGGTGACTAAGTTTTTTTTTTTTTTTTTTTTTTCAGGATACTGATAGAGGATGTCTTTAATTTTACTGATCAGAATTCATCACCGCTTTCAATATTTTTACACATTTCTAATTGATAGGTTTTTGTTTTTTGTCAATTGATACGAGCACGAGTTGGTTAATTTGAGTTCCGAGATTGTGAAAAGTTGGGAAATATTTACTAAACTATGCAAAGATTTCGTCAATAATTTAAGGGGAATAGAATCGTGGAAGTTCTCTATAACATATTTTCACATCACGTGTCCGTCAAGTATGTAATATTTCTTCGAAATGTCGTCCTATTCAATGGACTTGTTTCTCTGAAACTAATGATATAATATTGTGCACAATTGAATCGTTGAGCGTGAATAAGCATTGATTCTAATATTAAATAAAAATAACAGCATCGTCTTTAGAGCATTCCATGTCAGCTGAACCCAATTGGAATTTTAACTTTTTGGGAGTTTTATACAAGTGGAAAATTGACACAAAATGCTTCATTGGCAATGCTGATATTTTTATCAAGCAGTAGCATCGACGCTGATTGATTTCTTAGACTTGTAGATTTTTTGTAAATAGTTAATCCCGTGCTGAAATATATCTATAAAAAATTGTTTCTTGACCTCAATTAACCTTCTAACGCATCAATAAATAATAACGTGAACTAAACTAATTACAAAAGAAAAAGATAGTAAAGACCCCGTTAAAATGTAATCTCAAATTTTTATCTGGTTACGACGCGTAGAAAATTTAAAATTTTCAAAAACGGACGAACGATGAACGGAGAGAAAAGGAAAAGGATGACTTAACCACCCATGATCGAGTCAAGGATGGCAATTCTGAGCTCCCAGCTTCCCAACGCAGAGTTAAATTAGTTGAAAAACACATTTATAAAATTTGTAAAAGATGACATTGAGTAAAAATGTCCATATTTTGAATGGCGAACTTCACAGAGATTTCTGTTCCTTTATTTGGACCCAATACACCGAGAGAAATGTTTAGTTCCGGTTACCGCTCGGTCCTTAACTATTTTCATTTTTTACCACAATCGAAAAATATAGTTCTAGGTACAGTTACCGTTTCCAGTTACCGTTACAAATGAAATTTTTCTCAGTGTATGGAGGAAATTCCTGTCAAATTTTCAACATGTATGTACAAAGAGGCCTGAGACTTAGAGTGCAGAGATAACCGCGCGTTGGTATTAAAGTTATCTCGTAGCTTGTAGCAAAGTGAAGTGAACGGTTGCAGCGAAGCTGTCACGCATGAATGAGACATTCCGTGGAATAGAGAACTAACCTCTATTATACTACGCCCATGCAGTATACTGTACATACGTGTCGACTGTCGAGTGTTTCCAACAAGTGGAATTTATTAGCAGCATGCAGACGACACGGGCGGACCAGTCGAGTAAATAATTAGAGCAGTGTCAGCCGCGCGTTTCGCGCTACGTCTCGTTGCGAACGGAACGAAACGGAACGAAACGGAACCAAATGGAACGGAATGGAACGGAACGGAACGACGCAGAGCGTTGTGCGCAGGCAAAGGACAAAGGCGTCACCGCGAGGAAAGTAAATTGGCGAAAACAGGAGCCAGTCTGGGACTGAGGAGGAAAACAAAAACTGAAGAAACTTTGGGGGAAGACGAGTACGCGCGCAATGCTCGGACAACGAACTGCGGAGACGCGAAATTCTACCCCGAAAGATCCGCTATCTCCCCCCCCCCCCCTTCGTCCCTAGTTTCCGTTCTCTCCACGCATCCTCCTCCACCTGTCCAACTCGACCAGACGACTTCAGAATGCCTCTCTCGGCACGCCAGCCTTCCAATTCCTTCTCTTTAATCAACCGGAGTCGCCTTCGCTTCAGATATACGAGTTCGTTGAATTATTTTCAATCTTTTTTCTTTTTTGAGAAGAAAAAAAATAAAAAAATTTCCAGTTTTTCAACGACTAAACTCAATTTCTTTTTAATTCCATTATCTTACACTATACGTACCTACTCAAATTCTTGATGGTCTTCGGATTTTGACTCTATCTCCGTAGCGTTTTTTAATAATCCTTATATATTTCAGCCAAGTTTGATGGGTTAAAAATTTTTTCCCCGTAGAGTATCTTTTTTACTAATTTGGTTTCTTAGGTCTCAAAAATGATATTCAGAACATCGTAGGATCAACGGCTGGATGGATTGGACAAGATTTCTCTATTTTTTCAACACATCTTTTGAACATTGACTTGGGACTATACTCAAAAATCGTTCTCAAAGAAAAGAAGTTTCAAAAGTTTTTATTCTTCACTGGACCGCGATTCATTTCTATCGAATCACGCAGTTTCTTAACTACAATTGCAAAATCTGCCAAAACGTAGAATGTAGAAAAATTTTCAGAAATTCAAAGCTCGACATTTTTACTGCATTCGCATTGTTTTTTTCGCTTCAAATTTCACTGATCAATGAAGTTTTTCCATCGGTAGCTGTAAAATGTGCGAAATCATGTTTAATTTTGTACGATCCACGGTGAACAATAACTGTGATTTTGAAAAGAAACAAATCGAAAAAATTTCGTTAATAATAGTTTTCAAACTTTCATTTCTGTGCAAAAATTTGAGTGTCAGCCTGCAAGTATACCAAACTTTTACGTTTAATAAGAAAAATTTCAGTAGAACTTTCTCATTCCTTTATCCAATCCGTGTTACTTATCCTACAGAAAGAAAATCTCCGATGACTTGGTAGAAAAAAAAAACATCAAAAAATATCTCCGTTAAAGAGAAAAGGAAGAAATTGTTTTCGGTTTTAGATCCGCAGTTTGCAAACACGGACGACGTCTTGGGCTATAAAAAAAAAAAAAAAAAACGCTGAAACCTACAATTTTTTCAGCATTTCATGCTTTCACTGCTGTAACGGCAAAATGAATCAAGAATTAAGAAAGTCGGATCTGTCCCGTATATCAAAAAAACAGCGGGTCGCATCCTTTTTGTTTTTGAGCCTCGATATTAGCTCCAAATTTTTTCCGCGTTTGGCCACGCGGAATATAAAGAAAGGATGCAAGCTCGGAGTGCAGTCGAGCTTACCGGTCACTCCTAGCGACTCCGATTCGTTTCCAAGTTCGCCAATGCATGTCGAGCAGCTTTACGTGCACCTCAATAAACACGTATACACGCATAGACGCCGAAAGGCTGCGCCGCCCTAAAGCGACCCCCAGGTATCGATCATTCTCCCCGGCTACGTTGCTGGTTACTGGTTGCTGCTACTGCAGGCCTGCCGTATATATGCTAACTACACCGAATGCGTCTAGACTATTTTTTATGCTTACCCCAGTTTATAGTGAATAAAAATGAGGAATGAAAAAGCCCACCAAAAAGGGGTTTCGGTCCACCGTTTCACCCTTTCGATCATCCGGGTAGGGGATGAAGATGTATGAGGGACGGAAAATCGAACGATTCAAGGTATCGAATTTTCAACAAGATACCAAAATCTGTTTCACGAAATTTCAAAATATGCATTTAAAAGTCGACATGTGTTCAGAATCATTGAAATAGATAAGTATAAAAAACACGTTGGAACTTTAATGATTCTGTCATTCATTTTCTATTATAATTTACCTTACTCCACATAGTGTCCTTTTTGTAATTCGACTTTCGATATTTTTACTAACGATAAAACAGATGTTCGCGTTTTTGAAAATTCGACAATGCGACCCCCTTCCGTTTAATAATTGTTCCACGTTTTTAACCACATTCTCTTTCCGTTGTTTACCTGCAAAACTTTTCGTTTCACGTTTTTTACCCCCGCCGCTAGGCGTCAGTGAAAAAGCAATGATTTCATGGCTTGACACTGTTTTTTAATAATCGCAAGCTCGAGGGGCAGATTCGTCAAACGACGGTTTTTCAGCTCTGTGGCGTTGGGAAAACTCCACTCTGCGGGACTCGAACGGGGATGATCATATACTCCAGAGATCTACGCCATACCATGTGGTGAGATATTAAAAAACCGTTCATTGGTTACCCGTCACACCTTCAGGGTAAAAAAAAGGGGTGATTATATTCTGGCTCTTTGAAACGCGCGCAAAGCAGACTTACACCAAGAAATTCGTACCAACGTTTAGAATTTTTTACATCTATTTTTTCTCCCTCTGAGAAACAAGAAGTGACGGAAGAATGGGATGGAGATTGAATTATCAACGGGTGAAAGATTTTTAAAACTGAAAAAAATTCGTAGTAGACGTACTGAACGAAAAAACGAAGAAGAAAAAAAAAATAAATAACTAAAAATAAATTGGAAACTAAATGTAACAGTAGACACAGCGAATTTACATTTAAGAAAATATCAAAAAATTTCATCACCGCATTGTTCTATGTACACGTATGCACATGTATTATACATATACGTAGATATGTACAATAGTACGAGTTCTAGTGTTACACGACCAACGGTTGGTTAGAAAATATCTCGTTTAAAATTTTTACCCACCAGAAATCCAGTAATTACATACTGCTGAAATGTACTCTTTGTACTTTCCTTTTCTTTCCAGATACATGAATCCTCGGGTTTTAAATTAAATTTTATTAAAAACCAAAAATGGAAAAAAAATTAATGCTCGGTTCACAGGTCTTTTTTTTTTATCCATTTTTTGCACATAATTCGTATATCACGTTAGATATTCGCGTACGATTACATTTACGATTTATCGTGATTAGGAATCAATAGTGTTACAAAGGGTGAAATCGACCGTCTTACCCCCTTTTAATGATCTAGCAGTCATCATAGATAAAACAAGTTTATAAACCTCTTACGTCTTTAAAAAGAATAAGGTTGCTGCGTCAACCAACATTATTGTAAAAACAGTCTTGTTTCAGACTTTAAACTAGAAACACGTTCCCTGCTATTAAAGCTTTTTCACAAAATCTTATTTACGCCTTTAATTTGTCTCATTAAATAAGCTCACGAATCCTTATTAATTTTTGCAACCTCATAGAACGTTACAATAGTATAAATCTAACCTATTATAATGGTAATGGTAAAATCATAATGAAACGAGTATTTGATAAACGTAGTAAAACGACGAATGAGGAAACGTTAAATCGCCTCAGCATGCAAGTAGCAGCTTGTAAAACGTACCGGTTTCAAACAAGTCTTGCACACAGGAATTCGACGAGAGCCGCAGCTAATCACCGGACCCGTTCACCCCGATAAAACTAGTTACAAGATAGTTTCTTTGTAGCTAGTCACGTGCGCAAGTGAGAGCTCACCCCGAGTGGCTCGGTTCAGAGTCTGTAACGAGTCTGAGAAGTCCTCGAAGAAACGGCGTGCAGAGGATGAGAGATTTGTAAAAATAAGAATGAAAGAAAAATAATAAAAAAGAAAAAAGAAAAAACCGATTCGTGGGTGAGGTTTATTTTTTTAATTTTAATTTTATATTTTCTTTCTCTCTTTTGGGCTACCTTCGTTAATTCATTTTTATCGCGATGAAAATGGAACTCGAGGTTTCCATCCGCTTGATAGCGAAAACGCGACGGAAGCGAAATGAGACGAGAACGGATGAAAGGATCTGTGCAATTTGGAAGGAAGAAATAAGTATATCGTGTCGAATGGAAGCGATGTCGGTAAATAGTAACGATCACGAGATTCGGCGATATTTCTCACCCTATTGGCCGATGCCGCGACGAAACGGCGTTACCTTGGCTGGTAGGTTGGTAGGTAGGTAGGTACATCCCCATAAATACGCTTCGCTTCGGTATAGAGATAGGCGTAA
The DNA here is from genome assembly GCF_021901455.1 of Neodiprion lecontei. Classification (NCBI taxonomy): domain Eukaryota; kingdom Metazoa; phylum Arthropoda; class Insecta; order Hymenoptera; family Diprionidae; genus Neodiprion; species Neodiprion lecontei. The sequence continues at coordinate 4,472,344 of NC_060263.1, read as the reverse complement.
CGGAATAAAGGGCGAAGGGACGGACGCAAGGCTTCGCGCGCGCCGCTCCTTGGGGATGATGCGGGATGCCGAGTCTCCCGGGAGGGCTAATGGCGCGATAGATTCGCCTTTTATTAGTCTCGGAAGGTTATATGCCCGAATTCGGAAGGCGGCATTGCCCCCACCCTCACCCCCCTTTCGCTCGAGAAGATCAGAAAGAAACGGAGTGAGAATGATTTTGCGCTTTCATATTTTCAAAATTTGTGCAGAGAACAGAATTTTTCAATCGATTCAATGCAGGATTCTTTATTATCGAATCGGTTGTTTATTCATAGAATTTTTCGTCGTGATTTTGCGCTTTTTACATTTTGAAAATTTTTATACCTACATCTCTTCGAACGATCTGAACGAAGAGAATTTTTCAATCGATTCGATGCAGGGTTATTTATTAACGAATCGGATGTTTATTCACAGAATTTCTTGTCGTGCTTTTGCGCTTTTGTATTTTGAAAATTTGTATAGAGAAGAGAATTTTTCAATCGATTCAATGCAGGATTCTTTATTATCGAATCGGTTGTTTATTCATAGAATTTTTCGTCGTGATTTTGCGCTTTTTACATTTTGAAAATTTTTATGCCTACATCTCTTCGAACGATCTGAACGAAGAGAATTTTTCTATCGATTCGATGCAGGGTTATTTATTAACGAATCGGATGTTTATTCACAGAATTTCTTGTCGTGCTTTTGCGCTTTTGTATTTTGAAAATTTGTATAGAGAAGAGAATTTTTCAATCGATTCAATGCAGGATTCTTTATTATAACGAATCACATGTTTATTCACAGAATTTCTCGTCATTTCATTTGTACGATTAACTTTCAGTACGACGAATTTTTAGAGAATCTCTAGCAGACGATTTTAGTCTTAAAATTTTTTATCGATTGATCGAACAGAAATTATACCCGAATGTGAGGGGATAAGTTGAATTCTTAAACGTCTAATTCAGAATTGTATGGTGGCGAAAGTAGAAGTAAAGAAATCAGACTTTTACGAAATCATAAAGTTGCGATGTTCCGAAACCCGACGTCTCAAAGTTCCAACATGCTAGATTTCGAAAATTCAAGTTACGGTAGAGCAAAGTTCCGAAAATTAAAATATACTCACACAGCGTAGTTTACTAAACGAGTGGGTGTAAAAAATTAGAATGACCGAGATTCCGACCGTGAAAATATCGAAAATCCAAAACAAGGAAAGAACAAAGTGGTAAAATTTCACTAAGCCAGTATTTCACAGAACTGAAAATCTGGGTTCATTCGGAATTTTGAAGTTTCAGATTTTTAAACTTTCTCATTTTCGCACTTGCGGAACTTTGACTTGTCGAAGTTACGCTCATTTGTCATTTTGTTCCTTCGGAACTTTGACGTTTGGTCAAAGTTGGATTTCTTTACTGTAAATTTCGCAACTAAAAAATTCGACATTTGGCGATTTCGGAACTTTTCAAATTCGGAATTTCAATCTCACCCCGAAAATTTGACCAAGTTTTCAACACATCGAGAAACTCAAATGTGAAAACGACGATAAAACACGGGTTCTAAATTCAAGACTACGGAATGCCCGATCTCGGTACGACGGAATGGGTGAAATTGAGTTCGGTAAACAGTCGAGAGTGGTCTGGAGTTGAATAGCCCCCGTTAGACGGGGGGTTATAACATACTATTTGAAATATATCCAACCCCATGTCACAACGGAATTATACTACACATAATAGCGGAGGATATCTTCGGCTGCAGCGATTCGGCTCGAGGTTTTCTTGAAAAACAAATTGTAATGCGCGGTATTCTTGCACGAAGATTGCCAAGGTACAAAGAATTGATACGATATTATACATTGCGGTCTGGAGCACAATCTGGATAAGTTTTACGAGAATATAATACCTAATTGGCCGGCGTTCCTCAAGAGAGAAAAAGAGAAGGAGAGAGCTTTTTTCGTTCGAATAAAAACCGGGTTCGATTTCTACGGTCCGTCGATCGCAGCGTTCGAATACGGTTTGTCGCATTTTATATGGGAAGGTGGAAGAGAGAGAGAAAAAAAAAAAAAAGTCGAGAAGTAGAAAAATAAGAAGAATAAAAAGAACAAGGACGGAGAAGAAAAATCCTCAACGGTCCATCGGATCTATTCATTGCATATACTGAGCTCGGATTTTTCCCCGAAGGGCTGGCTTCCAGATTCGAACTGAATGGTGTCCGGTGTAGAAAATATGCCCCCTGAAAACGGGGAATATAATTTGAATATCTCAGAGCTGCCAGAGTGTGAAAAAAAATATGAAAACTTTCTTCGATTTTTCGACATTTTCTTATCCTTTTACTTTTTTTTTTTTTTCTCCTTCTTCTCTTCTTACCATCCGAAAGTCGGACCATAACCGGCGGGGAATTTATACCATTGCGAATTCTTCCTAAAGGGAGGTTTACACCGTATTTCGCTCAACTCGGCTCGATCTTGTCGAGGAAAAATTTCGCTCTCCCTCCGGCCGGTGGAAAAAAGAAGGGAATAACGCGCAGGGAAAGAGAGGGGAAATTCATACTTCTCGATAATAAAAATCTCCCGTCTTTCCGTCGACTCTGCGATACCTTGGTGCATTATTTTTTCTTCTTCTATTCTTTCCTTTTTTTTCCTCGTCATTCGTTTCGAGATGTCCAGGCGACGAGAATCTCCGAAACTTTCGCGTCTTTTCCGTTTGAATTTCAAATTGTACGGTCAAATTCTTGAGTTGTTTTCTTTTTTTTTTTTCTTTCTTTCTTTACGAGCGTCGCGTTTGCCGCACTGTGTCAATTTCATCAACTGTTATTACCTTTTTATCAACGATTTCGACGAGAGTGAATGTGAGATAAGGACGAAAAGTCAAAAGTCGACACTTTTTGTTCATCCTACTACGAGATTTTATTGAACATTTATCGTATTATTATTATATTCGTAAGCTACAAAAAATCAAAAATAGAAAAATACAAGGTAATCGAATTGTGAAGTAAGGTTCGTACATCGATAGCTCAATTTATTTGGAAGACTATTTGATAAAAATTTAATTGAATCGATTCTCTTTCTTTCAGCAATCAATTGAATATTACTGTTTACAATTAGTCGTAATCAATATCGTTGGAATGTTATAAAACTCGACACTTGACGTATATATCGCAGAAAAAAAAAAATGCACGTGTAAATTTCTAGAAATTAATCTTTTAAAGAAAATCCATCACCGTAGCGCGAAAACGAACTTATTTAATAAATTTTTAACAATTCCAAAGTGATTTAAAATGGAGCATTAATATCCGAGCTTTTCCCTACAATTCCAATATTCTCTGTTTCAATATTTTCACTGAGATCTTCGTAATTTTTTAAATACCGCAGTGAACAAAAAGTAAAGATTTTCCAGAAACATTTAATAGCTCGGCGTAGAAATAGCCTCGAAGTAGTAAGAGTTAATTATTATTATTATTTTTTTTCTGCACGTGAAATACTGTTCCACTTCTAATTATTATTATCACTATAGTATATACCCATACCTGCGTAATATAAATGAAAACAAGTTGATAATCCGTGTCTGTGGGGTTCTTAATAATTAATTATCGTGAATTACAACCGAGGAGGGCGAAGACGAGTTTATTCTACTTTTAATATCTCCATGTATTTTTTTTTTTTCTTTTTTCCCTCCTTCGCCGTGCAGCCGCGGCTGTCAACTTTGGCAAAGCGGATACGAAGGGCACCCGACTATGCTTCTCGTTTGTAAAATGGAAATATAGGATGCGGTTGCGACCACGGAGAGTGGAAATTCCCCTCCCGCTAACTGCTGAGTAATTAAATCCAACTCGGTGGGGGTGAATGAGGGGGGAATTTCGGGGGTGGTAATAAACCAGAACTGGTCCTCATAAATTCTAGGAAACTATCCGACTCCCTTCGCTTTGCAGTCCCTCTCTCTCTCTCTCTCTCTCTTCATCATGTACTCGTACAACTCGATGATTTCTGGAGCTACAGCGAAACTACAAAACACGCCACGCAGCTCTCAGCATTAATAGCTCCGAAATTTTCACCCGTCCAAACGCGAGCTTGCAGCCGTGCGTCACGAAAGCTTCGCTATCCTGACGTCATTTTTCCTCGAAAGAAGATTAGAGCCGCGTGACGAATTTAACGGGGGTGAAACATCCGACTGCTGAGTCATCCATCCGCCTGAGCTTCGTCATGACGTCGATGTAGAACGTAATTCGCCAAATTTCATCGTAGGTTGGCAAAATTTTCTCGTTTTTCTTTACATTAGAAAATCTCAGGTGCTATTCAAGTTTTTCATTTAAAGTGCTCTGAAAATCGAGAAGACATCTTTTTGGGGTACTTTTTGAATCATTACTCCGTATGCGGAAATGGAGCTTTTTAGATGATTTTGAAATACAGAAAGATCAGTCAATGGGATGGTCGAAATACCGAATTTTTAATTACGCGAAATCCAAGGTATTGTTCAACATTTTTCTGTTATTTTTCCAAAACTGAAAAAGTAGCCCTTTAGTAATTATTTATAAATACTGAGAGTGATTTTAAAAAAGTCCCTTTATTCTCTAAAAATTTCAGAAACTGTATTTTCTATTCCAATTAATATTTCAAGACCGATTCCATGAAGGGATGATTTTTCCCAATTTTTTTTTACTCAACTGAAACATTATTCGAACGGTTTGAAAATACCCGATATATTCTCTAAACTTTTTTTTTCATCTAGAACATTTCTAGACCGGCTCCATTATGAAGCGATTCTTGTCTATTTTACTTTTGACACATCCAACTTTTCTCATCAACTTCATATTATAGTAAAAGTTATAAGAATGTTTTGGGAATTTTCAGACTGAGTAAATAATGTTTTAGTTGATCGAAAAAATTACAACTGCTTAAAAAAAAAAAAAAAAATAGAAATAAAAACTCGAGCTATTATGGGCCCGGTCTTGAAGTGTTTCGAAAAGAAAATACAGTTTTTGAGAATTTCTTGAGAATTTTGAAAAAATTTCTTTTAAAAATCGCAGTTGAATAAAAGAGCTCCAAAAATTCAGGGCCCCTTGTAAGAGTTGAGACAATTGCAGAAATAATTTTGAAAAATTGTCAGGATAAGCCGTTGTGTCAGACTCGCATGAAATTCCCCATTTACAGAATTTTAATTGATAGAGAATTGAAATATAGCGAAGTAAAAATGTAGAAAAATCAAGTACGGAAAATCAAAATGAGTGAAAATCTCACGATTCTGTATTCTGGATAAAATTCCTACTTTACATATTTCGATCTGTCAAAATTTAGTTTTTTTGTTCGACTCGACCTTTCAACACTTCGACGAATATTCGCGTCATTGAAAATTGAACATCGTGACAAATCGATTCTCCGATCCATCGACATTTTGCCATCCTTCCACCCTCGTAAGTTCACCCTACCTTTTCATTTTTCGAAAGCCGATAAATTAGTTTTCTTCAACCGCTATGAGAGGCCGATTCGGAACCAGCCGAAGACGTGAAATCGACGTTTGATAATTGAGAGCTCGTCTGGCTTGGAGTTTATGGGTCTATGCGCGAGGATTAGGGAGCATCCACCTTATATATACGAGTATATATATATATATATATATATATATACATCGAGCATCGCGCAGGGTGGGATTTACGATAGTCGGGGCGAAGCCTCGAGGCGAATGGAGATTTAAGGTTAATTGAGATTTTCTCTACCCTTTTCTCGCTCGGCACCTGATCCCCTTCTACATTCACTTACCACCGTTGTTCAATCGGTGTTACCTCCTTAGCTCCATACGTCTCTCGACTATTTCCAACCCCAAAAAAGTACCGTGACTTTATTCTCATAAGTATAGCCGAAGGATCCCGTAGAGCAAGCAGATTTTCCCCTCCTCCGTTCCTTCGGTAAATTTTTTGCGCGCGGGACTAACCGAAATTTTTTATTTTTTTTTCAACCCTCTCCGGCGAAGGGTGAAAAAAAATTAGCCAGCCAACCAGCCACATTCATTCATGGGATATCGTACGACGTGCCTTATACGCTGAAAACTTGAGGGGTTGGGTGGAAAAGAGACTCGGACTGAGGGAGTTTTTCGCGTTTCTTTTTCGCTTTTTTTTTCCGAGTGTCGCAGTTTGTTTTCACCTCAAGGATCTCCGGTTCGCTTCTTTGAATTCCCCGCGTTGAACACCGTCAGAATGAAATGGATTATTCAGAGGCCAAAAGCTGACTTATGACCGAGGGAAATCCTCGGTTTAGTTTCAGCACATTTTCGTTTCTTCTCGCTCGTCGTGTTGCCTGATTTATACGGCGGCAGTGCGTAAACCGAAACGAGAAACTAGGAAACTGGGAAACTGGAACAATCCACAACCCCTCGATTCCCCCGGACAACGATAATAATTCCAAAAGTGATTCATTTCTTCTGGCCGTCCGACGAGACTCTCGACAAAAATTTCTCATCCCTTCCGATAATATCTCATCGTTAAAGCACATTTCGCCGTTGCCAAACAACGGTACAACAATAACCAGTCATGAAATTTTACTAAACTATTTCAGTCGGAAAATGTCGTTACTATTTTTCCTCGTTCAAATACAACGCCCACTTACATGTCATATGTCAAAATTATTACCTAATCGACGTTTTCACACTTTTAAAGATTATTTTCTGGTTAGAAATAAATCGGACGTCGTTCTTTCGATATATTTTTTGTTTTTCAACACAGCACAGACGCACGATCGGATCAGCAATTTAAACTGTCAAATAAAATCTCCTTCGTTATTGCAACGAATACCTAAAACATATTTAATAAACTCAATATAGTTGTATAAATTGTTGCACGTTGGTATAAATTTCAGGTTTCGATCCCTCGTTCGAAAGAAAATACAAAAACAAAAAATCAAAGGAAAAAAAAAAATAGTCGATATCGCAGCCCAACTTTTCTTTCGTCTGTCTGCAACGAAAGTAATTAGGAGTCGAGGCAATTAGCACCCTCGTGGTTCGGCGGTTGGAGTTTCCGGAGTTTGACGCTCCCGTTATTCGCAACCCGCCGCAGCTAGTTCGGATGGTCCAACAGGGACGTCGAGTTTTCCTAGGTTAATATCGCGCTTCAGAATACGAGATAAAGACATCAATTCAGTCCTGCGATAGACGCTGACTATTCATAACGCTATATGTAATATGGTTTATCCCTGTCCTTCACGTTCTGTAAATTATACTCGGTTTGTCCGTCTCGCTTTCCACCTTTTCATTTACTCATTTTCTCTCACTTATTTCTCTCTCCCCCCCCCCCCCCCCCTCCCCGCAAACGAACGAGAAAGAAGGAAAACACGCGGGAATAAAAACGAAAATTAAACGATCTGATAATTTCTCGGTATAAACTCGAGAGCAATGCGCGTCGCATTTTCACTACCATGTTTGCTTAACGATAATTCAGTCGTATTTGCCCAGACGAATAGTATATACATAGATTACACATATGTATAATGTATATATATATATATACATATACCACCCTTGGTTATACGTTTCACTTTGCAGCAGTCGAATAACGATGAATAATAATGGTAATAATAATAATAATAATAATCGTACAGTAATCATAATACAATGTAAATGATAATAATAGTTATTCGCGTTCACAGGCAAAGGGTTATTTTGCTAATCGCAGGAATAGCTTATGTATCTTATTTGCACGTATCTTAAACGTTATATTTGTTAGATTTTGGATAAGCATCGACAACGCTAAGTCAATTAATGTCTAGAGATTAATAAAACGATTAAAGGAGACGGACTACAGAAATAATGCTGATATTACTGATTATACTCGCGGAGTTTGGAAATAAATCAAAGAGCAATGAGAAATACAGATTCCACATTTTCTACGTTGCACCGTCTTCGAATGTCACACTTATTAATTCTCTGCAATATCAGGAATATGCAAAAAGGAGGAGAAAAAAACTTGGATCCTTGGGTTTCAGGATTTTGAGGACATTCGGGACAACCTGGAAGTACGGAAGATGGGATAAATCGTAAGTTTATACACTGAGAAAAATTTCACTTGTTACAGTGACTAGAAAAATTGAGTAAAACGGGTATCGTTAAAAAAACTGTTTGAATATTGTTGGAATTACGAAAAACGAGCTACGCCTAACAATTTTGCGCTGTTGTCGATCCTTTTTTGATAATTGCAACGCAAAATCAGTTTGTGAGGTTTATTCTACTTTTTTAGTCAAACAAGACTTTAACGTCAATTTATCGTTGCACGAGCTTTAAATTTTCGCAACAGTTGCAAGAAAATCTAGCAACAGTGATCGTAATGAGAAAGAATAGCAACGGATACTAGACTTTCCGGTAAAAGCTATAAAACTAATTTTCATTTTCTACCAAGAACTATATTTTTCGACTGTGGTAAAAAATGAAAATAGTTAAGGACTGAACGGTAACCGGAAATAAAAATATCTCTCAGTGTAATGACAATCGATTGTAAGATCATGTCATTACTTGAATTCGTTACGTTGAGCTCTTTATCTTGTTTCAGCAACACCGTGTTCCCGACTTTCCTGTAACTCGTTTCGTTTTTACTCTTCTTTCTTTTTACTTGATCCCGATAGACATTCTTGAAAGCTTTATGTACCTATACGTGTATATTCCTGCGTAGCGATTCTTTGATTATTGAGGAATCGAAAAGCAATTTCCTCCGTGGCAAAAGCGAAGAATTCTTTCGCCATTCGAGAAGCCGCGAATTGCACGGTGTCACGAACGGGGTTGAAAGTTATCGGAAAATAAATTCCAGTATATAGATATACGTTGTAGAGCGTAAAAATTTCGTGCGTCAGCCGAATAATATCGCAATATTACCGATTCGCAAACAGGCGAAAAATTAGTAATCGATTATATTTATTACAGGCGTAACTCCGTGGCGCGTAAAGACGAGAACGACTCTTCTTCGTCTGAAATAATTTCATCCCTACCGAATACGGGCTCCCGACTAAGGACGTGCGGTTTCACGTATAAAGAGAGAAAAGCGAGGCTTGTAATAAAGCTCGCAAGAGAGCGCAACGCTGGAGGAAATACGATTGAACAAAGTACTTTTCCCCTTTGTCTTCTACGTCATCTGTATACAATTCTACATATATGTATAAATATGCATATCGGGTGTCTAATGAGACAAGATCGTAAAAGCGCCACCTTACGAACTTTTGCTTTCGAAAAAGGCAAAGGAGCGTATATTTTTTTTCTTTATCCTATCTAGGCTTGAGACATGAAAATATCGTGGGAAAGGTTGAAATTTAATAACAGTTTAATTAAGATCAATAGCTACTGCTATTTTTTTTTTTTACTGCTTCCACCTTAAAAACTTTTTGCTACTTATTCTTTTATTTTGCCATTAAAATCGCATTTTTAGCGAATACGACCTTACACCGTTAGACACGCGATATATACGCATACATATCTACGTCGAATGCTGGAATTGTGTACTTAATAAGGTATTGAGCTTGCAAAGTTGGGGCAGGGGGGGGGGGGGGGGGGAGGGAATTCTTCGCCCTTCGAAGAAGTCGCTAAAGTTCGTACAGAATCTTGTTAATGTAATATAGAAGAGAAGAATCAAAAAATTATTAATCCCACATCGGCAAATTTTTCTTTTTTTTTTTTTCTTCATTTACTTTTTGGAACAGTACTTTGGGAGTGTGAAGAAAATAGAAATCCAGAGGATATTAATCGAGCCGACTCGTAGTTTAAATTTATTTCATTCGCGCAGGGGATGAAAATGCTGGGACAAATACTAATCCGCGAAGCTTCTGCTTCCCTGTGAACTTCTTCTATCGAGCTTTTTTCCAAGTCGCGTCGTCGCTGCGGTTTCCTTCTTGCATTCCCGTTCTGCCATTTGTCTGCGTCAAAAAGCTGCTTTCCGTACGCGTCAGCTGCAAGCTGCGGGAGATACATGAGCTTAAAATGGAAAAAATTTATACACCGTCACCCCGTTGCGTTGAGTTAACTGGAATTTGTCAGGCTTCGTGCCGAGGATAAAAAAGCTCCAGTAGCTCGTGTTCGGTTCGTGATTTGATGTCGCGCCGGCCACGAATAAGGGGCTGAAAAATACTCAGGACGAAAAGGGCAATACGCCACGTAGCGAGGGGCGGTGAATAAAGAGGAAAAGCTCCGAGGAAATCACCGACGTACTTGCGCTAATCCGCGAACCTTGCCGCGCGATTCCGTAATACGTTTTATTTTTTTTTTTATTTTTCATTTACTTATACGATTTTTCGTTTATTTTTCCCTCTCGACACTCGGAGATTTGAAACGAGTCAAATTTTAACCGACCATCTTTTGCGGTACCGCGAATTTCACAGAAGCGGTAAGATGACTTTCCGCCGATCGAATGCTCTCTCATTTTATCGTCTCTCGAAATTGATGCGAAGGGAGTAATAAATAAAAAAGTGTTTGAAGAAAAATGATGAGAAAATGTTGAAATTTGTTTAATCGTTCTTGAGGGTAGACGAGTATTGATTGGAAGTAAATTGTTTCAGAAACGCGATGAAAAAGTAATAGTTTTACGAGTCTGTATAATTGCGTGAATTCAAATAAAAGCGGTGCTAACAGACGCACGAGTGGCTTTGAGAAGCGGTTGAGAAAAAAAAAAAAAAAAAAAAAATTCGGTCCAATATCGCGGGTTGTAATAATTGAATGGATACGATTGAAAAAGCGGTGAATGAATTCGCCCTACATTCTAATAGCGGTTAGGAAGCATGCATAAAGAAGTCGATATTGCGAGGGAGATCGCTCTCGACATTTACATGGTAAGTGCGTGAATTCAAAGGTCGTCACGATCGGAAAAAAAAGAGAAAAAAAAAAAATAAAAAATCGAAGAACAAGGGAAAGAAGGAGGGTAGAGGAGGGTAAAAAAATAACAAGTAATGAAATAGTCTGAGTGTCGAGGAAGAGGAGGAGGAGAGTCGACGTGGCGGAACTCGAGGTTTGCAGCTAGGAAAAGATGTCAAATTAAGGGGGATCCTTTTAGGGGTTCGTTGGAAGAACTCCGAGTTTGACAGCCGCGTCTCGGCGGCTGAATGAGATGCTAAAACGAGATGTCGCTCCTATAACGCCGTCGTCGCGGGTTTCGTCATTTCGGAAACATTCTATCCTGCGGAAAATTCTACCGTACAACTCCTGCAGAGGTAAGCACCAAGATTCTCTCGTCTACGGCCAATCAGCCCAAGTCGAATGTAGCCGCTGAATCGGGGGTGAGAAACCCAGCTTAATGCGAAGCTGCCTCATTCCCTCGGAAAATTCGGGTCCATCCGGGAGTCGCGAACTAGAAGAGGAGGAGAAGGAGGAGGAGAGATGGGTGGGGGTAATAATACAGAAGGATCAAAAAGTCAAAGGGTCGCGATGCAGAATTTTTTAAAGAGCGAAAACTTGAATATACACACTGAGAAAAATTTCATTTTTCACAGTAATTAGATAAGTACAGTAAAACAGGTATCGTTAAAAAAAAAGGTATAGTTAAACAAGGCTTTAACGTTGATTTATTGTTGCACGAGCATTAAATTTTCGCAACGGTAACCGGAACTAAAAATTTCTCGCTATGGTGAATTTAAAAATCTTGAAAGTCGAAGTATAAGAAAGTATAAGATTAAAAAGGTTAAAACGTAGAATACCAAACTCTAAAATCATCGGAATTTCTCTCGATAATATAGAATCGTGTACAGATTCGCGATTTAGCTGTTCCATGTTTTGACCTTTCTATATTTTGTCTTTCTGTACTTCAGCTTACCATGTTTTCAATTTTCTGTACTTCAACTTTTCGCATTTTTAAATTCTACGACAAAAGTTTTCGCGTATATGAAAATTCTATATTCTGGTCCTTTTATGAATCAGCAATTATACTTTTTAACCCCGATCCGAGAGATAAGAAAGAACGAATGCCGAAAAAAAGGTTGAGAGCATCTGAAATCTGAAAAAAGTCAAAATTGCTTTTCACTGCGCACCTTCTAGGTACAGAAGAATAAAAGTTTCTTTTTTTGTATTTTCTTGTTTTTTTTTTTTTTTTTGTTTTCAGCTTCTACTGCGCAGGGCGAAGCAAAGACACTCGGTTATAAAAATTCCCGCGGTGAAGCTGGGAATCATAATTAAAATCAGCAGCATCTGATTAATGGCGGAGTTTGCAATTCCCGTAAAATTTCATTCTCGCTTGCGAGTTTGGCAGTAAAGATTAAAATTTCACCAATTTTCGTCCCTGTTAAACGAAACGACGCCGAGGAGACGACGTGACAGACTCAAAGGTTATGCCCCCAGCTAGTGTTCATTAAGCTCTCGCTATTACAAGGATTACCACCTCGACGAGCTTCGTTTTAAACGTACACGCGTGTGTGTGTGTGTGTGTGTGTGACGCGTAAATGTAACGGTGAACGTCTGACGAGACCGAGAACGTCTCTAATTGTGGAGGATAATGCCAAACCGCATTGCAAGAAAAAAAAAAAAAAAAAAAAAAACGAACAAAAAATGTTCGTCAACTTTTACTGTATAAGATGCTCAAGTACGTAAAAAGAGTAAATTAATAACTTCGCCTCTTAAATCGTTTGAACAATTTCGATAGGAATAAATTTAGAGTGTTTAATTCGATGATCGTGATGGAAAAAATTTTATAATAGAATGCAAAATTAATTGTCGAGACATTCTCGAAGCATCAGCGATAAGCACGCTAATTTTATTTCCTTACAGAGTGAATTGAAATTCTTTAGGATACATTACGCGGCTTGTAATGCAACAATATTTTAGATTGCATCGTGGGATAAACATAACGGGGCCATTTACCCTGAGGTAAAGGTTGATGCACACACAAGCCGTTCTCCAACACGCGATTCCCTCGTCAATAACCTCCAGGAGTTTGCGAACCTCGGTATCCGTCCTGAACCGTCCGCATTATATCCGCGATTTTTATACAACCGAATATTCCCCCTTTTCCCATCGCCGTTGGGATTGTGAATCAGGAAATTGCACGCAAGGTGAATTTCGCGATGTGAGATCACCTGCGTTGCACAACGCGGTTGGGGAAATTAATCGCGAACGATAAAGGAGAAGGTGAATTATTCGTTTCAATAAGTAAAACCTGTTCGCAAATCGTCCGATTTTTTTTTTTTTCTTTCTCAACTTCCCGTTTCTATGTTTTCAGAGAAAAAAGGAAGTCATCAATTTTCACCAGATATCCTCGTTTTGAAGATTAGAGAATCACTGCCAATAATTTTCAGAGAATCGTCGAAATTTTTTTGTTCGTGGAAATCTCGATAACGAGTAACCGGATTTTAGTCATCTTGATCTCAATCGACGCGGCTTTTCCAAACTTAGAATTAATCTGACTTTCGCTTTCATCCGTTCACTACTTTTTCAATTATTGATGTAACAAAATTCCAAAAATCAAATAAAAATGATGCTATCTTGGAATGGATGAATGAATTTCGATGAAAATTAGTACTGAGAAACTTTTTGTCTCGCTAATCACGAATCTAAGGTCAGATTTGCAAGATTTAAATTTGGCGTATTCAATAAGCTGAAAAAAAAACTAAAAACATTTGGATTTTGATGAAAATTATGGTAATCGTCGGTTTTTTGGGTGGCTGATCACGAATCTGAAGTCAGATTGCGAAATCCAAAACAGCGATCCGATATGGTAAGTAAAAAACTAAAAATATTCCGATTTTGGTATAAATTAGGAGTTGGAGGTTTTTTGGGTCACCGATGACGAATCCAAATTCAGATTTCGATAATTTGTAACAATGGATCCTTTATGGTTGTACAAAATCAAAAAAAAAAAAAAAAAATCGTCATATTTTTATGTAATACGGTATTCGAATTTTTATTTCGGAATTCGAATTGGACATCATTCTTTTATTTTTTTTTTTTATGAACTCGGAATCTGCAGTGTGAAAACGGAAAATTTGAGTCAGTCTAAAGCCGCTTATCTTGCTTGTTTTTTGGAACAAAGAATTTTTTCAATCTCGCACTGAACGAACTTCTTCATTTTATATAACCGTTATTTACAGCGAATTTCGATCCATCTTTCCGTCTGAAATTTCATCGCGAACTCGTCGAGACAAAGAGAATTGAATTCGCGAAGGCAGACTGCACGTGAATCCCAGCGGGGGTCGCGAAATGGGGTGAAATAGTTTTAAAGGGGTGGGAGATGGCTCAAACTAGAAAATCCACCCCTAAGCCGTATAAATCATAGCTCAACTCCGTTACCCATCTTCCTCAATAATTAATCGCTCTTTTATTTCACCGATACTCTCGCTCCAGCGAATGAAAGGGTTCGCCATCCGCCCCGGAAACGGGTCTCGTAATTTTATGGTTACTTCCGTGCAGATTTATCCGCGAGAAACTTTTCAACGTGATTATCGCGCCAAGTCAGGCGCGCCACTTTGTACATAAATTATCTTTCACGCTGTAACAACGATTGTGAAACGGCAAATTCCCGGATCAGAAATTCTCTACGTAATTATGTTTCCGACGTATGGAAATTCAAAAAACGCGGAAGACGTTATTTGCAATTTTTTTTTTTTGCACGAACTTAAAACGAACTGCATCCTGAATTCCGGAGAAACGTTTTCATCGATTTCGGTGGAAGTTCGGCGAAAAATCGAGTATCAGTTACACCGACGAATCTTTATGAATATTGTTTAAAAATTATCAAAAAAATGCTTTTGAATAGGTATAATCAACGGGTCAACACGAATTTTGAGTCCGGTTTATAGATCTCAAATTCTAATTTATTTTCGCGTAACTTAATAAAAGAAAAATAGTATTATTAAATGAAGTTTGCCTTTGTAATACTTATTTTCTCGAATATTTATTATAAATAGCAATTACCAAACTTCAGTTTCACATTCAAATCAATTTTATTCAAAAACTTAAATGCGAATCTGAAGTTTGTTTAATTATTATTTACATCCAGAACCCAGGCTCCAAATTCGTGTTTATCGGTGTTATTTACCAACGTAAGAAAACACAAAAGCAAAATTTACAAGTAACGAATGAAGATTATGGTTATTATTCGATGTATAGAATCGAAATTCATTTATTCAAACATAAACTCAAAATTGGGAAACGATGTTTCGCTCAAAATTGGTTTACTCGTATTTTATATTCAACGAAGGGGGGAAAAAGAAGAGAAAAAATGTTTTAAACAAAATCGCCAACCAGCATCGTTGGAAAATTATTTTTTATTTGTCTAGCAGGCTTTGCCATGTTTCTGGAAAAAGGTTTATCTCAATCCGCTTGCCGGTCATGCAGACAATGTCGCGTTGCGAGTGTGCGTACATGACTATGAATGCGATTATCCCGCGATGCCTGCTGCAAGCTTAAAGCTCTCTTGTTCATCCAGCCATAGCTTTTAAACCCCTCTCGCCCCTCTCGAACAGTATCTAACTATATAATCCCCAAACGCGACGAGTTAGAAAAGTCGTATAAAATCGAGACAACGGTTCAATAATAAATAGCCTCGGTAAGGTTTCGCGGAGTCTGATGCGTGGGACGTGAGATCGAATATCTGTTGAATGGTTAGGGATTTGAGAGGGCGAACGATGCAGACGTCGGAGGACCGGTGAAAGCAGTTTCACACGTCAACGAAAGCGTTTTCCTTTTTCTTTTTTTTGTCTCGGCGCTATTTTCCGGTAATTGATTTTATCCTTTTTTTTCTGCGCTATCTTTTTTCATTTACTCCACGTTTTTGTTTTATTTTTTTTTTTTGTTTGTCGCTCCCTCCTAACGGACAAAAATCTTTTACTCAATATCGTAAAGTATCTGTCGAAAACGATAGCGCAAAATGGTTAGGCGTGCCTCGTTTTTCGTAATTCCAACAATATTCAAACCGTTTTTTCAACGATAGCTGTTTTACTCGCTGTTTCTAGTTACTGTAACAAATGAAATTTTTCTCAGTGCATTACATATTTTTATCCTCGTCACCTAGTCGTGGCAAAAAATCAACCCCGCATTCACTTCTAGCTCTAGATACTGTCGCGGATTTACTTTTACCGCCTCATTAATGCCCCAGTTTTTATTACCGAGTCGTTTTTTTACACCCTACAACATTCACTTGCACATTTGCAGCGTCCGTTTTCCCTTTCGATCGTATATAAAACTCACCGTTTCTACGTCAGGTTTACGGGTGGAAATTTAAAGGGTGTGTCACAACCTTTGCTGTTACTTTCATTCTCATATGCCTTGCGGAAGATATGCAGCTTTGTTCAAACTCGATTTTCGCCACCATTTTAAGCAGCCCTAAAATTGGCCAATTTTTTGCGAATAATAAAATTTAAGGGGGGTGAATTCGTTACTGATTTTTTAATTACTGTACAGGTTGATTTTCAGCTTAAGCGTTCAAATTCGAAAATCGTTTACCATGAAATTATTTAACCGCGCTTAATTCACTCGAAACGACATTTTTCAGTAAAAGAATTTCATTCTGATGTAATTTCATCATTTTTGCAAGAACAAATAAATAAATAATTGTATCAATTTAAAATGAAACCGTGTCAAAGTTCGATAATATCACAAATAACGTATCGAATCAATCGTGTTTTGTCACGGATTTGATTCATATCTCACAATCGAAGCATTTAAGTTGGAAATGAATGATTTGAGGTTATGCAAAAATTGCCCCAAATGTGCACGAAATTTTACAAAAATCGTAATAACGGTTTTAAAATTATTGTGCAAAAAGTGTCGAAATAGGTCCGACGATTATACGAAACAATCCCCAAACTTTCGCGAAACAATAACAGCTGTTCAAAGTGATCTTAAAAGTCTCGCGTCAAAGTTTCTCCAATTCTCGACCCACCCCTTCAAAAAATCTACTTCCGATGAAAAAACCCAGCTCGAATTTGCGTTTCGGAAAATTGATGCGAGGGGACGAAAACGAGTGTATAAAAATCGAGTCTCAGAAACAGGAAAGAAATTTGGAATGACTCGTAACTGGTTCTCGCTACGTTCGCTGCCGAGTTTGGCAGGGGTGTAAAAATGTGTGTAAAGGGCGCATCGCCGTGGGCGACAGTCGATAACCGTTTACCAAAATATCCGGTTAAAAGATTTAGCGGAAGCGGATGGAAGAAGGAGCCTGGCGGAAGGCTGAAGGCGGCGCAAAAATATCGCCAAAATCACAACGGGGGTCGGATTGGTTCTGGTACGTTAAGTTTAGGAGGTAGTAGAAGATTTTCAAGTATAACATATTATGCGCATTTCGCGAACCACGCGAGTCAAGCGTGGAACCTGACGGGGAAATAAGGGGGAACGAAAATATGGAACCGGGAAAATTTAACGTGTGTGTATTCCTTCCTTCCTTCCTTCCTTCCTTCCTTCGAATATTGTACCTACGCTTTTCTTATCAAACTCCAGAGACTCCCCATGGATTGCGACTACGCGAAGGCGATACGCCGCCGAGCTTTAGGGCTGAAGTGTGTTTTCGTATCATTGCTTTTCGATAAAGGAGAGACTTGGATATAGCTTCGCGAATAGTTTCTTTTTTTTTTTTTTTTCTCACACGAGATCCTGCGAAAATCTAAAATGAAAAGAAAAACAAACAACGCGACGTCATGTTTTTTACCCACAGTTGAAAAAAAAAAGTTTAATTAGGTACACATCGAATTGGAGAGGGTCTGACGTTCGTTGGACTACAACGTTTTTTGTTTTTAGTTTTTTTATTTATTTTTTGCCTTCTCGACTCGACGTAACTCAACCTTGGATTTAATCCTCGGTGTGTAATTTAGTCTCAGGGTCAATTTTCGCGAGTTATAGTTTAATTTCAACTCATTCGACTGCAAAGTGGCTAAATATAACTGAGAACAAGACGTACAAAAAAGGAAAGGAAAGAGAAGAAAACAAAAAAAAAAAAAAAAACTTCGAAAGAAAATTGATAAAAAGGAAGTTTAAGGCGGGTTAAATTTTCTTCTTCGCTTACAGGCTTACTTGTTTTTCTCTCTCGAACAAGTTCGCGGCCGAAAAATAAATTCTCAACGTCGCGCGTCGGCTCGACGATAAAACTTTGCAAAAAACTAACTTCCAATTAAATACTCAACACTGTACCCAAACAATTTCTGCGTTTCTGATGTTTCTTATTTGTTTAAGAAATCATTTCTCCCTTCAACTCCTTTTCTGAAAATCTATGTGCGGGGAAACCGACCAACGTCTGAAGCAGTACCTCGAATTTTGTCAAACTTTTTATACAACTACTCACTTATTTATGGATATTTGAAGAGATTTTGAACAGGAGCTTTTTAAAATTCTCAAAAACCTGTATCTTCTATTCCAAATATGTGATATAATAATAATAATGAAACCGATCTAGAAATGTTGTAAGCGAAAATAAAAAAAAAGATTTGAAGATGTATTGGGAATTTTCAGACGGTTTGAACAATGTTTTAGTTTAACAACAAAATCGAAAGTGCCAACAAAAAATAGAAAAAAAAATTGTCACATCACCGTATTGGTCTGGAAATATTAGGAAAAGAAAATAAAATTTTCGAGAATTTCAAGAAACGTTCTTTGCAAAACAACGCTCAGTATTTATAAATAATTAACCGGTTAGATGTAAAAAGCTGGAAAAATTCACGGTACAATTTCAGAGTTGCGATAATTGCGAAAAATTTTTTGAACGAAATCAAAACAATCGTGAGGTTCATACGTTGGTTTTTTTCGCATCGAATTCCGCACAAGTTTACTTTAAAAAATTTCTTGTTTAGGTTTGCGCATGGTATAAGGCAAGAAACACCATAACGTTATACTTTGCACACACATAACGTCGAGGCGAAACGACTCGGAGTAAAACGTAGGTGGCGCGGCTGCGGTATAACTAGCTCGTTTTACGATTGGGTAGTGAAAGTGAGTTTTAAAGCTTTCCCCGTACGCGTAACCCGTTGTTACGTACAGGGTGAGCACCCAGCCACCCTTCAGCGCCGAGTATTGCAAGCTCAAAGTATTTCATTCCAACACGTTTCCGTCATAAACGAAAGCGAATATATCCAGCTGAAACCACCCTTCTTTTTAACTTTTAATACGTACTTAACGCGAGCTTTTCTCCTGTATTTATCGGTGCAATTACCCGAGACTCAAAGATCGGAAACTTATTGATAAATTTACATTTAAATTTTCTCGCTGTGCATAAAAAAGGTGCAACGATAAATTTACAAATAATTTCCTTCATCTTTCTCTTTTGGAACGGAGTAAATTCAGAACCGAGCTTAATCGCGAATATGAAGGTTGGGTTAGGTTAGGTTAGGAAATACGAAGGTTAACACTTCGTCTATTGATATTGAGCTGATTTTTTCATCGACAATCTCTTTGCGCAGGTTAATCTTTTTTTTTTTTTTTTTATTCGTTTTTATTCAACTGTTTTGAGAAATTCGAATCAAATCTTTGATTGATTATAATCGCAAGTCTCGCCGTTTCAAAGATGATTGTACAGTATTTTGTCATTTGACGATTTTGATATAAAAAACTTTGTAAAAAAGAAAGAAAATAATTTCGCAATCGGTGCAATAATGCGAAAAACGATTTTGTGTGACAGAAAATACGAGGAAAATTATGGACAGCAAAAGCAGTCGAGTTGACAAAGAAGAATATATGCCGTTATTACCGATATTTCGAGTATGATGATTTTTTTTTTTTTTTTTTCCTACATTTTCTCTCTTTCTCGCAATGGGGAGAAAAGATGCTTTCCGTCGAAGATATTTCGCGATTTTGCAAGGGGATGAGGAGGCATAGATGTCGGATGCGATGTAGCGGTAACGCCACGGGTGACCCTAAGTGGTGATCTTTGAAGCGTTCCTTTATATCCCTTCGCAGATCTAGGACCCTGCCTACATAAGGCACCTAAGAGATATGCGACACAGATGGAGGGACATGACCGCAATATCTTATCCCTTGCCTGACCGCCGATACTGCGAGGGGTTACACATATAATATAACTTTTCGCAAGAAGTAGCTGGAAATTTATATTTTATTCAATCGAAAATTACCCGGACCTTACCGAGACGAAAAAGCGACCCTTCGAACAGGAAGAACGATTCCGCACAATCAGCTACGAGTCGGAGAATTATCGTCATTTTGCAAGAATATACCTTGTATATGTATGTATACGAAGAAAAAAAAAAAAAAAAAAAAACATCGTCGCTTCGATGCAGAAGAATTACTGCAAATAAACGTGAAACGAAAAATTTTCAATACCTACTCATCGATGAGACGAAACGGTTTTTTCTCTCTGAGGTTTGAGGGGCAGGGGGGAACCGGTATGCAAATAAATTCTTATTTTATCGAGCCTCCGGGCGATTCGTCGAAAGAGTGAAAGAGACAAAAGCTTAAATTCTCTTTCGATATTGTTTACCCGGAGATAACGCTTACCTTATACACCCATAAATTTCTTTCGGCATAAATAAACAGCCGTCGCGAGCTTTCGGCGAAACTACCCCTTTCGCTTCTGACACTTGTTACGCCTCTCGCGGCAGCTGTTTTCGCTGTGAGAATATCGCGATTGGACGTTAGAACGATCGGTCGAAAAGCGGAATTAGATTCGACCCTGCTGCAGGTTTTTTCGTTTTTTTCTTTTCTTCTTTTTCCTTCACTTTTACCGATTTTGCAACTGATATATACGAGAAACGCCGCGCAACGTTTGATCCCTTTTTTTTTACCACCCCGAAAACTCCGGAGGGATCGACTATCTCGCGCAGACTGATTCTAATTTGACTAACAGCTTATCCGCGTCTGTCTGTCTGTCTGTCTGTCTGTCTGTCGGTTCCGGAGATAAAACTTTCGACAGAAAGTGAAACCTCTCACTCGCTGAAGTAGAACCGACTCGCTTTTACTACAGCTAGCTTTTACTATCTGATCGAAACCTCGCAGGTTGCACGAATCGCATCGCAAGCTCGATACGGGTTGATGAAATTTTTGTGGTAAACTTTTACCAATATATATTTTTACGGGAATACACGTTGCTCAAAATTACTTATTACGTTATGTGTTTCCTGTTATATCAAGTATTGGCTTTTCTCGTGCCAAGTATAAACTACGTACAGTATTATTTAATTTATTTCCAATTAATCGGGTACATATAATCGTTCCGTTTCGATATTGAAATACGTTTGTTTGTTTATTGTTTTTTTTTTTTTTTTTGCTCTTATTCATACAAACAGTTCTGAATATTGTAAATTCAAGTTTATGTAACTTACATAATATTTCCAAATCGGAATTATTCTTCCAATTAGCCACAGTTCTGAAACTCTGGAAAATTGGTTGCCTTTAAAGAGGTTATATAATGATTTTGGCAAAAATCTGTGCAAAATAAAAAAATGCGGAAACAACTTTATTTTAAAGCCCATTGAAAATGGTTAAAAATCTGGAAAATTCGTTCAATTTCACTCTACCATTGTTCAATTTATTCAGAAGACAGTTTTCCACGAAATCACGAATACAGATTTTCAATTTTCTCTTTTCTCACCTACGAATTCAAAACCGCCATTTGTCGAACATAATCGATATATTGATAAAATTTTGTTAAATTTGATATTTCAACCATGTAAGCACGACAAAAAAAAAAAAAGAAAAGTGTATCAGTGTATTTTTAAAACAGAGTCTAATGCTGAATAAAAGGTGCTAATTGTTACAATAAAATCGACCAAATCTACCAGCTTTGAATTTCAACAGCTTTGAAGTAGCCTGAAACGAGTCACTCCATTATCCAAGCTTCCGTTTACAGTCTGATATTTTGTATTTTTGTATTTTGAAAACGATCCCCGCGCTCCGATGGCCGCCAAGCTAAAAATCAATCGATGCGTCGTTTAATGGAGTCGAAAAAAATAATCGAAAACGACTCGATCGTATCGGTAAAAATTAATCGATTAATCGATTATTTCGTATTTTTTTTTAAACGGTGCATACGAAACAAAAATCTCGTGGCGGAAAAGTTGTTTACCGATTTATGGTATCATTGAAAATATTTTTCAATTTCTAGTGAAAATATTAATTTATCTTTCACTTGTTATGTCAAATAAGTAGTTAGTGATTAAGACAGTGATAATAATTGATACTAATTTAATCACATAAATTGATATTGTGTCGCGTCGTTCATGGGAGTGAATGACAAAAATCGATTATGAAAAAATAATCGATTCAATTGAAAATCCATCATTTTCGGTCATTCTCACCCCGCGGAGCTTACGAATATACAAGGCGGGTATAAAAATTTGATAAATACCCCAATCGTCCGAATAAAATGAAAAAAAAAAAAGAAAAAATAAATAAAATGATCAATCATCCCGGATGATCGAGGCCTCCTTGAGGGAATCGAATCGCGGATTCAGCTGATTGCATGATCGCGGAGGGGGGCGACGGCCGGCTAGTTCGGAGGGCCCCTCTCACTTCTGGAACAGACGAATCGATGCCCGGCGGGCTCTCTCCTGCAGTCGACTGCAGAGTTCAATGTCTCTCCCGGGCCGCCCGACGGCCGCCACCCCCGAACACGTCGGGACGCCACGCCACGCACCCCGCGAACCCCTTCCCTCCACCCCCGACGCTCTAATATTTACCAGGCATTTGTCGCCCGCGCTCGCGAATTAAAGGTCGTCCCGACGACTCGAATCGTTATTACTGTTTCGCGCCATTCGTTTCCCAACCCCCGTAGAGTATAATCAATATAGCAATTCCACCCACCCCGGTCCCCCCATCATCCCCTATTTTATTCCGATAGTGGGAGCCAGGAACAGCTACGAAATCACCCATCAAAGCAAATTATCACCGCATCATTTTAACCAAAGTCTTCAATGCTGATTTTTTTTTTTTCTATCTTCGACCGAAATCATCCCTTGACATTTTTTCTTTCTCATCCTAAGTCACGAAATCTACGAACGAATCGGTAAACGGTTCGAAACGATATTCGTCGACGATGATGACTGAAAATTAATAAGGTATAAATTTGTCATTTTGAATTACAATAAATTGGGGAAATGAATCATCACCATCGGCTGGGCTTTCCTCTGTCTTAACCCCAATTTAATTTCAATGGGTAGCTGCAACCCTTGCAGAGATCTTGTGGGTAGGGGTTGTAATACAAGCCTCTGCATACATAGAGTTGTTAGGTATAAGGTAACACGGGCAGGGTGAACGGTGGGTGAACCCCTCGTTCTATTATTTCAGTATAAGTTCACCATCTTACAGATGTTACGGCTGCCTAAAGCCTCGAGTCGTACGAGATTCTAATTACAAAATTACCATGCAAACAATCACTCGAATAACTTTCACTCCGCACCTTCGCACGCGTGTAATTTTCCCTACCGGTTACGCCTGCCGGCTATGCAAGATTTTCAGCGTTAAGGAATAATTGTAAATAGATGCGAAAGTGATCGGACCTTGCAGCCGTGGAAATTCACAATTATCAAAAAATAAAAAAATTAAGTAATCAACAAACGAGTTAAAATACAGACACGTACGTTTCTAACGAATATATTTTACTCTAAATTTAAAAAACAAAAATAATATCATTTAACCGATGCGATGTTACAAACTGCACGCTCTGTAATCTCGTATAACTTAAGCTCTGGGTTTTCCTTTTACGACTTTGGACGTGAAACTTCCAGATGATGCCTGCCCAACGTCGGGAATTCGCGCACTGCTTGTTCGGCTACAACTTTCGCGAATATCGAATAAAACAGCTCCGCGAAATGTCCAAATTAATTTTTGTCGATTCAAGGTTTTTTCAATCTTGTAGACTCTTGGAAAAATTTAACTTAGCACAATGCACCGACAGGTCCACTTTATCTTTGTGTTATTTGTTACATTTCTGTTATTGACTAAGAAACACATTTTTCTAATTTTAAAATTTGAATTGTCACATCGACATTTAATTTACAAATATTGCTTTTTTCCCATTCCACTTAGTAATAGATTAAAAAATGGTTAAATCGACCCAAAAATTCTAGTTCACCTGTTGGAACATTTTTTTTTCTAACCGCGTATCTCCAGGACGATTTTCCTTCGTACAACGATTGTGAATTTTCTTTCGTTATGATCCTTCTCAAGCTCAAGGATCATTGGCGAAGACGCGGGATCGGAAAGTAAAGAGAGAAAAAAAAAGAAAGGAAAAAAAAACACGAATTGGGAGCAAAATGAAAATTGAGTAATTACGGGCAGCTAAATCTGGAGGCGAAGCTGAGCCGTCGTTTTAGGCGAAGTGCACCTGTGCCAACCGCCGCAAAGAAAACAACCCCAAATTTCCATCCCCTGAGGGCAACGCGAGAACGGTGAGCATCCTACTAACAGCCCTAACTTCTCTCTTATTCCTCCCTTACTCTCTCTCTCTCTCTCTCTCTCTCTTTCTCTCGTTCGCTCTTCAGCTTCCAGCTCGGCACTGCAGAGCTGTGCCGTGATTGTCTCCCGACGGCTGTAAGCCCCTGAGTAACGAGTATTGTTATTGTTTTAGTATTACTACTATTGTTGGTATTATCCTCATCATTATTACTGTTATTACTATCGTTATTTTTATCATTGCGCCAGGATTCTGGGAACTGAAATACCGCCCACCGTTTCCCAAAACGATGGTAAAAGAGGTGAACAAAAAAAAAAAACAACAAGATAATGAAAATAAAAAGAAGTTACGCATAAATTACATAGAAAAGCTGAAAACCGACTCGAGCTCCGACGATATTTCAATTAAACCAAGTTTTCTTTTTTACTCCTAAAAGTGAATTTCACTGCAAATTAATGGCAAATATTGATACAGTATAATTATACATAAATATCAACCGTGTGAAAATTATGGGGATGATTTCTGTACAAATGTCTTCATGTAGCGATATATGTGTATACATATATACATATATAGGTATATATGTATGTACGTATGTAAAGTATAGACCTTGAGATGACGTTACGATGGGCAGTAAAAATATAACGACTGGCCAGTAAACCGAGTCGCATCGTGGGTAATTATCTTTAATCTGCACGTCCAAAATTATTATACCGAGATATCCTAAACTATACGTATGTGTTATATTACACCCTGAACGTCTACATGTATAGGTATCAGGACGGCTAATGCAGGATAGCAAAAGTTACGAGTCCCACTCGCCCTTTATGGGTGAAGGGCATTCAAATTTTGACACACTGGGCTCTCCGAACTGTTCAGGATTGTTATTACCACTCTTCGGTATAAATTACACAGGAGGAGGATCCTCACGTCCTTGCTGATATCACTGCACTGAAATTCTATACCGCCGCGAGGAAATTTACCCGAATTACCGCTCCTAAATCTTAAAATCTGGGGTGAAAGGGTTCGCGTCTTAATATAACGAAGTAATAAAGTGATTTACATCCGAGCTCACTTTTCACTTAAAAACATCAAACTCAAACCAAAGATCCAAACAAACGATCGGCTACGAATCACAACGCATCAGAAATATATTGCGTACAATTATAATTGTTCCAGGATGATTGGTCATATTTTTTCTTTTCGAAATCATCTGAGATTCGAATCTGAACCTGTTACGTGAGAAAGAAATTCAGTTTTCGACGTATCGTGACTTGGGATAATTCACATCGTGTGTATAGATGTACATAAGGGCATATATATATATATATATATATATATATAACTCGAAGAAAATCTAAAACTAATTTCTCCCCAGACGATCGTTACGCTATCGTTAGGCCATTAAATGTTTTCATAGATGCACCGTTCATCGTTGGTGGTTCAAGTACGTATAATCGAACCGAGAAACTGAACGCCGCGACGCCTTGAGAATACGTAATATTGATGTTGAACGCGAGGATGTTTACCTATAAATTGTCTTCATACTTGTCGTACAATATTATATCCAGGCAAGAGTGAGTATCGTAGACGTGGCTTGTTATTCGGTGATGTGCACATAATTTATAGGTATACTATATACGCGTGTAGTACAGAATCAGGTCTAATTGATCGGCGAAACTCACGTCTTAATAGAATATCTGCGGTAATTCTGTACGCAGATCCCTGTTACCGACACTTATCGACACTTACTGACATCGCTGAGATACGAAGCTTTTTCTGGAACTTGACTGATTAACTAGTATCTAAAACGTTCTAGAAGAATGTTTTTGTCTCGGTGATGTCGGTAATTGTCGGTAATTGTCGGTAACAGGGACCTCTGCCCACAACTTTCACAGCTATTCTACCCGTCTAATTAGGGATTAGGATCGGCGCGAAACTTTCACACGACCATTTTTTGCATCTGACAATATTAACCAACGCTCCTACAGTATGTCGGGAAGGGAATTTTTTTTTTCTCCCCCCCCCTTCATTAATTTAACGTGTCTGCGTATTTTCAAACTTTACAGTAGATACGTATCATGTATACATTATACGATTATAGCTGTGAGTTTTTTGCCTCCCCGATCCAACCGCAGACTGAATTTTTTTACTTTCCAGGTAAACATCAAACTCTGATATTACCGTGAAACTTTTATAAATAATATTGTATAAGCAGACAAAACACGAGAAATAAATAATTATGAGAATTGTTTGATATTTTAATGGTAAGAGTTGAGAAAAGTATCGAGAAAATTATACCTGCGAACAATGAGACAGCGTTTTAGGTTCGGAAGGACAGTCTTCGTACTTCTGAGTGAGACGTTGATTTCCATGACAATTTTTAACACCACTCACCCACTTCACGATCACTGATAAAAGTTCGAGAAATCTTCAACGTCCTAATTTGTAAACTGTGCGTGAAGTAATTTAGAAAAGCTTCGGTTAATCGATTATTCAACAGTAGGGAAATATTTGCTAATTTTAAGATGGATTTGATATTCGACAGTTATTAAGAAACGATCATGATCGAATGAAGCTTGTATCAAAAAAGAAAACTGTATCCACTCTGATGAAATTTCAATTACACAATAAGAAACGTGTCTTGTCATCAATTATCGTATTAATTGAATTAATTGCTAATCAATCAAAATTGAATGAACAGATAAAAAGTGAGGAGTCTTTAAGTACATAGCTCGAATCGTGGCAGCTTATTGTGAATAATTATCAAAGCAAACCTATGAATTAACCACGTCAATTAAGTTACGAGTTGAGCGTTTCTCCATTTCGAAAAGGATCACGACCAGTCACTAACACGTAAAAAACTCGAGGGAACACGCAATATCACTCAATTTCATGATACATCACTCACAATCACAACCGATCGGAGCTCCGTTCAACGCGATATCCGCGATCGAACTGAAATGCGGAGAAGGATCTTACTTAGCAATGTCAGAATTGACGACGTCTTGGCATTAATCGTCGGATAATCAATAATCTCATGTTTACAAACAACAGCGAAGGCGCGCCGGGATCGATATTCCGGAACAGGTGTAGGTAGCTTAGAGAGTTATCATTCCGTGCAGAGAATGACCAAGTTCTTCGGCGTATGGAGTGAAAAAAAAAATTACATCGCTTACAGTTCATTCATCAGTAAATTATACTAAAATGAGTATCGTCACGTTGATGGTTTCGGCGTTGTTAACAATGAAAGAAAATGTGATGCAATTAAGTATTTGTAAGTGTGATTACGTGGCAGTTGTGAATAACGAATTTTCTGCTTATTGCCACATTAACATCCGTTAGATTGGTTCAATTAATTTTTTCATTTCAACAAGACTATAAATAACATCAATTTATTTGTGCATCATCGTTGAGACAAGGGATCGTAATCGAAATGATTCTCTTGTTCCAACTACAAAATTGATGTTTATTTCATAGCTGAAACTAGTATATCGTTTCGTTGTGGTTGGAAATGAAAATTGTTAAACTCCCTACGGTGACTATAACCAAAAGTTTTTCTCCTCGCATGTTCCATTATTATTAAAAATGGAAATCGTCGAGCTCTCCATGGTGACCATGACTGAAAATTTCTCCCGCCGCACGTATTTCGTGCGACACAGTTCGTCCGTCCCTTCCAGCAGTATAATGTAAACCAATCTAAGCCCTCTGCCCCCGAGGCGAAGAGCTAGCTGCGGCGTTAACCCCGCGTTACGAGGGCAGAGGGACGACGATTTAGTCAATCGTAACACCATAACCGTAATATCTCATTTGCGGTGAAATTTATAGGCATGTCGCGAGCGTCGCGAACCGCGGATAATAAATGAGTTTACGGAAGGTCTGACGTATAATTTCGACCGGCGACGATCTTCGGCTGAAATAATCGTCACCTGTGCCCCAAGAATCGCGCGGGAAAATCGGTGTCCCTTTTACCAGATTTCGTCGGCTCTTAAGGCCATGAAAAAGCTCTGCTTTCGAAAATCCCGAGCCCCGTGGAGTCTAGCGAGTGGCTTCATCCCCCGGCTGTATCATCCTGCAAATTTTTTGCTCCATCTTTTGATCCCTCCTCTCACCGCTCCACCGCATGATTTTATCGGGCGCTTTTTCCGGAGCTTTTTTGTTCCGAGTCTCACGCCTTTCGCGCAAGGTTTCTTGAATACCCGGGAATACCGAGAAACACGGTATCGCCTTGTCGTACCGTGTGAACCGACAAAAAAAAGTAAATGAGCTTTCTCCCTGTGTTTCAGACCAATTTCCCCCCCACGCAGAATGAAAAGCTTCGAACGAATTCAAGCTGCGCGTTGCTGCTGCCGCTGCTGCTGGCTACAGGAACAAAGACCGCCCTATTGATTTTACAATTTTTCGTCTAGCCTGCGGCAATGATGCGATCTTTTTGTATTCCTTTTCCCGTTTTTACTCTCCCTTCCTTCCTCCCTCTCTCTCTCTCTCTCTCTCTCTCTCTCTCGCTCTATTTTTTTATTCTTCCACGAGTCATTACTACCGCCCGAATTATGGCCTCATAACATCTTAAACGTGTAATAAAAGGCGGCCAAGTTATCGGCGGACATCGTATGCAGTAAAATGTCTTGTTAAGGGTAGTGTGGGCATAGTTGTAACGCGTCTGCCATAATAATACCTAATAAAAGTCACTAACTGCATACAAGGCGTTAACCCTTAATTGCTACTATAAAATTTGCTACTTCTTAGTCTTGGTCTTATAATTCTTATTCCAGTATCCTAACTTCCAAACGTTTCTTTCTCTGCTCCCCAGCAACGACAGGGGTAAACTACGCCCGTAATATAAATTCAAAATGTTTTCGCCAACGATCTTGCAAAATCGCTCAATCGTAAGTCGTCAATTTTGAGTCATCTTCACTTCCCTTTCAATTTACGCCATTAAATTTACAACGCGTTATACACGTCTACGCAAAAAATTCAAGCTTTCGCAAAAAGACAGAACTCATCTTAATTCCGTGCAAGCTCTGGCGAATTAGATGCAGTCTATACTGTTTTTTGAACAAAACTATAGCGGGTAGTTTTAACTTACCGGACGTTGCAGGTTCGACGAAAGGGAAAGCGATTGAAAGAAAAAAGGTGGTAAAAAGTTGTCACGGGAAAAAGGGAAAGCCCCGAATCTCTATTTTTACAGCCAGAATAGAAGCGATAAAGATTCCGTGCATTATAGGCATGGGGATTGGTGTTGCGAAGTATAAAGTAAACTACCCGACATCGCGACACCGGAGGCGATAGGAGTCACCTCACGGCGTCATTCGGTGAATATTGATGCCGCATAAAATGTAGTAGGCAGGAGGCTCGGCTGCCCGAGCGTAAACTCGCAAAAATACATGCATACGTATAATCCGCGAGCTTGCGCGCGTCTCCCTTCCAGGCTTGTGCAGCAGACCAGGAGCACTCGATATTCGCGAGTGACTGGAATGCCGAACGCGACCCTCGCCCACATAATTCGCATCTATGATCAAAATAATTGCCAAACAAAAGGCTTGTGCAAAATTTGCCAATGAGTAAATCGATCGGGCCAGATTCGGTTGGACGGAAATATTTTTAAACCTTAAAATTCCTGAATTCAATTCAATTTTTCATTCCCCTAACCTTGAAGAAGAATTAAGCAATAAATTTTCTACCTTTTGTTATCACAAAGCTCTTGCATGCTTTCATTTCTGCTAAATAAAAATCATGTTTTCAATTGTAAATAGAAAATCCAGCGTGCACCGACTGTTCTCTTTGATTACGACAATTCGTACCAGATTTTATTGCAACTATTGCACAAATTCAATGTTCGTGCAGGAATAAATTGCCTTAGTTAACTAAAATAATGTAATTAAAGCTGCAAAGAAACAGATTCAGTGTCACGGTAAACCGAAACCGAAGTATCGACAAACTTGAATCACATTTCTACCTGTAATTCCAACGACATCGAAAACCAGTAACTGTGAAAAAGTGAATTCTTCTCAGTGACGGGTATAAAAAGTTTGGCGTAATTCTCTCCTAAAACGGGCATAATCGCGTCAAAAGCTTACCTGCAGCCGTCTCGGTGACAAAACGAGACGGGCTTCGCCAGTTTTGTCTGGTAACGTGATTTCGTGTCGTCGACCCGCGGCGCGTTGCTTCGTTAAATCAACGCGAACCTGCGCCTGACCGTCCTCACCTTCTTTTCCATCGTGTTTAACTGTCTGCCTGCCGCCTGTTCGCCTTTTTTCCGGTTCCTTTCACTTTTCCATGAATCGCAGCGCGAATCTCACGTCTGACGCTATCTGTCCGCAGATTTGCGAACCTTGCCCAAGAAACCGACCTCGCGAATTCGCAACGCGGAATTATCGTCGTCGGTGTTGCAGATTCGCCGACGATTTAAATTGGCAAACTAAAGAGAAACAAAGACTTTGATTCGAATTTTTATTAATCAGATTTTTTTCTTAACCTCTTCTCAAAAATAATGCAGCTACTTTTTGCAAAAATTTTCCACCACTTTTATTCGATAACGAAAAGATAGCGAAATTTCATAACACATATTTCTAGCTTTTTGCAAGAAAAAAAAAAAAAAACGAGAAAAGAAAATGAATCCAGTGTGATAAAAGTTGGTTACTTTCGACTATAAATTTTTTCAATAGATAAAAATTGAGAATCAATTGCAGCGTGCTATTTTGCGATAAATTGTATCGCGAAGAAGACCGAAGAGCAAAGAACGATGATCCTGAAGGGATTTTTGAAAGCGGAAAAGCAGGAATTGCCGCCTCGCGATCCGAGCCGCGAATTATCGATTTTTGCGCATTACTAAACCAGAACCGCGAGTGTCAGGGTGCGTTGGAAAATGCAGCGGATGTGAAATATTTCACGAGTGCAGCTGCAGAGCAACGAAGAGGCGAAATGTCACCCTGGAGAACGTTGAGAAGGTGTCGAGGCGGACACGCGTTGATAAATTTATCGCGACAATTTTTCCTCGGAAGAAAAACCGGCCTCTTCTTGTTCACTTGCTTTATCCGGTGCAGAGATATTCGTGTCCGGGTCTGCATTCCTCCGTTTCAATATAAATACAAGTTGCACGGAGGACTTGATTGATGCACTGATTAATTAGGAGGCCGGCTTTATTCACGGCTAAATCCTAATCCATCATCGGAAAATGGACAAAAGCTTTTCAAAGGGATATTTTTCCCGGACGTCTGTCAAAAGCACTCCCCGAAAGTTTTTCGGTCACGTTAATTAGCCGTAATTAACCGCCCGCGACTTGAGCAAAGAATAATTTCTTCATCCCCTCGCTGCTGCTGCTGCAGATTCTAAACTTCCGTAAAAAAATGTGTATATATATATATATATATATATATATATATATATATATATATACATAATATAATATTGTCTTAAGAAAATTTCTAAAGCAGCGTATTTTTACAAAACCAGGCTTTATGAATTATAAATTAGGCACCGTTTTCCCTGGAGGGGTGAAAGTATCGCTTTCGAGCAATGAATAAATTGTATAAACGCTCCGTTTTCAACCCCGTCGTCAAAATGTTTAACGCCAAAACCCAGAGGACTCACCCAAAGGTTCGGGTTCGAGTTACACGAACATCTGACCATATAACAACTTGACAGATAAACCTGAAAAAAGGACAGAAAAAACCTAACGGCCATCGATTAGGGGATTCAATTTACTTTACTTAGTTTTTGCTGGAAAAAGAAATAAAAGATATGGGGCTAGTTTTATTGATTCAATAATTAATTTCCATGCCATTTATGTGATTTACTGGTTTATTCATTTGTTTCTCGTATTTTTGAATCGTTCCGAATGAAATTTGGCCGTAAGAAGGGAGAAAAAGAGTATAAAGTTTCATATAATCGAGTAGATTTTTTTTTTTCATTTCCGTAATGTAATCGCAAAACTTACGTATGCAATTGAATTTATTGCGCAACTTTTTCGACACGTCGATAATTTTTGTTTAACACTGTTCGACAAAAATTGCAAAAAAAAACAAAAAAAAAAAACAAAATGACTAAAATACAATTCTTTCGCAAACTGTTATACCACAAAATAAAATAAATATAACGGATGAAAAAATCCTTGAAACTTCCATATTTTCACTAAAAATTAAATGCCAGTAAAAAACAAGAATATTTTTCGCAGAAATTTTTCAAACCTCTGATTATTTCGGTTAAAAATTTGTAAAATATACATGGAATAGAAATTGTACAGATAATGATTCTCGGGATATCACGCGGTTCTGAATTCGGAAAAAAAAAAAAAAAAATATTTCCGTTTAAAACTAACTCCGTAAATTGTCGTCGTGGAAAAACGATGCTTGGATGGAAAAGTGAGACTTCATCGTCATATCGCTTGTTACATATACAGAGGTCAGCTATTATTACCGCATTACGGAATGTATGTCTGTTTGTTTGTTTTTTATTATTTTTTATTTTTTTTTTTTTGTTTCTTTTTGTTTTATTTTTTTCTCCCTCTACCTCTTTTCTCTTCGTTTTTCCTATTTATTTAATACATCGCATATAATGAATCCTGTATCTCAAGATCCCATGTATTCACTGAAGCGTACGAGGCTTGCGAAAGAAACGTTGAGGCAAGTGAGTGAGTTAGCGAGCGAGCGATACGCATTATAATACGCGGTTGTTGTAGTTTCGCAGCTCATACGCGCGAACGCTCTTGAATTGCAAGGCGATTAAATTGGCGTAAGCAGAGAAAAGGAAAAAACAACGAGAAAAGAAAAAGTAAAACAATAATAAAAAAAAAAAAAAAAAAAGAAACACACGCACACATTCCTTCTCGTTTTGCAGCAATTCCTTTCAGTTCAATGCTGATACCCGATTGAGCGATCAAATTTCCTAACAAGCTCCTATGAAGTAAGTAGATCGGATAATTTGTGAAAAATTTCCATATCATTTGGGTACCTGATGTTTTGCAATTGAATAAAAATATTATTTACATATATTTATAATATACATATTCGAAGAATAGAAATTTTCTTCCCGCCGCGCACCTTTATCTTCATCGTTAAAGGTCGCGGGGTGAATTCGTCGATGTTGGTAAATCGACTTTTAAATTAACAACGACTTACTCGTAGTGCCAGTAGGTATGTTACGTGCAGTTTTGCACGCGGCTCTTCACCAAGTATTTATTCACCTCTGCAGTTTGTAATAACGCTGGAAAGCAGTGCGCGCAAAATATCACCGCTACTTCTTCATTCGCAACGAATGCTCAATTTGCCTCATCAGGCCTTGGATGTAGATGAAGTTTCCACATTTACTCAAGGTCGTTTATCCACTGACCGTGACTAGACATAAAATATCTAGTCGATCACGGGGATAAAACAAAGGATGAGCTTGAAAGCTCGGGATTTTCATCTCATTTTCTACAACGAGAGAAATTTTTAGTTCCGGTTACCGCTCAGTCCTTAACTAGTTTCATTTTTTACCACAGTCGAAAAATATAGTTCAAACAGTTTTTTTTCAACGACACCTGTTTTACTCAATTTTTCTAGTTACTGCACAAACGAAATTTTTCTCAGTGTAGTTCTCAAAATCCAGAGAAAACAACGATTTGAAATCGATACATCTTCCAAAGATATCAACAGATTCAATTTCAAACACTTTTTTCGTTCGTTAATTGAATTGAAGCGCAACTTTTTTAAAATTCTTGTAATTTTTTTTTTTTTTCTTCCACCGTTGTTCAATAAATTTCACGAGTTGACTTTGCTCGTTCGATTTTTGCCTCATTCTCCACTTTTCAAAATATTAAATAACTTACGACTACGATTCAAAAATTAACAAACCTCCTAAACATTTCAATTAATTCAAATACAAAAAGTTTTTTCACACCTCGTTGCGGTTAAATAACAGCTGTTTAATTTTTCTTTTTACCATAATTCGATAAAATGTTACGATTCGATACAGGTAAAAAAATAAAAAAAAAAAAACCAAAATAAAAAAAAAAAACCAAAATAAAAAAAAAAACGTATATAAAACTGCTAAAGTTAAGATGTTTCAAAGAGTTCAAGTTTCGCACGATCACGTTGTGCAAACGCACGCGAATCGATACAAAACTCGTACGGTTTAATATGCCGTTATAATCATTTGCTGCATAGCTCGTAAGCTATAAACGATCAACGAACGAACGAACGAAACTTGAATTCACCTCAGCTTCGCTATGACATGTGAAAAATATGCTCAACTGCCATAAAACGAGAATACATACACGTCCTTATAATAGTTACCTATGTGCTAATATTTCACCTGCTGCTGCAGCTCTTTCACAAGTTTTCACGGCTTTCCACGGTCCGTTGATCGTCAGCGGTAATTACCATGCACCGCAGAAGAGCAGACACGGATCATTTAAAAGTCTCGAAAATCGATCCAAGCGACGTATCGAGCGGCAACTTTTTCGATTCCGAGGTAAAATCGCAAATATTCTTTCGTTGTAAAAATGAAAAATAAAATTAAAATCAACATCGTCCGAGTGATTTGACTGTACATCTTCGTACGCCGAGCAAAATTTCGAAAAAACTGTTCGAATATTGTTGAAATTACGAAAAACGAGCTACGCCTAACAATTTTGCGCTATCGTCGATCCTTTTTTGGTTATTGCAACGCAAAATAAGTTTGTTCGGTTTACTCTACTTTTTTATCCAAACAAGGCTTTAACGTCAATTTATCGTTGCACAAGCGTTAAAT
The DNA here is from genome assembly GCF_021901455.1 of Neodiprion lecontei. Taxonomy (NCBI): domain Eukaryota; kingdom Metazoa; phylum Arthropoda; class Insecta; order Hymenoptera; family Diprionidae; genus Neodiprion; species Neodiprion lecontei. The sequence goes on along the minus strand of NC_060263.1, from coordinate 4,437,337 downwards.
TTTCGCAACAGTTGCAAGAAAATCTAGCAACAGCGATCGTAACGAGAAAGAATAGCAACGGATACCAGACTTTCCGGCAACGGTTAGAAAACTAATTTTCGTTTACTACCTTGAACTATATTTTTCGATCGCGGTAAAAAATGAAAATAGTTAAGGCCCGAGCGGTAACCGAAACTAAAAATTTCTCTCGGTGTATCTGCACTTCTGCAGGCATTAAACATCCTGCGCAGTTGGCCCGAAATTATTTGGCAGGACGGACAGTCGGTCGGTCGCTGATTTTCGAGAGTGTAAAGTTTACTCTGAGCTAATTTGACCCTCCCTTTGGCTCAGAGCTAGGCAGTCCAGTCGCTCAATGAAGTTTCACTTTCAGGTGCGTTCGTCGGCATGTCTACCAACACACCGACCTGAAAGGCACACAGACTGCTAACTTCACGCATCAAAACGCACGCACTGATTGTTAGCACTGGGTTATAGTATAGCTGCTAACTCCAGACTCTGATTGGAAAGGGTTGCCAGTTCCCAGCCTCTGGCCGACTACGGTCGTCTGGTCCTGCATCGGAACTGCGCAAAATTGCTACATCTACATATATTATACACATTGGAAATGTTCGCAATATATTCGCACGCCCTACAATAACATATATATATATATACATACATAAGGGTTGAAAAATTGTTATTTTTTTGCAATGCAAACCTTTCGAATTCAAAGTTCAATCGCAATTTATTCGTTTGCAACTTATTTTCATTTTCATTCGTTTTTTCTTTTTTTACTTTAGGTTTGCACATCGATCGCTCTGTACAAAAAAAAAAAAAATGAAAATAACGATTAACGGATGTGAAATTTCGCAGCACGTTCGTAAAATTATTCAAAGAATGTTTCACCCTTCGCTTTGTTGCGAGATGAAACCGAAATAATTTTGAGTTTTGCGTGTGTGATTTTTTTTCAATAATTTTTTTTTTTTTTTTTTTTTCAAATCATCGAAATGAAAACAAAGAATAAATTCTAATTCATGCGAAGTATAATATTATAAATACAATATACATTACATGTACCGTAATATTATGACTATATTAACGTATTTCAACATCTGTACAAATAAATACAATACACATAAAAAAAAAAAAAGTTGTTTGATTAATTCCGAAGGTATATAGAACTAATAAAGAAGAAAATGAAATTAACATTTGCCTAGACGGTGAGACAGGAACGTAAAGTAAACGCCTGGCTGTGGGTTTGAAATCTGCCCGCATCAGCAACACTGTATATAATATGTAGAGTTGCGGTTCGATACCCGATATTATATACTGTAGTTGTCTATATATATATATATATATATATATATATATATATATACACGTATGATATCTGAAGAATTTTTCTGCGAGCCCACATTTCATGCAGAATGGATATTATGGACAGAGTTGTGCATGAACATGCATTATACATATTACATTCTGCGGGTAGTAAATTGCGGTTTGTTATATCATGTATCATGAACAAAGGATCAATACGGAGAGAAGAAAATTCCTTATCGGTGTATAATAGTCGTGCAATATAATTATTTACCTATATGGTGCTCGAGATTCTTACGATCATTAAATAACAATTAAATTAAATGAGGCAAGTACGGACGTGGGTTAATTAAAAAACGTCAAACTTGCGATGGAAATTCTTAGATATCGAAAAAAAAAAAAAACAATTTCAATTTCACTAAACAAAACGGCCCAACTTTCCGCGTTCATGCTCGTAAATTATCGCACACTGTAATAAATATACGGTTGCCACAATATGTGGTTTATATTTTCGAAAGTAAACACGCGTACGTACGGTCGATTTGCCCGTTTCATTCTGGGTTGTTAAATCGAGAAAATTTATCTCCCGCAATACGTAAACGGCGAAAAAAAAAAAAAAATAAAATTAGGTGAAAAGAAAGAGAGAAGAAAAATGTACAAAATCAGTGGAGAGAGAAAAAAAAAAATAAAATAAAATAAATAAATAAATGAATAAAAAAAGTTCCGGCGACTTAGAATGGTTGCGAAAAATTGTTTTAAGGTTTAACCTGACAAATTGCTAAATATGTATTGCAGGTGTAAGACTTGCAGCTGTACATTTTGCCAAAGATTTACGATCTGAAGTGGCGGCGACGGGGGGGGGAGAGAAAATTTTGAACAGTCGGTATGTAATATAATAATTCGCAAAATTGTTCACCCGTGCAATTTAAATGTGACGACAGACGTGTTGCACGATTATTATGTGCCATTGTATTATCTAGTTTTCGCGACAAGCAGAACGCGAAATAGTTGTCCGGTTGTTCGGTACTTGATACATACCGTGGCATGAAAAATTGCGCCTTGAGAATTTCAAGTATTAGAAATTTACTCGGCGCGTGACGCGAGCGTTTCAACTTTTCACAAATTACGAGAAAAAGATGTGGAGTTAAAAGAAAACAAACAAGAAACAACAGCGAAATGAAAAAGAGATATGAAAAGTGAAAAGAATTATGGTTGTACGTTAATTAATTACGTAGGTACAATAAATTAATAAAATCGCTAAGGCAAAAAAAAAAAAAAAAAAAAAAAAAAAAACGCTTCAATGCAATATGATTTTAACGTACATATCACACCTCGATTTTCACCGGTTGCAGTAACGCTCCCTGTGCATTGTAAAAGAAAGAACGCCCGCGAAATAAAAAAAAAATAAAAAATTTTCTACCTGCTACTTTCCTTTACGATGAACAAATTATTACCTCGTTCGTTTTACACCCCGACCGATTCATATATTAGCGTTTGTGCGCTAATTAAACGAGATTATCGAGGTATTCAAAGGATCGTCTTGTGTGCGGCAAAGCGAACGAGGTGAACAGGTGAAATCGATATTTTTTTGTTTGCTATAAGGAAGAAGGCTGGCCGGTTGGTCGGTTAATAATTACCGCAATATGCTAAACGATTTCAAAACTTCACCGAGTTTCGATCCGACCAACGCAGAACCAGGAAATAATAACGAGCGGGAGTTACACTGAGAAAAATTTTTACGGCTGTAATCGTGGTAAGAAAATATTCTTGTACGAAAGAAGAGGAAAAGAAAAATCAGCAATACAAGTCGAACATTGCGTTCGTTTTAACTGTTTTTCAATTTCTTTCTTGGATAGTTGATCGATTTTTTTTGTCGATCACTGCAGCTGTAAATTTTACTCAGTGTATGAATATTAATAAGTAAAAAAAAAAAAAGAAGAAAGCATTCAACATTTTTTCGGTCGGATGAAAATTTGATACCGTGATGCTTGCGATTATATCGTAACCGCGATTGGTATCAATTTTTTTTTTTTTGTTATTATTATTATTATCAGCTCATCGAGTCGATCTTCGGAACCTCTCGAGTTTTCATCCATTTTCCATTTATCGAGAAACATTTGTAAGACTCGTCTAGTAGAAGTTGTAGAACCCGAAGTGAGCTGAAACAGACAAATAGAAGGATGATTATAAATTAGGAATATGTAGAGTAAGGTTTCTTCCGAATAAAAACTACTTTGAAGATTATTCGAAACTGTTTGAAATCGTGCGAAATATGTTTAAACGGTGTTAGATTCTCCGAACCGACAAAAGCAGAGCATAAAAAACGCATTATAGAATTCGGAAATTAATTAATAAAATACACGAATTATAAAATCGAGTGGATAATAATTTTCCTGAGAGAACAGCCTAAAAATAATCGATGCATAGATTTATAGGGTAAGAAAATAAATAAATAATCGAACACGATTCGATTGAAACGGTAAAAATTAATCGATTCATCGATAATTACGTATTTTTTTTTTAGACACGGTGAATATGAAATCAAAATTTCGTAAATTCCAGTACGCAGACTGAAAAGCGGAAATTTTTTTTCGATAGTTTATAGTTTATAGTTTTATTAAAAATATTTTTCGATTTCGGGTAAAAATATTCATTCATCATCAACTTGTTATATCAAATAGGTACTTAGTGAATAAGAGAATGATAATAATTGATAGTAATTTAATGAAATAAATTGATATTGCATTGCATCCTTCGTGAGAGTAAAAAATAAAAATCCATTGCGAGGAGAAAAAAAAAATCGAATCTGTCTGATGTTGAAGTTGAAAAGTGCCTAATCGATTGTATTCGATTAATCGGTGTAAAAATAACCGATTTAATCGAAAGTCGATTATCTTTGGTAATTCTTGTACAGCGACGATTCAAGATTTTGATATTTTTTTAAACCCGGATCGGCAGGTTTCACCGAAAGTGAGAAGTAAGTAGCGTCCGTTTAATCTCGGCGAGTGAGTCGTTCCCGAGATGCGTTTACGCATTTCGAAGAAACGTGAGCAGGTTTACCATAAATGTTGGCGAGTCTAACCGTGCAAAGTGTCTACGTACAACGGACGTGAGGAAAGCCGTTGTAAGACGGATAAGAAATGTTAATAAGATGCTTTCTAGGTAGTTTAACTTGATGCCTGGCTAAACAACGCCGGCAACAAAACGCAGGCTTATGTTTCACACTGAGAAACTTGCCTGCAGTGTCTCTCGGAGATGAACGGAATTTACACATCGTCTACGCGGACGGCGATTCGCTATCGCAAAAACGAACCCGGGCTTCTAGGAAACCGATAATCCACTCCCATAAATTTTGGTTATCCCCGCAATGTTTCGTGATTTTTAGAGATTTTGTTCACCTAATGCGTCGAACATTTTTTTTACAAATACAGTTTTGAGCCTTTTCCACCGATTTCAAATGATTTCAACTGACTTCAAACGATTCGCAATGAATTTAAGCGGTTTCAGCTAATTTCAAGCGTCTTTCAATGATTCCACGTGATTTTTGGTCATTTTAAACGATTTCAAGTTATAACTTTCGATGAATTAAAGTCATTCTCAACTCGTTGACTCGATTTTCAATGATTCAAAGTCGCGATTTCCAAGGAATTTAAATGCTTCTCAGCGGACATTAGATGATTTTTAGTCACTTTCAATGACGTCGAATCATGCCTTTCGATGGAATCACATTGTTTTAAATGATGATTTAGATGATATCAAGGCACGACTTCCAAGAAATCGAAGTGGTCCCATTCGATTGTGTTCGAAATAATTTCTGACAATCTCAAGTACGACCGAAGATTCCTTCCACTGACTTCAAACGATATAGATTTACTCAAAAGCGACGAAACATCCTTTCTTTACCGACCTAAACCAACTTCCGACTATTTCAAGTCAAATGAAAAATCTTTTCAACAAATTACAAGTAATTTCGTACAACTTGCAGCGGGATTATGAATATCCTTTCTACCGCTTTCGAACGATTTCGGATGGTTAGAAGTGCACACGCGAAAGAAACGCACCGCGACTTGGTGAATTATGTGCAGTGTGCAGAGGCTTTCGGTGAAATGAATGCCGATAGTAATTTCATAGCCGGATGCGGTCTGTTGAAGCGGGGTATGGAATGGATGTAAGCCGTAATTAAGAAAGCAAGTGTTTAGAGTTCGAGCGGAGTGGAGTTGAGTTGAGTTTCAGCCCGGATGGATGGATGGATGGATGGATGGATGGATGGATGGATGGATGGGATATACTTTCGAGCTCGGCAAAGCGAGCGGAGCACGCTCCAAGTGGCAAACTCTGAATCTGACAGGATATTGCGTCCAGGGGAACAAAGGGGGTCGCGTGTCACAGATTGTCGGATCCGAGGGTGCGGGTCGGAAACTGGCGTAAGCCAACAAGTCACGTGGACAAACGCCAACTGTGTTGTTTCACCGTCGACGCCGACTCTCCACGGCCCCGGGCCATATTCCCGCCTTCGTCACCTCGAAAACCGACCCGTGAGACCGGCCGACGTTACTTTGAATTCGGTGAAAAGAGGGGGAGTTTTGTTGCGGATTGGTGCGAAACACCGTAGAACGGCCGATGTGATGCAAGAAAGAAAATATCGAATCCTCAAATACGATTAAATCTAATCGGTAGAGTTATAGAAAGATCGAAACACCGAAAGACAAAACATACGAAGATCAAAACGTCGAACGAAAAAATTTTAAAACGCTGTACGATTTTTTCACGATTTTGAATTTCTCACACTTTTACTTTTCTACTTCTCCGTTACTTCGATTTTACCCTTTTTTAAATTCGACGAATCGAGTTTCTGTTTTTTGCAGATATCTGTATGTTTCAACCCTCACCCTGTTTGGTGAAACTGCTTTGATCGAGGGGTCGACGATATTTGAAATCCGGCGAAGGATTTTCAAATCACTGGCAGTTTGGTGAAAGTTATAATAAATCCCGGACTATGCGATTAGTTAAGATTTTCGGAAATCATATTCGAACTATTAAAATACCAGAATATCTTCAAAATCACAAATAATCTTTGATATCGCGTGAAATATCATCGAATTTCGTAAGGTGTTTTCACATCGCACGCGGTTCTTTCAAAAGTTCTGTAAGAAAAAATAAATAAATAAATTTCGTGCCCTGTTGGAATCGTATGAAATTTTTGAATACCCAAATAATTTTCGTTTAATAAAGCTAAGTCTTCTCGAATTTGGTGAATTATTTTCAAACGACATGCAGTTTCGTCGCACGTACATGAATTTCATAACATGCAATTTAAACATCATCTAGAAAGCCCGAAAATCTTGTGAAATCCTAAAAATTCTATAAACGATTGTTGAAATTATTTGAAATCTGCTCAAATTACACAAAATTTGTCGAAATATTTGCGAATTGTTTCAAATTTCACTATGCAACGATTTCATTATCCAAAATCTACTAAAATTCCCCAAAAACTTCTTCACGTTACGTGAAATCGTTTAAAATTGTGCGGAAAAAAATTCCAAAATCGCTTCCGGTAATCATATTCAATTTTCCTTTGTTGTTTATCCTGAAAATTGACCAAAAACTTTCAACCTTTGGACAATTTTTTATCGAACAAAATTTATCATCAAATCAATGTGAATTCTCGCATAAATAAATTATCTTCGTTAAGAATATCGCCTGAACATTTGAGTAATTTGATAAAATATAAGATCGGTCGTAAACTGCGGTTAGAATTTTATTTTCGTAATCATAAAATTTTATCCATTTCGATCGTGATTACCACTAATTTTCAATTAAACTTCCAACGGTATTACTCAACGTACGTTTCACGTCCGGTGAATTTCAAAGAAATTTGTTTCCACCAGAGTTGACGAAATTATTCGAGGATTTTAATTAAGTGTCGCTCGGCCTCCTAGGGCGGGTGGACAGATGGCCTTGTCGCTTTTTAAACACAATATCAATCTCTGGGCTTGCACGCTCGGCTGCCCACCAGGGGTGGCGAAGCCTCTGATGTCCGGTCCTCGGGCTGCTCAAACTGACCCGAGAGACCTCGCCGGGCGCGAAAAGCGTGCCTCCGATTTGCGCACTGAGAGAAATCTTTAGTTCCGGTTACCGCTCGGTCCTTAACTATTTTCATTTTTTACCACAACCGACAAAATATGGTTCTAGGTACGAAATGAAAACTAGTAACGATTCAGGTCATTTTAAATCATGAACTGGAATGATTTCGAGTGGTTTCAGACGATTTTAAACGATTCTAAGTAACTTCAGATGGATTCAGGTGGTTAAAAATAATTTCAAATGTCTTTCAGCGATTCGGTGTGATTTGAAATGATTTCAAGTCTAGATATTCCATAAATTCAAATGATATCATCTGATTTCAAGTATCATCCAACAATTCACGTCATTTCAACTCACGAATCCGAATAAATTCAAGCGGTTTCGGATGATTTTACAAGGTTTCAAGTTACTCTCAATAACTCGTGCAGAATTCCTCTACGCGGAAATTAGGCGAGCAATTAAAAAAAGCCTTTGCGCTCATGCCCGGCCAGGTTTTCCCCGTGTTTTTATATTCACCGACCTCAGACGAAAGGGGGTCGAAGCGCTGATTCGTTGTCGGATTTGAGGGGCGAAAATCGGGGGTAGGCCGGAAGTCGTCTCGTTTTCTTCCCGCCAAGTGTCGTTTCGCTAGAGAAGAGCGGTCTGCTCCGCTCGGGCGATTTAATCATAACGAAGGCTGCGGAACCGACCCTCTAATAGAATCACGCTCCTTGGCAGTGTGATCATCTCGGCTAACCGGTCAAGCTAGTCGCTAATCAAGGGCCGTCCGCTATCCTAGGCCAAATGTCTAGGGGGTGAAACGGAGGCGATAAGGGTCGTAATTAGCCGCTTTGAAGTGGGTTGCTTCTCGTTACCGGTGGTCGACCGGCAGGTGAGACCCGAAGACCGGGACCCGCTCATTTAAAGTCACTTAGGGGACGCGGCGGCGACGACGACGAAGCTTCGGTCAACCCTTTGCCCGGTTTACTAATTATTTTCCCCTGAGAAAGGCGGTCGGGAGTTCGAAGAGACGAATTTCCCTTTTTAACTCTCCGTTTCTCTGTTTTGAGAGAAAAATTGATGTCATTGTGATCAACCCGAAAATGAAAAGTTCACTTTTCACCAGATCTCCTCGTTTTCAAGTTTAGAGAATCACTTCCAATCATTTTCAGATGATCGTCCAAATTTTTTTTGTTCCGACAACATCCGGAGAACGAGTCATCGGGTTTTCATCACTTTGGACTCGATCGATGTGACTTTTCCAAACTTAGAACTGATAGAAATCACTACTTTTTCAATTATTTAAATTAAAAAAATTCCAAAAATCAAATAAACATAATGCTATGTTGGATTGAATGAATGGATTTGAATGAAAATTAGTACCGAGAAGTTTTTTGGGTTGCTGGTCACGAACCTAAGGTCAGATTTGCAAAATTTAAATTTTGCGTACTCGATAAGCTGGAAAAACTCATCGGTTTGTTGGGTGGCTGATCACGAATCTGAAATCAGATTGCGAAATCCAAAACGGCGATCCGATATGGTGGTAAAAAATATAAAATATTACGATTTTGGTAGAAATTGGTAGACGGAGGTTTTCGGGTCACCGAAACCGAACCCAAGGTCAGACTTCCAGACTTGTTCTATTTGTACTGGATAGGGTGAAATAATTCAAAAAAATTTCCAGATAACGAAAAGGGTCAGGATATCGAATTTTTAATGAAGCGATAATCTGTTTTATATATTATTTAAATAATATGTCTAAAAATAAAGATATTCCGTCGTCAGAATGAATGGGAATGAGTCGTCTAAAAATAAAATGCTCTAGTCGTAGATCTCTGAGACGTTTAAAGAAACCCATTCGACAGGATTTTTACAGAAAAAAAGTTTTCCGTGTCTCTTACGGTTGTTCAGATTTTCTCAACAACACTTTACCGATTCGAAAATTTTGTGTTCTAGAGTGGATACGAAGTCAGCCTTATTTTTGCTGAGTAGTTATTTTTTTTTTTTTTTTCACCTCGTAGTAATATTGATAAAGAAAATGAAAGTTTTGAGAAAATTCATGTCGAGTCTTTGAATATTGACCGATATTGACTGGCTTTGATAAAACTGTGGAATCTTTAAAAACTGGCAATTGGAATCTCGCACAACTTTTTAAAACTCAGCCAACTTCTTTCAATTTTGTTCCCGATTGAATTTCCAAGCTACGATGAAAACTTTTTATTTTAAAAATCCTGAAGTACGGATTTCTTCAAGCCAGTCAAAGAAAGACGTACTTAATATCCAGATAAAATTTGAAACCGAGATAACGAAGTCATCAGAAACGATTACGAAAATTCTAAAACCAATTTCTAACTCTCCTGGCGTTCGTAAGTTATCGTTTTATTTTATTTTTTCCGTTCCTGTTCCTGTTGCGTTCTCCTTGAGATTCCACAACTTTTGAAAACAAGACGCGCGTCGTCTGTCGAAACAGCGTCGAGTTATCGCGGCATCTGCGCTGGATTCGACGTAGAATAAACTTGGCTAAAAGAGGGTTTGGTGAGCATCTAGTCTCTCGTCCGGGGTGCCGAAGGTCGGTACGGAGAGGAAAACTTCATTTTCTGCGTCGAGTTTGGGGCGGCGTCGAATTCTCACCCCCTGCAGGAGGGGAGGATCAAGCCCGAGGGGTAGCAATTAACACGTCATAATTAAATATGGGCCAATTTCGGAGCGTTTTAAGCTAAAAATAAGGGTCGAAACGGTTGCCGGGTCAATCCGGAGTCGGAATTTCGGACGTACCTCATTTCGCGAGGCTCGACGAATTAGGTCCGTCAGGATTATGGAAATACTCCTCTGTCCGTTAATATCTTCATCACCAACGGACAAAGAGACGCTTCGCGGGAGAAACGCGAGCCCCGAATCTCGCGTTACGGGTTTTGCATACTACTTTGTTTCCACCCTCCTGATACGCGCACCTCGAAATTAGAAACGAGGATTATATTTGTAATTTTACATAACACTCGTCATTTCCCACCTTGCGAATATTCAATTCTACACGTTTCGCACAAAGTTCTTTCAAAAATTCAGGAAAATATTATTCATCTCGTCGCTTTCGGGTTGAAAATTATCTAGAGAAGTCAGCAAACTGATCAGAATTCTTTGTTCTAGTGACTAGAAAAATTCGGTGAAACAGGTATCGTTAAAAAAAACTGTTCGAATATCGTTGGAATTACGAAAAACGAGGTACGCCTAACCATTTTGCGCTATTGTCGATCCTTTTGCGGTAATTGCAACGCAAAATCGCTTTGTTCGGTTTACTCTACTTTTTTAATTAAACAAGGCTTTAAGGTCAATTTATTCTTGCACAAGCATTAAATTTTCGCAACAGTTACAAGAAAATATAGCAACAGCGATCGTAATGAGAAAGAATAGTAACGGATACTAGACTTTCCGGTAACAGATAGAAAACTAATTTTCATTTTCTACCTAGAACTATATTTTTCGATTGTGGTGAAAAATGAAAATAGTTAAGGACTGAGCGGTAACTGGAAATAAAAATTTCTCTGAGTATTGATAATTTTTTTATATTTATTATTATTATTGTTGTTGTTTTTGTTATTTTCTCTCTCTCTCTCCCTCCTCTCTCTGTCAAATTCAACTCAGGAGCGTAGCTTTCGGTCAAATTGCTCTCGAGCCCGGCAAAATTTCACCGTGAATTTTTAATTAATTATTCATTTAACGAGGCGAAGGTGGATATTTTGCAATAACAATGTCCTTAACAAACAGCGCATAACTTATAATTGTACAAGACGATGAATAAGCAACAATCGTCACCGCGATTGAGTCAGGCGGTATTGCGTTTTCGGAATATCAACAACGTTTATAATTTAATCCCATACAAAATTGACCAGTTATAATATGCATATACATATTATCTAGGATACTAGACAAACCGAAGTGACCTTCACCGAAATATGTTGGTATTCACAAATGTATTCAAAGATATTCGAGATTCCTGACCGTGAGATACGCGCGGCTCGATCGATTATTATCATAATGATGATTAACAATCACCTGCTTAAAACGGTGTCATTGGCGAAAATTTATCCTAAACAAGTAATTTTTCTCACTTTCGGCAAAATCGCCGAGGCAATCGTTATAAGGTCGAAACATTTCGCGTGATTTACAGCCGTCTCGGAGATACTTCTCAAAAATTGAAAAAAAAAAAAAAAATGCGAATACTTACATCTTCGCTCACTTTTGCCAAACATATTCGCGTGCGATTCCGTCTCGACTGGATCGAGACCTGCGGTCAAACTTTCGTCAGCGATCGACGAGATCGAGAATGCAGGTGTTCCGATTGAAAACGTGGCGATATGTGTAATCCGCAAGGTATTTGCCGCATGTAGGATACCAATTTACGCAGACACGAGTAAAGAGAGTAAAACACGCCACCGCAGTCTGTAACATCGACTGTACTCTGTAGATTGTCGTGACTTTAAACCGCGGATTATTTTATATACCAACTCTATAATTCCGTGGCCGTAAAAACGACGGTACACGAGTCTTGTTAACGTTACGATATTCCTGATCGTTGCATTCGATGACGTGAGTAATAATCAGGTTAAATTATTTTCACAACATGTTTGCCAAAACTCGAGATCAAGCCTGATTTTATTCGATTATTATATGGATCGTAGAATCGATCGTTGGATGATCCTGATTTTGGAGATATTAGATATTGGAATCCGATATCGATTTTCAATCACCTTAAATCCGATTCACGCGTCGAACACACCTGTCGATTAATTATTGGCCACATACTCGTGTAGTTCAACGATTTCTGGACTGACCGGTTATCACATCGGCTCCAAGCCTCGTGATTGAAAATTGAAAGGCAAAATTCCGAGTTTCTTCCACGACACACTTTGCCGTTAGGTGGAAGGTAAATTGTGACGTTTAGTTACGGTCAATTTGAAATTAAATCAGCAAGAATCGTTTCAGCTGTGTGAACAACTGAATTAGCTGCACCATAAAAAAAAAAAAAAAAAGAAATCCCAAAATACTTAAAATAATATCCAGTAATTGCAAAGTAATTATGGTATAATACGTTCCGCAAAAATTGTAATAATAAGACTTGTTCCGACGTTGCGAAAGCTTCTTGCGAAATATCGCATCCGCGACAACTTTTTGATCCTGCGCATTTGAGCGAATCGTTATGTTCTCGATAACTCTTGTTTATCAATTAATTGATCATCGGCACATTTAGGAATCGGGGTGTTTTAAACGTCCGGAATAAATCAAAACGCCTGGTATATGTATAAATATATTCACAATAAAATGAAAATATTCTGGTAAATTTGGCTCAAAGTCGCAGTTTACAATCAGTGGGTCAAGGCGTGGGAAGCCACCGAACGTGTGTGTGTCTCTTTTACACATGTAAGCCATGGGTACATTACGATAAATACGTGAAGCGTGCATAATTACAAAGTGGGTAAAAGTATGCGCGTATATTCCACGTGTAGACAAGATACGCAAATTAAGCGGCGGGAATTGACTTGGTGTAGTAATAATTGAAAGGCGCGTTGCAACAATTAACATATAAAAATCCCAAGAATTTCTCGCGTCTATTAATACTGTTATTACACATTATATAATAGACCGAACACGAAGCTTTGGATTGTTTTATGAATGAATACAAGTATGATATGATATACGCTAACAATCCGATAAATTAAACGTATTAAATTAACGAGGCAAACGTTTTGTACGGATATAGCGACCGGTTTCCGGTTTAACTCATTCGCTTTTTCTGTAAATTATGTTATACGATCTTGATTTTCATCAAATAGGAGGTAATATCTTATGAAAAATCGATTACCGCTATTTATTTTTAATACGGAGAGAAATTTCTAATTCCGGTTACCGCTCGGTCCTTAACTATTATCATTTTTTACCATAATCGAAAAATATAGTTCTAGGTAGAATATGAAAATTAGTTTTCTTGCTGTTACCGGAAAGTCTAGTATCCGTTATTATTCTTCCTCACTACGATCGCTGTTGCTAGATTTTCTTGCAACTCTTGCGAAAATTTAACGCTTGTGCAACGACAAATTGACGTTAAAGCCTTGTTTAACTAAAAAAGTAGAGTAAACCTCAGAAACTGATTTTGCGTCGCAACAACCAAAAAAGGATCGACGATAGCGCAAAATTGTTAGGCGTAGCTCGTTTTTCGTAATTCCAACAATATTCGAACAGTTTTTTAAACTATACCTGTTTTGCTCAATTTTTCTAGTTATTCTAAGAAATCAAACTTCCCTCAGTGTACAATTATTCTCACGTTGCGAGAAGAAAACCTTGAAGAAGTAAAAAAAAATGAAAGAAAGACTCAATTTCTGTAACATATCCAAAAGATCTCAACATCGTCCAAAAATTCTGTCTCTACTCAAATAAAGACATTTTTTTTTTTTTTTTGGTTTGAGACAACATTTTCATTTCTAAGCGAATGGGTGGCAATCAGGCCTTACTGACTCAGATTTTGTTATTTGTTAATTTTATTAACCGTGAGGCGGATCGCCCGGAGCGAAAAATGTGAACTTGACCCAGGCATTGCGATCCAGAGATCATTCAACTCTCGTACAACAACGTTGCGCATACGTGCAACTGTAAGTTTAACCCCGGGCAAAAATATTCGCGTTTATACTCGCGTTTCGCTGCGCGTGTGTGTGTGTAAAGCGTCGTTACCCAATTCCCGCATATCTTGATTCTTCTCACTTGTGTAATATTGATACATCTACTTTATGGTTCGCGTATGGATAAACGAAGGTTACTTCACCGCGTTTGACGGGTCGTCGAGCTGAGTTCAAGGCTCGTTATTAAAATATCAGACGGTATAAGCGCATCGAATTATTAATAAAAAATTTTAATCCCGACTCGACGGTAACGTTAACTTTTTTTTTATCTGAAAAACGGGACAAAAGTAGCGTATTGTTCCCTATTAACTTTATTTCCCTAATCTGCGGGAAAAATGTGACACTTTTCTCCCGCATTTCCGGGAAATATGAGTTCTCCGACTTTATTCCCTTGTCACATAATGCATTATTCGTGCAAACGAATAAGATCGATGTTTAAAAATATCTGTCTCGTCTTAAAAATTCAGATTTTCTTCAACCTGCACCCCCATAAATTTTTAGTACACCACAGAAATACTTAGGAGGTTGTGCAACTTACAATTAAACCAGTGCTTTTTTGGGAAATAGGGGAGGAATTTTGTGTTTTCCTTTATAACTGGCATGCGTTTCAAGGGGTTGGTACTTATCGTATGGTATGTAAAATTTCTTTTTTTTCCAACTTTTTTTTCTCTCTCCCAGGGAAAATCATGCAAAACGGTGATAAAAATCAAAAAAAAATACGATATTTAAATACATCGTGCATTCGTTCAATATTTCACAACATATAAAACAGACACACAACTTGTTAAACATTTATACTAATCATGCAAGATATACGTTCACCTTGTTTCACGTTTCGTCTTGGATGTTTTTTTTTTTTTTCTTTTCTTGCCTTGTTCTTTTCTTTAATTGTTAAGTAAATTACCCAACTAATTGGGGTCTTCTACCTTTTCCCAGTGATTTATAACGTACAACATTACAGGTGCTATGTACACCAGACTGCAATTGTGCGACGACTTTCGCTTTGTCAGGAAAAAATTAATTATACCGTCCCAAACTGATTGTAGATAAGATTAAGTATATATATGTACATACGTACAAAAAGGAGAAACAAAAACACACACAACCACAAAAGTAACCAAAAAAATTCGAACAATCATAATCGACGCACCATGCAGTAATAATTTGTGTATATATATACAACATCCCTGCCACAGGGTAAGTTTTTAACACACCCAAAATAAGAAAACAAAAAAATAAGTGAAACAACAATAAAAAGAAAAACACACACCTGAAGAGGTTATTCAATAATGATAACATAAATAGCGTTTATTTATAAATAAGTGCTTGTGAAAGTGTGACTTGTTTGTGCTTGGGAATGTCCGTGTGAGTGAGAGAGAGAGTGTTAATTAATTCGTCTATAATTTGTAAAAAATATTATACAGATAGACAGCGTCCAAGTGTTTCATGTATGTACGTGTGTGTGTGTATGCCATACACATATGTATATGTACGGACGTATGTTTTTTTTATACAACGTGTGTTAGGAATGCGCGGAATCGAATCTTAGCGTCGTTTCCCCGCATTCGGATCGACGCGACGCTCTGAATTTTGCCATTTTTCGTTGATTCATATTTTCCTTAATTACTCCCTGCAACCTTGGCGAAGATCTCAGTATTTCTGGTTACCTGGGGGTACAAATCCGTAGCCACTAGCTCCGACGATCACGCCGCTTGTCTCATCGCTGGGTGATGGTGGACCGGCGGGAAATACGACTGGACCTAGGACCAAATTAACCCTCTTTAACACCACCCTCAACTTTTCGTTTTTCATTGTACGCAAATTTTTTACTTTTTTTTTTACCAATCATTTTTCGATTTCTCGTTCCACGTGAGTCGATTAATTAATTAAACTCAATCAGACGCCAATGCCGGATTCCGCTTTTATTTCATTACGTATCCATACAACTTGTTTATCGTTTAAGATTTTTCGCGTGTCAAGCAGAATCGATATTTTTATTTTATAGCCCGGAAGAATTTTTCAATTGAATTTAATCGTACGAGTAACGAGATTGACAAGATCTATAATCCGATTATTATTTCATCCATGCACAGTTTTTACTGTTTATAGTAACACAGAAGTAGCTATAATAAATTCAGGAAACGAAATATCCTGCTGAAAATTACCGTATTGTCAATGATAAGTCATTCGATCGTTAAACTTATACTGGAAAAGGTGATAATAGAAGCAGAAATGTAAACGAAAAGAAACTAATTCGTATAAATGTATCTACACCGAGTTTCAGAACGTTTAATAAATTAACGATAATAATGACTATTGGCGTGCATAAAGTTGTTTTAAAATTTACTGTAGCGTATCGGGATTCTCGTACTGTATACATACAATAAATATATATATATATATATATATATATATATATATTCTACCAACTGCAGTCTCGGTAATCAAGTAATTAAAACATGTTACATTTATAATTGACGTTAAATAATTACAGGCGAGTGTTAGACTATTTGTGTTACATATATATAGTGTCGAGTGAGAAACTGCCGGCCATTTATTATATATCATTTGAAATCGGTAAGATTGATATTTTCACACACGAAATGCGTGGTGCGTGCGTATAAAAGGATATATTTAAATGCATTAGCCGCGTGATCTTTGCACTCTGTTATTACGTTATAAGTTTGTATGAAAATTCCAAGACGAAGAAAAATGAATAAAGCAGGAAAAAAACAATTCACTGTACCCAAATTAAAGGTTTTTTTTTTTTTTTTATACACGCGTGGAAACTTGAGGTATTTTATTCGAAATCGGTTGTCGATCGTTATAAAATTGTTGCATAACGTTGCATTGTTTAATTGTATATCTGTGTATAAATCCGATATACACATTTATGACATTGTTAGATAAATATTTTACAAACGATGTAATAAAACTTTCTAAACGTTTAACGATTCTGCGATAAATTACAGTTTGAAAAAGCTAACGGCGCGAAATTTTGACATACTTGTCGTTCGGTTGATTTTTTGGAAAAATTTTTCTAATTTTCACCGTCACTGCTTCCTTTCTGGGATGTTGGAATACCGGAATAACTCCACTCTCATCTTTTACGGTCTACGGATTAACAGTCGTAACGATTTTAAGAGTTGATTGTATATTCGATGCTTTTTCTCCGACTTTTTGACCGCGGTCAGGATTGAGTAATTTTAAAATACGCGGAAATGCCTCAACGATTTACAAAAAGTGAAACAAACCACACCGATTGAATGAATGAATAGACAAATATTTAACCAAAAAAACAGGACCAGGTATTCCCACGTGAATTTATCACCGAACAACGAGATTAATTCGTTGCTTCCTTGCAATTAAAAAGTTGGGATAATCTCCTCCTCCTCCTCCTCACCTCGGTTTGATCGGGGGTCCCTAAGGCCCGAACTCCTCTGAGGGTAGGATCCAATTTCGGCATATAGTTGTCTGTAATAATCCTGGGCAAAGACGCCGGCCAGGATGGCGAGGAAACAAACTGCCAAGGTGATCTGAAAAGCACAATAATTCCTGGGTTTAAATTCGCTGAGCATTGGACAAAAATTTGTTCGTGTTTTTTTTTTTTTTTTTTTCACGCGTGGCTGATTCGGCGAGTTTGTTTCAAGAGAGGGAGAGAGAGAGACAGAGAGAGAGAGAGTTTACGCGTTTGGTAAAATCCGATATTGCGTGTTTTCGAATTTTTACAACCCACCGAGGTGAGACTTGTAAAAAGTTTGTTATTGCGGTTGGTAAACACGTTCGCTAAATTCCACCGACGTCTTGCTGGATTCCCTTTTTCCCATTTTCTCTATTCGCGGTAAGCAAGAACTTTACGACACGCAAAGTTGAGATGAAATTTAGGCGAGTCTTGTATATTCGAGGTTTGAACGAACTTCTGCAACTGATTCTTACACACGCGGGAATTATAGAGAAATAAGAGAAATGAAAATGGAATAAAGAAATTCAAACCCGATGGTATCGCGACAAGTGTACGTAATACCGGGCAATATAAAACAAATAAACGAGCGGGAGATGAAGTCAAAAAAAATCAAAGTGTAAAAAAAAAAAAAAAATAAAAAAATCTTACGCCGTGAGAAACTCGCTTGGAATTTCGGAGAAATTATTCAAACCAAGTTGAAAAGAAGACATCTTGAGTAACGATTTCGGATGTGCAGAAACATTTCGCGCTTAAGCCTGTCTGATTTTAATACGTAACGTATATGCCGTATGTTATTCAGTATTAAGTAATGAGCTATAAAATTTGAAACGTCTTTCTGTAGCCGGAATAATTATCGCAATCAAGTTGAAATATTAACGATCAGTGTTACACCGACAGGTAAATAATTTATGTACACCCGTAGCGGCATTGTGAGAAATATTATTTCAACTAATAATAGGCCCGCAACGGGAAGCGGGAAAGTTGTTTATTTGCAAAATAAGAAAGTCCCGACGGCAATATCATAATTACTCCTCGTAATCCAGTCGCTCTGTGCACGCAGTCTGCACTTTTTATGCGTTCACTTTGTCCCCTGAAACGATCCGAAAATATATAAACCGATCAATTCGCGAGTTGGATTGATATTTTGAAGATAGATCCGATCGCGGGTTAATTCGGAAAAGAAATAAACGAACCGCAGCTTTTGCACCCGGGTCGCTAATTTTAAGTTTCACTGTTCGAGCTGCGAGAAAGGGAAGAAAAGGAAGAAAACTAGGCGAGTTTTAATTTCCAGGTTTATGTTATCCCCGTTAATAGACGTGTGTTTACGGGCCACCAGACGCAACATGTGGGCCCATTATCGCGCTCTTTATACTTTCACATTTCTATAAGGTGTTCCTGAACAATGGCTCGATAATTATAATGAATTTTTCGCTAAACCGATTTAACGATCTATCGATAACCGTTATTACAGAGAAACACCGCCTTCGCGGTGTAAAAATGATCTTTCTCGTTTCTTCACGTGTCGGGAAAAGAAATTCACTACGTTTCTAGGAATAACCTGTATTTTCTAAAGGGTTGCGTATAATTCGCGACCTGATTTACGAAGAAATAACGACAATCGCAAAATTATTTCATATTGCAATCAGACATGTTCCAGGTTATTATTCGTACAAGTTAAACATTCGTCAAAAATTTTTCACTTTGGAAATTCAAGAAATAGGAATATTCTGTTCACGGGAAATAAATTCAAACATTTTTTTTACAAGAAACGAAAGAGTCTTTCAATTTCTTCGAGGGAAATAGTTATAAATAGACGCGTTGATTAGGTGTGAGCGGCATTCTCAGCTGATCGTCGGACTTCCGTGTGACCGTGCGACTTATCTGTGCAAAACAGAGCATGCAGCTTATTCCGTACCTTTCGAACCTTCACGTACGGATGTGTGCTGGTTCGTTTTACGCTGTACTACACGGGGTTTGTTCGACGTGCGATTAGACACCGTACGTAATAAGTATTGCTCTGCGATTGCACACCCGCGTTGCGAATCCACAAAGTTAGACTAACGTTGCGAAGTCGGAAAGATTAGAAATTAGAGGGATGGCAGTGTGGATTTTTTTAAACATACGAATCGACTTTAAATTACGCGAAAGGTCGAAATGCAAAGTTTCGAATCGTCCGAAATTCGACGCTCAAAGTTCCGAAAGTGCAAAGTTCCAAAAGGAGAAAATGCAAAGTTCTGAAATTGGGAAAATTAATAAATTTGAAACATCGAAATTCCGAATGATCCAAGATTTTCAGTTCTATGAATTTCTGGCTTGGTGAAAATTCACCACTTTGATCTATTTTACCGACTTTTCACACGCATCCGCTGAACAAACTACGCTGTACGAGTATATTTTAATTTTTGGAATATCACTTTGTCGAACTTAATTTTTCGAAATTTTATTCGCAACTATCTTAACTTGAATTATCAGAATCTTGCATTTCGAAATTTCGAGCCTTCGGGTTACCGGCAATTCGAAACTTTGTTAATTCGTAAAAGTTTGACATCTTTACTTCAACTTTCGCCATTAAATAATTCAAAATTAAAAAACTAAAACCCCGCCCCCAAAAAACCGAAATACGTGACCCTTCAATTTTCCAATCCTTCTACAATTTCAGACCCGTCCAAAAATTGGAATCGTATAACCGAACGATACTCAAATTATACGCGTAGATATACGACTATTTCATTGTTAATACCACTGCTTTGTATTTTCGATTAAATACACCTAAGAAGCGGATGAATCAATTAATTAAGGTGTGAGCATAATGAGGCCTGCAAACCGCACACCGACTACCGTTAATTCCACACGATAATTTATAAGGTATTAATGCAGCAGCAGGCAGCTGATACGTTCGCCCAGTGGAGCCGAGATATATTGGACATGCTTTCTAGACTCGTGCGATGTATTATGCCTCGGCATATCAGGCTGTAATGCGAAATTAATCCCAATCGCAGATCTCTTATCTAAAATTTTCAATTTACAAGTTGAAGATTAAGTTTCCTTTTTCCAATTTAATCGCAATTTTAAAACTAACGTTTTCCCGTTTAATTATCACAAACGTCTCGCAGCGTGACAATCAATTGTCGCGTTACACGACCGAGGGACAGGATCGTTATGTTCCGCAACGAGAAATGTGAGAAGAATGTTGGATGGTAATTATTAATTAGATACGCACGATGACAAGCTAGACGCGGGGAATTCAAATTCGGTAATTACGACAAGATTGTCTCGATTTTAAAAGGAAAAAGTATCGCGATCGACGTCCAGCTTCCGAAAATTCGCGCTGCAGTTTTGAGATTTTGCAAACTCCCAGCTACGTTATATCTGTAATCAAGAAATTCGCGATACGATATTTACGGCTGTCCTCATATTTGCGTAACCAACCTCGCCTCCTTTTCGCCGAGCATAACAGTCTCATTGTCTTCGCGTAATCCAACCGAAACAGCTTAAAATCCACGATCGGCAAAATGTGAAAGTGCGGAGTGCCGATCGAGTTTGTTCAACGAACCGACTTGCGCTTCAACGTCCGCGGTGGCTGAGGACCGATTTTTTCAACATCCCCCAAACCGGACACGATTATAAACAGAATCACCGATCGTTGAAGCGTAAAAATTCACAAGACCGCAATGAAATTCGTACGTGTAGGTAATAAATGAAAAGAACGTCTTCTTTTATACGAAGGCAAAGATTCGGGGTTATAAAATATTTTCGCAAATTTCATTTACGATCGGTTATTACGAACACAAGCCGCTCGATACTTGCCGCGTTGCAATTGACTCGAGTTATTTCTCGCACTGTGCAGTCGTCGTGAAGTAACACCGACCGACATCCTTTTATTAGCCGCAAGACCCCGTGCCGAGCGAATTCGCAACCCGATCTCTCGAGTGTCGGAATCAGATACTGTGTTCAGCGGCAAAACGCAAGGCTAGAGAACACAGTCGGGGCTTGTCCGTAAGAATCCAGGCTCAATAGTCACGGTTGACCGAATCGAGTCGACTCGACGCGTGTACGTCGGGAGAACTCAAATCGCAGATATTGGTCAATAGGTGGAATTCAGCTGATCGTGAATGCCAGGCAGTTGCAATTAAACGGCGCCAAATCAAATCCCCCTCCTCAAAATCCTGAATGTTTGAAACGATACGGTGGAAGCGAGATTCTGTGTGAATAATGCAAAAAAGGACAATTTTTTTCAAATAAAGAGACAGCCAAAAAACGAACGATAATTTGCGACACGCGTGTAACGACGGAGATACGTGATATCGGTGCTGCAAGTGGCGAGTGGAACTAATTTCATTCGTTTTAATCCACCGAAGAGAAATAACGAAAGTTCGAAATATACCCGGCAAAGTGTAGAATTGATTGACAGATTTCACTAATCGTGCCGTTGCGTGTATACATGTATAAATTTATATATAAATATGTGCATACACGCGAGTGTGTAAAGTACGAGACGTGTTTTAGGTTTAGCCGGTGCAGAACAACGGTTTGCACAACGTATAATGATACGCTTTATACCTACACACAATAATAATTTCCTTATCTATCAGTGCCGATCGTGCGGTGCAAGAAGCAAATACCTTTGACTCTGGACAAACCGGGAGTTTTATTGCGAGTATACGTGTAAGTATGCCCATTAAGACAACGAATAAAAGTTCAAGGATATTATAGCTGTCAAAGCGAGACGGAAAGACGGAGACCTCCGGCTTGTGGCTACCAAAATTTTTGGTAACTCGCTCTCAAAAAAAGAAAGAAAAAAAAGGACCAGAGTTCAACGAAAACCCGAAAGTTTTCTTTCAGTCACGGTGGAATTATCAGTGTCCCACCTAAAAATCATCTTCAAATTATCTTTGATACTTTTCTGCAAGCTCAAAAACTCCCGGGTAACAAGATTCGGTCAGAATTATCGAATTTTGATTTTCGAAGTTTTTTTTTTTCGATTTTATGTCCGCCGTATCGGATCCGTCATCTTGGATTTAGAAATTATTAAATTGTGATTTCAAATTCGTGATCAGCGATCCCAAATACCCCAGAGTTACAAAATTCAGGCCAAAATATCGAGTTGAAAAATGTGCGAATGAAGAGAAACAATTTCGTTCAACAAACTCAAAAAAGAAATACGCTACTTGAACGACAGACGAAAATCGTCAATTCCGATTGATTTTTTAACCGATTCGAATATCGAGTACCAATTTAGTTTACTTTTCCCGGTACAAGATACACTCGATAATCGCTGATCACGACATGAAAGCGAACCCTGAACAAGCGGCCGAGCCTTTCACGGACGATTTTTATTTGTCGTAGAGACAGTTGCAGGGATTTTTTTTTTTTACCTCCGTATAGTGCAAGAAGTTTCTGATGTAATTGGTCACTTGGCACGGTTCCTAACTAGTTTTATTCGCCACCGTAACCCATAAATCCGCCGTTCTAGATACAAAATGAAAATGGAGGATCTGGATAATCTTAACTGTGATCAAAAAATCGGATGATTCGTTATTCAAAATATTGCAGCAAAACATAATTTACACCAGTGAAATAAATTCAGTAATTGTGCAGTAACTTCGACAGCCGTATTGAATTTATTAGAAAGAAAGTTTTTCGCCAAATGACTCGCCAATTTTCGACTTCCGATTAAAAATAGGAATAAAACAATTTGCTGTAAAAAAAACTTGAGATTCTCTAAAATTTTGACCATGACAATTTTTCCTCCACGATCTATATCTTCTGACTTGAATCATAAATTCAAGATGGCGACCTGAGCTGCTGTGGAATCTCATCGAATTCCGGATTTATACTGTCAATGACCTTTTCGAAAGATTAGAAAAAGAAAATAGAGCTGTCAGAAAATAGAAATCTCAAACGTGTGTGTGTGTGTGTGTGTTTTTTTTTTGATTTTTTTTTCTTCGTCGTTAAACCGTCCGGGATAAAAATCTTTCCGTTGACGAGAAGGATCGCAATAATGAATGACCGTGTCAGTGGGCCATTTTCATTCCCCCCCCCCCCCCCTCCGGTTGACTGTCATCCGACATCCTCCTCTTTAAGAGCCTGGAAGCGTGTTCCGCACGCCTCCGGCAAGGCCGAAGCCAACATCGTGGGTTCGACCTGTTTTGCCGAGGGCTATAATAATACGCGCGATATTGCCGTGTATTTGCCGCGCTATCTCTGCATGAATGAATCACCGTTTTACTACGATTTGCTCGGTTTGTCGTTCGCCAGCATCATCGTTATGCGAATCATTTTAATTGCCGATTCCCTCTTTTTTTTTTTTTTTTTCTTTTTTTGTTTACCACAAATTTCAAGAACGAGACGGAGACGGAGATGAAAAGTTTTATTTTATCTCGTTCCCGATCAACGGTCAAGGCAGTTTACTCGTTTTAAATAAAAATCAACAAACGTCTAACGTATGCGCAATCTTGATGTATTCGACTATATAATGTCAAACAGACACGGATCAATTCATTCTTTTTCAAACTTGTACCGATAAGATTACGAAAGATTGAATATACCTGATTTTCATAAATTTCCTTCTTGATTCGTGTAATTGTTTACTTGTTTATTTTTTTTCCATTATATATACAGTTACAAAATCGCGAATAATACTTTTGGGGTCAAATTTTAAACTTTTAAACCCGCTATCGGAATATAATCTATCTTAAATATAGGTTCAAAAATCGTGATTAACAGCTGGCGGAGGAATTTGCGAAAAAAATTTAACAATTGTAAAATTAGCAGCATAAATTCGATCTTTACTATTACCAGAGTAATTTATAGTGACTGTAAAACGCGACAGGTTTACGGATAATTCCGATTGAAACTTGTCAGCACCGATGACTACGTAATATAATATAGTATGAAATAATGATCGAAGTGTCTCGACGCAAAATCATCCCGTATAAATTACGTCGTTATATTTATATTCACTTTCATTGCGACAATCCTCGCCGAGCGTGCGTTTTATTTTTTACGACGTCTTCGCCTGACGGGAGTTTTACTGGTCAAACAACTGTACGCAAGACAAGAAGAGAAGTTACATGATCGCTCGAAATTTCTTCACGGTTTTCGCCTCGTACACACTTGTCAGTGTATCTACGTACTTATTATATACGTGAACTCCAGACACGACGCAATGACGAAACACGATGTTCTAAAATTATCATCCATGCGTACAAGTAACGCTTCCTCCGTATATTGTTTAAAAGACAAAAAAAAAAAAAAACGTCAACCTAAACACGTCTCGTGAAAAAAATGTAGAAAATTGTATCAAATGTAAGAAACCATTTCCCGAGATTTCATTTCACTTTCAGGGGGTGTGTAAAGCCTTTCCAAACACCGTGTATTGTATACTTACGAATTTCATGTTGTTTTGTAGTTTTCCTTTTTTTTTCTTTCTTTGTTGATTTACTGAATTTTCCTCGTTTTTCACCCGCACTGTCGTTTCGATTCGCCGGCTTAACGAGTAAACTTACTGAGGTAGCAGGTTGCGTTCTTACAACAACTGTTCGCACCGTAGGGGTAAGGCACACTGTGTAGCTTGGTATCGTGTTCTGTTCAAGGTGGGGGCCCGACTGGGACTTATATCTATCCGACGGAGGCCACGGGCCCCCCCCCGCCATCCGGTTATCCACGTGACGGTCAAGGTGGCCTGAGCCCCGGGGGTAAAATCGGGCGAGAAGGGTTGTCGCCGGATTCCGGAAGCGCGAAATTCGCCTTCCTCGTGCCTGTTTCTTTTTTTTTTCTCTCGTTTTTTTCACTACCGCAGTGAGAAGAGCCCAGTTTTTATGCCCGGAAAAATATTCCTCGTAGAATAAATTGGCGTCGTTGCAACAAGTATATACATTAGCGCTGAAAAAAGTGTTTTGAGAAAGATAATAATTGAGTTAATTGCATGCAGGAACAAACTATAGAAATCGGTAATATTATTTTTTGAAACAAATTCGATGTTCTACGTAATTGTTAAAAATTAACTCTCCATTACTGGAAAATAAAGTTGAAATAAGGAAAAGTAAGAAAAACGATTCATCAAAGTAATAGCGAATTTTATATTATCAAAATACTTTTGAGCGCTGCTGTGATAAAAAATTTATACTCCCCTATTACAGGTACAGAAATAAGTTTAACTCTATAGTTGAAACTGTATTTTAATATATTTTAACAATTTTCGCTTCGGCCAATTCCCCCGATAAGCTGACTCAATAATTCAACAATTTATTTTCGCAATATTCTTCGAACTTATCTACACTCAGGCATCTAATTTGTTAATTTCGCACGAATTTATTTACTTAGACACTTTCGATTTCGCATCGGTATAGCGCCATTCGTTTCTTTCGAGCGTGTTTCTTTAGCGTATATTCCTCGCTGTATTACAGCCTTGATAACTAATTATAAACTTATATGTACCGCTTTATCGCGGGGATGAATTATTTATGGTATATACTTATTGTGGACGCAGATACGGTTCCACGGACTTTGCCGTCTTTGCTGATATGTGACTCAGGCTGTGCCAATGTCTTACCGCAGACCGTAGAATGCCCCATTTTTTCGATTATAGGTACCAAAATTGGCAAATGAATCCAGTTTTAACCCTTTCGCGAAATATTCGAACGGATAATAAGCATCGTAATTACGGGGGAGAAATATATTTGAGGAAAATTCGACGGAGTAAAAAGAAAATGTGAAATATTAAAGCTTGCAGATCAGGTCAGCTATCAATGACTAATTTCGTTTGGATTTCTAAATGATTAAATTTTTTTGAGCCACCTACTCACTGGGAAAACAAAAGAACTCGTCTTTTCCGCAAAAAGAAAAGAACAGAAGCTTAGAATTTTTTGTTTTTCAAACCATTTCGCAAATTCAACAGAATATTATATACGAATAGTTTGAGAAGAAGCTCGTCAACGAAATTGGAATCTGGTAAAATCGAAGTAAATCGTGTAAGCATTAAAAAAATAGCAGTTATTTCTTCCACGGATAAATAAATGTTAAAGCTTCTTTCAGGCTGTGAATTATTGTTTTTTTTTTTTTTTTCCTTTCGCTGATACGTTGAAAAATTAATTAATCTATAAAATATTTACACGATGAGTAATCGCTCAAAGAGTTGATTCATGTACCGCGGGGTGGTCTTTTTATAGACGCAGCCGCACAAGTTAATTAAATCTCGGAATCTCAGATGATCACGTACATAAAATATTATTTTCTTTACTTTTTCATACTCATTTTCTTCGCTTGGCCGTTTCTTTTCCACGACAAGAACATCATCTCATCAGCGCCGATATGAATAAAAATACACCGCGACTCGTACGACGGTGAAAATAACAAACGATCTTGAAGAATAATTTTTATAATCGTAACAAAGTGTAAATGTACAGAGGTTATAAAATCTAAGAATATAATTTCTGTACGTCGGTGTGTGTCTCTGAAGTTAATTACGAATCTCGGATGGCGTACTTGCGACGTGTTAAAAAGGGCCAGATATAAGGAAATTATGCAATCGTACCGCGTCACTTCCCACAAGGTATTATAAAGTTAAACGCAAGCATTATACGCGCGTTCGTTTCACTTGAATCCATGCGATGGAGTATCAACGTAATGTAATGTAATGTAATGGTAATTGCATCTAATTTTCAGGTGGAATCCGGACCTGGTTATGGTCAATGCCGGGGCAATTACAAATTAAAACCGATTACTCCTGTACGATAGAAACAATCTAAACATCTTTACGACGATGATAGCTGGCAGCATAGCTTATACCGCAGGCTGCCTTGAATGATCCTTGAAAATATTACACGGCAAAATCCATAAAATCTCACGATTTTTAAATTACACATTTCGTAAGTATCCGCAAGGAATGCGGAAACCGCATTCACCAGAGAGAAGAAGAAGAAGAAGAAGATGAATGTCAAGAAAGAAAAAAACACAACGACGCGTTGACAGAGTTAAAAAAAAAATAGTCCGGCCTCAAGAACGAAAAACTCAACGTCTAGACTTGCGTTTTTTTTTTTTCTTTTTTTTTTATTCATATATTTATTTTTTCGCTCAATGCATTACAGTTTTTTTTTTTTTTTTTTACGTAAACTATAATATAATAAATTGAATTATTACGGTACAGGTATAACGCATCATCGAGTCGCAAGCTACTCTTCGTTTATTTTCAATAACGAGGAAGGTCGACTCTTTTCATTGCATATTTTGACAACGAACGCGTTTCGTGGAACAGCAAAAGCAACGGCAGCGAGGTACGAAATAAATACGAAATCGTTTAAGATTCGCGATACGAAAAGTCTGCTGCACAGAAGTGAGAAAAATAAAAAAAAAAATAAAAATATAAAAAGTCAATCAATCGACGTTACAATCTCGAACAGCGATCGTCCTCGCCATATATGTACATATTATATATTTGGATAAAATCTGAAATTGCGCAAAATTTTCGAATGTTATTGTAACGTGAAAGAAAATACACCCATAATGACACATTTTTTTTATACACGTACAGACAGGCCTTGGCCTCGACTTAGGCTTCGCCCACCGATTTACCATGTAAAACGGTAGCTTATCGGGGCGTCATCGTCACATTTCGTCGATAATGCGTGTAGTACAACATTAATCGTATAAATAATAATAAGAAAAAAAAAAACAAAAAAACATTAATCAATAATCAATCGATTAACGAGTTGAAAATATTATCGATCAGTTGCGTCACTCGTAGAGCATAATTTAGAATTTTGGCGAATAGTACGGAAGCGATCGATGTCGGCCTGATCGGTTTTTCTTTTCTTTTCTTTTTTTTTTTTTTTTGGTTTTTTTTTTACTATTCTCTTTTCCAATAGCCGCGATTAATTTCACCGAACAAATGCAAGGAACAAAACTGCTTCTGCATCACTTCCGTAGCTACAATAGACGCGATTTTATCGCCGAATCCTTGACTGAAGGATTTTTTGCACAATGATAAGGATCGCCATCAGCAAGGTTCGCCTAGTGTTATTATCCTTTCGCGATTTTTTACCATCCAAATCGCTCAGGGTTTGCCTTACTGCACGATATGTCCATGGAAAGTGTTCGGAGTGAATTACCGAGAGACAATGAAACGTTTTTAAAATCACCAGGCGAAAATTATTTCAACGCGAATGAATCGCGGGAAGAAATAAAAGATAAGAAAAAGCAAAAAAAAAAATAAGAAATACACTTAGCCTTAGCCCGATAATTAACGACGATTTTCATTAATCCTTGTGCAATATTTGTACAAATCTTATTGGTTATTATTATAATATACCTGTCCGCGATCGGTTTCCCAATATTGGTGAAAAAAAACGCTTCTTTTCTCCCACACCTCGTTCCTCATTTATTTATTTATTTATTTTTTCGTTTTCTTATTTCGCGTTACTCGTCAAGGATTCAAACGCTCCGAGTCTCTCACTCGAGATCTCAAGTATCACGCGGTCTCCGCTATCACTGACACTCGAAACTGCCTGTTTGCTCGTGTTGCACAAAAGTCGAGAGTGTTAATAGAGCTATAAATCCCGAATATCAATCACATTCACGCAGCTCTCGAGCCGACTCGACAAAATTTTACCTGCGTAGTCTCGTGCGATCCTAACGAAACGTAAGTAAAATACGCAAAGATGATTGAACATTGACGCAAGAATTTAACCGGGCGATGAAATTATGATCGAGAGGCTTAAACGCCGTCGAAAATCGTTACTAATTAACAGGCAGGATTCGATAATCAGCGAACAGCTGACTATACCTAAATACCTCCGGGCTCTTGGCTCGTTCAATTAATTACCTAATGATTCATGTATAATATGTATTATGACAGAATTTGAATAACTAGTCAGCCGATTTCTTCTTCTCGCATCTGTTTAAATCGCGCCGGCTAAAAGTGTTCTCAACTTCCAGTCCTGAGGTAGAAAAAAATTAATCGTACTCGGACCCTGATTTCGATGGTTTCTCTGCCGTTTTTATTGCCTCTAAATTGACTCTTTCCTTGACGCCGATCACACCAGGTGACGAAAGAATCGCCGGAGCTCCTTGTCTCCGTGCGTCTGTGCGTGTAAAATGTAATACATCGATAACGAAACGAGTCCAATAAACTCACCCACTGATCTTGAACCAGTTAGAAGCCTGCAACAGCCGGAGTGAGTCAGTGGCAATGGCAAAGATATCGGTAATCGTCTACACTGCAATTTTTCGTTATATTACGCTTCGTAATCGTAACGATCTATCGATTGCCGGAATCCGTCCGATTCGACAAGACAATGCCTGAGACGGCTGTAATCGCGTCTGGATAATCAATTCCCACTACAATTTTCTCCCATGAAATTCCGTCGCAAGAGTTAATCTCGTTGGCAATTACCATCGGTCGGTATTACGTGATCATTGCCTACTTTGTAACTCGGCAAAGTCCGTGTACTCAATCTTTTGTCGTCGGTCGGAAGTTGGAGAACCGACGGTTTCCGGTTGTGACGTGTATTCCGTACCGTGCGACGCATTCGTACCCGGGTGTTTAATTCCTCCCCCCTCCCCCCCCCCCCTGCCGAGTTAAAGTATAGGCGTAACTACCGTATATTGTTACGACGTTGATTGACGTTTAGATTATACAGAAATTTTTGTATTTTATGAGACACGCGGAATACCAGCTTCCGGAATCCGAGTAACTCGCGGAGAATATCAACAACGAAGGCCAAGATGTGGGACATTAGCGTTACATTTGCATACGTATGAATTATCGGCAAGTTAATTAGAACGTTTTTCACACGGAATCACCGATCGTAAGGTCCTTCGTTCGGTAAATTTATTCTTTTAAATAGGTGTGATATTTATGTAGAGGAGAAAAAAAAAAAAAAATAAAAAATAAAACGGGAAACGGATACAAATGGAAGAGCTAGGATACACCTACGCGTTTGGCGTAATGCATTTATTATATCCGTGGCCTTTCATACTTAACGTCGCTCCAAGGTGCCGGGTAAAAAGTTGCCGCAACATTTACGACGTGTAAAACGCTAATAAGCCCATTAACGGATCGATCAGCTGTTCCAGAAAAACAATTTCCTCTTCCTCGAGCCGTAGAAAAGTAATTACGTACCCAGTTGCACGCACTTTAGAGACACACGCAACTATGTACGTTGAAAATTATCAAACGATTTCCATAAATCGTTCAACGCATTCCGTCATATCAAGGGCTGACCAATGCAGCTGCTGGAAGGTTTTCACGCTATTGATCACGGACGTAATTACGCCGATTTGCTGCATTATTCGATCTGCAATTGCCGATTTTTTTTTGTCCATACTTTTGCATTGATCTACCTGATCGATCAGCTGGCAAGATCGGCACTCCGGCATAACGGAAAAGTTTCGAATTTCCTTGGTGTTGGGAAAAATCGGTAAACGATCTAGGGTAGATCCTTGACGGACGATACTTTTGAGGAGCGGATTTTGTATAATGAATTGTTTGTACCGGGTGAGCGAGTCGCGGAGACAATTTACTCGATCGGCCAATTAGTCCGATCCAGGTTTAATGAGCGATCAACGAAGGCCGAGATCGGATCACGCGTATCGCGTTCTAGGTATGGTACACCTGATCGAGGATTTTGCAGAAGGTGAAACGCGGCAATTAATATCGATCGATTCGATCCGATCGCGCCGTCGCGTCTCGCTTCTAATTGAAATTCGGAACTGTGTTGCTGTTGGGCCCAGTTTTAGACGGTGATTTTGGTCCCTGGTCTCTGCTAATCGAGATCAGCAGCCTTGCACTTAGCCTTTCTAGTCTCTTTCCGATTATACGAGGTGACTTGGCCAACTCGACAGCTCGGATTCTCCATTCAGACTGAACGCCGGACACGTACGATCGATAGCCGATCGCTGTGCACAGTCTGTCGATCCTTGGCCTTCGGACGAGATTACGAATCCGATCTCTGTAAACTCGAAATCGTTTCAGAGGAAAAAAAATTCAATTTCTCAATATTTACACTTAAAAACGATTTTTTTTTTTTATTTACACTATGTATTCATTTACCAATTCCGTCTAACTTCTCTAAAAATCATAATTTTTCTCAAATAGTCATCAATCTGAGGTTTTTCTGATTTTCTCTCTGCTGCTTCTTTTTTTTTTTTAACGAGGGAATAGAAAATTACACCCGAATTTCAAACAATGCCACGTAATGACTTGATTGATTACAATATTCGAGGCGTATCTAACCTCGTGTGGCAATTCCTTTCTCCGTTATACGTATACTGTTAGATTCGTTAGCCGCATGTGTACTTATATATATATATATATATACACACGTGTATCCGTTGAAGAAATCGAGACAATTTCGGGATTTTAGTACCGCGACAACCGGGCACAGATCCTGCCTCGTAAATCAACCGATTCTGCCTCTTACGACAATCTGTATTACCTGCACACGATGTGTGATGTAATAATTGGTGACAGTTTTTACAGAAAAATTTCACGCGATCTATTTTCAACGATGCCGGGTGTCGATAATTTCTTTAAGAATTTTAATACGAATATTACAACTAACTAACTAACGGTGATCTTGATCGAAGTTTTTCTTATTGTATTGAAATTACAGAAACGATTTGTAAAGCTGCAAATAATCCAGACTAATGCCATTCGAATTTTAGTCTACATAAATTTCGGAAGAAAGTTTCATCAAACTTTATCAAGTATAGATTTCATGGACTTCGAAACAATTAAATTACGATATTGTCGGGCACTTATCATTCTCTGATAACTTTTTTTACCGCAAACACTGGACAGTAACGAGAAACGTTGAGAAAATTGTATGAAAAAAAAAAAATAAACAAAAAATTAATTGCAATTCCAGGTTTCAACCGAAGAAATTCAATCTGTTGCAGTATAGAAACGATCATTATAATAACAGTCGGCTGGTATAAGCCGGTAGTCTATAAACGAATATAACTATAAAGGTATTACCGTTGCATAAAAATAGAAATACTTGTGTGATCATGTACAGCGTGTAATAATAATTCTTTGGCGCGTGGGCAAGACGTGAGTGAGTCGTTGAGAAATTGTTCGTATCACTTTTTTTTTTTAGCGACAAGTTTCATTTTCATTGCCAGTCACGAGTTCGAGTTTTGTTTGTTTATTATTTGCTTTCTTTCATTTTTTCCTTCTTTTATTAATAATATTCGTTGTTGATTGTTTTTGTTTGTTTTTTTTTTAACCTGTTACCAAGAGCGCTGCACTTTCGATATTCTAATCAAACTTTTTTCATCCTTTCATCTTCTGTGTCAACCACTCGCTGTATGGCGAAAATTTAATGTAAATTTCGTATTATTTGAACCAACTTCCCACTACTGCGTTTTTGACCCGCAGCCTCTTTCATCTCGCTCCTCTTCTCTCATTGTGTTCGCGCTTCGGAAACTTGCGAAATTAAATGAAACCGCACACAATTCGTGCGTGACAACTTATAGCTCAATTAGTTTCTGCCTTTGCACACCATGCTGCAGGAAGGATTTAACGACGTGGCATAAAACTGGCCCTGTACACACACGTGTTTGATTTATCGTCACCACGTCATGGCTGCGATAACGATTTTCACGTTTGTCGTTATTGAATAGAATCTAAAACAGCGCGTTCTCTGTAATTGCGAAATGCATTTCCGTTCGCAAAGTTGTGTCGTTAAAACGGGAGAATGCAAAAAAAGAAAAAAGAAAGGAATAGAAAAAGAAGCGTTACCTACTTGTCTTCAACATTACGTCTAATATTTTTCTACGTTCATCTAATATCGGACGCGATAAGTGTTTCTACGAATTTTAATATTCCAGGATCGCTTTCTTGCTCAATATTCAAAGTGTCTGGAGTGGTTAACTGGCGAGGGTTTCCAAGGATTGTTCAAACACGGCTCGAGTTTGTTTGAAAAAGAAAAAAAGAAGCGAAAAAATTGCGCAGCAACCGGTTACAGTGCGTTCGAATTTTCACCATCAGGCGCGTTTCGAAACGATCATCGACGGAATAGAAACGCGGTGAAAAGTATCGAATTAAAATTAGAAAGAATCTATTGTCTCACAATGGCAGCAGCGATTTGCCAGCTGTGAGTAAATTTTTAATGAGTTTCTATCGATGTAACCCCAACAGGTAGTCGGAGACTGGAATACCTGAATAGCCTCAAACCTATAACTAGTCGTGCGGCGTGAATCGGAGCATAGAAAGCCCGGAGTTAGTACTCAGCTGGCTAAGTCCCAACCCTGTGTGTACATACAAATATACATATTTCTACGTGAAGTATTATGTTAGAATGACATAACGTATCGTTGGCTGTAATCGTTCGTGCCGCAACAGTGAAGTAGAATAATTAAACATCGATTTCGCGTTACCCGGCCGATTCGAAGCTTTATATTATATATACATGCACGGTATATACCTGTAATAATTTTCTCCCATTTTATAGGAAAAAAGTAAACCTGCGTCGCGAAAAACTCCGAAAAACAAACCAAAGTATGTTAAAAATTCCCGCATGTAGAAGGAGGATAAAAAGGTACCTCACACACGCTCGGCACTCCACATCCTGTTTAAGGAGCAAATAATACTACAAGTATCCAACGGTAGTTGGCAAGCACGTGAGCCTGCAGTTAACAGCTGTAAATGTACGGACAAAGGCGGTAACAACACGCTTAGTTAGAATATAATGCAGTATTGTACCTGCAGTTGTGTGAACAATTTTTTTTTGTTTTTTGTTTTTACACAAACAGCGCTTCACCATTGTCCGACAACCGGTTAAACTACAAACGAGATGAATGATAATTAATCGGTAGAATAAAGTCCCGCAGGCTCGCATGTTCGCAGAACCACCGTAAAATAGACTGGGTGTTTGAATTGTTATCATTGGGGATAAAAATTTATTACCGCGACGTGTTAGGTGAACGGATAAATTGTTGGTCACAGTATAAAGTGTTACGATATGACAATCAAACGAGTAATCAATTTGTTCATTCTTTCGGTTGATCGATATAACAACAATCAGGATCACCTTCGACCGATTAGTGATGAATAATAACGACCCGACAATTATTCATGTCTGTTAATTGCTGTTTATCAACACGTACGTATCCGGAGAGTAACTTAATTGATTATTTAGCCGAATAATAATTACATATCGTGAACGATGTTGGTCGGTTTGATTGTTATTACTCGTACAGGATACATTCGCATTGCAGAAACAAATTTAGACACAGGCATGGTATTATTCTGATGCTCGACTTCCTTGTGGAATAAATTAACATCACCATATACCCGCGTATCCTTACGCGAGTCAAAGCCGGATGTCGAAAGAACGAAAGGAACCGGACACACAGTCCAACCTAACCATTGCATTGTCGCAACCTTGTGTTGGACCAGTTTTCAGACGGTGTTCTGTCTCAGGGCCGGTCATCACCCTCGCATTATCGCTGGTTTAAATAATTACCGGAGGGCTTTAATCGGGTTACGTGTTTTGAATTTCGCGCTAACCGATCGTGGGTGATTAATCAGATTGGTATATAATCCGGCAGAAATTAACGATATTAATGCGGACCCTGAAGCCGGACCGATTCACGTCATCCGGTCGAAATTATCTCGGCTACACCCCGCTGTTCTGATATTCGATCGAGTCACCTTGAGGTCGATGATTCCAGGTCATCGACCAATCCACCAGGCAAGTAAAAAAAAAAAAAAAAAACGAGGTTACTTTAAGGCGGTTAATTATTCCATCATCGGTGGTCTCGAATCCATTTGATTTCATCCGTGAGCTATGATAATCGTTCGGAGATGAACGATCGCGGGTTTTTCTTCTGGTGCATCGGAGTTAGTTTCTGTTTTATTATCGCGGCTTGGAGAGGTGCGGGTTATATAAATGAACCATCGACGTCGTAAGATGCAATTAAACAGGCGAGTTGCAGCGTATTAACGGTATAATGTGAGTGAATTTACGGACACTTTATTATTAACACCGAGCTTGATCTGCCACAGCCAGCCTAACCGATTTCTCAGTGATGCAACCCGGCTTCTTGCTGCTGAAATTATTACGCGTGTGCATGTAACGTGCCTACAAATTTCTCAACCCACATGTTCGTCGGTTTCTAGTTAGCCATGCGTTCTCCAAAACGTCGATTCAAGCTTCTGAAAAAAGATACGACTCTCAAGGCGATGGCTGTTAGCGATTAGACAGATTGTCCGTTGGTATCTTGAACCTGGGTGAGCACTTTTACCCTCGCAAGGTAGCCGCGTTTAGTCTAACCGGTCTATCCTTGGATCCGAGTATGTAATACAACGTACGACACGCCTCTCGGACTCGTGAACGAGAAGTTTTTTCCACGGAAGTAGACTCGATAGTTGGTGAACTTGAGCGGGATTGAACCTTAGACCACGTCGGTTCTTCGCGCCTTTCGCAAAAAAAAAAAAAAAAAAAAAAAAATGGGTGATCAGGTATCCATGCACGTAGAGAAGTTGCGAAGCGTAGGAATGACGAATTGATATAAATAATATAACGAAAACGACGCGATGAACTGGGGCGAACTTAACTCCGGTCACTTGACCGGTTTCGGCAACGCATTCCAATTTTTATGAGGAAAACAGTCGTAATTTAGCGGATCTAACGTGCTGGAAATTGATTAAACAACCGGCCCAATTTAGGACCTCATGGTCCATCGGGTACGCGGAACGCTTATGGAGAAGTCGGCTATTTCGAATTACAAACGTGTCACACTATCCATTGTGGAAGGTTGAAACACTTCTGTTTCGACTAAAGGCCTGAGATCAGGTGTGCTCAGTCACGTAGGCTTCAACCTCGAGTGTAAATTTTTTTTTCCTCTCAGAAGGGACTGTGAAGCAACACACGGATCGCGTCTGTTACCTCTGACAAAATCTCTTATCGCAATTAGCAATTGGAACGGTATTAAAATCACCTCGGGATCAGGGATGCGACGATGTGAGTGTAAATAATATTCAAAATTGTCAATCTTTCCAATTTTTATAGACGAAAAAAAAAAAAAAAAATCACCATACCCGGTTATGTCATCAAATTTAAGACTTTGAGTACCAAGGGAAATATTCTCGTAGTTTTTATTGTTTCTCTCTCGCAAGCGCCAGGCGTTGTTATGTTCTTGATCATCAGAGAGAAGTCTGTCTTTATTTGTGAGTGGCAACAGGTGATCGACAAACTCAGGCTACCAACAATCGCTACTATATTTTAATCCAAACTGCTTTACCGTCCAAGAGTCGAAGCTGTCGGTGGTCGATAAAGCAACGCGAGAGAACATTCTCTCACTTCAGAATCCAACTGGTTCTCTGGTTCGAGAGTTTTCTTGTTTAAGCCAGTTGTACAGAGGGCGAAAGTAGGCCGTTATTCCCTCGGTCCGCATCACGCGGCTTCCAGTGAAACGCTCCATCGTATCCTGCCAAGGCAGACTGGATCCGAGCTTCATCATTTGCCTGAAAATTACAATGCGCAAAGAACAATCTACTCGTCATTTGAAGAACAAAGTTGAGTCCATTCAATGAACTTCGAAGGACCGTGCTCAGGAGCTGCTGCAACTTTAAACGGCAGTCGATCCTAATGGATCCCTTGATTGGAGCGCCTGGATACTGAGATTCATCGATTGTATCCCTATACTGACCGCATCGCTATCCCTGCTTCCCTGCTGCCGTAAATATCGCATCGATGAAGAGGCCTGCTCGGATCGTTTGGGTCGTACTGACCAGCGTTGAGGCAGAGTGCCTCATGGAACTGGAACTGTATGATGAAACTGACGAAGTACCTGGAAGCAGTTTCACATTTTTTAATGCAAGTTCCTCTTTCATTAGCTGATGAACATCATCCGCAGATCCACCTTATGTACGGCACGTTGGCAGCCACGTGATACTTAGCTCCAGGGTCGAAGTCGGTCTCGTCACGATTAACCGGAGGCTCGATGCCCTGGATTTCAGCCCTGAAAATTCGGAAGAACGGAAAACCGAATGAAATGGGAATTGGGAGCGAAAAGAAGAAAGACGAAGCTATTCAAGATCCCAAATTGAAGACACTTTTGAGAAAAGTGGTTTTGAACTTATTTCCTGACGATAAAACGTGCCTGAACTTCCACCAAAGGCTGTTGTACATCTCGGGCGTAACTTCATCGGTGAAAACGGTCCAACGCCACTTGTCGACGCAGTAGGCAAATGGGAGGAAAGCGATCTTCTGAAGCGCAATCAAGTACAAATAGTTTATGTCCGTCATGGGCTGATAGTCAGCGTTGTCAACGAGGCCCAGGCCGCAGGCGTGAGGCAAGGAGGAAACCGACAGCGCTATTGTGTCACCGATCGCCTCGTGAAACCCTGCGAAAAGTGGTAAATGGTAAAATTTTCAAGCTGCAGCGTTATTCATCATGTTGCAGCGGTGACCGGAAAAAGCTTCACCAGGATTGGCTCCTTCTCTGAAAACGATCGGCTGGTCTCTGTACTGGATGTAGTACTGAACGTGACCCATCTCGTGATGAACGATCACCAGATCATCGTAGGTTACTTCGGTGCACATCTTGATCCTGGATCAGGGTTCCAAGTGGTTCACAGACTCGAGTGCGATACTCTGAATCCTATGAATCTCGTGTTTCCTTACCTGAAATCCCTTCCGTCGTACATGTCCCATGCTGACCCGTGACAAACCAGTTCAGTCTTGTTGTTGGCTGGACGTTCGATGATTGAATTCTGCCAGAACGTTTCTGGCAGTTTTGGGAAACCCAGGGACCGGAAAAAGTCCTCGGACAGCTTGAAGAACTCCATCTTTGTGAAGTTCTGCAAGAAGAAGGAAGAGACACTCGTAAATTTGATAATGTCATTTGTGATTTACGATCATACGTTGAGCTTCAGCCTGTTCGTCATGTCCGGAATAGCGTGATCAGGATACGGCATCGTTTCTTTGTTCAAATGAACCCAAGACTGGGTCCACATATCGCCTGAATAAATCACATACGTTATAGGATTGCAATTGATCGAAGCTGTGTTAAAAAAAAAACAAATCTGCTCAAATCGACTTCGACATTAACTTTGTGACTTGAAACAAGGTTTTGGAAAGGCTTTCAAAAGAATGAAAACTGTACAAAATACATTTCTCTGGTAAAAAAGGGATCGCAAAATGTGCTCTATTCGATTTTCACATCAGCGCATGTCACAAAAAATTCCTTAACTTTGGAATTCGACTAACCAAAGACATGAGCTGGGATGTACCCGCTCTCAGGAATAACCTCAGTTCCGTACTTGGCCCTAAGTCGGTTTCTGACGTAGGCGTGAAGTTGTAGATAAAAAGGTTTCACCTCTTGCCAGATGTCGAATATCGTCCTTTCAAAATTCGGATCCTCGTAGGGATAGGTCCAGTACCGAGTAACGGATGAAAAATCTGCAACAAGATTACTTGAATCTACCGAGGTACCTCCTTCAATCAATTAACACGCTTCCATTGAAGTGACTGGATAACGAGAAGCTGCCAACGCCTCAGCGAACTCGTACTGTTCAACTTGGCGATTTCTTTCATCAGTCCAACGTAGACGATGTAGTCGTTCCTCATCCTTTTACCCGTCGCATCCCGCCAGGCTTTCCAAACGTACGCAAGCTCATCGACGTCCTTACTTTCCGCCATAATTTTCACCAGGTCTGAGATTAATTAGTCGATCAATCTTCTGCTAATAGTAAAAAAGCTCAACTCACCTGGCTCTAGTCGCAATCTTCGTTTTCCACTTCTTCGCAGCCTTTTCGACTTCGAAGAATCGTCCATTTTCACGTAAGGTTCTATCGTCGCAGTGCTGTAGATTGATTCCATTTTATTTATCACCTCGTCCAGCTGAATACCGATTCGGAAATTTTTGTGACAGGATCTGACGAACTGGCGGCCCACTCTCACCCGCACGCTGCCTATTTACCTGCTTGAACTTGTCGTCGGATAAAACGGCGCTTCCAAGCACTGAGATCATTTGAAGCTGTCTTTTCATCCTTGACGTGCCGTTAAAATTCCGCCAATCGTATTTCGCAGCAGCTTTCCAAACGATTTTTTGAAACTTGGCAAGTCGGGCGGATGACCTGAGCTAAAAAAATTATTGCGAAGCTCTAAAACTGTGGTTGAAATTTGCAGTAAGGGCTCACCGCCTTGGTCCTCGTCGTCTCAGTGATGTTGCTTTCGAATTCCCACTGCGCTACAGCGTTCCTGTGATACTCGACAGCACTCAGGTTGTTCATCAGTTCTAGAAACTGAATTCACCCATAACTTATCTCGATGTCTGTTTACTTTTGGGCAGGGTACGGGCACTTACTACTTCCCTTCACACGTTATTCAAGAGGTTTGGACCAAAGCGATACCACAAGAATGGAACAAAAGTGCAGAACACATTTTTTCCCTGGCATTCTTGATTTCAAGTGATGCCTTCCGGTGCCAACTTTCAAGATGAAATTACTCACGGATTGAATAGCACGAATCAAAAAATTTGTACGTGCATCGCCGCTATACCAACAGCTAAAAATTACAATATAAAAGTAATTCATGAAATGGTCAAGAGGGGCTTGGGTAAAATTGTTATCAATCACCAGAGGTCGCCACGAAAACTGAGTTACCAGCTACTTCAGTGATAATATAAAATATTCTATAACATCACTTTAGTGGAAATCATTATTATATTGGCTTCAGTTTGGTCCAAGCTCGATGAATAATTCATCCGTGAAATGGTAGAGTGTCCATAGCTTGCTTTTAGGTTCCACATTGGTTCTTACCACGTCTGGAGTTACAGGACCCTTCGCCAACTGTTCCATGTCCTTTGAAACCGACTCGCTCCTGCGTATTCTGCGCTCTTCTGTACCAGAGGTGTAAGAACACGACCCTTTGGAGTTGTGACATCTGTGCTTTCGAAAACCCAATGAAGTTTGAAGAACGGAGGAGATCGCAATCGCACGGATCACCGAGATCATCCAGTGTGACATGTCGTTCAGGCAGATATACAGCCTTTAAAAGTCGGTGACGTCGATCAGATCTCGAAAAT
The DNA here is from genome assembly GCF_021901455.1 of Neodiprion lecontei. NCBI lineage: Eukaryota > Metazoa > Arthropoda > Insecta > Hymenoptera > Diprionidae > Neodiprion > Neodiprion lecontei. Next base: position 4,396,810 of record NC_060263.1, on the reverse strand, counting down.
CTCGCAAGCATTGTTGGATGAATCTGGCGATTTAAAGCCAAGTTAGAGGGTGTGAGAAAAATTTATTTAATTGATTATCGCATTTTTGTGGCGTAATTTGATATCGCTTATTGGTTGAAACGAGGGAATTTGATGATACCAGTGACAAATAATCGTCTCTCTTATTTTAAATCCTGTAAATTGCGAGGTACGATTTACTGCGTTGGTACATAAAACGCAATTTCTATAGACGTAACGTACATAACAGACTTGATTAAAGGCGAGGCTCCTTCGAGCCGAGAAATTGACGAGGATAATTCCCGAGGTGGAAGATTTACAACAACGTCACATGAACGAACGAACAGGCGAATGCGGATTGTTTTCTCGATTTTCTTATGGTAATGAATTTGAATAGCAGGATCACGGTTGCAAGATCGATCCGTGTGATCATCGGGTAGCGGCAATAAGATCTCGATCACGGCCATGATCAACAGCCGCATAATAATCGTCATCTTTTCGCCGTATTACTACGCTGCATCTATTCAACAGGCTTCAATTATATTGCATCGCCATTAATAAACGCGCAAAAGTCGTTCCCACGATAAATCGAGCAGGTATAATAAACTGAAACAAAATAAATAAACATAAACAAAAGTTCGCGATATTCAAAGAAAAATTAACGAGGTACTTTCCGTGGGCGGCTTATTATACATACGAAATGAAATATCTAATTAAGCATCACGCGGTAGGAGTTTTATATCCTTATTCGCGAAATTATAAATTATTTCTTGTTTTGTTGCAACGCGATTCGAGCATAGAATGAAACTCCGATGTTTGTACTCTGCGGAGTCACGTAGCAGGATTTGGCCCGTGACGCGTAAAGGGGGCAACGAACAAGGCCGGTCTTTCTTTAAGAAAAATTTTCACAAAATAAGCCTTGCTTTGTTAATATCTGTGAATATGCCTCCGACACGCGTTCGCCTAATTAATGACTCGGGTTTCAGCCTATCTACGCAGTCCCAAAATATATTACAAACATCTAAGACACACCACTCGTATTATACACGTATACGGTAGAAATAGACGACGGTACTTCTTGCACCTCGTTTTATTTATCGCACGCGCTCTTGAACTCGCTATCAAATCAACGCGCCAAGCGTGAGATTGGAGTCTCCCAATTTGTCTAGAGAAAACGAGATTGGCATTGTCTTCGCCGTCTCCTGCAGGACCTCGGAAAAACTTTACTCGCATGTACAACGCGCGAAGCTTTAAAAACGAGACTAGTTGAAACTCCTCTATTTCAACCAAGTTTAGCCCAATTTTTTTCTATGGTTCCCAATCGACTTCCCGCCTGGATTCGATGAAGGAAAAATGCGCTTCGCTTCAGGGATCCGAGAAAATCGTTGAGAGAAAAATCTTTCGCATCTGGATGTTTCCGATGTATGTCTTTCGAGTCTAGTTAGTATATCGTTACGCAAAACCGCGGCGTAATGCACGTAAGAGCATTGTTACGACGACTCAAGGTCCTCCAGGGCCAGCAAGGCGAGACCGTACTGAAATCGTCGTGTGTGCCTTACACAGTCACACTAACACCTTTGACGCGTGTTCTTAGAGCCGGTCACGTTCTCGTATTCGTGTATAATGTGCTCATGGTAGGTGCCATAATACCTGCCTATTTTTTATTATTTTTTTTTTAATTATAATCTCTCATAAAGTACATGCAGTTTATTGTGGGAATCTTTTTCTACGGCGACGTTTATTCCTCAATTATCAGGTTTGGGCGCGGCTTTAGCGTTCGTGTTCGTTGAAATTAATCTATTCTTTTGCATATAACCCAACTCGATTTCTTATAATCGACGGTATTTCGACCTACTCGATAATATCGATGGATTTTTAACGGGACTGAGAACAATGCTTGGTTGATAAAAACCAATATCGTGAGAATGAACTCAACTTTAGTGGAATGAAATTTATTCAAGACCTTTTTGAAGAGAATTTCTACCAAATGTGACTGAATATTGTTCAAGGAGTTTAGAAATACGCGTTAAATTCTGTAGAAATAATTTTCTCCGAAGCGTATAGTGCACATGTGCAGATTCGTTACGCGATATCCTTTTTCAGCGATGCATCGCTGCGCACATAGTCGAGAGGGTCATAGAAGCGGCAGGTGATTGTGATTCTGGACGAAAGGTAGTCAGCGAGCGGTATATAATGCATCATTTTTGACAAGTGGCTATTATATCCGAAATGTTTTTACAAAAGGTTTTTGTTTTTTTTTTCCTTTACATTCTCGAAAATACGGTCCGGTTTAAATTCAATACAATTATCCCCACTCGTATAATAATTACGCCGCCATGCGTTACATAAATCGCCTCCAAGTGAACAAATCGTCCTGCATTTTAATTTTCCATTTTTGTTTTCGGCTCGCTTTTTCCCCGCAGCTTAATCGGCACGAGGCATCCAGACAGACCGGAAGGTGAATTAGTAGGAAAATGCACAAGGTGAATGAGGCTCTCGTTCATCTACTGCTTGCAGCTGATGACTATTTATAAATCTGCGATGTTACCTAATAACGACGAGTGTGAACAAAAGTGACAAAGCAGTCACGAGAAAATAGCGCCATTGCAATTGGATATTTGGTCAACGGAAGAAGACGAATATCAATTTGACAGAAATTCATTGATAAGATGCTAAAATAAAAATCGAATTTCTTTGTTTTGGAAGTTGGATAATTCTTACGATTCCAGAGAAAATGTAATTTATCGTATACCTAGGGATTAGAATATTCTACACTGAGAAAAATTTCAATTGTTAGAGTAATTAAAAAAATTTAGTAAAACAGGTGTCGTTAAAAAAACTGTTTGAATATTGTTGGAATTAAAAAAAACGAGCTACGCCTAACCATTTTACGCTATCGTCGACCCCTTTTTGGTTATTGAAACGCAAAATCAGTTTCTGAGCTTTACTCAACTTTTTTAGTTAAACAAGGCTTTAACGTCGATTTATCGTTGCGCAGGCATTAAATATTCGCAACAGTTGCAAGAAAATATTGTAACAGCGATCGTAATAAGAAAGAATAGTAACGGATACTAGACTTTTTGGTAATAGCTAGAAAACTAATTTTCATTTTCTACCTAGAACGATGTTTTTCGATTGTGGTAAAAATTGAAAATAGTTAAGGACTGAGCGGTAACCGGAATAAAAAATTTCTCTCAGTGTAGTAAAATAGGCACTGACAATGGATTAAATATCTTTGGAATAATTAAAAAACAATATGGTGCAAGTAACTATTTAGTATGATAACAGCTGTCGTTGCTATATCTTCTAGTAATTGCAACATCAGATTTATTACACTTATTCAGTGAAATAAGCCTCAGCGTCAATTCATTGTCGCGAAAACACGTGAAAATGTCGCAATAGTTGGAAAAAAAAAATAAAGTACCGGTAAGTGTGATAGAAAAAAAAAAATAAAATAAATAATAACACCGGTAGATGTTTCTAATCACAGCTACTAATATAGTTTTCATAACGTGTCGAGAAGTATATTTACTCGGTTGTGGTAAAAAATGAAAATAGTTGAGGACTGTACCAGATCAAGGAATTTCTATTTAACGTATAAAGAGAATCCCGTTCAGCATTGATTTCTCGTTTTTCATCCTTGACGTCCTTCAAATCCCTCAGAGCACCTGCTACACTTCTGCAACAGCGTGAGACCCGAGACGTGCATCCACCCATTTCGAGCGCAATGTCAACAAAGTGATTACTTCTCAGGCCGCGCCCGCGAAGTGTCTTTGAAACGTGACTCTTCATACCGACTCGGTGAACCAGCCCTGTCATCTCATTCCGGGCTAGAATTAATTGCCACGGTACCAATTACAAACAATACCAAGCCCAGACCGGGGGGTCACCATAGTTGGAAAGGTCAAGATCAGAATATTCAAAATTACACTCCATTACAACTTGAAACATGCTCGTTTACCGTGTAAATTCACGAATTTATCAAAATCGCATCGATCGTTCGAACTTGAGTTCTTCGCCTTGTTTAGTTCAACGGTGTTACCACGAGACCAATATAATAGGAGGAAGCTTCGACCGTCGAATTATCAACTACCATCGCGAAAGGAAATCGGCAAAAAGTTTCTTGAAATGGGGAATTTTTAAGCGCACAACATTATTGCGCATGCATGCATGCACTCCAGTGGAGGCCTCATTGAGCCACAACGACGTTGGCTATCATCGTGGGAACGAGTGTCGCAAGTCCTTCCTTCCGTCCGTCGCTGCCTTCCCACCTTCTCGAAAGCCCCTGGAAGTCGGTATGGTTTGTCTTTTTTATGTGTTGGCCTGGGTGTCTCCCGCTGTTGACGGTGCAGCACACAAACTCGACAGACAGACGTAGAACAATATCCCCACTCCATGAATGACCTCTTGTGTTGTTCAAACTAGCTGGGATAAATGAATACATGCAGGCTTACCTCGAGTTCAGTATCATTACGAGTAAAGACCAACGTGGTCGCCATTCGACAACTTACAATTAGTTTCGACAATTTTCAGTACCACTGGTATTTCGAACCTCCCAAGGCTTCGGTTTTGGTTTTAATGGATCGCGGTTCATTCGATTTGAGATTCTGATCCATTCATCCGTACAAACGTCATGGAAATACTTCGCAGGCCGGTCGTTGTTGCTGTTGTTCGACAAGGAAGCACGATTTTTGTAAGTTTTCGAACCAGCGACATCTGGACATCTAGAATTGTATCAAAGTAAAAAATTACCGAAGACAGATATGGAATTGCGCCGACAATTTGAATCGGACAATTCGTGATTCAATTGTGCATTTTTAATTTCCTGGGAAGATTCTATACATTCAAATTTAACCCATCAATTATCAATTCCTGAACGATAAAAGCGAGCGAAAACTAGCTTCGTAAATAGACCGATCCACCTTCACCGCTATACGTAATAAAATCAGTCGTAACCGTAGTTTGAAAATTTTCAGCAGCAAAAAACAAATTGCTTACTCGACGCGAAAATATTCATTTTCCCGCTACGCACTTTCAATTTCCGCGAGCATACCTAATGACAACACGTAACACAAAAGGGCGCTTAGTCTGATTGAAAGCTGATTGGCGGGCTATTAAAAGGACAAGGTCCTTGTCCTCGGTTGTACTTTGGAAAAATCGATTAGAGCGAGTATGTGGTGAGTTAAATATGAACGAAACGCGTCGTAAAGGATCGATCAGTTTGGGTAAACTACGTAGAAAGCGTGGACGCTTGTTTTACAGTATCTAACGATGTCCGGCACACGTGAAAACGTCGGGGAGAATCGTTTTAATTTTTTCAAAAAAACTGACCGGCTTTCCCTCAATTTTCAGTCCATTTTGACACTCGCGTTGTTCGCCCTTCTCTCCGCTGTCTCGGCACAACTCGACATCCCGCTTCGGGATGATCTGCTCCAGACGATGATTCGCGAGGCTGGAAGCGGGAATTTGGACTACAGGAACGTTCTGGCGAAGCTCGAATTCCAGGGGATTCAACAGTGCAGCAACAACGTTGCCAGTCAGTGGGCTTACGAGACTAACGTAAACGAGTTTACGCAATCACAGGCGGTGAGTGTTACGACGTCTTATCACCCTTGCGAAAGCTCCGACTTATGTCTTAAAACGCTTTGCCGAGTGGCTTCGATCTGATGCCTCGAAAACTGGTAAAAGCGTTTCTCCATATTTCGCAAATATCCGAATTTATCAGACGATTAGCGATTGCATCACCGAAAATACTTTTTCATTATGGTTTGTACCTTACTGTCCTTGACTATTTTCATTTCTTATTCCAAAATCGTTCGATATCGATTCGTATAAAAAATGTAAATCAGTTTTGTGCCTCTGACCAGAAAATCAAATACGTGTAGTGTTACCGTTTCTTTTTTATCATGTGTAAATCACACGTGATATATTTTCTTGTTACGTTTGCGATAATTTCATCAAACAGATTCAATATTGCGATGACCAAAAAACGTGGTATTGACGACTGTAATAATTACACGAAATTCAGCTGTTTTTACCACATATTTTCTTGTAATTCCAACAATGTTTAAACCGTTGTATTTCAACCGCAAAAAAAAACAATTTTACTCAACTCATTTATTAACAAATGAAATTTTTCTGTGTGCAAAAAATTTCATCCGGCTATTATATTCGCAGATTAACGAATTGATCATTTAAAAAGGCGTGCAATTGCGAACTGCAGCGATCGCATGAATGATTCAACGCAGCGGCAGCGAGATAATCCATTCAGGAATTAAATATTCCGTACGCATATTTTACTCTCGTTCTTAATTGATGACAATTTCATAATCGAATGAGTCCGCTACGCTTGTGTGGGTATAATAATGTAATTTACTGTTCAACGTTGGGATTACGACTTGTTATGTACTTGTAGAAAATTCTCCAGAAAGGTTTTCAAAAGGTTGTTAAAGCCGCGATTTCACGCTCAGGTAATTCTGCCCGAATCCACAACGCGGTCGGCTGACCTAGAAACTAATTCATAACCCTCATTTTTTACTTATTTATTTACTTTTTCTTTTTGTTCCGTATGTTTTCTTTTTCCTTCTACCAACCCGTATACCTATACACAACAGTGTTTGTGGCTAAATTCACGCCACGGTTACGTTACGCTACGAGACTTCAATCGGCTTGTGTTATACGGTAAACTTTTTTTCCAACTCGATCAATGAATCGGGAGTGTTTTAAGTATAGGTGAAAAAAACTGCAGAGGCTATTAACCAACTGATCAATAATTGTCTCGTGACTAAAGTCACTGAGCGTAATATAAACGGCATTAGAATGAATATCGCGCAGTTGTTGAAGCCAATTCATTAGGGTAATTAAATTAATTGTGACGTGACGGTAATATTCGTTAATTATTTTGTTTTTATATCGACGAAACACGGAAGCCAAGCACAGGGTTTTATTTTTCAATCGCAATCGCGTCAGCACCTGCATCGCTAAAAGTGTTTTAATTGACGTATGACAAGTTCTGTAAGACGTAATTGTAGAGCTCTACCTGTAATATTCTGATTCCACTCATCAGCTATTTTGATGACGAATAACGCGATTACACACCTTCAGAATTCATTTCATTGATGAATAATACTGAATGATTATTCCTGCATTCATACTGCTGTGAATTCATCACTCTTTGATGAAAAAAATGCGATCGCAATACAGGCGTGAACAATATTTTCCGCATCTTTTCTAACACTGGAAATAAAATAGTGAACTACTTTAAAGATTCTCAGAGAATTTCAAATAAAGGTAGAATGAAATTCAACTCAAGGCGCCAAATTGTATTAAAGCTCTTCTGCAAGTCCCTGCATGAATTCGAATGTTTGTATTTTCATTGAAAAAAAAAAGACGAACTCTGAGGAACAATAAAATTTTCTGCCGAAATCAAAATGTCACTACTTACAGGCATAAAAATGCAATAGAAATTCGATTCGTTAACAAACGTTTGATAAAATTAGCGGTTGATTTACCGTAATATAAAAACCGAGGTGATTAATCAAGTTGCGCAATTTTTAATCAAGCCGACATCAGTCGCACTTTCATGCCCCAAATGCAAGTAGGTATAGCGATTTAAATTTTCCATGACACGAGTAGAGACGGTGCCCTTGTCGCCTGAGAAGTGGGAAAGTCGTGAGGGGGAGTAATGCGTGAAATTTTCCCATACGATACCATTGTGCGGTAGTTGTCCGTGTCTGTGGAGTTGAGTAACCCGCAAGTTTATCTCTCATAATACTTGCTACTGGGTCAACCCGAATGGAGAGACGTGCCGATGAAGAAGACGACCGTGACGATGAAAATAAGGTGGACGAACCATTGCGTGACAATGATTGCCTACCGCTCGAATGTTTATGGGAACTTTGCGAAATTAACATGTTGTACACACCAATACTCATATTATACATTTCCTAATAATGTTAGGCAGTTTTTAAAGCGCCTGCGAGTCAGGCAACCAGCTCTTCGTTACTGCGTTGCAGAATGCGGTACAATCAGGATGACGCGGTTCTTTTGATTCCTGTAATATTATACCGGGCTGTTCGAATGGCTGATATTTTTATTTTATTGACGAAGTTAGAAATTAAATGTATATTTCAGGGTATAAGAATAATGTCGGTGGAATTGATTTTGTATACTATGATTGACGACGATCTTCAACGATACACCGTTCATTGGATGATCGATGTAAAAATCCTTTCGATTTCACGCCTATACATTTCGGTTTTACCGTTTTTTTTTTTTTTTAAATCTTAATTGTATTTCAGCTAGAAGCGCAGCAGCTGTATTCGGAGTTTCAAAATCAAGCGTGGCAGCTGATTAGTAGGTTGAACATAAACGGTATTAGAGATCCAACGATCAGGAGACGTCTAACTTTCCTGTCTATTGTCGGTCCAGCCGCACTTCCGCCAGGTCAATTGGAAAGAGTGAGTTGAAAAAAAATACTCGTACAATAAGCATATATTAGAAGAAAAAAAAAATGCGGCTCGTTTTCAGCAGTACAAACGAGCGTGATTCGTTTCTCATTTTTTGTATCCTTCCTCAGTACAACCGTGTCATAAATGACATGCTCTCGATCTACAACAGCGCAACAATTTGTGCCCATAACGATCCTTTCCGCTGCGGACTGCGTCTTTATCCCGGTAAGTTACACGATTCGCCATATTAGCCATTGTAAATCCTTCAATCCGTTAATTTTTTTTTTTAGCATATCTTTTGAAAAAGCAGATTCCATTGTTCAAGCTTTTGTAAAGAGATTCACAAGACACTCGCGTTGGCAAAAATTCGCCAAGTCATTTTTTGCGAATGGAGTACGATTAATCATCCTCGACCTTTGAACCTGCTTCTCTAAAATTACAACCCACCGTAGTCAAATTATACACCATTTACGCAAATAATTTTCAAGCGAAATTATATTCTGAGAAAAAATGATGATACACACGTTGATGATGTTTTCGAATGCGTGAGTGATTCAGATGACAATCTTGTTTCGAATTTTGAACGTGAAGAACCAGATTACCACCAACGATTCGATCAATGCATCTTTTGAAAAAATTTTAAATATTTTCCCTCACGTCTACAGACCTTTCCCAAATAATGGCAAAGAGCAGAGATTGGGACGAGTTGCAGTACGTTTGGATCGAATGGCGAAGACGGAGTGGTAACCAAATGCGAGATCTCTACGAGCAGCTGGTAGATCTGAACAACGAAGCGGCGAGTTACAACAGTCAGTGAAAAACGCATAGCGATAATGTTTTCGCGGTAAACGGAGATCGAACAAAACGCGTAATATTTCCAATTTCATTTTCCGCAGATTTTACGAACGCAGCTGAGTACTGGATGTTTCCCTACGAGAGCCCTGATCTTCAACAGGAACTCGATGCTGCCTGGAACAGCGTTCGTCCGCTCTACGAAGAGCTGCATGCCTATGTCAGAAGGAAGCTGCGAGATCTTTATGGTCCGGAAAAAGTTAGCAGACAGGCGCCTTTGCCGTCTCACATACTCGGTGAGAGTGCGAATTGATCGTGAAAAGCCCGTTTTTACACCATTCGATGGGACACGAGGGATATTGGGCACCAAAAACGATCGGAAGCTGTTACGGACAGCAAGATTTATTCAACACAGCCAATTTAGAAAATTTAAACGATTCCGAAAGATTTTGGACGACGAAATATTGAATAAATTCTTACAGACTGAGAAAGTAAATTAATATTTGAACACTCGATCGGTAGCAAAATTTAATGAAGCTGAAACTAGCAGCCAAACCTTTTTGACTTTTTGGAATTAGAAAAATGCAGTTCACTTTTGTCCTCGTAATTCTATAAAAGTATTGGGGGTTCAAGGTATTTCACTACATTTTGATTTTCATACTTAACTACTTTATCCGAATAAACATTAAAACATTTGGCAGCTAATTCTTGCTGCTAACTTCAGCCTCGTCAAAATTTGTCAGATGTGAAAAGGTAACATCTCATTTACAATCGGACTGTGTCTAATTCATATCGTGTCCGATACAACTTCCGGTATTTTCATTATTTTGTTTTTGGTGTCTGATAACACTGGAGTTTTATCGAGTGGTGTCAAAACCGGATTATCTCGACTGATCTGCGAACCATGTGAAGAAAATAAAAGCAGCAATTTCAGCAGAACCAAATTGGATTCATACGCACTTGACGATGTAGGGCGAATTTTTTCGTCCAATTCGCTGTAGAAATAAGTTAATGGTGATTTAATCGAGTCGATGTAGATTTTTCACGAGATATCTAATTCGGAAAATTTGCTCTAACCACTGCGTAATCAAGTGAGGAAGAAAACAAGAGGTATAAATTGAGCGAAACAAGGCACGCCGTTGAAATATTTATGGGGATTCTTATCGTTAGAATCGTGTTCGCGAGTTAATGCGAATCAATCGAAACATCTGATCTCTGACCTTTGGATCCTCGAAATATAACGGCCTTTTATCCGACGATGAGGCGCGAATCCGATCAGCCATTTTATTACATCTTTAAAGCATGCCAATTTCGCCATTTACGATCACAGCTTATCGCGCAATTAACCGACACAATCAGCGATCACCAGAAGCTGATCATATATTTCACTATCGCATCGCGCTGCGAACGTTTAGGAATAATGAGATTTTTATGCCCGATGACAAATTATACGACGTTGTCCGAAGCGAGTATTTTTTTTATTTATTCTTTTTCTCTTTTTCAATTCCACCAAAAGCATTTCTTTCATCTAATTTTTGGTCAGCCTAAGTGTGGCAATTTGTATCATTGCCTTTGAAGAAAAAAAGAGGTTGAAATGATGATCTCACGCGTGTAACGAACCTTACGTAATCCGTTATTTGATGCACGAAGAAGAGGATTGGCTGTTGCTGCTTAAGAAAAAAAATTAGGAATCGATTGATTTTTATGTTTTTTCTAAGCCGTTCACTTGACCGTGGCATTCGGCAGAAGATTCGAAAAACAAATAGAAAAAATGTATGAAAAAAACTTGACCATATTTCCATTTACAGGTAACATGTGGGGACAATCGTGGACAAATATTGTGGACATAACGATGCCGTATCCGGGAAAAAATCGTTTGGACGTTACGCAAGAAATGTTGAATCAGGTATGCAAACTGAACATCACATCGCCCAACTTCTGTTTTTATATGGGTCGTTCCACGCCAACTGTAACAACTTTCGACCCTCGCTATTTTGATTTCGTTTTTCCCAACTCCAAAACAGTACCCCGAATTTTTTCAGATTTGTTTTTTTGAGTAAATTTGTATCACTTATCGTTTATGAAAAGCAACATATCTTATGCTGTGAATCAAAAATCTGGAAAAATTTCCAAACAAATTTTGTTTCATATCAAAACTTTCAAGCCTAAGCCCAAAGCTGGCTGACGATTGCTTCTACTATTTTTTGAGCTTTTTAGCAAAAAAAAAAAAACAAATGTAAAGAAGAATTAGTTTATTATGAGCGGTTGCTCAAACAGTTTCATATATAATACCAGATTGACTCGAAAAAATCTGACATAATTCAGGGTACTGCTTTGTAATTGAGACAATCGCATAAAAAGTTTTTAATAAACTCAGGAATGGTGAGGATCTAACATTGGTACAATGGGCGTGGAATGCCCCATATACAGATATATATCTATCCTCTTGATTTTGTTACGGCAAAATGTTTAAACTTAAAATTCGCTACTCTATATGCAATAAATTGCGGTCTCTGAATCGTAATTAACCGTACGAGTAACGAACCGCGCATGGTAGATTCCCGCCTAAATACCACGTAGAAAATTTATAGAACAGTCAACGCCTCTCCCGAATACTAATAAAAATATTTCAAACGCAGGGATACACGCCTATCGACATGTTCCGTGTTGCTGAGGAGTTTTATGTGTCCCTAAACCTGAGCGCTATGCCTCCGGAATTTTGGGCGAGCAGCTTGTTCGTCGATCCTGGAGATCGCGATCTGGTCTGTCAGGCATCGGCCTGGGATTTTTGCAATCGTCTTGATTACAGGTAGATTGAAATTGTCATTGAAAAAAAAACCGGACAGGTGCGAGTAAGACTCGCGCTCTGAGGATTCCGTACATACATAATTATTTTTTTACTATATGACATAACTACGAATCCACTATTTTCCAACTTTTTCTTTTACTTGGGCTGTGAGACCTTGCTTCTCTCCAAATTTCATGACTCTAGGTCAACGGGATGACACCCTATAGGTTTTGACGAGTGATTTTGCGAGTATCAAAATATGTGGCATAGATGCTTCAATTTTTTATTGTATTTGATATTAATTTGAAATTGATACCTCTATCCGTTTCTGAGAAAAAGAAGCGATCCTACAAGGGTCCCGTTTTTAAAAATGAAAATGGAAGACGGATTAGGAAACACTGGCACAGTGTTCGTGGCTTGCGGATTCGCAATTGGCGAAGAAACTTAAATTCGCACTCACCTTCCGCGGATCGTGTTTTCAGGATCAAAATGTGCACCAGAGTGACGATGAAGGACTTGATCACCGTCCACCACGAGATGGCCCACATCCAGTATTTCCTCCGGTACAGCAAACTGCCACGAGAATTCAGGGACGGCGCGAATCCAGGTAACCGAATCGGCACAATAGTTTCTCGGTGTCAATCACGAGTCACACTCAAATTTGATATCGATTTTCCGAACGTGACACGATTCCAATCACGGCTGAGCGAAGACTGAGTTACGCAAGTTGAGCCGCTGCTCGTAACGTCCGGAAGTAAATATTTACTCGCATGTCTCTGTGCGTCGCCGGTAAGTAGAGTCGTAAATAGAGTTCAGTGTTTACGTTTAATGGTTCGAAAGTCGGTATAAATACTCGAGTTTAACAGTCGGAATGAGTTACGTCGAACACGAGGAGTGGAATACAAAGAAGAAGAAGAAGATGACGATGAAACGAGAGTGGAAAATAAAACGCCGGACGAAACGGGTACAGGTCTCATTTTTTCGCGGGCATAATTGCACTTTCTCCAACGCTGGTCGCGGTGGTAAAATGTTCCTCTGTAGCAGCGTTAATCAGGAAGCACGCGTGCGTGTAATGAGCGATAAGGCTGATCATCTCGCGCCAAGTCGTCTCCATTTTTTCGCTCGATACCATATCTGGTCCGTTCCGAGAAAACGAAACCTCGGATCTCCGTGGCGTGAAAGTCCACCGAAAGTATCCAATTGGAAAAAATGTATCGTAGATCTGAATCGTGATAACTATTGTGCCTATTGTGCCTATTGCGAATCTCACATACATACAGCAATTGAACACCTGAAACGATTACGATTCGGTATGGATTAAATTTCACCACATCGCAATTGCTTCAGACAACGTTTACCATGCCAGTTTCTACGTATGTCATTTTCTCGTTAATTTTCGCAGGGTTTCACGAAGCCGTTGGTGAGGCTGTCGCTCTGAGCGTCGCGACGCCTCGACACTTCCAGGCCATTGGCCTGGCGCCCAGATATTCGGTGGAGCCTTCGGCGGACATAAACTACCTCTTTGCTCTCGCGATGGACAAGGTGGTACTCCTGCCGTTTAGCCTGACGATGGACAAATGGCGATGGGACCTTTTCAACCGGGTGGTGAACAGGGAGGAGTACAATTGTCACTGGCACAGACTGCGCGAACAGTACTCGGGGATTAAGCCGCCGGTCCTCAGGTCCGAGGACGACTTCGATCCAGGATCCAAGTACCACATACCGGCGAACATCCCCTACATTCGGTGAGTGATTTACGGGCTTTGAGAAATTGCCTTTCGAGAATCTCGACGAGTTAAGAGGAAGTGGATGAGATTAATGACTTGATCGCTACTTCCGGGCAATGTGATGTGTTTCAAAGGCGCGTTACGGTACGGCGGAAGTGGATCACTTCGATCGCAGTTTCACTTTCCGATTTCCGGGTCTCGGTCATAAATCGTACAAAATGATCCGTTACATGCAGGGATGTAAATCAGAACGTCGTACGATGATATAAACACGCGCGCAGCTGTGCACACGGGTTTATTTTCTTCTTTGGTTTTTATTAGAAAGTGTATACGAGTACAAGACAATTAAACGATACATCGTAGGATACGTTAATACAGGTACATGCATTAGACTCGTTGCTTCGGAGCTTCCGAGTTTAGGTTTATTTTTCCCCTTTCGTACACGTCCGAAAGAGTCACGATCGTAGCAATGGCCGAACGTAAAAAGGTACAAGTAGACCTCAAAAAAAACCATGGTCCCTAGTGTCCATGGTGAGACTCCTGGTACCCGCCAAAGCTGGACTCGTAGTCACCAACGGAAGTCTGTCCGACGTCGCCACCACCGCCGTATCCCGATTCAAGACCACCATCCTCTTCCTGGACGTGAACCGGTACCGGGACCTTCACGGGGTATGGAACATGCTTGACGACGTGATAGGGAACATGCTTCGTGACGGTAACGGGAACCGGTCTGTCAACCGGTACCTTAACGGGGTACGGAACAGGCTTCTCGACCGGATAAGGAACCTTCTTCTCTACGGGATAGGGCGCAGGGACGGGAACCTTGACGGGAACGGGCACCGGCTTCTCTACCGGAACGGGAACCGGTCTCTCAACGTGTACCTTGACCGGATATGGAACCGGCTTCTCTACCGGAACGGGAACGTGCTTGTCTACAGGAACTGGGTACGGCTTATCGACGTGTACCGGATACGGTCTGTCCACGTGCACCTTCACCGGGTAAGGTATCGGCTTTTCGACCGGGAAGGGCTGCGGCACGTGTACCGGAACCTTGACCGGATACGGCACAGGCTTCTCTATGGGGTAGGGCTGCGGAACCGGGACCTTAACGGGGTAGTGGACCTTCTTCTCAACCGGATAGGGTTGTGGCACGTACACCTTGTAGGGCACTGGTCTGTCCACCGGGACGTGAACCGGGTAGTGAACTTTCTTCTCGACTGGATAGGGCTGCGGAATGTGAACCGGAACCTTTACGTACACCTTGACCGGGTAGTGTACCTGCTTCTCTACGGGGTAAGGTTGTGGAACGGGAACCTTAACGGGGTAGGGAACCTCCTTCTCGACCGGGTACGGTATCTTCCTCTCAACCGGGTACGGAATCTTCACGTTCTTCACTATCGTTATCTGCTTTATCTTCCCCCCGTCATCGCCGTAGCCACCCCCGTAACTCTGACCCGAACCCCCATGGCCGCTCAAGTCCAGCCCGTGACCCCCGCCGATTTCGCCACCCCCGAACGAACCTCCATGTCCCGCACCGCTCAGGTCGAAGCTGTGGCTTCCGCCCAACTCGGAGCCCAGATTGAAACCGTGGTTTCCAACGTCCACCAGGCCTCGCTTGTCCTGCTTCTTCTCCGAGGCTGACGCCAAGTCCTCTTTATCCTCGACCGACTTCGGCGACGCGTCCTTCTCGCAAGATCCCAAGGCCAGCAGGCCTACCAGAGACAACAGCACCTGGAATTCGGAAAGAATTACTTTGAGGTTGATCGCCATGTATCAAACTCGTTTAATTCACGTTTCGCCGACACTGGACCGTGGCTTTACCAACGCTTTCGATTTTTCGTAATTGAGCAAACACGGAGGAAGGATCGTTTGTAGAGTACAAGGCTCATTTGCCTAATGCGTTCGTTTAAGAAGACGCTAACGAGTCGCTGGTAAGGTGTTTCACTTCGATACGTAAACTCATGTCCGTACGAGCCACGGCTTTTTTCTTCTTTTACTTTTTTCGATCTCCTCAGCGCGGAAAGAAAAAACCGATCCTTACTCCGCGTTCCACTCAATGTATATCAAATCCGCGGAGGATTCACGATGCGTTTTTTCCATCTTACCAATAGCCGCATAGTTCCGGTATCGCTGTGACCAAAGTCCAGACTTTACTGGATGCTCGCCCTCAAGAACCACCTGACTTTATACCTACCGGCTGCTTTCCCCGGTTGAAAAGAAGAGGTACATATATTGTTGTGTGCTGCAGCGGTTGAAAGTGAAATACGTACGATGATTACACCGAGCGTATGTCTAACGTGTGTATATTACTTTTTTTTATTTCTTCTTCTTCCTCTTCTTCCATTTATACTTCACCTACAAACTTGCCAGCGCAACACGTGAGACTATCTCAGCTCATCTACAACCACGCTCTCCTACTCGGACGCTATTACGTTCTATATGGCTACTTGTGTGTGTTGTTCACGTTTCTCTCCGTTCCCATATAATATCCTTCCGTAGCTCAACAAGGAACTGCACAAGCCTCGCAAGTCTGGCATGAACGATTTTCGATCCTACTTCCGATATATCAATCCCTTTCATTTTCTCTTTCACGCTAATCGATTCCCTCTTGACACCTGCTCGACTTGATTCTTCTTCTTCATTTTTACACATCTCGTAATTGTTAACAATTATTGTCAAAAAAAAGAGAAAAAAACTGCCCGAATTATGTACCCCAATTGTTATCCTGCTCGCAGTGACTTGTGGGGAAAATTATTCGGCCGATTCGAATTAATCTCGCGGTTGATACCTTCCACGCCCGTGAATTATGCGAACCTTGCAAGTTCATTGCTACGCGATTGGCCTCATTGCGTTATTGCGCAGTTGTATATCTACAATACCGTAGCCACGACACGATACAAGTGGTAATGAAAATTCATGAAAGTAAAAGGAGGTTTGATATCTGCGGCAGCAGTCAGAGTAAATCGTTATACATCGTTGGTTGAAATTTCCATCTACGGAATGATATTGTTTTACATAGTATTTCACATTTCCTGACGCCCTTATACTTAGCTTTGCTTTATCTTTTTCTTTTTTCCTCTCTCTCTCTCTCTCATTCTCTCTACTCTTACAATTTTTGTAATTCAAATTCCAGCGATCGGAGATTTGTTGAAGAGTCTTTATTGTCGAACAGAAAGCGAGTGTTACGTAAAACGAGTTCTGCTACTTCGTATTAGCAGCTCGCTACTCGATTCTCTTTATACTCACTTTGTAGGTCCGTAAAACTTCGAGACACTTTTATTGCCAGCCTCAGCGGCGTGCGTGTTATTAAATATTAACTCTCTGCTATATACAGAAGCGAATAATATCTGTATTCTCTAGTACCCAAGAAAACTGGACACTCACTGAAGATAATTTTGACGCGTAAAGTAAAGTCGATGAGGATAAATATTCAAATATTTGCTCAACGTCACACTTTACGAATTCTGCGCATACACCGGCTTATGGAAATAAGCCTTATTATACACGCGCATACGTGCTGTGTACACACTTGTAGCCTGATTTTTTATTTCTTGTTTTTGCCGACAAAACGATTCCTCCACTTCCTCTAAAATTTTACATTTCTTCTCGTCCAGGCGTTTTGCTAAGTGCCAAAGAGAAACTTTTTCGATATCGTTACTTTTTAAGATCGTAAACTTCCTGTATCCTCGATAATTAATAAAATCGGTAAAAAGAAGTAAACAACACAAGGAGCAAAAGATTCTTCGCAGAAACACGAGATCCGCGTTGGAAGATAACGAATGAAAAGAATAAACAGAATTGAATAGGATGTGATTTAGAAAAAAAGAAAAAAAAACAAAAAACTGAACTTCAATTGTTATTCCGAAAGAATGAAACTGACGATTTCTCTGATACTTAAAAGTGGGGATATTTTACTTAATATAAGGTAATTCTGTAATTATAATTATACATATCGTATGAAAATCTTCGACTTCTCCAATTACCCGAGTACGGAGTCATAATGCGTATTAAATATGGGAAAGCCGTATCATCCGTATAATGAAATCTACTTTCGATCGTTACAATTTCACTCTCTTACTTCGGGCCGCGGCCCGTGTTTATATTTTTGTTTTGTTTTTTTTTTTTTATTTCTTCCTTTTCTGAAACGTACCAAGGAAAGAAAATAAAAATACCCATAAGCAGCGACTCGAGCAACAGGACGTAACGGGCTTAAACCAGACGCGAACCGGATAACTTTAGGCATGGAATTACCTGAATGGTACTCCGGGGATATTACGCTGCATATACGTACATGTACAATGAATACCGTAATGCGTATTAACTCAGTAGCGACGTGACGCTGTCGCATCGCTCCCAAGTGTGCAATTACACGGGTAAACCATAATCGGAACTGAGAAGAGGTGAAAGAGCTTGCGGTGTGCGAAACGCTGCAACGATTCTGCACACTTTGAAAAATTTCATTTCTCGTATTTGTCTGATGGAAGACTTTTACGTTTCAATCACGTGCGATGAATCTTCCGGTTAAGGAAACTAATCTTCTTTTTGAATTTTTTATTTTTTTTCTCATGGTAAATTCTCGATGTAACCTTGAAAGATTTTAGCAAATTAAAAATCGGAACAGAAAATTCGTAAATCATTCTACAGCTAAAGACGCCTGCAATATCGCTAAGCGGCGAGAGAAACTCAATTTGCGTGTGTGCAAGAGAACCGGGTTTCGCGATTAAGTTGAGAAAAGCGAACAGGTTTCAACTTCGTCCAATTTGTCATAGCGCAGTGCGCACGTAGTTAAATATTATGCAACAGGAGTTCTCGAGCGCATGGTGCAAAAGGTACATAACGATGCAGTGCGTAAAACGCAGCTGACGATGTCCAGAAACTATTGTGCAACGGCAATTAGAACTCCGTCGAAGATTTTCGCCTGAAACTGACCGGCTTCGAACCCTCGGCAGAGTTCAGCATTTGACAAGACAAGCGGTTGGATTCGGTTCTCGAAAAATCGAAGATCGACGTCGAAAGTAGTCTGAATTTCATTAATTACAGGCGTTCTGTTTCACGAGAGCATCAACAACGCGATCGGCGAGTTGCGTGGCACGTCAAATTACTTCAAACAAGACAGAAGCAATTAACGTCACGGAGCGCGAAATTCGAGACCCTTTGGTGATTCCCCGATGTGTGTGTACAAAGATCGGAGAAAGTATCGAAGAGTTTTAAATTATACGTGTTACTTATACACACGTATGGACACGATGCACGCCACATAATCGGTTCCGTGGACTGTGCAGGATGAGGATCTCTATTCCGTGGTATTCCTCACCTGCCAAACCATCAGTCACGAAATAAATTGGGCCCAATTTGTCGGCGCGATGCCAAGATCGGATCCATTTATAGACGTGTAATTACGCAATGATGACACGGCGCACAGGCGAACGATCATTTTCTAATCTCAACGCTATATCGACCGCTGATTGTTATTTTATGTATATTATACAAGTGTAACGCGCACGATCGGCTGCGTCGTCGAGTGAAATGTAACAGGAAGTGGAATCCGACCGGTGCTTGCGATTTATCGTTGCATTTTTACACGCGTGTGTTATTACTTGTTGAGTAATGCGAGTCGAACGATTCTCGATAATCGATTTTACCAAGGCACCGAGCAATTAATTTCGTAATAGTATGTTGCCAATTTATGGTTAGAGTTAATAGTTGAAAATGTGAAAAATATACGACAATTGATTTTCCGATATTCAACCGCGTGTCTAACGTAATTAACAAACTGGAATTGAAGCGAAAGTCGATTAGCTGAAATATCCGAGACATTTTTAATAAATCGTTTCAAGATTTTATGTATATTATATGTAATTTACGCGACAAGTTTTTCGATAGGTATATTTGCCTGATCATTACTAGCAAATTTCCTTCCGCACCATCGATCAAACTTTCTGTCGACTTGAGTGGGAAAATAAATAGTGGAAAGGAATTTTTTATGCAGTCCCAGTTTAGCATTAGAACGTAGCAACGTAAGCCTTTCCGCGGCTTATCATATAAATTACCCGATTTCGGTTAAAGGCCGCATGTAAGTGCAGACTGAGTGAGCAACGCAGCGGAGCCGCAGAGTTCAAAAAGACACGAAGCATGCTCTGTTTTTAAACAAGTCAGTTAATTATATGTACGCTATTTTCAAATGCAGGCGAAAGTCTTTGCGACGAGCGGTTGCGAACCGTTCCTCTTTCTTCTTTGCGGCATAAAAGTTTGTGGAAAAAAATTAAACGGGATCGACAATAATTCAGGCGATTCGAACCACGGACCAAAAGTTGAAATTCATTTCAATCCGGTATCGCATCCGGTTATTGTCTTTCAGTTTCAAACGCTACTGCGTGAGATTCTTTAACGAAATATGTAATATTTGCGTTTCAAGGCGCAATTTAAATCGGCTGAAGAATTACAAAAAGAAATTTTCCCCGCCCATGTAATCATTGATATGTATAATTTAATTAAACCACTTTCACATTCTGCGAGCGAACATAAAGCTTCTGCCATTTACGTAGCCCCGGGGTCGCGTCATAAGTCGGGGCGGGCAAATACGAATCGCAGAATTTTAATTAGTTGCATAATTCATGACGTCCCGTTTGGAGTAATTTTTTGCACAATAATTGGAACACTTTCCAATGCAGCTGAACGAAACTACCGTTAACTGAATGTCAGGATCTGTTTCTGGATCATCAAATCGGCGAGGAGGAGCGTTGAAAACTGGTTTTGCAGTTATTGTTAAAGACGGGAAATTTTTTTTTGCTCCACCGAGCCTTTGTATCGAATCTCAATTGCCGCCTGAGGCAATTATTCAAATTCCAAACTCCACAGCAACTTTCCTCTCGGTGAAATGTTACGCAGAGTTCGCTGTTCAGAGAAATTTCTGTCACTGATATCTCGAGCAGATAAACAATTTGGCGAAAAGTGTTTCGGCCGGTAAGTTGACTTGTCAATATCGGAACGATTTGTCATCGTTTGGTCAAGCAGTGATGATTACACGCCGTTATGACAGCACCATTGTTACACACGCAGATCGGAGATTACGATGATTCCTTTCGCCGCATTGCGTCCATCCATTTCACTGTTCTTTCCGGGCACCTTGTTTCTTTTGTTCTCAATCAGAATAGAAATCTCTCGACGAGTTAAGAGGTGGGCGCTCGATCCTCTCACGGCTAACGACCCAACGGTATTATACTTTTTAATATCCAAACAAGTGTTTTACCATCACCTTCGCCCACATTGACAATGATGCACAGCTTTGAGAGAAGGATAGAATTCAACGCGGTTTACAATCAGACGCTGTGGAAGGGGATTCCCTTTCATTCAGGAAACGAGTAGTGCCGCTTTTTCGTAGGGAAAATAGATTCTGGGCGTTGATTTGACGAGATGAAATTGCTTTCGATTTCAATTGTAAGAAGAACTCAGCGAAAGGGAAAAGAAACTTCTCGTGGTTCCGATCTTCTCAGTGTCAGTTCTTATTTCGGGTTCTTCGAAGGTCTACGAATCATATTGCGTTACTTGTCAACACAGAAGCTACGTATTTCTGTTCTGGAAAGAGTCGACTGGAAGAACGACCGCGAAGTGAAATCTAGAACCTTTCAAATCTGGGTTTACGATTGTTTCGCCATTTATCTGCAGCACCGGATCCTTAGACCACTTTTTGCCTGTTCATTAATGCATTTGTCTCCCAGTCGTGAACGAGCGGAAAAACGATAGAGGGCAACTAGCCGTTGGGTGAGTTCGTATAAAAATTGTCTTTTATTACACATCGGTGTATACAAATTGTTTCGGTCTTTCCTTTTACAATATTATCATTATGTTATTAACATCAATATACACACGTGACTATTAGCAGTAGGTACAAAAATTGAAACATCATCGACTCGTTCAAGCAATATTATTACAATGTACAAAAGTTATCGCTGGAACGCTGGAGTCGAAAACCCTCTAGCTTCTTGACCACCCACTGTTCTTCTCACCGGACCATTCGGTGTTCTTGTGACTGGACCATCCATTGCTTCCTTGTACCGACAATCCGCTTCCGGAGTTGACCACTCCGCTTCCAGAGCTGACCAATTCACCACTTCCCTGGGACGACCATCCGCTTCCAGAGTTAACCAATCCACTTCCGGAGTTGATAAGTTCGCCGCTTCCCTGGGACGACCATCCGCTTCCAGAGTTAACCAGTCCGCTTCCAGAGTTGATAAGTTCGCCAGTTCCCTGGGACGACCATCCGCTTCCAGAGTTAACCAGTCCGCTTCCAGAGTTGATCAGTTCGCCGCTTCCCTGGGACGACCATCCAGAGCCGTAACTACTTCCCGCCGAGAGAACAGGTGGAGTGAGTTCAGAATGTACGGACAAGTCACCAGAGGACAAGCTCGAGACCGATCCGGAGCTTATGCCCTGAGAAGAAAGATCCGCGGATCCGTATCCCTGCTCTACGGAGAGTCCGGAAACGCCTCCGTAAGACCCTGAGTTGGTAAGACCAGAAGATGCCACGAAGTTTCCACCAGTCGCGATGCCAGAAGATTCGACGTAGCTGGCGCCGTTCGTTGATACGGAACCTCCAGCGTTCCAACCATTGGAACCAACGTTAACGGGAACTGGGACCTGGACTGGAACTGGATAGGGTTTCTCGACGGTGACTGGGTACGGCTTCTCAACGACGACGTTGTACGGTCTGTCCACCGGTACCTTGACTGGGACCGGGTACGGCTTCTCGACCGGATAAGGAACCGGTTTCTCTACGTTATAGGGTTGCGGCACGTTGACCTTGACGTGAACGGGGTACGGCTTCTCGACCGGAACTGGGTAGGGCCTGTCGACCGGAACCTTAACTTCGACGGGGTAGGGTTTGGGAACGTCTACGGGGTATGGTCTTTTAACGAAGACCTGGTAGGGCTTGGGCACGTCAACTCTGTAGGGTCGGTCAACGTGGACCTTGATCGGTACGGGGACGTTCCTGACAACTTCGTAGGGCTGGGGCACATGGACGGGTACCTTGACCTCGTACGGTACTCTCCTCTCGACGGTGTAGGGCTGCGGCACAGGCACCCTGACCTCGACCGGCACCTTCTTCTCGACGGTGTACGGCTGCGGCACCTTGACCTGAACCGGGACCGGCACGGGTCTGTCGACCTTGACTTCGTAGGGTACGGGCTTAACGACGTGGTAGGGCTGCGGCACGTGGACTGGGACGGTCACGTAGTGTTTGACGGGGTACGGCACCTTGCGCTCGACGGTGTAGGGCGCCGGAACTGGCACCTTGATCTCGTACGGAACTCGACGGTAAACAGGGACCGGCACCTTCTTGTCAACCGTCACTGGTACCGGAATCTTCTTCTCAACCGTCAACGTCTTCACGGTGTTTATCGAGATCAACTTCTGGCCGCCGTTCCAGCCCTGGACTCCACCCAGAACTGCTCCTTCACCCGCGATTGCGCCTCCACCGTAACTTCCGCCCGACCAGCCACCTCCGTAACCCAGACCGGAATTCACACCCAGTCCACCTGCGTAGAGGCCTCCGTTAACGCCGGACAGCTGCCAGCCCCCGTTTCCGGAACCGTATTTCCATCCTCCGTTGCCACTCAAGCCCGATGATTGCCAGCCCGCGTTGCCGAGGTTCGATGAATCCCAACCACCGTTTGAGCCCAGCGATTGCCAGCCACCGTTCGAATTACCCAACGATTGCCAGCCACCGTTAGAATTGCCCAGTGATTGCCAGCCGCCGTTGGAATTGCCCAGCGATTGCCAGCCAGCGTTTGAACCCAGCGATTGCCAGCCAGCGTTTGAACCCAGCGATTGCCAGCCAGCGTTTGAACCTAGCGATTGCCAGCCATTGTTGGAATTACCCAACGACTGCCAGCCGCCGTTTGAACCCAGCGTTTGCCATCCGGATCCGGAGCCATAGCCAAGTCCGAGCGTGCTACGCTTATCGTTCTTCTTGTCCGTGCTCAAGTGGGACTCGTGGACCGTCTTTGTTTCCGTTGATTTTGAACCGCTTTCGATGTCCTTTTCAACCGCCCTTTCGGCCGCCTTTTCCGCCGCTTTCTCGACTGCGAGCTCGGCTGCTCGTTCGAGATCCTCTTTATTGCTGGCTGCTGACGCGAAGGCGAACAGCGCCAGGAAAGCGACGAGACACTGCAATTCAAAGACGAATAATTAGCGGCGAAGCTTAAGTGATTGGAAGCGGAACAATATGGGACAGGTCTTGAACGATAGTCAGCGAGAGGTGAACTATAGTGATCGACTATTTGAATTCTGAGTAATTGCATTCGTAACGTCTCGAAGAGTATCAGCTGAGGGACAAACGGAAATTCTGCACTTGGGGAAATCTTTTCAAAAAATATTAAAAAATCACTATCAATCTTATGGGTACTTGTACATGGAGCACAACACTAGTCCCTTGCATTATGACCTAGTAAGATACTCCTCGGACACTGTGTATCTTGTTCGAGAATGAGAGGCGGCGAATATTACTGACCAGATGTCTCATAGCTGTGCGTTCAAGAGACCAGGAGAGCCAAACGAGTACTGGATGCTGGTCGAGAGGTCTCCACCATTATTTATACTACAGACAACTTTCGCCGGTCCGCCCGCCCGGTCCCAGAGGCCTCCACACCGCGCCTCTGTATGTACCCACAATTACATTTGGATGATCGACATTGTCCAGCTTTTTGAAAGTATGGGATGAACGCTCAACGCCGCCCGTGAATACCGCATTTGCAACTAAGGCGATACCAATTCACATCTACGATTCTATTGCTTCCTTGCGTTGCTGTGAATTATTTCTGTGGATTATTCCTACAAATTTCACACGTTTTGGTGACAGTTGTTGATTCAACCAGCGATTATTTGTCGTCTAATTTTGGCACTTATTTTTTTCTCTTCTTGTTTTTATTTAACCTACAAAAGGTGTTCGCTGTTTTAAACTTTGTATGGAATAGCCGTAATTTATTTAGCGATAAGTTTGCAAGGTCGAGAAGCCCGCATCTCTTTTCTTTTCTCATCCATCACCAAGTCGGCTCCTCCTCTTCCAGTGGTGTACGAAACACTTGTGAAATTTTGGTAATTAGTTAATTAACAGATTAATAACGTAGCTGCAACTTGTTTTTCGCTCGGTCCTTGCGAAATTCTGCCGAAACAACCGGGCGGGATAGAAAATTAGTGTTTCTAACGGAACGGTCTAGCAATGTATGCATCGTCTTCTGCCGGATAGTTTATTATTCCATTATCGGGTACAATTGAAACATGGACGCGTTTAGTCTACGGATAAAAGAAAGAAGAAGGAAAAAGAACAACGCGCGATAAAAAGAACTCTCGTACTCGCCGCAACCTTATTTTACCCACACCGCAACTGGGTAACAAAGGCAAAGGCAACTTTCCCGAAACGGGAAGGGCCCTCGTAATTGGCCAGGTAATTTTTAACCCACATACTCACACATAAAAAAATTTATTCAACGTCTGCCGATGGTTCAAGCTTCATTTTTAATCACCTACGTGTTTATATATAATGCGTTATACTTGTATTGAGCGACTCGCTGATCGGTTACCATTCAGCTTCACAGGCGGGATCAACTCGCGTTACACTTTTCAACATTTTATTACAACTCTCACTCACATTTTCTGCTGCAAAAATTCATTTACGCCTGGCAGCATATTTCAATTCCAAATTGTTACTTTGAGTGAAATTTGCCCTTTAACGCCTTCGCTCCGCACCGGGGTCAAAATGACTCCCACGGCATCTTCATCGTAAATCCTAAAGGTATGAAAAACATTGGAAATAATCTGATTTGATCTCAGATAAATAACAAAATATCGTAAAAATCGCTATTTCGTTCTTATTCCAAAAATTGTTGTGAACAATGGATCGTAAATTGATCACATTTATTTTTTTACCGTCCTCTGATTTTTTTCTCATTTCTTGTTCAATGAACAGACCGATTTGAGCATATAAGGCATTCGCTTATATGACATCGTCATTATACGAAGCGCAGTTTTCTGCGACAAAATTCTTCCGCATTCCACGATATTCCTATACTTTAGTCGCTTTTGTCGAAACGATTGGAATTTGAAAACAAAGTTTTTCCATCGAGGGGTTGAGACAAAGGTTAAGATCGAGTCTGAGAAAAAAAGTGCAAATTTATCGCCTCTGCGTTTTTGTATGTTTATCAACGATTTTCTAGATTCCGTAATAAAAATGTGTGTAATAACGTCTGTAAGTTCGAAATTATGCAAATGTATTCATAGTATCGTCCATATATCGCGGTGCTTGGCTCTTCTCCGCGTGGGTTACAATATCAAGAAATGGCACGTCCTTGCTTCGCTGGTCCAGGAATTTTCGACCAACGGAGGGGGAAATTGTTGGGCAAAATAGACGGGAGGGTTATAATAATATCCTCACGGTATACCTACATGCAGAAATTAATCGCCGACCGATTTGAGCGAGCTATGTAATGTATGTAATAAATCGAATATCGTCACGAGTCATTTCGCAATTTCGCATCACCGTAGTTAATATGTAATATTCTCGAATCGTCGCATTGAATTTGTCACCGAGCCTGATATTAGCGCGAATTAAACTAACCGCAAAATAACCAAAAGAAAAAATTAAACATTTTGTGGTTGCACGAAATTATCAACAATCTTTTCAAAAACTCGAAAACTTTTCCTTTCTGTTCACGAGATTTTGAAAAACTAGAAATTTACTACCACTTAATTGCTGTTCTCCGTCAAAATTTATCGCTAGTCTCACATTTTATCTGAAAACTTATATTCAAGGTAAAAACTGTGCAGCGCTGATAATTCAATTTTTTATTTCAACATCTTTTACTTATTTTACAGCATCTAATGCCGCGTTGTTACGAAGCATATTATCATGCTCGACAGAATTATCGAGTGACCATATAATTTGGAACCAAGTGAATCGATAACGTCTAATATATTAGGCGCCAAAAATTCCTCTCCAATCAGTTTTGATTAGGGTTATGAAAGAGACAATTCTGTGCTTTCACTCGGCGTTAAAATATGGGCAAATTTTTTCTAATCACATGTATCAACTTGTCGAGTTACGTAAGATCCGTACATCGCAACAATAATAATCGTATCAGTGGTGCCGACTTTCGGGTCCAAAGATTTCCCAAAATAACCTTTCGAGAAAAGTTTTTAGCTGCAGATTGAGTTTTGAAAATTTCACGTTTCATTGGCGGCAGCGACTCCGCTTCTCGGGGTTTGCTAAATTTTGTCCGAATTCCGCGTGGAATTCATTCCGCAATTTTCCTGCGGCGAGTAATGCAGCTGATTACTTCTGTAATTCCCTAATAAAATTCCTCCACAGTGGATGAAAAATTCTTGCTGATATAATCTGAAACGTAATTCAAGTCGCCAACTTGCGCTGCTAGCAGGTGTAATTGTTACGGTTTTTAACTATATACGGACGGAGGTAAAAAAAAGATGAAGTATTACATATCTCGCCAGGTTTCTCTAATTAAAACCGCTCACGATTAGCAACGTCTGCTGCAACCGATCTGCAGAACGATGTTACGTCTCTGCTGCACACGAGGACTGTTCGAATGTCCTTAGAAAATTCATTGCAGTTCGTGTGACAAAAAATTGAGTCATCGATATGACATGTGATCAAAAATTGCCATACTATAAGAGTTACAAACATTTAGAAACTTAAGCGTTGCGTTGTATTGAAAACGGAATGGATTATTTTTGTTTTTCACATTCCCCCCCTTTTCCCGAAAAATTTCGTAACGTCTGAACGATTTGGTCATCGATTAAGCCTGGCTTGTCTAAAATGTTGAAAAACCAGTCGTCCCATAAATTTACGTATATATCTATGAACTTGTCCCGAAAAATCAGTTGATAATTAAAAATTTTCGTTATTCAAATGGCCTGCACATTCATATACGTACGTTCAATAAATCTCAATCCTGAGAATCCGGTTCAACTTTTACACATTTCTATTCATAGACTATCTAGATGACGTTATATTTTATCGAGAATAAATAACTGACGCATAATTCGATGTTATAAAGAGTAAAATTTATGTCACAATTATTGCGTAATATTATAATATAACCGCCTGCAGCCTTGGATCATCCTTGACATTCTAGCCTGAAATTTGATCACTGCGATGTGTTTTTCTGATATGTCAACGTTCACAAATCAGTTCATCTTTTCCTTCGTACACTATTTTTGCATGTTTTATTACAGCATTGAAATAACGTTTCTCTAGACAGAATTACAGCAGCTAAAAGTGATTTCTATGCTCGCTGAAAAACTTTCTTTTCTAATATATTGTTACAATTAATGTATTGCTCTTGAACAATTATTCCTTAGTTATTTGTTTCGGGAATATTTGTTTTTTTTACATTGTATGGCCAGACCTTCCGGCCTTTGCTTCTCCTTTCACACTAAAACACTGGTAAGGTGTATCACGATTGGCTTTCATTAGTTTTCGCGTCAGTTTTCTGCTCGTTTATATCATTAGACTTTTTGCCACGCGAAGAAAGTACCTCGAGCTAAAATTACGAGGATTTTTAACGAATTACTGATCGCGGAAATCAGAGTCTACCTGTTGACCATGGCATTCGGTTCGCACCTTCGCCTCGAAATGTAATCAATTAATTATTCGCTAATCGCAATAAAATAGCAATTCAAGAATTATTTTTGTCTACGTTTCGATCCCTGCAGAAATTCAAAAGCCATTTTGTTTCATTTCTTATTTATTTATTTTTTTTTTTATTCCTCGATAATTCAACCAACGCAATTCAGACGGTATCGCATTTTGTACCTGTGGTTAACCAAAGGATAATTTTTTTTTTTTTTGTTTGCTTAATTCAAGATTTGCGGTAAACATACGTTGTTATTATCCATTCGGGAATCTGTTTCTTCCCGACAATGCCGAGCAAAAATTTCTGCGACACATCGGCGATTCCTGCCTGGTTCTCATTTTTCAACCAGTTCAAACACGCAACGTGAAAGTGTAAAATGTCAGGCAGTTTTTAATTTACGGTAGCTGCAGGCTTATCTCTTGTTCATTATTCATTATTCTGAACTCGGTTTATGCAACGTCTTTAAATTATAGTGGGAGAGTGCTTCAGTATCGAAGATAGTAGAATTTGATTAATGTTTGTTCCCTTTATCTTTATTGTCCCTAATTGATTTCAATTTATTACCTAATTTACGAATTATACAGACTCAACCGGATGCTTCAAACTGAATTTTAATCACTCGATTTTCTTAATATCACTCAAACGTTTTCGTTTTTGTTTCGAATAGCGCCGAAACGAGTTATTCAAGGTGACAAACAAGTGATAGATCCGCCTCGTAAGAAATTTTGTAATTCATATTAATTATTTCGAGATAAATCTTGAGAGAAATATAAAAATTTGCAAAGAGCATCCAGTTCATATTTAGAACTAACGCATAAATCCCGGTTATAATGTCTTTCAAGACTCTTGCGCTATGACTAGAATCACTTACGTAACTTACACACGTTAACGTTTAAGGACACTTTTCTCGTCGAGCTCTTAGCGACCGCTGTGTCGTTAAAATCTCGATCTCGATCTGAAGCGTGCGTGCCACCGGAGAACGGAGGCTGCAAAGCGAGCGAAGAAAAAATAAAAAATAATAACAAAACGGAAAATTGAATGGATCCAGCTGCTGTCTGGATCAATTAATAATTCGAATTATGCGGCCGATCAATTTCATCTTGCAAACACGCACATTGTCCAGTCGCGGATCACTGCAGTTACAAAATTTACCAAAGAGTTACGTAGCGATTGTATAGCTGCAGCGTAACACCGTCCACGCGTTGTCTTCGAAGAAAGCGGAAGCAATTTTCGTCCGATCGAATTCTCCCGAGACCAAAAAGAAAAAAGAAGCAGAACATAAAATAAAAATTTGTGAACCGGCAAGCGAGATCATCTTTCCACACCGCAAGTCCCTTCAGGCCGATTACCGTTTCTCACTTTCTAAATCAAATAAAGAACAACGACGACTATAGACTCGGTATTCATTTTTGACAACAACTTAGTCTCGAAGCGTACAATAAAATACGGGAGCAATGTCGGATTTAATGGTCACTCGAGAATCACCTCTGATCTCTTCGTTCCAATTATGTAACTGTTATAAAGGTGGCAGATACAGTTTCATACGTGAAATACTTATGAACAGGATTTTTTATTGCTCGTTGTTGTTGTTTCGTTTTTTTTTTTAATTTTTTTTTTTTTGTTCCATTAACGTTACCAACGTTCGTTACTGTGAGTGTGATTAAAGGGCGAACGGCTCATCCGTAGTCCGAAAATCGATTATGCAACCTTGCATACGTTTCGTTACAACTCATTTATGCAATGACAAGCATTGATAAACCTGTGTAAACACCTGCAAGCAAGAGAAGAAATGATATACGACTGGTTGCAGTCCGTCGTAAGTGGCCATCGACGGTTTACGTCGATTTTTGAATTTATCGTGTCCGCTTGGCCGTGGGGACCGGTTACACTATCCGCAATCGTGCGTGTAAAAAATTTAAACAACAAAC
This sequence comes from Neodiprion lecontei, assembly GCF_021901455.1. Classification (NCBI taxonomy): domain Eukaryota; kingdom Metazoa; phylum Arthropoda; class Insecta; order Hymenoptera; family Diprionidae; genus Neodiprion; species Neodiprion lecontei. The sequence continues at coordinate 4,366,480 of NC_060263.1, read as the reverse complement.
AACAAAAAAAAATGAATAAAAAACGACTTCACCGCAATTCGGCGACAGTGGCATCTTAAGTGGATTTCAACAGTAAATGAAAATGGTGACATAATTAACGATCGAGTTGACTTTTTGCTCCGTTTAAATCCGGGTTTAGAGTGATTCCCTGATTAGAAAACGATTGCAAAATTTATCCATCCTTATTTTGTATCTAGTTCTATTGGGTACGTGATAATCGTTATGGCTTTGGTTCCGCCTTAAAAAACCATGGCCATGCCACATATTCTTCGGTTCCAGTCGAGGCAGACTGATCGACCAGATGACATGCTCGTCATTTTTAAAACCTGTCACCTTTAACGTACCTTCACAATGCATGTTCGAATAAATACAGCTCAGTTTTTGATAACTTCAGAATTATTAAATTATCTGCTGTTCAATTCTTTTTCAATAATTCAATTGCTCTTAACCCTTATTCCACGGCATGATCACCGTAAATTCTATGCGAAAAGCATCTAAAATAATCTATTTGATGAATAATGAAATATTGTAAAAATCGTTAATTCACTTCACTCACTCATACAAATAACTTTTTTCATCACGCGGTGTCTTCATATTTTTTTCCCTACATATCCGTGTCTTGAGAGTTACTCGGTTGATTTTCAGCACAAAATATTGAAAATTCAGCGAGTTACGATTTTGCAAGTAGAATGATCCATTTTTTTATTTTTTTTATGTTTTTACTTCTTCATATTCAAAGTTTTATTTTCCCAAAGATAATTAATTTGCCTTGAAATATCATAGTTAAAGAGTATCCCAAAATGATTTTTAAGTTATTTAAATCAATATCTTAGTTTCTACGCAAAGACCCCGGTGTGACACTAGTATAATACACAGGTGTGCAGCTTAAGAATTAATCGATTTCAGCCACAGCTTTTAGACCTCTGTTCTTGTATCTTAAACTTTGGCTTTTTCACATTTCTCGTTCGGACTGCAGATTCGTTGGGCACAGAATCTTGCAGTAGAACGAACGACATGGTTGACTTTTACGAAACCAAGGTGTTCATCATCAAGCTCCGCGGGCTTCAAAGAGTTCGAACGGTGATGAAAGGCCGCATTTATTTGTGTCTTATTCGTAATTCGGAAAGGGCAAGCGGCGGTTGAGAAGCCAGATCTTATCGAGGCTGGATCGTTTATTCGAACCTGATTCAGTGGGACGATGATTCGTCGAAGGTCGATAGAGTCCATGTACAAGTCCATAAAATTTTATATTTCCTTAAATAACGTTGCGTAACTATAAATTTCATATTGGATGCCTGGAATTTTGAGATAATCCTCTTCGGAGGAAATAAAAATAGTTCAGCTGGCGAAAAAACCAACCGGGCGTTTTATGAATAGGGTGCCAATTAGTCGTCAGATAACAAAATCCGGGTTTAATACTGCCGTTTGATGTTCTCATCGCAGGTGCTTAATAACGTTTTTTTCCAACTCGTTGCCATCAAAGATTCGCTCGTATAAATAAAGTGGAGGAATATTTCAGGTTTTTTACAAAGCCCACACCCTTGGTTGCGTAAGAAATCTCACTCGTTAAATGCCTGCTTTGAGATATATTGCGAGACGAGTTTCTTCTCCTCACTACGAGTTTCGATAATTTATGCTTCATTTTTTGCCAACAATCTTGATGCAGTTTATTTCGAGGAATGAAGTATGACACTCTCGTTTTTTCATTTCAGTTTTACAATTATTCAATAATTCATGAAACTGTTTCATCATTCCGCGCGTGAATCTCGGCATTTGTTCACTCGATCTCTGTTCATTCTAAATTTATTCGAAAATCAAACTGGTTGACATTTAGTGCCAAGTACTATAACGTACAAAAAGAATTAGTCAGCTATCAAGATCTTTATGTGTCATATTGTTACCATCGCTATTACTCTTCTTCTTTTTCTATCCTTTTAAGCTCTAAAAATAACTTTGTCGTGAATAATTCTAACTTCTCAGAAATATTACAAATAGGATCGGGAGTAATCTACAGCAACGCTTGCCATTTTAGATACATCGTTGCGCAGTGATGCAAGTATAATTTATTAACACGATAATAAAATAAATAACAACGAGGCGATCGGTCTACCCAATGTACTACTACATTGAAATGAAGATGATCAGTACACCATTTTACGCCGAATTTAAACTCGTGATTCCAACGATGAGTCAGCCATGCCATATGCCATGCCTCGCTCCTGAATCCCCATTTCTATTCCAACAAGCAGCTCCACCCGATCACTTAACGAGCTAACGATCATTGCCTCCCAATGCCAACGCCTTTGTCCGATCACTCGACCGAATTCGCGACCCTATGATCGAGCTATCGATAATCTTGATCTCTGACCGGTGCATCCGAGGCGTTAGTAACCCAGTGAGCCATGGTCTCATCCACCAGAAGTGGCTTCTCGTCTGGTACCGAAACCGGCTGTTCAACCAGGGCCTTCACCGGATATGGAACATGCTTTTCCATGGAATAGGGAACCGGCCTTTGGACTGGAACAGGGTAGGGCTTCTGGACGTGGACCGGCACCGGTTTATCCACCTTGACTTCGACCGGGTAGTGAACGACCTTTTCGACCGGATAGGGCTGCGCGTAATACTCCTGAACCTTTACCGGAACCGGGATGTTCTTCTCGATAGGAATAGGCTGCGGTACCGGGACCTCGACATCGTAGCGTATCTTCTTCTCTACCGGGTAAGGCTGGGGCACATAAATCTTCAGGGGAACCGGCCGGTCTACCGGCACCTTGACGGGGTACGGTATCTCCTTGACGATCGGCACCGGCTTCGGTATTTTAACGGGGACCTTGACATATACCTTTACCGGATACGGCACCTCCTTCTCAACGGCGTAAGGCTGCGCAACTGGTACTCGGACTGGGTATAATATCTTCTTTATCACTGGATAGTGGACGGTTTTTTCCACGGGATACGGCACGGTCACCTTTTTTGTGATCGTTATTACGCGGTAGTTGTCTTCGTGGACGTGCTGGCCCAGCAATCGACCCTCGAAATTACCGCGTCCGTGATCCTCTTCTACGTGTCTGGCGCTGCTGACTTCGTCTGGAAATATTGAGAGTGCGGATGATGAAGTAACGTGGTTTCGACAATGTTTCAATGTCATGAAACTGGAATGATTCGAGTCAGCATAATTTCACTGTCGGTTACATGCATTCCAAGACCGATCTCATCCCAAGAGAGCGAAAAGTTTTTGGAATCGTTAAAGCTCTGCTGGTGTGAAAAGTGGAACGGCGAATGGTGGTCAGAATCTTACCTGCTCCATGGCCTATGCGATCTGTTCCAATTATTCCCCCTTTTCCGAGATCGTTCATGTCCTCTGATATGCTAAAATGTATCACCCCGTAGCCCAAACCCATCGGTGTTTGATCCGCCTTTCCGCCCCATGAATAAACTCGGAATCCCCCGGACTGAACTGCCAGCAGTATAGCGGTTACAATCCATGAAACTCCATGCTGCTAAAAGTCGATTGATGGAGGTTAAATCCAAGAATCAAGGTTTTTAAATTGAGGGGACACAGTTAACCACAAAACCGATGAAGCCGATACCTTTTTCGACATGTCGATGAGATTAATAGCAAGCTGAGGTTCTTCACGTGAGATGAATCGCAGTTTAACTGACGGCTGCTGCAACTGAGAATGGACTTTTTATACGGGATTAGAAGAGCGAATCGAGGTGTGAATCGTTTAACTTAATGTACAATATATTTACAACTTTCCCGCTGCACTAGTAATTCTCACGAGAGTGAAATTCCTCAGACTACAACGACGTTTTTCTCCTGATGTCAGTCCGTCAGTTAAGATGCGAGTCCAAAATATATACAGTGGATCCAATACTCGAAAATTCCCGAGTAGAATCCTGGAGAATCCAAGGCTTCCACCCTTCGGAATTTCGGTCAATAGGCGGGTGCAACGTAGAAATCGCTAAGCTATATCGGTCAGCTCCTTTTCCCCGTAATAGGAAGACCGTGTTTAACGGACACTTGATTTCACGATTCGCACGCGATCTCTCCTTGGTTGCAGGGCTTCACTCTCGATTTTCGATGCATCTGCTCACGGTTTACGAGCACTGGTTTAATTGCCCTGAAACGCATGTCAATTAGCGGATCTATCCCGTCCCTTGATCACTGTCTTGATGTGTTGAATTCGCTCTGAGTCAGCCACATTCAGTGATTACCGTGATTCTAATTTACCCTACTATCAAGTCAATGATAATAAGTTCTACTTAACTCCTTATTTCTAACGCTGAACCCTTTTTTTTCCATTCCAAAATTTAATTGTCCAGCGGAAAATAATTGGCAGATGGTTGAAAACAAATAACACGTTATCCGTAACTCGTGATGGAGAAGTCGACACGCGATTCTTGCAAGTTTCGTTTCTCATTTGTCCGTTTAATTGAATTCTCATGTATCAGTCGTCCCGTGAGAACCGCAATTGTTACCTGAACCATTGTTTCCTTTCGACGGTTTCATAAACGCTTATTAGCAAACAAAGACCCGCACAGACACGACGTATTCTTTTATCGGACAAGTTACCCCCTTCGATTTTCAGTAACTGACAATTGACTTTGTAGGTCGAACAGACTCATCAATCCCATTTATATTCCATGGTGTCACGTTCCATGAATTCGCGCAATATCGCAACAGTTCATTTATTTGTGAAAATTCCGTCTCGTGGAGAACAGTGAGTCCCTATTAGGCACGAGGGATTTTCACTTTCTTGAAAATATGCGTGCAGTACCCTGCAACGTTCATTTACATTAATATTTCTTTGTCCTGGACGTTTATGGAAACGAGCCTTGGACCGGTTAACTTGCATAACAATTATTCAGCATATGATGCAAATCTGAGGTTAAAAAGTAAAGTGCGACACGTTTGGCATGAAAATTGCAGATGATAATCATGGGAAGACAATTACATGCTGCACGTTCTCCACTAGCCGTAGCGGATCGTGGTTTTCAGATGGTAACTTGACGTTGGTTGCAAATTTCCAACTCTATGTGTACGATAACTAGACTAGAAAGCAGCGCTTTTACCAACGAGTCTCTTACCGCTGAAATATCCTCTACGCAGTTCGATGCAGCTTTGACCGGATGTGGTGGCTCTGCACGCAGCAAGCAGTTGCTGCAGACCAGATGTAATACTAATTGCAGCTAATAGTGTAAACAGTCCTTCTGACTGCTCTACGTTGACTCGAATCGCATCAGAGCATCAAGAATCACATCACCGAGGGCCAACTTTTAATATTTAAGAAGAAAAAAACTGTCGAAGTAGTTTGTGGTTTACATAAAAATTCAAATTTATAGATTCGTAGCATGGATCCTGTTTCGTGGTTGCAAAAAATTGTCAAATTGAGACACCTTTGTGGTCTACGTTTTTTAGAATTGATTTCATGTTTATGGATGAGCTTGTTTACTTGTGTGGGATGTCAACGATTTTTTCTGTTGAGCCACTGACAAAAACCATCAGCACTCAGCCGCTGGTCGAATTACCATAAATGATTAATGAATCGTGTGCCTTGCCTTAATTTGTTTTCAAGTCGCTAAATCGACTGGAACTATATTCTAGGACAGTATTAAATTAGAAGATCAGTAAGAAGCGGATGAGCGTAAAGCAAAAACGTCTTAACACTGAATGAAGAATCTTTAGAGCTTCATCAATTCGCGAAAGGCGGAAAGGCCGAATTCTCTAAATACACACATTCTCGTTTCCCATTGATCAAGATCGAGCGATGAAGCATGTTCCAAAGTCGAAGACGACGTCTGATTATCACTGACGGCAGTGAGTTAAGAAGAAAAATGACGAAAAAAAAAGAGAACAGATGGTAAAATAAAAATACAACAAGCCCCCAACGATCACGCAATTGGTACCCGATCCGGTCTCTCACTTCTTTGGGGCAAGGCGATCATCGACCGAGTGAGAGGGGCATTGTGTTTGGAAGGAGAGATCATTTCCTGGGCCCGAGGCATCGGCCCTGTGTTCAGCGAAGGAAGAAGAAGAGGGCGGAGCGGAAGGGGGAGGGGGGTACTCTTACTTTCAGCCACAGATAGCCGCATGCGTTAATGACTGGACTTACGCAATACCGGATAAAACTGGGAGTCGTCGACGTAAGTCACGGTGCGTGTGCGGCGTCCAGTCGCCGGTCCGAAACCGTCATGACGACAGCTCGATGGATGCACACATACGTATTACTCACTTACATATATTATAAGCCGTGGATATTGCAATACTTTGAATTAACCGGTGTAACGGAGCGTTGAAATACGTGTACGATTACTTTCCATTGCCCCGGTTGAAGAGGTCCTGTAGTCCATTCCTCGCATTACGCCTACGGAAGTGATGAGGTAACCGTAAGGCTCATTCCTGAAAACTGGATCGGAATACTACCAGCACATTTTCCGCGGAAAATGTCTGGTCTTTCCACAGCTGTTGACCATGTAGTGCGAGAAGCTTAGATCTTAAGAGAGTGTGGGATGGTAGACTAGGTACGAAGGAAAACGAGTTGTTTTCATTTTTCTATAAAAAAAAACCACTTTATTTCATTTAAGGTATAAAAATATTTCACTGTACAACATGCATATAGCAGACGATTGTTCGGGGGTCGATTAACGGGTCTTGGACTCCACCGCTGTTCTGACAATTTAACAAGCCTTGAACAATACCATAGAAAACATGACTCCGAGGTCTTGCCCAAAGTCGGCAAGACCCCGAGTTGCTGTGCATCCATCGAGTCCAAAATCTCGATCCTAGCTTTCGATCCGTTTCTGGTGGCTTGCAACTCGTCGTCAAATCAACCCCTCGTATCGTGACTCCGTCTGTCTAATGATGATGGGAAAATCCGCTGCTGTATGAGTCCTCGACGTTCAAACCGTGTCCGGAAGCGTAACCGGAAAATCCTCCCTCACCTATGCTGCTGACGACACCGCTTCCATAAGACTGGATACCCTCGTGATGAGAACCGTAGTGGACTGGTACCGCAACCGGAACCTTAACCGGGTATGGAACAGGCTTCTCAACGGGGTACGGGACGTGCTTCTCGACGTGAACGGGGTACGGTCTGTCTACCGGAACGCTGACTGGGTAGGGAACCGGCTTCTCGACGGGGTACGGAACTTTCTTCACAACGGCGTAGGGCTGGGGCACCGGGACCTTGACTTCGTAGGGCACGGGCTTGGGCACATGGACGGGATACGGTCTGTCAACCGGTACCTTGACTGGGTACGGAACTGGCTTCTCAACTGGGTAGGGAACCGGCTTCTCCACCGTAACCGGGTACGGCTTCGCGACGTGGACGGGGTAGGGCCTGTCAACGTGAACTTTCACGGGGTACGGAACGAGCTTCTCTACGGGGTAGGGCTGCGGCACGTGGACTGGAACCTTGACCGGGTAGGGTACCTGCTTCTCAACGGGGTAGGGCTGTGGAACGGGAACCTTGACGGGGTAGGGTACGTGCTTCTCTACGGGGTAGGGTTGCGGCACGAGGACCTTGACGGGGTAGGGACGGTCAACCGGGACGTGTACGGGGTACGGAACCTTCTTCTCTACCGGGTAGGGATGCGGGACGTGGACCGGAACTTTGACCAGTACCTTCACCGGGTACGGAACCTGCTTCTCTACGGGGTAGGGCTGCGGGACCGGGACCTTGACTGGGTAGGGTACCTGCTTCTCGACCGGGTAAGGGACTTGCCTCTCAACCGGGTACGGCACCGCCACCTTCTTCACCACCGTCACGGTTTTCACGTTCTCATGAGCACCGTCGCTTCCGTAACCTCCTCCCAAGTAGCCTCCGTAGCCTGCGTAGCTTCCGTAGCCTCCGTAATTGTCAAGCGAGTAGGTGTTCAAGCCTCCGAGGCTCGATCCTCCGTATGAAAGGCCACCGTGACCACCCCCGATTTCGAGGCCGCTGTATCCGCCGTAGCCGCCGTAGCTGCCGTAGCTGCCGTAGTCACCGTAGCCACCGTAGCCGCCGGAGCCGTAACCGTAAGCATGGTTGATTCCACGCTTGTCTTGCTTCTTGGGTGATTCCGCCGATTTTGAACCTTCGGAAGCCGCAACCGATGTCGCCGCCGATTCCTCCTTAGCGTTAGCCGCTACGGCGAGCGCTAGTAGCGCTAGTAATAGCTGGAATAGGAGAAAAAAAGTTTTATAAACAGCTGGAGAATCTCTCTCGGTTTCGACTATTCTATATACCCGAAAGCAGACAAAATTGAGAAAAAGGGCGTGATTCGTGATCGGGAAATTTTCACTTGTCGTATGTATAGCACTTGATTTTAGAGCTCCCGTATCGAATATCTCCCGATGTTATGGGTACACTTATAACGCGGTTTCCTGCTCGTTTCGTAACGACACCGCGGGCTGGTTGTAAAATATATCGTGTTATCGACGTACCAGGCTCTTCATTTTTGTGTTTCACGATGTTCTGGGTGAGTCCAGGAGTGAACTGGATGCTGATTGCCGTTGGCTCCGGGCCTTATATACGCGGCACACTTTCGCCTTCGGACGGGGCCCAGCCGCCTAGGCCCTACCCCCACGTCTCTTTGTGCGACGAAGTCGGGCCCGCCGATGAGGTCCTGCCTCTCCCCCTTAACGCTCGTGTGGTTTCGTTCGAATTTTTTCTTTTTTTTTCCCCTCTCTCTCTCTCTGTCTCTCTTCACTTTTTTTACTCTTCCTTCTGTATTTCCTCTCCTCGTCTCTCCTCTTCTTTCGCTCGATTCACTTTTTTACCCAAAGTAGCCTTAGTAAGTTTCTTTCTCGAAGAGAGTTTATACACACTAGCGGCCGGTACTGGACGGTTAATTCAAACCATAGAATCGTCGAAAATTATGTAAAGGACGTCTGGGACGAGGCAGCGAAACCTGTACATGTCACACGAGGTCTTCTTCTACTTCTCTCTCTCTCTCTCTCTTTTTCTCAAGGTAGTTGGAATCTCGTTCACGAATTTCGCGTAGGTAGAAACCATTATTTCTCTCTACATGCATTTTATTTTTTTTTCTCCATCTCTTTTCCGCTTTTTTACGTATCGTATTGAAGCCTCTCTGCTCGAGTGAATCGGGATCCAGTATTTTAGATCACGCCTCCGGTGTTATATTTTGATGATAAATTTCACACGCCGTAAGATACGTAATAACATTACGTACGTACATATGCACACGTACGGTTTCTTTTTCTCTTGTCTATCAACTACGTGAAAATTCAAGGCTGTAAGTAAAAGTGTCTACTTATACACTTGATATTACGTTTGCCGTGATTTCGCGTTATATATAGGAATCGGATATATTCCACGGTTGACATAAGAGGCTCACTGTCGATGTGTGTGTGTGCAGATGTCGGAATCGGAGACGACTCGTTTTTCTTCTTTCGGTACGGCATTTTTTATTTTTTTCTATCTCTCTCTCTCTCTCTCTCTGTGTTTACTCCACTCCGCCACGTCAAACAAGATTGGTGAGATCTAAGAGCGAAAACTACACTATTAGATTTGTTTTTCTAACCAAACCTTACACTGAAAACTTACCAAATCGGTCGTTATTTACGTCTCACTTTTTTTACCACAGACGTTAATCCGGCCATCCGACTGTGGTTTGATTTTTGGTTTTGAATACTTGGTTATTTATTTATTTATTTGTTTATTTTTTATTATTTATTATTATTTTTTACTCTATTAAAGACGACCTCCGGTATTTTCTCCTTTTTCAGTGAAAAGGATTTCATTTATATTTGAGGTTCTTCAACTTCGTACAGAACGGTATCGTCCTGTTAGCGAGGGATCTGTAAGTGGAATACAAACGCTTGTGCGAAGTCGAAATAATTGAACTGCTTCGTGAGGAATTTAATTGCTGAGTCGTATTTTTTATAAAATCCACATTTATTGTAGCGAGGAATTCATTAGTACGCGTAAATGTCTATAAAGGTGCAAATTTCAGACTGTGAGGATGAACTTTTTAACAAATTCACGAACGTCACCCAATGATTTTGTTTGATTTATTTCAGAAATTTTGTCGCCGGTATTCTGCAGTTCCAAATTTATCGAGCTCTCTGCCAAGCCGCTGGTCAACGATCCCTTAACGATCCTCAGAAGCCACTGCATCGATGTGATTTCTACGGGAGCGGTGCCGCCGGCGGAATTTTAGGGTGAGTGAAAGCGGATTTTTTTTTATCTACTTTCTATACAATTTATTAAAATGAGTAAGTGAGTAAATAAATAAATAAATGCATAAATAAGCTTGACTTGAATCGTTAGGCTCAGAACTCCGAGAAGAAAATACGCGAGAATCAAGAAATTATTTTCCCCATATTTTCGATCATTGTTTTTCTCAAATGAAAAATATTAAACAAAGTTCCTCAGCGATAAGAAATATCCGAGACTCTAGCTATGTGTAACATTTACAGCAAGGGAAATATTACGCAGCAAATTTCGTCTTCCGTATTTATGAAGTCAAGATTTACGCAAGGTTCTTGTTTTATGGTAATGGAGTATATTTTTCCCGACGACAAACGATGGTCGATGAAAAGATATACGAGCCCTTTCTATCATGCGAAGTTGTTGAAAATTTAACTACAATTTGAAAGTTTAAAAAACTCGTCTAATCGACAGTCATAAAACCTGGAATTAATTATTCTTATCTTCGTTGACGAAAAAAGAAAATGTCAAAAGATTGAAATAAATAAAAGCACAGAGCACAGCATTCTATAATCATGAAGATTTCGATGATACCATACATATATCGATCCAAGGATATCGAGTCGGTAAAATTGTCTCCGGCATAAATTATCAACCAGAAGCAAAGCATAAAATGTATAAGTAATCCGAATTGAAAAGTGTCCGCCCAAAAAAGAGTGAGAAAAAAACAAATCATCACCACGATGATAATAACAACAAAAATAAGGAATTACAAAAATCGATACAAAATCGTTGATATCAGTTCTTGATCGGTAAAATAATCCTGAGAGAACCGACGTCGAGCCGTAAATCAATTACAAGACGAAGGTGATTAACGCGTTAGGAAATAATATAGAAGGATCTATAGATTACGTCGTGGAACACGGATTCGATCCTCGCCATTGCTCTCGTTTTCCTTCTGCACGTTATAGCTGCCGGCTGCAGGTATCGATCGGTTAGATCTCCGATCGCGATCGAACGAAGCTGTTGTGCGAGCCGCGTTGCAACGCGCCACATTCACAAAGTCGCGAATAAACCGTGGGGGGGATTGAAAGACACGGGAAACCGAGGCGAATTAAGGACCTCGTGCATGCCCGTTACAGGTATATTATAATATGCAAAGTGTAACACACGCGGGAATTGTCTCGGCGTTTGTAACACATTACATTATATTCCCACGTTAAGAGCCGGCATTTGCGGCCGACTTGCGCCAGCGGAAAGCTTGCCGCACACCCTCCGGAATATTTTCCAACGGACAAAACGCCGAGAGTATCCAAAGACAGACCCAGAGCTACTCTACGTATGCAAATTAGGAATCACGCGAATGTACGTATATACGCATATATCCATACACCGCGAAGTTAAGTAGTGCAAACAATGCAGCTGACGTAACGATTCTCGACGATGTTTTCTTTTTTTTTCACCTTATGAAACGTAACGGTGTAAATTTATATCGTGAAGTAATTTTTTCAGGCGAACGGGACGAGTTTTGCATTAAAAAAAAAAATTAATAAGATCCTACCTTCCACCATCTTGGATACAAGTGTCTAATTATAGAATTAATTGATTAATTATAGGTAGAATCCTCTGTGACTATGACTTTAATCATGATTTGCGGAGCCTGCGATATCTCGGAAACGGTGAAAGCCGATTTAGGTATTTCAAATTTGGAGACGATATTCTCGGATTAATTAACCTCTTTTTCTATCAAATCTTCTTCTTTTTATGAGACATGGAATTTAAAAAAAAGTCTTAAAACCTTCGACGAAGGATCGAATTTCGATTTTAAACAGTCGTCATTTTGTTGAGAAAAAAAAACGAATTCAAATGAAATTTCAGATTGTGAAAAAGAGGGTGAAATATAATGCGGATGCGCTGGAACTTGAAGATCAATGCTGGCAGGAAATATAAATTTTATTTTATATTTTTCTTCTTCGCAATAAAATGCGACAACGGTTCGTTAATTTTAAGAAAAGATCCGTTTTTGCTGACAGATCAGCGTATCGAGCAATGCGACAAAATGTACTGTAAAATATTTTCGAACCCGGATATAAGACGAGATTAATGGCGTGGGCCTCGCCTGGTTTCTGCTATAATTAAGAATATAGCAAATTCTTTGGGTATACTACGATTCACAAAGAATCTTTAGGAGGCTTTGACCTTTCCAAATTCTGTCTCCTTCAACTCTCATAGGTACGTAACGTGATATTTACATTCATTCGATTTTTATTCCTCGGAATTTCGTAGCATAATTTTTCCAGAATTATACAGGCGACAACAAAATACCAGTATAATAAACTCCTTGAAAAGTAATTGTGAAAAAACGAGTAGATCGCGATGCAAATATTGCAGTTGGCCTGAATTTGTTGAAAGTCAAAACAAAGCGGGGAAAAAATTGTTTGGGTTTGTAAAAATTGTTGGTTAAATTTTTTCTGGCCACTGTTTGAGATCCGGGATCCGATCGATTGAAACCTGTGCAATAAAATTCCAAGTAATTCGACTCGCCACACAATAAATGGCGGACTATCATTCGTCATTGCAAAGCAACATCTCGACTCGGGCCAATCATTGATCAACAATGGAAATGACGCTCGATTGAAATAATCAGATCCTAGGTGGTGCAATTACCGTCGATCGTTTGGCCGTGTACACGCCGATTCAAAGCAAATCACTCGCCGTTATAATTCACCTTAGGTATATAGGTTCAATTTGTGCAATGGTAATAAAATTTCTCATCTAATACGTTGACGAAATCGGTATTTCATACTGCCGATTTTTTTCTGCCCGAAACCGATCTCGTCTCGTTATCAAAAGGTTGCACAGCAATTGCCGTCCTGCGATTTGAACGAAAACGTAAACTGGTGAGAAAGGCTGGAGATAATAAACGAGCGCGAATCAAACCGGCGCGGCGGCGGCAAGATCGTTACGCAAAATTGCAATTTCCGTCGTCATAAAATTCGTGTTTTTTTTTTTTTTTCTCTCTCTTTTTCTCTTTTAGCCATAAAAGTCTCGCGGTGCTTCAACACGGTGAGAGCAATAAACAAAATGAGGCAAGACCTTTCTTCGAGATCGGTATTAACAACGTTCAGATACGCCGGTAAAAATCTGTATCAAAAAGCTCCTATAAACCGAGAATTTTCTGCAGGGTGATCCTGAAAGCTCGGTCAATTCTCAGCTCGCGTGTGACGGGTTATTATAATACCTACCGATTCGGTGAACAGATCGGCGATCGGCGTTACGCAACGGCGATATGGATTACACGTTGTCCGGTTGACACTTCCTTGCGGGAACTCGAATCGCAGGAAGAAAGTGGACCGTTGTTGAAACGATCTCGCGTTCGCGATCGGCTGTCCAACACTCGACGTTTTTGTCCAGGAGCGTTCGAGTGTAATGAGAATAATGAAAAAAAAAAAAAAAAATGAAAAAAAAATTAATTAAATAACGAATATCCTGACACAGGGAGCGGAAATTACGCCTTGAAACCGTTTCGCGAGTCCAGCTGCGGGGACCGGATGAAAGCTGTGCTTACGCTGCCGATCGCGGTTAATTGCGTCGAACCCTTCGTTACACCGGGACAACCTAGATAATGCAACGTTTTTCAATTGTTCACACGTGCCCGTATATTACGCCCGTGTTATTTTCTCACGTAGCTTAAATCGGTACGCAGTTACGCGTGTGTACGTACCTATTTTACAAACCCACCCGTCCATAGTGTCGCATTAAAGTCGCGTTACATCAACGTCCCCCATTCCTTGCGAAACTCCCGGCCAATACGCGGGGCGCAACAGGAGAGTGCCGATTTCCCCTGCGAACCGGAAATTATAAAATTCATAAATTACCACATAGGAATTCGCTGATTCATACCTATACCTACCCGAGTTTCCCATACCGCGGGAATATTGCAGCGGGACTTGAAGCAGGCGCTTTATTGATTCTCGAAATATACCGAGTGTGAACGACAAGTAGAAAAAAAGACACGGAGACGTGTTATTGATGAAGATAGGAAATATGGGGACGATTTTGTTCAGCGAAGTTTTCGTTGCGGGCATTCGGCGGACGCACGAGAATCGAGAATCCATAAATACGCATAATCAGTCTTGAAAGTCTTGATGATTTCTACCTGGTAATAACTTTTACTTATATACCAGATACATGTTAGAAATTATATGCTGTATCCCGAGTTGCTCAACTTTTAGCCAAGTTATTCAAGAATGCAGTCAGTCGCCACGTTATAAATATATATATAAATATATATATATACATTTATATACGGTTATTGGTCAGTGGAAAGAAAAAAATATATATTTCACTCAATATATTCCGTCGACGAAAGATCGACATTTAAAACGATAATTTATCGTACGATTCATCGTCAAATTTTGGCAAGCAAGAAAACAGCCCCGATTTTTATCTCAATTCTATTTTTATACCGCTACCAGTTTCTTCTTACTTTCGATTTATCGTTTCGCGTTATTACTTATTCGTTTGAGAAATTGTTTTTTTTACCATAAATTGTAATAAAACTGGCATTTGCATAGCGAGAGATGTAAAAATGGCAATTTCCAAGCTCACAAACCGGTTTTTATTGCTCAAATGCAGATTATTATTTGCAATCGGTCATTATCGCTTCTTGGCCAATGTCCTACAGGCGCTACCTACGTAATTTTCACCGATAGACGATCTCAATTTCATATCCGTTTAACGTTTCGCACTGCAGACGTGTGACACCGTCTATTCCAACGTGTGTTTATTGATTCCTAAGTTTATAACTTGATGAATAAATTCAATTTCGTGACGGATGTCCGAAGTTATATTAAAATTCATCATTCCATTGATTTATTTATTTTAATTATTATTAAAGAGGTTCGTTGGACAAAATTCATCGATACTTTTCATTAATTTTATTGCGGGATCGTCGCGCATTGAATATTCAACGAATTATTACAGTCTTAAACTACGAAATATGTTTCTTAAAGAATAAAATACTTGAATATACTAGAATTCTATGCTTCATTTCAAATCATCTCAAAATTACTAAAAATCTAGGAAAAATATTTGACTGATTTTACCCTTCAAATTCATAAAATGTATCAATTATTTGCCAACGAACCTCCTTCGGAAAAGTAAATTAAATCTTTACTCTGATCGAATGATTGTCATTTCTTCTTTCCAAATCAATTCGAAGCTCTGCAGTGGAGGATTAGTAATGAGTATAATGCGTAACGAATAAGGTAGAAATCTGTGATTCGAACAATTAGCGTTCAATATAATCACAGCGTTGAGCAACGGCGGTGAGTTTCCATCATCGCGATGCTCGCGGTGCATCGGGAACGTTTTTTTTTCCCCCTTTTTATTAATTTAAATAATGGTTAAAGAACCGGTACCGTTGGTACCGAAGCGTCGTAATTTTCGTCACCGTAAACCACGTATCATTATATCGTTTGCTGAAAGCTGTGTGCCTAGTTATTAAATTATACCTGGACTTGTCCACGCGATACTGGAATGTGAATATCTTTATCATCTTGACTTCGAATACGACAACGAATCATCGTTCAATTACGCTTCTCCGACCGATCACTTGGAAGGTGAAGGTGAAGAGACGCATCGTTGCGTCACACGTGGCTTACAAATTATGCGGTGTATCAAAAGCTTCGAGAATGAGGGATTCCAGATTTTTCGTGCAAACCTATCGCACGGCTCGATCTCTCGGGTCGATGGAGAAACGACCTACCTCAACGATCGGAATCCCCTCTGCGATAAATCTCTGTTTGCGATGTCAATCTATACCGTGAACCGATTAAAATAGCCGTTACAAGTGGGCGTGGTTAAGGGAAATTTAACGCCTTTGATACAAGAGGTGCTCGCGAGAGCATGCTTATATGTTTTTTTATTTTTTTTTATTTTCTTCAACGGCCTTGTTAATTGGAACACCAAAAAACCTCAGGCCGTGGATCTCGTAACGATTCACACGCGCGATTATGCCATAGTTATTTTCATTCTGTATGTTTATTTTTTAATATTCTTATTTTTTTTTCTTTCTCCGTCTCTCTCTCTCTCTCTCTCTGGAGAATACTCGTATTTCATCCTGTCTATAATCGATTATAAGATGTAATCGAGAAATCGGCGAGATCTATCCACGATATTAACATCTACTACGATCGAATATTTATTACAGCAATTAGTTGCTTATACGTAGATGAACATTTTGATTTCTACGTTAATGCGTGTTACTATTTTGTTTTCATTTTTTTTTTTTTGTCGTCCTTATACTCAGTTCATCGTAATATCGAAGAATTTTTAATCTCGGATTTAAATACTGCGTCGTAATTTAACCAAATTTACACGGATATAAAGTCCGATTTGACGTAGAGATGACTGATTAATGAGAACAAAATAAACAGTGTTCCGGTGTAATGAAACAAACAAAGTTTTGAAAACCGGTAAGAAAGGAGTTTATGAAAGTGATACGACGATTTATGCACAGTCGCAGATAAATATCTACACGTCTGTATACCTACACGAATTTATAATCATTCCACCAAGGATATAGCTGCAGGTATTAAACGTATGAAATTTTTGCCATAAATTTAAAACGCATACGGGCGGCTTGATCGTTCGGTTCATAGAAGAACGCCTGCGGCTATCCAAAGTCGTCATGTGGCATAACGCACCGAATATTCGGTAATTAATATCGGTGCCTCTCTGGTAATTATAGGAGATTAATGGAGAAAGGATCGTCCATTCCGTGGCAGGAGACGCTCCAAGAAGCTACGGGTGAAGTGAGACTCGACGGTGATGCTCTCAGGGAATTCTTCAGGCCCCTTGAAGACTGGCTCAGAACCGAAAACCTCAGGACTGGTGAACTCGTCGGATGGACTTACGGTGAGTCACTGATTTCGCTGAGAGTTTGATTTGATTTAAGGTAGTTGATGCGCGCGAATCTGTACTTTTATAATTCGTTACATACGCGATAATCGCACGCCGGATATCAATAAAATTTAGCTACTCGCGAGGTACGAGAGAATTTCCTACGAATTTCCCATGAATTTCCCAAGAAAAAAATCTTAAAATCACGAGCAATAAGTTAGATGTGAATTTTTAATTTCAAGGTGTTTTGAAATTAAAAAAAAATCAGTTAGATTTGATCCATTCTACTCTGCTTTGGCGTATTTTGTTTAACCAACTATATTCTATAATTTCATCGTAACGATTAATTTTTTTTTCAAATGTTCGGTTGAATACTGCTATTTGTTGATACAAATTAACGTCTGTGTAATCTTGGAAAATTGAATACTGGACATGTAAGTATTATGAAAAAATTGTATCCTGGTGAAGTTGTGGAAAATAGTCAACTGAACAAAATGAGCCAAGGTAAAAGAACGAAGTCCGTCGAATCTGATGGATTTTTCTTACTTTTACAACAATTTGAACTAAAAGAAAATAAATAAATTCGTATCCAAACTATTTTTTGTAATGTTTGGATTTTTTTAGCAGATATAAAGGAAATTTTCTAAGCTCACGAATAGATAAATGTCATTGATATCCGATATGCGATTATTGCGAATGGATTTGATTAGAAAAGTTTATTCAAATGAATTAGTTAACAATTTTTCATCGCCCGCAACTGGGAAATATTTGAAAAAACCTGTAGACTCACTTTCCACGTCATTTCTCCTGCAATCTTTTTAGCTTCCATCGTCATGCGAGAATTCCAATCACACGATCAGTATGCGAAAAACGCAGCGTTGTTTGAACCTGCCAAGCCTTCCCGTAAGCGCGGAAAGAAAAGTGGAGAAGATTTGCATAGACGCGGATGTTTGGAAGGCGGGAAAATTGGCGATCTGCATTATGTATCCGGGTCTCTTATCTTATCGTCCTGCACTTCCTGTTCTCGTTAAAAGCGTATTTCGTCACCTTTTTGCACTCCGTGCGCGGAATCGCGGACGGCAATCGCCTCCCGCGGCGGTTTCACCGCACTATTATCGCGAGGTGTAAAATAACGTCCGCCGTTCGTACTGACGACATTTAACTCTGTGATTTCAGACGGAGATTACTGCAAACGGAGCATTGAAACGGCCGGACTTCAGGTATACGGAAGCGGATTTTACAACTCTGCATTCACCGTCGAGTCGCCCACCTGCGCCTTGCTAATCACGATCATTTCAATTGCCGGTTGCTTAACGTCTTCTCTTCAAAGCGCAATCGTTCACCTATGAAAATAATTAGGATACGTGGTGCTCGTTAGCCGGAAAATTCTCGTTTTTTTCGATAGGCTTAACGCAATTGTAATCCGCCTGATTTCATCAGATTTTATCGAACGACCTCGTTGTATGGATAAATGAATCGGTTCGAGGAGCGGTTCATTTTCAAAAGAAAGCAATCCAAACCGTGGTTGGAATTGATAAGGTGTTAAAAATGAATAGACGAACAGTAGAATCTTAGATGAGAGTTAATGACCCCCGAAATCAGTACATTGAAGAAGTTAACCGTTCTCAATAACGAGGTTGTACCCCGAACTGAGAAAAATTTCCAGTTATGTTTACTGTATAATATTTATACCGTTTTATTGTAACAATACCGATTATACTAAAGTATTTCTAGTACAAATAAACTATGACGGATGAAATATTTCTCGGTGTGACTTTAAAATTACCCGCGCAATATGGCTGATCAATATGGCGCCGAAAAGCGAACTATAATCGATGACAGTTTTAACTCAATTCACGCAACTACGAGAATACGGAAAACTCGGTGCAGGCTGTGAGGCTTTAATTGCTTGAAATGGAACGCGAACCGAGTAAAAAATCCTTCGAAAACGATACTTTAAAATTAAATACGGGAGAATTGAACTGTCAATTTTTCACCACCAGATGTCACCACAGCTGCGCAACATTTTTCGCAATTCCCATTGCGTAATTCTTTCCCTCGACAGTTGACATCGGCACGATCTTCACCGACGTTCGGTGAAAGAGAAACGGTAATTTCCGCCTGGAGCGATTCGACCGTGTTTTGCGGTGTGCGAATGCGTGTGAGGTAAGGTGTGCGGATGAAGGTGATTGGGGGGAGAGCTGAGGCAGGAAGAGGTGCGGATCGGGATCGGGACGATGCACCGAAAACTGGTCCAGCATCTCGAATCGCTTATGTAACCGTTACTACGACTTAAATCGGCGAGAATTGTTCGAGTGGAAGTTAAAACTCGCCCGTAGTGGAAGTCGGCGCGCGATTCCACGGCACGAAATGTCACGGGAACAATGCTCGGGGGATATCCGCCTCTCTATATACGGACACGCGAACACATTTTTGCAATTTCTTCCCTCTCTCTCTCTCTCTCTCTCTTTTTTCCTTTTCCGTACTACGTTCCATGGTTTTTTTTTTTTTTTCTTACTTTCGTTTATTCACTTCCTTTTGTATTTCTGTTGTTGATATTGTTTATATAATTGTGGCAGTGATTTAAGACACGGCTGCTTTCTCGAAGATCGCCAACTCCTCGGCAAATCCACCGTACGTGATGGTTTTTACCTACGGTTTTATTTACAGTCTGTTTACGGTATTATTTGCTGTACGAACGAGTCGAAAATTTATTTTACGCTTGAATTAGAATTCGGGAATAACCGTACTGTTCCCGATTTGCGGTAAACTTCGATCTTGAAATTTTATCGCGAATCATTCGTTTCGGTTACATTCAATTTTCTCACCAAATCGTGAAGCCGAAATTTAGTATCTTGTACGAAAATTCATTCCCTCGTTTTTATTGTGCTCTGAATTTAAGTGGGAGTATAAATATTCACCAGAGATATATTTTTCGCAGTCGGAAATGTTATTCCGAGGTTTCAACTTTCGTCGCGCGGAATTTACTCCTTTCGTGTAAACGAGAGCGGAATAATCACAGCTCGTGGTTGTGTAAAAAAAAAAAAAAAAAAAAAAAAAACAAAAAAAAAGAAAATCATAAATTTGAATAACTCGTGGGCGAAGGGTCAGCGGCGTTTGACCCGATGAAAGGAAAAAAACAAAAAAATTCCTTACAACCCAGCAGGAGAAGACAAGATTTCGTGATCGTTGTACCTAAAAGGTTATAACGCTGCGTTAACGGCGAATGGATGATGCGTGTTACTTCTCCAACGTTGTCGCAACGTACGTGTAGATATTTTATAACGTACCTGTACATAAACACGTGTAATACGTAGGTATAAGGCAGCTGGCACGTGAAATGCGAACGGTTAAATCTGTGTGTATAACAGTGTAAAAAAAAAGTGAGGAGATATTATTATCGAGGCCAGTGCACATAAATTTCGCTCGTGGAATTCTTCGGCAAAGTGCGCATGCCTACAATAATTCTACCATTCTTATATATATGTATATGTATATACATGTATAACAGAAACCGGAAGTAGTCGGTAAGGCAGTTGCCGGTTACGTCAGTACAAACCACGCCGCTTGCGCACGAGAGAAAGAAACTTACGCACTTTAAAATCGTCGTCGCAACTATTGCCGCATATTTGTCGCTAAAGGAATCGAGCCTCCGTTTTTCACCCTTTCATGTTTATCCATAAAAAAAATTCATTCAAAAGACGATAAACTAACTCACTCGCTAAATTCAAACTTGGAATTCAGAACCACATCGATGATTATGTAATAAGTTTGTTTATTTTTTATCTTTGAATTACGTAATTATTGCGCTTCGGTAGTTTTCACTAATTATTGCCGCGGTTTGACGTTGATACTGCGTAGCGTAGGTGTAGAAATTTTTATATCTTCGCGAGAAGGCGCGAAAATCTCATCACGTCGTCGTCTAAACAAGTCCACCTTTTCTATAATCACGCTTACCACTTGCGACGAAGAAGAAATTTTCTTTCCATCGTATATAATTGAGAAATACAAACCCGAGGAAAAAAATTTTCACTAAACATTATTATTCTCATTCGGTGGATTTGTAATTATTATTTTTTTTTTTTTTTTCTTATTTACCGTACCGAATGTCTTTGATATGAAGAATTTGAAAGGGATGAAATTTCGTTTCAAATTACCGCTTTTGATCCAACCGTTTTATTTACGTTTGACGCCACTTCTTCAACTTTAAAACTTTAGCTCGCTGGTGGGATTTCAAAAGTTCCGGGTTAAACTCTGTAAGCATCGTAATTTTCTCCCTCTGATCTACGTAGGCGAAGGGCACAGAATTAGCCGACAATCTAATAAAGGGACGCGCAGCCTCTGGCCCTCATATTTTTAGCCCGTCATCTTCTCCGAAACAAGTGCATCACAAACGATATATTACTCCTCGTATCATCTACTGGTTTTCATTTTTTAAACTCGGAAATTTGTATAGAAAATTGAAATTCTCCGAAGGTCAAAATTTCGTTCCCTTTATTTTCTTCTCTTTTTTTTTATTATTTTTAGTTTTAATACGACTTAATATCAATTTGTCTTTAGAGAATAATGTACTGAAACTTATTTATAAGCCCTTTTTATCAGATTCACACTTCATAAAAGTTCTTCTTCGCGTATCTTCTCGTGAATATTTATCAATTATAGCGTGTGTCTCATTGATTGTAATATACGAGTAATGGATGTGATAGACGTTCAAAATCAGCGTCTGGTCGTCATTCGTTCGTCGACGTGTAATTATAGACGATAACTCATTTATTATAATTCTATCCAAGTGTGCGGGAAATTGTAAACGAAGCCATATAAGTAAACAAATTTTAAAGAAAACGTCCCGATTAAGCACATGATAAATCATCGATATTTCTTAATTATCCAGATATTTCTCGCAGCTTAACTTATCACTGTATAAATATTCATAAATTAATGTTATATGATTCTCTTAACGTGTATATTAACCCATATATATATAACTTGAATCTTTTTTCATCAATAGAATAAATGAAGTGAAATTATAAAAACAAGGAATAATAAATAATATGTCTGATTTAAAGTGCACGTCAATCTTCAATACGGTACCAAACTATAGACGATCAAATCGAAATTAAACAAACGGACGCCGCGCGCCGGTTCTAATCTCAGCATAGAAAATATAAATATCTAATTGTCATGAACTGAAGGCAGAAATTTGGATCATCGGATGAATATTGTAGAGTTCAATAAATTGACGTTCCAGGTAATGAATGAATTAGAAAAAAAGTTCAATTGTGTGGGGGTAAAGAATAGATAAGAATATTGGTTAATCGGCAAACGAAACTTCCAGCATAATCCCAATTTGCAAATTGTCGATAAATCTCTTCGCGTCAGAGATTTGTAATTTTTCTTGACGACCACGTGATTGTAAAATTTCTTCATTTCTTTTCGTAAAATTGTTGACAACGATGGAAGGATTGCACAAGAATACGAAAAAGGTTACAAGGTACGTTTGTAAGAGTAAACAAGATTTAATCTCTCAAAATATGTCACGCATCGTTGAATTTCACAATCGTGTAGAATTTTAAAACAAGTTTTGTCGAAATGCGTATGACCGAAATTAATGTCGAATGATTCACCGCAGAGTCGTTATTCATCTTTAATGTCACTTCTATAATATTTTCTGTTTTCATTTTACTCACACCGAATTTCGATACTAAAAATTCTGCGTTTCAGCCAAGGTGCAACTGTACTAAAATACGAGAAAGCATAAATAACTAGTATATGATTAATCATTCATTCGCGAAAGGCACTTGAATTCCGGTGCTGGTAAAAAAAATGTCGAGAAAACTGGAACAAGTGATAAACAAATAGGTATCTAACTATACATTTTTTGCATTTTTTTCAACCTGAGTACGATCATTGCGAACTCAATTACGCTGTATCGAACAGTTTTACGATTCTTCGAACAATTTTCACTCAATTCAAAGACACAATTCCCTCAATATCAGGCAGATGTGATAAAAATTATTTTTCTACACGATTTCCGACCCGAGTACTACGATTACGCTGTTTTCACTAGTTTTTCAGTCTTCAAAACATTTTCACTTGATTCAGAGACACCATTGACCGGACGACAAAACAAGACGCGAATTACTACACCATTGGCTCTTATACGACCCTGCGTATTATAAATAAATTGACCAAGCATTGAGTGCAATCAAGCAATTATTATCGTAGCGCATCCCGCGGCCATTGCAAACCTCGAGGAGTTACATCCTTCGGAGTTCATCGGTCCATTTGACTTACGGCAGATCGTCCGAACGACACTCGAACAACACGAACCCCTCGACAACATGCCCGATGAATTTAGAACCGGGCCTTGAGCTCGTCACCATCTTTATCCAATTCATCCTCGACCTCCGTACATCGCCACGATGATTCAACGTCAATGCAGCGCACAATGCGACCACTTTCGAATTTGCTTATCCACCATGCGATCCGAGGTGTTCCGTTCTACTCTGGGTCGTATAAATATTTATAGCCACGATCTGTCAAACCTGATCGTTTGACAATTTTACTACCAAGCAAAAGCGTTATTCGGAATAACGGACGTAGGAAAGGTTTGCGAAGTGATTTATAGCCTCGGTTCTCGAATTCTCGTGACTTGGTATTGATTCATCGGAACAAATCGACTACCGCTCTTTGTCTTTGGTAGATATATAAAGAATCGAATTTAACAGTAGATACAAAGAATTCTTCCTGGTGTCAACTTTGACGAGATCTAATGTTGACGTTGGAGTGATGGCAGGTCGTGAAGGCACGTTTAGTGTTTCCACGTCATGTTCTCTGTGTACCAGTCCTCCTGCTGGTACGCCAACCTGTTACAGTACGGCATACAACAGTGGTGAATAGCAATTCGATGCAACGATCGAGACGGGTTAACTAATTTCCACAAGCTTCGACCAGCCAGCGAAGCTTATAACCTTGACATTTGTCGTCATTGTCGTGCATCACGGGTTACGGTGAACGTATAAACGGAGAGCCGCGACTAGGAGTGCCGGTGATTCACGTTATGCAGTTCAGCACAAGTCGCGAATAGACAATACGAGAAACTGTGTGGAAAAGACGTGCCGCACGGTACCAACAGAGAAAGTAAAAGTGCCCGCAAGGCACATTAAGAAGACAAGGTATAAGCCAGACGGGGTCAAAGGTCGATCAGCGAGTCGAAATCCCGTTTCGCAACTCGGATATTCTGCCGTTGGTAAGCTCTTATGGAAGACAATTGTGCTCGTGGAAGATTGAGAGTCGTCGAGAGGTACCTAGAGAAGGAAGAGTGCTCGTAGCGATCAGGATGCGGAATGGATGGTTAATTATCAATGAGTAAAATGTTCACGTAGCAGTGGCGAGAGGTCGATTGGACCCTCGACCCCGGTGTGCAAATATGGGTTCTTGCAGAATCAGTTACCGCCGAACTGTTCAGCGAATACGTCGACGGTTGTTGGGCCTCTTCGTTCGACGACGTAACGATGCCTCGACGAGACCCGAATAGAGCGAGAGAGAGAGAGAGAGAGAGAAATGAGGAGAGGAGAGAGACGGAGAGATCACGTCGCCCCCGCTGGATCCGTCATCACGCATTGTCGAGCTTCTCCATGGTGCCGCAGTTTAGTGCTAGAAGATTGAAGCCGGAGGGTCGGAGGGTCGGTTCATCGTCGAGTTCATTGTGCCTCGAGTGCCTTCCGACGTTTCGACCCAGCCGCATGTCGTAGTGCGTTGTTGCGTCTGTGTCGTGCTTTCCCGATGTTGTGATCCTCCGCATGGTACGGAAGCTGCGTTTTGTGCTTTGGAAAAGTTAGCCGATAAAACGGAAAATCGGACGAAATCAACCCCTCGACGTATCAAGTTGTCTGAGCTTTCGATTAAAGGTAAGTGGATACTGGTTCCTTCTCCTACTTCTTGCTGCCACAGAATCTGTTCCCCGATTAGAAACTTGGTAAAGAAACGCGTCTCGCTCTTTCTCAAAAATGTTCACCGTCATTCTGTTGTAATTTTTCTAAGCATGGTTTTGGGTATTGTGAACTTAAGAAAAAGCTCCTCGAAATATTCAAGATAACCTTTGCGGGGCAGAGTATTATTTTTTCATTAAAACTTTTCACGGAACTGTCAAACAACTTCATTTGCGACTGTTTTACCTTCTGGAAACAAGCCTTAAACTCGCGTGTCTTACGGGTATAAATTATTCGACAGCGCTTCGTGTCGAGTATCGTTGCAACGAAGTTTGACTAACAAGCTTAGATAAGTGTTAGGATGATACATGTACACGTATAGACAATTCGTGATATTACAGTTATAACAACGAATTGACAAATAGTATGGTGATCAATTTCTCGTCGTTATTAAACGCTTGATAAATTGAATCTACGAAACTACGCAGTCCGTGATGCACGTATACAAGTGTACAATATGTAACGCCTGTTATTTATCATTACAATGCGCAACGAACGGATTACCACATGAACCGACAGCTACTTACTTTTAGATAAATCTAGGCACATCTACGCTGTTTTCATTCATCATCAGCCAGTCAAAACTGACTGTAATCAGTTTGCTGTTTTGCTGTTCCGAAAATTGAATAAAGTGAAATTACGATTTTTACTTACTCTGCGACAAGAATTTAATCATAACCGTTGAATGTAATAACAGAAATAATAATTACGATGATGATGACGATGATGGTGGTGGTGGTAAATTGTCACGTTACGCAAACTCGCGCTCTCGGTGCTTCGTCGGTGATTTCGCAGCACTTCGATTTACCAATTTGAATAAGAAAAACGAACAGAAAAGAAATTATTTATACCCCAATCGTAAGGATTCGCCATAAATGAGCGACGGATTATTAAATCAACTATAATTTTTCGGATCACGAAATTCTAGTCGTTAGTTAATTTCATTGCCAAACATTTTACATGTAATGAAATTACAGGCAGTTACTGGAAACACAAATGCACGTTTTTTGATCCGATTTTAATCTCTGGCCTTGCCCCAGTTGAATGAATCTGAAACAACGTTAACGGATGTTAAATTTCTTCATAACTCAGCTTGTTCTAGGAGCGAGAAATTTGCATTACACGCTGAAGATCTTAACGAGTGGGCAATTTGTTAAATCCGGTGTGAAGATTATTAATGTAACTCATGCGGGTGATTTACTTGACAGGTCTGATTGTTTTTCGGTTTAAAACCTCTTTGCAATTTCAATTTTACCTTTCTCAATGTTCAAACACTTTTTCTCCCTGATTGTAAATGTTAATAAGCCGATAGAAGCAAGGAATAAAAAATTGTAAAATAGGTGAAAAACAGTAAGATAAGTGGTTAGAGTGTAAACTGGAAACTAGGTGACTAAAATATGTTCGAGAATGTCAATTGAGCACATCTGTCTGATCCTGAGTAATTAAACCCAATCAAAACAAAGTCGTTATATTATAGCAACGTTCATTATACAAACATGTTGCACAACAATCGTTTGTCCTTTGCATCTTTCGGTGTATTCTCACGATCGCTTTTATTATAATAACATACAGCGTATTAAATTGTGGAATAAAAACCGGGCAGCTTGTGCGTCTTGCGCAATATTAAAACGTATGCGTTGTACGAAGTAAAAAGAAATTGAAAAAAAAAAAAACTGGACGGTTGCTTTTCGTATCATCTTGTAGTTGATACCTAAACGCCTGAAGGAGGCGGGGAAAAAAAGTGGAAAGAAAACAGAAACAATTTGAACGAAATCCCATGTGCCCCTCAAGTGCCGTGCATGAATTCTCGTCCCTAGATCCAAGCGATCCTGGATCGTGGGTTAGAGATCTTGGATCGAGTGCATGTACACTTATAATCCGAGACTGTAATTACCAGATGCGGACTGTATTCAACCCATGTACTATAACAGGATAAGCTAATGCTGCTAATTACTCGGTCGTCGGGCTTTGGTAAGAGCAATAATTATCGGCAGTGAAAAATATGGCAATGCTGATAAATTGAAAGGAGATATTCAACTTTCCCACGTCGTTTCTGCTGCGGTAAAATCGAACGTGGGATGAAACTCGATCAACGAATTTGCCACGGTTTCTGGCCGTATAGTTGAAACGAGAGGAGTTTGGCGAGCTGAGAATAACGAGAGGAAATTCCGAGAGGCTGTTCACTTATGGAAATCGCAAACGACTCTGTACGTTGCCGTTTTTCTGCCATCACTTGAGATTTGTTTGAATTTGCTAAAAATTTGAAAGAAAGTGCGATCGCTTGTCGTTCAATTTGTAAGTGGATATGTTCACTGCATAATTGAGCTACGTTTCAAAACATAGGGAAAGAGGAAAAAGAGTAAAACGTGAGAAGAAGTAATTAGAGTTTTTTTTATTCTCAATTTCGATTGATGTACAACTCGTTTATAAAATCGATATTATTCACGCAAGAATTCATTTATTTATTTCGCACTTAACGTGCAACGAAACGCGTTGCGAGGTGATAAAGTGATTGCTTAATTATATGTATTCGCGATCCGTCGAATTGATCAACTCGCCTCATACCTCTCATTTTTATCCTCATATTTCTAGCGCTTATTTCTGAAAGGAGGTATTAATTAGCCGTTTTATTTCAGACTCGCGAGTAGATAGATATACACGTAATATCATTCTTACGATTTCGTTCCGCGCTATTAATAATCGTCCACGCGACTTCATCCTACAAATCTTTCTTGCATACCAGATAGGACAATTTCATTTACACATTACAACGCGATCTCGTAACCTGCATACAGCTGCAATACGACATTAGCAACGAAAATTAATCACTGTGAATTTAGTCACAGCAATCTTTCGAGGACGTTACGCAATTCTGCACTCATTATACCGACTCAAAAAATTGCATAATTATACCGTTCGCCGTTCGAACGACGCTCGTAATCCAGATTTTATCGTTCTTCCCGTATAAATGTGCCTCTCTCTACCTCTCTCTCTCTTTTTTATTTCTCTTTCTCTCTCTTGTCCATATACGCAATGAACCAAACGACAGAAGTTTCACGAACTGTAGTTTCTCAAAACCAGAATACATCGAAGATATAAAAAATAACAAGAAGCAGACCAAATCTGCCTTTTGAATATTCAGTCATCCGATCGAATGTCAAAATCGATATATCACACCTCAGGATCTGCATCTTGCAGCCGGTTTTTTTTTTCTACAGACCAATCTTCTGTTCGAAAATTAATTTCTGACTATACGACTCCGGTAATATTTACTTCAAAAGTAATTTTCTTGCTAATAGTAATTTTTTTATTATTCAGTTCACCACATTCAGTCGGTTCAATAAGTACCCATCATCCATCAATTCATCCCTGCACCAACGTCAAGTTGGAAAAAAAAATAAAATAAAACAGCATCAGTTACCATACCGAAAATGAACAACCCGCAACAGTTACAAAATTAGATTCAATTTCGTATCCAGAAACATATTTTTCGCTTATGATAAAAAATGAAACTAACCACAAACAGAAATTCGTCTCATTGTCTGTGTATAATACTGTTCGTGACGCTACCTAAAGATCAGTGCGTCTCTACCAATCGTCAGTTGATAGCAACGAAATCATATCATTGAATTTGGTTTTGTTGAACCAGAATCTGAGATGAGCTTTCCTTGAACCAAATTCCAAAGTAGGATGTTATTGCTCTCAGTGGAGTTAATAAGCTCAGGCCGCATAGCAAACCGTTCCATTCCACCTGAGATGATTTGCGATTTATTTCAGAAGGTGAATCCTTGCCGAACGGTTTCTGTTAACAGTTCTGGCGGTGTCTGATAGACGGAGATATGGCGAAGCGAAGCGGTCACACGACCCATCCGGTGTTGGCTGTCTGCAGTCGTTAGCTTCGAAATCCGATACCGTACACTTCATGCACGTCGATCGCACTTCGCCCAGTGACGTGCGGAATAAAAAAGCTCGTCTCAAACCGTCGTGGCTGGAAGGATAACATCGTTATCAAGGTATGAAGTATAGTTGCCGTTATTATTTTCATTGCGATTAGTTTCCTGTTTCCTATTTGCACCCACCGACGCGATCCGATTACCGCTCGACTTCCGAGCTCATCGTCAGATTCATAATAATCAGTCCAAAGCACCGCGTTGGCACCTCAGCGTAGTTCAATCGCAAAAACGCCTCGCCAACTTCGGGAAAAATCATTCAATCAATAGTTATAAGCCATCGATCAATGTTCCGATTATCCACTGCTTCAGGTGCACTTCGGTTACCTTTCCAAGATGCTCGGTTCCGGGATTCTGGACAGTCTTCGTATCGTCCTAACAGTCTTGGCAGCCTTGCCGTTGGCGAATTCCTTGTCCGGTGAACACGTCTGCAACAGGATTGAAAAGTGAGTACACTAATCAAGTTTTCACTTTCGGGTTCACCGGATCCCAGACGCTGCTCGTCGGTGATCCAGTTTTAAGGAGCTGCGCAAAATCCACTCCCCGACCAACGAACGCGGTTCCCGGTGATTTGATCGTGTCAAAAGGAACGGCCGCAATTCGAGCCCGACTCTCGGAGAACGCTCTTTATCACTTATCCGAGAATTGTGCAATGTGCAATATCCACGAGCATGCAAAGGTATGCCTCGCTGGGTAATCTAGTTGTCGTTAGCCGCTCGAGATCATTTTCCACTCGGGCTCGTGCATGCAGGGTTTGATCGAAGCAATGCTCGTTGCCTGCGCTGTCATTACTCAGTGTTAATAATAAGTCACGATTCGCTGACGTTGTTCGTTCCAATTTAGCATTCCGCGGCAAAATTAGGTTTCAATCTTTCGGACCTGGTTGACAACAAGTGGAACAATTCCACAGCTTTCATTTGCTCGATTTCAGAGCTGTGGAATTTCATTCACTTCACGTTCATTCGTCAATTTTACGTTTCAGCTACACCCTCACTGCCAAAGAAACTTACACGGAGCCTGTCATGGTACAGACGTTCACATGGTGTCTCCAGGTTCCTCCGAGGTGTGAAAAGACGCGGATTGAAATGAGGGAACGATATCGAATCAAGGTGAGTCGATCGAACAGATCACGTCAAATAGGGATCGATCAATCTTTGTCGCTAAACTGCAGAGATTTCAATCATTTGTCGGTCGTTTTCTGCAGTTAACATCGATGATATCTTCGATTCGTTTAACATAATCACCGCGATAAAAGATCTACCATTGATGTAACACAGCGGATGCTGAAGATTCGCATCGATCACATATTTACCCGTAAATCGGAAACTTTTACAGCGACGAGATAAAAATCATTGGATTCCGACTCCGTCATACAGACGATCAGCGAGGCTTGGCCTTGATAATCATAACTCAGGTATTACCAAACGAGAACGGATCTACACTTCGAAATTACGGCTCGCCGTTTTTGTAACAGGCTGCGCGTCTCTCTCTTTCTGCTTTAGCCGTGAACCAAATACGTTCAGATCTACACGCCAATTAGAAATTCGGGGGATTGGGATGATTGGTGAACTCCTGCTTCACAAGACCCGTTACGATTCGCAAGGATTTGGAATATTTTCAGAGATCGCAAGCCGCCGCTGCATATCCGGCCGCCTTTCGTTCTAGCCAACTGTTCTGCAACTAGTTGGTCTATTTATACACGCGTACGCAGCTTGTTATTGAGTACAAAGTAACTTGGGTCTCCCTTTTACGAGGTTGTTGCACTTCGACTTCCCGTTCATTGAACAGTCGGGAAAATTGGCATTATATCAAGATTACTCGTATGGTGTACGGGACTGTCTGAAGTCTTTGCATCAAAGAGAAGTTTAACAGTAAATTCATTCCTTCTCTTGTCTTATTTAAAAATAAATAAACACTTTGCGGTACAGCGTCTCATAAGTGAGATACCTTTTTTGAATTGGTTGTTCAATATTTAAAAATTCAATTTTTGGGAAATCACTGTCATTTTTTTTTTTTGTCCTTGTTTATGCATAATTGGACTTCTAGGATATCAATGTTGATATTTTTAGAGGGCTTATGATTATTCGACGAATATAGTGAACCCTATAAATAAACAAAGTGTTGAAAATGCCTGTTTTTACAAACCAAAGGTAATTGTGAGAAGGTTAGGAAAATTGGAAAAGTGGAACTCTCTGATCTTCGGTTTTTGGGGTAGCTGAAAGCGAATCCCACGTCAGAATTTCAAAATTCAAAATGTCGGATCCAATATGGCGGACTGAAAATATAAAAATTGATCCGATTCGTTTGAAATATGTTAATCAGGGCTTTTCAGGGTCGTTGAAAACGAATCTGACGTCAGAATTTCAAAATTCACGATCGTGGATCACCGTTTTGAATTTTCAAAACTTCTCTGAGCCCATTTTTGAAATCAGTGACCTCGAGAATCCTTGCATACCCAGTTGCATGCTTCAAGTGGTTGAAGGATCATTTTGAATCATCGCGGTCATAGCGAAGTTACCTGCGCTATATGTGCTTTGTTGCGGTTCTCTCGAAATTGCAAAACCGCGAGTGCCGGTCTTATCGAAACACGGATCGACCGGACGCTCATCAAATCTCAAGGCTGACGCCGGTTTCGCAACGAATAAATCTGCGGAAAAAGAAAAAAAATAGAAAACGTGAAAACCGGTCTAGAAGTGTCCTTGCGTCACGCCTCGAGCTAGTGTGGCGAACGCGGTGAAAACTGACGTTTGGGTTCGCGGTACGACCTGCGTTATTTCCAAGTTCATCCGAACTACACAGTGCATTGAATTGATTCTTCCGAGTGCAGCTAGGTTTTAAAATCGCTAACATAACTATCCTTTCTACACACCTTGTACTGTGCGATTTTGTTACATGATCGAATTTCAAATGCGGCTATAGAATTTCCTCGTACCCATGCACGCAACAATTATCCGCATAATGCGTTTGATGTAACTTTGAAAAAGCTTCGAAGCGTGCTCGGTTCGAGGCGGAAGAACACAGTGGAATTCGAGACGCGCCGTACAAACTCCGCGATAATTGACGGGGCAAAATTGAAGGAAATTTGTTCGGAAATTCGATTCTGAGTATCGCGTTTGTGTAATGAATAATAATAATAATAATAGTAATAATAGTAATAATAAATCGAGAAACATTATTCGAAGTATTTTTTTGAAAACGCTTA
This sequence comes from Neodiprion lecontei, assembly GCF_021901455.1. NCBI lineage: Eukaryota > Metazoa > Arthropoda > Insecta > Hymenoptera > Diprionidae > Neodiprion > Neodiprion lecontei. The sequence continues at coordinate 4,334,274 of NC_060263.1, read as the reverse complement.
CGCGCATGTTAATAATCGTGGCGACTCCTTCCGCCGAGTCTGAAAATTCTTCTTCATCATCTCACTGCGCGGCGAACGATAACATCATGTCGATAAAATTCATTTGCTCGTAAAAATTTCACACACTCCTACAAATCAAACGTTCTTAGGGAGTAGTTCTCGCTGAAGAAAGTTTGATCGCATGTGGCGTAAAGGTATAAAATATCCTGCACGATACGTTGCACGGTTTACGCCTCTCGCTGTGTAAACACTGAAATTTCGTAATGCAGAAACAGCCGCTGTTTGCGCCAGGACGTAACTGACAGTGTGATCGATTATCGTTCAGTGCTTGTTGTAGTTTTGAATCTGTCGGAAGACTTGACGCGTCGTAAGTAAATCATTGGTTAAGTGATCGAACATTATTGTGCTGGGTCAACTTTTACAACAAGAAGATGGTATTTCATGGTTTTTAGGGTCGCTGCTTACGAATCTGAAATGAGACTTCAAAAGTTGAAGATGGCGGATTCGATATGCCGGACGGAAATTTCAAATTTTATCGAATCCGGTCGAAAAACTCTGTGCCGAAGTTTCCGGGGTCCCTGATTGGATTCGCTGTACTGAATTTTCAAAATTTGATTTCAGATTCGTAATCAGCGAGCCCAAAAACCCTTGGACAGAGTTTTTCTACGGATTTAATCGAGTTTTATGTAAAATTTATGTAAAACGAGTATCTGTGTAGACGGGTAACTTTCTCGGAAATGAATTATTTCTTCAATTTTCACGACTTTTTTCAATCAATTTGTTTCCAACGGTAATAATTTACATTATATCGTAATAATGACTCTCGAATAACGAAAACCTATTAGTATACTATCAGAAATAGCAAAAAACCGGAAAAAAATATGTTGAAATGTTGTCTAGATATACAAAAATGGATATAAAATAGGTGGTAAAAATACTTACCACTACGCTGAGAGAAATTTTTAGTTTCGATTAGCGCTCAGTCCTTAACTATTTTTATTTTTAACCACAATCGAAAAATATAGTTCTAGGTAAAACATGAAAATTGGTTTTCTAGCTGTTACCGGAAAGTCTAGTATCCGTTACTATTCTTTATAATTACGATCACTGTTGCTAGATTTTCTTGCAACTGTTGGGAAAATTTAATACTTGTGCAAGAATAAATTGACGTTAAGGCCTTGTTTAATTAAAAAAGTAGAGTAAACCTCAGAAACTGATTTTGCGTTGCAATAACCAAAAAAGGATCGACGATAGCGCAAAATGGTCAGGCGGTACCTTGTTTTTCGTAATTCCAACGATATTCAAACAGTTTTTTTAACGATACCTGTTTTACGAAATTTTTCTAGTTACTGTATCAAATGAAATTTTTCTCAGTGTATAACTCAAACGGTTAATGATCAATATAAGAGCAGTTGAAATCACAGTTCTATGCATCATCGTTTCCCAAAAACGTAAAAATTAAGAAGACTGATCGATTACCATAAAAAGTCGGTACTTCTTCATTAATCTGACCAACAAATTCGTTAGATTACATTCAAAAATTGATAATTTCTCGATTATTAATCTCGTCAAGAAAATTCTCACACTCAATTTCCGTCCAAGTTTTCCTCTGCGTTTCAGCTACGCGTCCCGGATCACGCGTATCCAAACTTGTGCAATTCGCTGCAGTTGTTAGCGAATAATTCCACCCAGCTCGTTGCCGCGTTAATAGGGGGCGATGATTATAATCGTCGTGCTAAATCTCGTTACGTATACGTGCAAACGGCAAATGCGTATGCGTACGTACGTATACCTGACACACCGGGCACGCATTGCGTTCACTTTCATCCCGGGATGAATTATACATACATATATATGTATATACACACGTGTGTATAAAGTATTATACGAATTGCAGAGATCGGCCGGAAAGAAGCTGTCCGAGTATCGCGTATCGGCTGCAGACCGGTGAAAGTCGAGATTGCTGGTGTAAAGTCTCGGTCTCACGGTGGAGCATTCAGGGATTTTATTTTGACCATCGCCTGAACGTCGATCAAAGATCTGGTCAGCCGATGATTAAACATTGGCAACTCGCCGTAATCGAGTTCATTGCTAATCGCTAATCCGACGGTACAAATACTCGAGTCTTCGGGTTTAATTGGCTATTGAAATGGTTGGATGTACAGAAACGAGTAGACGAAAATCAAAGAAACGAACACGCGCACGTTAAATTCTATGAAGCCTGAAAATAAGGAACGATCTATTCATTTACACACTGTAAATTCGCCGGGCTCCAGCGCTCCTTTATTTTATATAATAATATTCTAACTACTAATTTCAGACTATTCCTTTGTGCCAATTAGGCATTAATTGAGCCGTCTTCTGCCTCGGAGTAAAAAGTTACGAAATTCGTGCCGGTATTACTCGCGATTTCTTTAACTCCTCCTACTTTTCCCATTCAAATGTGTGAACCGTATCGCCGAAGCGGCGAATCCCCGTATAATCGTCGATGAAAAATATCTCGCTCACGTTTAAAACGTTCACTACGTACGAGTGAAAATAATTACCGTATCTAAATTTAATCATTTAATTCACCGTTATACAGCTTCTTTATTAATTTTTTTTTTTTTCTCTCTTTTATCGTGTATAAATTTATTAACCACTTATTATATTATACAGGTGTTGATTATGCGGCTGAACTTTTCGTTTGTCGAGTCTCAAGCGCCGCGGTGTTAATGCGAAGGTAATTGGCCAATTTATCGCCGAGGTTAATTTACCGGTTTCGGACTTCAACCATATTCACACTACGAGTAAGAAAAACAGGCTCATCTTCTGGCTCCGCTTATTTATCGCCTTAGCCTTACATTTCTCGATCACAGGTTCGCCCGACGATTAATTATTCGGAACAGTTTAACCCTGGCCTCGATTCTGGATTAAAGAATTCGTTCCAAAAAAAATTCAACCCAAGCGATACACCGCGGGGAAAATTTTTCAGGCATTTTCCGTGTTTCGATCGTGTCAGCGCCACTGGATTTTCATCTGGTACAGGTATGTAAATGAGCTGAATTTCGCTAATTGACGGCTCGCAAAAAAAAAAAAAAATAAAACAATCACTTGAACACGGATTTATATAATTTATTCTCGTAGTGCTATCAATTAGCGATATTTTCTCGCGGAGTGGGCACTAAAACTCTGCATTTGCATAACGTCAGCTGCATTAAACGCAACATGTGGGATAAAACGAGGCGTTGAATCGGCGGCCCAGGCTTGGGCAAGTATTCAGACTGGATTAGTCATCAGTTTTTACTTTTATGCGTCTACTTTATATGCTGCTGGTTTTTTTCCAACAATGAGACAGTCGTTTCAGGCCTCCTACGTTGACGTTTATACGGTCAAATCGGATGAAGGGGAATGATCGACGTGGTTTCATTCCGAAATCTGAAGTCGAGTCTATGAGCAGCACATTTGTTTTGTTTCATTTTTTCTTTATACTTTCTTCCTCCAGTTTTTCTATTCTGTTTTTTATTATTATTTTTTTCTTTCCCCCACTTTGTTGTTTCTTTCTTTGCACTCTCCGAGACCGTAATTATTCGACAATGATTAATGAGATGCTTGGCGACAAGGTGACGTGTTAGAATTTTATTACGTGTAGTCCGAACTGAAAAATGATAAACAAAAATAAGACCAAGGTGTTAGAAATCGACTCGTCGGGTTGACCGAGTCAGATACTTATTGAAGAATTATCCTTGGCGATATTTAACACGTGTTACGGGCCATTGAAATACGAATAATGATTCGCAACGAGGAAAGGAGTGATAAAACAGTGACGATAAAAATAAAAAGTGTATAATAACGCGAGCCTCGCGACTTTGCAGAACAGGTGAATGATTCAATCGGGGCACTTTATACGATTCACGTAACGGTGATACAACGCCGATAATAACAATAATGGAGCAATAAAAGTAACGATCGAACTGCTCGAACGGTGAAGAATTGCTGCGTTACAAGACAACTCTCGACACGTCCTCTCAAAAGTCACTTTTCTACATCGTTTTTATTACGCAACATCATTTCCAGCGCACGTATTATACGTACAAAAGGCAATCCTCGAACACTTTGTAATGAGTAAAAATTTTAACAATTATTATACGGTGTTCAGAAATTTATACAACATCTACACTTTACGTAATAATCGCAACAGAAAAATTTATCGAAGGAGAAAATCCGAAATCTCGATCACACTTTGCACTCTCCAATTTCTTCTACAGCTTCTTACCGTTCGTTTTTGCGTTCTCGTTTTCAGACCAACGTCGAGCAAAGATCGATATCGGAATGCTGCGAGGGATACGTGATCCAGGAACTGCATGGCGAGGCTGAGGCCGAACCGAAATGCATACCATTTTGCAATTCTTGCGAAAACGGACTATGCCTGGCGCCAAATGTTTGCCAGTGCGAATCCGGCTATCAAGGCGACAGCTGCGCTCATCGTGAGTATTTAACTTGGGAGATTTGTACAAATTCATCGATTGTATTGACGGGATTACGTTTCTGTTGCGATTTCCACTGAGATAAAAATAATCTATGCATTCGATTAATCGAGTCGAAAAAAATAATCGAGGGTGACTCGATTGAATCGGTAAAAATTAATCGATTCATCGATTGTTTCCTATTTTATTCCTTTTTGAAACGGCGCATACGAAACAAAAATTTCGTAAATTTTAGTATGTAATCGTAATAGCGGAAAAGTTTTTTTTTTTTTTTGATGATTTGTAGTTTCAATCAAAATATTTTTCACTTTCAGGAGAAAATATTCATTTATCTATCACTTGTTATATCGAATAGGTACTTAGTAAGTAAGACAGTGATAATAATTGATACTTTAATGACGTGAATTGATGTTGCATTGCATCGTTCGTGGAAGTAAAAAATGAAAACCGATTGTGAGGAAAAATAATCGAGTTTGAAAAATAATTTATCATACTCTATTAATGGGGAAATAATAATCGATTATTTTTTATCATTCTCATCCTGTAGTCCAAACTTTTTCTTACCTACCTTTTGGCCGATGAAATCTTGAGTTCGAACGTGAGAAATACGATTTCGCGCGAATGTCTTGACAGTTTGATCCAACGTTGCGATGTAACAACAACGTGAAGTCAGAGCCCCAGTTTTTGGCTTTCACTCTTTGCTTAAATCTGCGATGTCCACACGGAGGAGAATATTTATATTCTGGATTAATGGCGTTAAAACACCGTCCAGCATTCACTGCCTATTTCTTCTCCTCTGACTATTGTAAGCTAAAAGAATTTGCCTCGCTTTTTTTTCTCTCATCCCACAAGAAGCTTGTTAGTTGAAAATCCTGTTAAGTCGTTTAAAATTTTGAGTACACTGCAATTGATATTTGTTTAATAAATTTTAGTTCGATGAGCCTCCCCTCCTCTCCCGAAGGACTGAAACGTCATATTATAGTTTTTTATTTTGGTTAACGGTGACAGACGACACCGATAAAAGTCCCTTACAATTGAGAACGGAGTCTGATGAGATATTCCGAGCGTTCAGAGCGACCGCCCACACGTCCAGATAATTCATGCGAGGCGTGCTGGCGTTTCTCGAACAACGCAGACCGCAGACGTGTATTGGACGTGTGTAGGTGCGTGCGTTGAATCACAAACCGGGCGTGGTGCAACTTTCATCCCGACTTCCGGACTCGACGAGCGGCCACAATTTTTCACCCAACAATTACCAGCCGTATAAGACAAGACGTAAACGAGAGTATTATAAACTGGTTTATGCCCTCCTTTTACAACCGTGCAATGCGGTTATCCGTTCAATCGCGGATCAGATTTAAACGCGAAATGCACGCATGCCGGACTCCGAGGAAATCCTTGATAGGTGAACCTCACCTTGTCGATATTCCGCACCTGTCTTGATTCGCAATGTACGGAATGTTTGATTCAGGGAACCGTGATTTTCCCTAAGTTCGAAAGCTGTGAATTCCCTCGGAACTTCTTGGAAGTCACTTGGAATTTACCGAGATAAACTGCCTCACTTGCCAAATCTTGAGACAGGTTCGGAAATATTGCAAAGATAATGTGTTTTTTTTTTTTTTTTTTAGTTTTATTTCTTTCTGTTCAGAATCAATGTGCCGTTGAATGTGAAGAAATCTGTAAAATTGGCGAAAAAAGTGTCAACATTTTTAAAAATTACGTAGTTGATAGAATATTGGTTTCTCTCTTTCAAGACGATTTCCGCTAACTAAAACTGACTAATTCATTGACTACCTTCATTCTGTCACTACAAAAATTCGTCAATTTTGCAAAAAACTAAATTCTTTTTCGGGTCATTCACACCTTTTATTTCCAATCAATCGTACTATTTTCGAATCAAATGTTATTAAAAATCTATCACTAGGATCTACACTATATATATACACGTACTCGTAGAATGAAAAGTTAATGAAAGACTTCGCAACGCTGAAATTAAACGATTTTCAGAATGTCCACCAGGATCTTGGGGCAAGCAGTGCATGCAACAGTGCGACTGCGCGTCGGGAGAATCCTGCAATCCAGTTAGTGGGATCTGCGAGTGTCCCGCAGGATGGCAAGGACCTGGGTGAGTCGATTTGCGGTTGTGTGATTGAGCAGAAGTTTCGATGAAAGTCACTTTACGAAAAGACGCCGAAGAGTCAATACCGCAAACGCGTCGTAATCCATTTTCGAACACAGTCTTCCAATCTACGTTCTTCTGTTTATTAAACAAAGCCTCGTCACATTATTTCCAAAACCGAATGAAACATAACGAAAATGTGGCACAACGTTTTAACGAAATCAGTTAACAACTATCCACTTTATTTTCATCAACAAACTTCGGAACCTGATTGGGCAAGAATGAAGAAGGATAAGAAAGCTAAGTAAAGGAAAAGAAAACTATTAGTGTTTAATGAAAAAACTAGCTGTACAAACAAGAGAAAAATGTCGAACTGAATTTGAAAGTGGGTATTTGTTTATATAATAAATAATAGAGAAGCGGCTTATTTTAATGTTGTGTGTGAATGAATGATCTTTGAAACTGTAGTTAATATTTACAATTTTATTTATACAAATTTATATACATACTGGTTGGACTCGTTTGTTAAATCTAAAATACATATGCAGTTGACTTTAGAGGAAAGAAACTCGTCAAAATTGTAATAAAACAAAAGAGCAAACCAGACTAATGGTACATATAGAAATTGCGTGACTAAACAATTTTTATTTTTAGTTAGATCCTGAAATCTATGAAAAATAAGTTTCTCTATTCGTTTAACATTATATTTTTTGTAATACAGAAATAAGTTCGTTACACTATCCGGATAAGTAATTATCTTTTACAACATCTTCTATTTTAAAAAAGAAGATCGTTTCCGTGCAGGAAAAATGGTGGTAACGAATGAATTTGAGTTGTGATAATCATAAAAGCAGTGCTTTCTTCTTCCACAGCTGCAAACTTGCCTGTCCCGAGGGTCGATGGGGATTCCGTTGCGAGTCGGTTTGCAACTGCGTCGAAAAGTACCCGTCATGCGATCCGGAAACGGGAATTTGTCGATTTTCTAGAATCGACACACCGCAAACAGTCCTTCCGCAAAATTGGACCCAGGGAGATCTCTTCCGAGCTATTCAAGTTTCCGGCTTAATCCAGACGGAAACTTCGACGTCACCAGTTTCCGGGGACGCCAGCGAAGCTGCGAAAACGGAAACTGGCATCGCGACAAGGATTTCCAGGACTACGGAGCACGTCGAAGGTACGTTTTCGGTTTTTTGTTGTCCCTTTGACGCAAAATTGTAATAAGAAAAGTGCTTCTCTTCCAGAAAACGTTGTCGCCGTTTCCGAAGTTTCGTTTCCCTTGCCGTATTTTACCGTGGCGAGACCGGAAGACGGACTTCGTTATGCGAACGCCGAAGATGGCGGCTCGGACTCGTCGCCGACGGTGAAAAAGGCGGCGTCACCTCATCCCGGTTACGTGAAATCCCTGCAAAAAGGTAAGCGTCAGAAACAGAACATCCATGGAGTGAAAGTGCGGTCCGTTACCCGACTCGGAAATACTCATAAACCCTAATTGTCAGTGATTTTTTTATCCACAGAACAGGAAGATACCCAATCGCCGCACGACGTCACCTTGCTGATTGTTGTCGGGTCGATTGTTTCCCTGTGTCTAACCACCCTCGCTGCCCTCGTGGTGTTCTACATGAGGTCGAAACTCTTCGAGTCCATTCCTCTCTCGATATACAGCAGCGATAAGAAGGAAGCTTCGACACCGGAGAAGTGCGACAACGCGAAGAGCCTGAAGATAACAAACACGACGCTTCCTCGTAGGTCGATTTAAAATACGATCGTTTAGTGCAATTGAGCTTTTTTTCTAATCCAGTCGTGTTCTGGAAACCCGTCTTGGTATGGAAGTCTCACTTTTCGCGAGTACCTCTCAATGTCTTCGTTTGTTTGTCGTTGTTCCTTTGTTTTGTCACGTCCGGCAGATTCCCTGGCTTCCATTTTTATCTATTAACTGTAATAGCTTACTTTACGTCTTGTCTCCTCGGGCTTGCACACGTAGATGAAAATTACTTTTACCACTTTTCTCATACCTCCTCCGAACATCTCCCGCTTTGATTCGTTCGCTAACTCAGAAACCGACTCTTTCTAAAAATACTTCTCCAGACCCTACGTTTAACTACATTCGATTGGATTCACCGAGTAATCTTTATGTCCGCGTTCTTGAATAAATAAAATCTCCACCAATATCCTGCATGTAACCCTTTAGGTGATATCACTTTAAGCGTAACAGTTTCAAAGCAATTAGAATTTTACTGTCGATCTTTTCAGCTCTGCCGACTTTCGTCAATCCGGTATTTGCCACGAATCCTGAGACCGCTTTGATAACCTTCGACGCCTCCGAACTGAACAAACACTACGACAACAGGACGGGAACCATCAGCATTCGTGTCTCTGGCAACATCCGAGGTGAGCCGAATTCAAATCCTCGTGTCCCATTGAAGCCTTATTTTCACATGTACCTGCAAAGTTGTTTCAAGAATGGATCTGATCATCCAATCTCACGCTTGCATTAAACTTGTCGCTTCTCTGCGAAAGACAGTTTTTGAGGGACCAACTTGATTCCTTTACTCATTTTTCTCTATTCATGGTAAATAACCTCGAGTCTGGTGGAAGGTAATGCAAATTCGACAATCTCTAATCGCTTGTTGTGAAGTTTCGACATTTTTTTAAGAAGAATTTTTGGTTTTCAGATCTCTTGGAAAGCCATTATGACAGGCCACCGACGTCGGCATGTCGCCACAACGCTTTGGACCAGAACACGGAACATGTTTACGACGAGATTCCACTCACCGTTCCACTGTGCGTGCAAAAAGAGGCATAACTTGATTTATTCATGCCTCAAAACTGCCAAAAAATGAAACCAAAAAACCATAAAAGATTTCGAGGAAATGTTGTGCTTTAATGTAAATTCCGAGGGAAATTTGAACAAGAGATTAACGAATAAGATAACAGTAACGCATATGTAAGAGGCTCGTAATCTTCAACTCTCTTAGCGTTATTTATAATATTATGTAAATGTTTACCGTTAGCTTGATAAGCATTATGAAATACTTGAAAGTACTTTGACATATATGTATACGAATCCGATATAACCAGTGCGGATTGTGCGTTTTCGGTTAACCCCAGAATTTCTGTATGGCGATAATGTTATGAACATCATTATTTATTATTAACGTGACGGTGCGTCGGGTTAGGACAAATACTTTTTGCGCAAATCGCAAACACATTCGTGCACGGATTACAAAGAAGAAATCTATCGGGATGACAGATAATTTTGTTTTAGAATTAGCTGTATACGTAGTTCTGATAATCTGTTCCTCGTAATCGGGGTCAGACCTGACGATTGGAACCAGCTGGTCAAAGATCAACGCAAAAGGTTACTTGGTAAACACGGTGATAACCTTTTGCGATAACATCGTGTTATCTGAGGCAAGTATGTGAACCGTTGCTCATTTTTTAAAGCCTCTTTCGCGGTATTTAATGTACGTATTTTTTGGTAACTAGGTTTGTATATCCATATATTATACACGTACATACAATGTACTATACAGGAACACTGCGATGCGTATTTCATGATTTTTTTTCACATTCCCTTGACCGTTTCTCCGTTGGAACGAAAGCTGTGTGCTTTTCATCTGATTTTATTGTAATTTTGAAACAGCAAAAGCTGACCGATGTATTTTGTTTAAAAAAAATTGTTACAGTCGAGGTTGAATTACGATCACGTGACCCGCGGTGACTCGACGGATTGTTTTAGCGTATGAAAAATCCGATCACGAAGCGAGGTCCGAGGCGAGACTCTCAAAATCGGTTGCTTGTCTGTTTGAAAATCACTGAGAGTGACCTCCGGTTGTTTATCCAATTGCGCCGCACTCGGCGTACATCGTCTCAGAGTCAGTAAGTTGTAAGCATTCCTCGAGTCAAGATGCAAAGACTGATCGTATGGAGCTTCGTCTTTCTGACGCTCGTCGCCTCAGCCCTTGCTGTTCAGGGCGTGAAAACGAGCGGAGGGCGGAAAATCGGCGGTATAAATTCTGCCAATTCGGTAGCATCGAACAACACCGGACTTTGCTACATGAGAGTTCCGTAAGTATATATATATATGCATTTATTAAACGTAAACAGAGCCGATCGTAAAACCGGGATTTTTCAAATTCGATTTTGGACATCGGAGAAACAGAAGAATGCCGACGTATTCGACGTACGAAGGCTGACAGAAGTGCCGATCCTTGGCCCAACGAAAATACGGAATCGGCTGACAATGTCGAAATCGTGATCGAAGCGTAGTTTGCAATACATGTTATTTTCGAAATGGTAAATCGGTTCATTCAGAGGAGAAATTCACTTCGGGACTATCGTGAATTTCGGTGTAGATAGTCTTTGGTTTCGCAATATTCCGATGTAACGCGACGATGAAACTTGTTTCGATGATCGTTACATCGCCGTGCACACCGATTCAGCCTATGACTAATTCATCGACGTGTCCTCGTTAGCAATGCGAAGGGAGTCTCACTGCGTAGTCACGTTTATAAATATACTCGGTAATATTTTGCTCAACTCAAACGATCGATTGATCGATCGCCGGTTAGCTGTAGATTAATAGATCTATGCTCACTTTAACACCGATTTGCAAATTTTCACTACAAATAGAACCTTATTGTGCGCATCTTTTCAGCAGTTAAAAAAAGTCCCTGCCTCACTAATTGTAAGAGTTGCTCGCCTCATACAACTATTTTGAATATAATCAAGGTTTGATGGAAGCAACGCGTCGCAAAACATTTTTTCTCAGTTCAAAATGAAAGTTAGGAAAAGTCCAGTTTTACAGACATTGTTTGCGAATCTTCCGATGAAACCTTTACTATTTTCGAAATGTGGTAGAAACACAGTGAGAGAAATACGTTCTAAATGTGACTAAAGTTCTGTTAGTATCGAAAATCTCTCCGTTTGTACTACTTTTAATCTCAATCGCTCACAATTCCGACGCTATGATTCTTCTGGCTTGCTTCAAATTCAACGGCATGTAATTATCTAGTGATAAGTTCGTGAAATAAACGAAGATTTTCTTCCCGCAGGTACAGTCATTGGGTAGCTCTTAACGGAACAAATACAACAAGTCGCCCGGTATCCCCATTGCCGAGGTATCCTTCCCCGGTAAGAGCTGAAACATGGTTGGAAACGAAATTTGACGCCCTGTTTGATTCTAATCGAAAACCGGATTCCAATATAACTAGGAGAAATAAAACATACCGAATTACTCTGATCGTTAAAATAATTCATAATTTTCTATAACATCAGATACTTGTATTTTTCCACAATTCTATGTTTACTCCAGTGTCTTGATAACCACCGCTGCAGGTCAACTCAAGATAAGAGAAGGAAAACAATTTTTAAACAATTGTTCACTCAGTTACTCATTCACTCGTTTTACCTAATGAGAACAAAAACGCAGTTAGAAGTTCGGCGTATCTCTGACAAATAAATTGAAAAAGAAAAGCTAAATTCAGTCAGGATGTAATCAGACTGCTACATTCAAGTAATGACGTGTTTTTCAAACTGTTAAACAATTTTCGATACTATCAACAGCGCTTAAATTATTATCAAACGCATTTTAGTTTATCATCGGTTAATTCCTCGGCCGTTCTCGTAATTCGTGAGTAAACGAAAGCTCGAAAAGGCTCTAAAATCAAATTCAACTTCACCATTCATTTTTCAGCAAGGCAATCAACCCTGGGTGACGCTGGTTGACTGCTGTGAGGGTTTCGTGCGAAACGGTACATCGGACAACTGCATTGCTCACTGTGATCGTGGCTGCGAGGGTGGACGATGTACGGGGCCGAACATTTGCTCCTGCGAGCCGGGCTGGGCGGCTGAAAACGGGGTGTGCAAGCCGGTATGTTCGCGGCCATGCCGTCCCCACGCCTACTGCTTTTCTCCTGAACAATGCATTTGCCAACTCGGCTACATATCCGACGGAAACGATCAGTGCATACCCGTTTGTCCCGGCGGCTGCACCAACGGCGACTGCATCGCACCAAGGACATGTCGATGTAAACCTGGTTACACCCTGACTGACCTGAACCAGTGCGTTCCCACTTGCGAGGGCGGCTGTCCTCACGGCGAATGCACCGCTCCTGGCGTTTGTACCTGCTACACAGGGTAGGTGAAGACGGTGGTTGAAGTATCTGTGCGATATGGTGATTCGTTTTTTAACTTTTTGTTTTTTCAGTATCTTTCACAAATTTTTCGAGTGGCACCTTAAAAACAAAATTGTTAAAAAATGAACCACCCTACTGTGCGAGGTCCGAAAGGTCAAAATTATATGCGAGACACAGATTCGGAAGCAGAATCCAGTAGCTCAAGTTCTAAATATCCATTACTGCTCCGTTCTATCCAGAAGAAGTCATTCGCACTCGTTGCCATATCGTTCAAGCAGTTTTTCCGACTGTTGGGTACATTATCCCTTCCATTGGAGCAGGGCTGATAACGGTTGTCCAAGTATTAAAACCACTCGTGCCAACCTGATTCAGTTTATTGAATCCCTCCTCCTCTGGCCCAGCACTGATACAAATATTCGTCAAAAGCTGAGCTCTACCTTCGACGCCAACCTTGGTTCTCTAATTATAATCATTTCAGGTACGTGAATCCACCAGGTGAAACGGAGGCTTGTATCGCGCACTGTCCCAATGGCTGCTTGAACGGTGAGTGCACGTCTCCAGGAGTGTGTACATGCAGGCCGGGGATGACTCGGGACACCAGCGGGAGATGCGTCGCTGAGTGTGAAGGTGGGTGTCCAAACGGCTACTGCGTGGGGCACAACAGGTGCGAATGCAACTCCGGATTCGTGCTCAATCCCGCGACGGGGAAGTGCTCCGGTACCTGCCAGTATCCTTGCTTGAACGGAGAGTGCACCGGAGCCAACGTCTGCACTTGTAAACAAGGCTACGTCCTCGATACTTCCGATCCGACCCGAAGCCGTTGCATCGCATCTTGTCCCGGTGGGTGTCCTAACGGTGTCTGCTCTGGACCAAACTTCTGCATCTGTAATCCTGGCTACATCAAAGACCGCAGTGTCAAGGGACGTCAGCGTTGCGTGCCCCGGCATTAGGGGGCGCTCGATTATTTTCTTATAATGTATTTTATTGTTTACTCGAAATCTTGAGTAAATCCAAGAGATTCGAGCAATTTTTTGTACAACTTGAAGGCGCAGCTGTATCGTTTGCTTAATAAATTCTTTATCACTGTGCTTGGTCATTCACACTGCATATGTTTATACTCGCAGACGCTTGTCTGACGTGATGTGATAACGAGATCAGTCGCCGTGACGCTTCTGTACTGTCCGGCCCCTTATGGTCACTTCTATCCAACACTTGCGTAGTGCACTCTGGGACAATTTTGCAAGTAAGTAAAAAATATGTTGTAACCTAAACCTGAAGAGCGAACGAATTATAATGAATACACAAATTTGAAGAAGAAAACCACATTGTTTATCTATATGAAAAGAATGGTTCAAAGAAAGTAAGTGAATCATCCTGTTCAGACCATTCTATTGATACATTTTATCAACAGCATGGTTTTTACATATTTCATGCATTAAATGAAGTACTTGTGATTGTTTTTCCATGTGTCGTATGCGAGTTAATCAACTCCTAATGTATAATATTTGTAAAACTCAACTATTACAGAATATAACACATGCACATGTTATATTCCTTTACTGAAGAAAGGTTGAAGAAAATCTCAACGCCTATAAAACAGAGCAACTGATCTAACAATAAATCGCCATCTGCTTACAAGAACAACGCCTACATCCGGATTCCTGAATGTATGGAACACTATGAATCCCCCACTGTTGGTGGGAGTGATAAGGTCTTCTTTGCGCTGAGAGTGGCAGTACGAATGCGGGTGTTTTCTTACCACCTTCGAAGAGTAGACTGAGCAACATGACAGTTGGAGTAATTTTCTCAATCGTGATCGCAGTTCTTACGATATGTATCGTGGATGGTGATAAACTGAAGGGTGATAGGGATGCGATATGTATACGGACTATCAGGTAAAATTATAATGAATTAAAAAGTAAATGAGGCACATGATTTTATACAAATATGATAACGAGTGTATAATGTGCAGTATCTGTTTCTCTTCAGTAAGAACGAATCCCACTACGTTCCATACATAGAGACGTACAGACAACACCTACTGCGAGGCTATCGCGTCAGGGTTCGTACGAACTTCAGACAGGAGGTAAGGATACCTCAAAGTATTAGAAAAATGACGAAGCAGTTGTATCTCGAAGTTGTGTATTACTCTGAAAAAAAGGTTGCAATAATTTCCACAACTTTCAGTACCACACTACCTACTCAACGGAGGCAGCATGCTGCGAGGGTTACAGCAACGTGAACGAGGTGTGCATACCAGTGTGTTCGGGTTCGTGCGAGAACGGAAAGTGCGTAAAGCCGGAAGTGTGCGAATGTGATATGAACTACAAGCTGGATTTTTTCGGTCAGAAGTGCGACCCGGTCTGCCGATCCTCCTGCAATTTCGGAAGCTGCACAGCACCGGATGTCTGCACCTGCAACGACGGCTACAGACCAACGGACGTCTGGCACAACTGCGAACCAGTCTGCTCCTTCGAGTGCAAGAACGGCTACTGCGTCGAACCGGAAATCTGCAGTTGCCACGAAGGCTACGAGAAGAACGGTACCGCAGAGTGCCTTCCGGTATGCGAACGACCTTGCGTAAACGGTCATTGCGTTGCACCGGATTCATGTCGGTGTGACGACGGCTTCCGGAAAACTCAGAACGACGTTTTTGCCTGTGAACCAACCTGCGATCCACCCTGCGTTTTCGGCTCCTGCACCGCCACCGACGTCTGCACCTGTGACACAGGCTACGCCATAGTTCCTGGATCGAATTCCACCTGCACTCCGGTCTGCAACCAGACCTGCGTTTTCGGGACATGCATTGCACCCGACACGTGCTCGTGTATCGATGGATACGTGCTGAGCACCCGATCCAATTACCTTTGCGAGCCGGTCTGTGAGGAGGAGTGTCATCGAGGAAGGTGCGTCGCTCCTGAGGTCTGCGAGTGCATCGATGGTCACGTTATGAAGGGGTCTAGATGCGTGCCCTCCTGTGATCCCAAGTGCGTGAATGGAATCTGCGATAGTCCCGGCATCTGCAAGTGTCTTCAGGGCTTTGTCAAGGGCAATGATGAAAACTCTACCGTCTGTCAAGCTTTCTGCGAAAAGTGCGTCAATGGATCTTGTATCGCTCCAGGAGAGTGCCAGTGCACTTTTGGCTTCATCATGGACTATAACGACCCCGGAACCTGTATCAAGGCCTGTATTCCCGAGTGCGTCAACGGTTTCTGCACCGCCCAAGGATGCCAATGCCGAGATGGATGGGGAGGTCAATCCTGCGCGGAGTCTCTTATCTGCTTTGTCAGACAACCGATCGAGGACGAGGTCCTCAAAATAGAAAGGTGAGAGTTGGTTATTGACAGTCCTGCATTTTCGATACTAAGCTAGTTCATACTCGAAATAAACAAAAAACTATTCCTCGAGCCAGCCAAATCGTCTATGAATACGAGACGCTCAATGCCGTTCAAAATGTCGATCAAAATTCGACGGGAACGTCGTTTGAGAGACCACCGTGCAGCGAACGGTGCATCGCTGAGGTTGAGAACAGCGTTGACAACTTTACTGATCATTTGCGGAAAGAAGTACTGTACTTTTTCCTATTTGGTGAGTCAAGTGATTATAGACTGAAAATCTTACGGTGCATCGAATTTTGGACGTGGATGATATTTTATTTGGCACAGATTCACCGTGCAACGTTGTTTCGGCCCAGACTAGTATCTCCAAGACTTACGCCAGCGTGATAGGCGGGGTGATCGGTATCATACTGTGCTCGGCGGTCGTCTACGGTCTATATTTAACGAAGTTAAAGCGGAAGCCAAAGTCACCGAGTAACCGTAAGCAAAATTGTACTTAGTTGGCGTCGTATTTTCTTCGTTGCGTGTAATCTTGTCACAACATCATTAGCTCTTTCCGCTCTGATTTCATGGCTGGTTCCAAAGAATGCGTATACGTGGAAGAAACGGAGGACGAATGCGACAGCATCTCTCAATCGTACGTGAATATCGTCAACTCTCCGTGAATAATCATCTAATAATGCAATAATTATGGATAAGTACTTTTGAAAGAAAAAATATAGCCGATTGTTGTTTAGGGAAGTGAGATGTTGTAGTAGTAACAATGTCGACAAGAAGCGCATCACATAGGACGACAGGAGTGATATCTGCTAGGCTGTATTTAATAAATACGCGTAAACAACCATTATCCAAGCGTTATCAGAGACATATCCTTTATTACTGATTAAACAAACGTTTGCTGCGTGCTCTTTGTAGTCTGAATAATCTAGAACAGAAGCTACTGCTGTGCACTCTTTGTTCCGCAGTTAAGCGTCACAGCTTTTGTAAGTACCGAAAATTTTAAACCTCCAGAAACTACTTCTGTACTGAAAAGTGAGTATGCTTCGACAAACAACATTAACCCTAACAGGTCACTCGGGGCGAATTTTACTCAAAACATTTTTCAAACTGCTCGTAGAGTCAGTCAGTTGGGGAAATGAGTACCGTGGCTCCATTCTTCATGCGAAATAAAGACTTTTTTTCGACACTTTTGGCACTTTCTTTTACTTTGCCGGTATTTTACAATATTTAAACATTCAATTTTGGTTAGGAGAACTGAGAGAGCTTTTTCCGCGATCCTTAAACAAACTTAGATATGTTTTTTTTTTAAATGTTTAGAACTCATCTTTGAAGCAAAATATCACGTTTGGGGTGAACTTCACCCACTGTGACTGGTATGCGATTTTACCGCGGTGTGACCTACTAGGTATAAAGGTTAAATTTTCTAGTGTAGCGAAGCTGGTTCTTAAGTAGAGAACCGTCAGTGGAGAAGTCAATTATGACACAAACACCTACGTAAAATTCGAAGCTTTAATTAGCTGCAGTTCTTTCCGTTATTATGCATTGTATTCACCGCAGTGGAAAAACGCTGCGTCCGCTTCACTTGATATGACCGTTCAAATGCAAGTGGGAGAGATAACACCGGCTCCACAGTTAGAATTGTCGGTTTTACTTTTTTACTTTCATTCCAAACTGATTGCTGCAAACGGTAGCTTGGCAAGAGAGAATTACAATGCTGACGTTTCCAATTATACTGTCGATCGCGATACAGTTTATCGTCTTTTCAACGTCGCAATCAACCGCTTTGCATGGAAGTCCTCAAGCTGTGTGCAAAAAGAGTGTAAGGTAAGATATATTTCACGGATTGTCAATTTCCTTCAATATTAATTAAATCCTGACCGAGCCAAATTCTGCATGATTGATAAGAAAAAAAATTAGATTACAGAGAGTTGAAGTCTCACGCACGTGGCTGACATTTCGAAGTGACGTTTTTTTTTTTTTCTTCTTGTCTTGCTGTCTAATTTTTTTTCTCAATATAAATTACCGTGGATGAAACAAAACTGTGACGGAAAGTCGAGAAAAAGTTATTATTTAAAACAAAAACAATGATCTGCATTTGTAAGCATTATCATAAACGTACGAATAGTTTAATTTTTCAAATTTTCAATTCAGGTTCTGTGTTCCTAGTAACAATCCACGACATAGACGGATAAAAGTTAGATTTTCAAAATTATAGAAATCGTTACGATTTTCGCTACTTGCGGTTATTTGCATTACTGTCATGATTATACTTCATCCAAGATGATTATCATTGATGAAAAATCTCAATAAGTAAGAAAAATAGAAATTGGCTTAAAAAAATGTTTCAAATTTCAAATCCAAACAAACTTGGCTCAGTTCTAGGAAATCTCGTTACGTTCCATACCATGACTATTATCAAAATAGACGACTGGAATTTTTCCACCCACCGAGATGGCGTACCAACTGGAAAATCGAGGTAGGAATACGACGATCGCTTCTCTTTCCGCACGATCACTCTGCGATTTTATTTCCGCCTGACATTTTCCATCGTTTTGCAGTACTACACGTCGTGGTCAATCGTAGATATATGCTGCTTTGGTTACGACAATGTGCATGGTAGCTGCATGCCACACTGTTCATTGGGATGCAAGAACGGCAACTGCGCCCAGCCCTTCATGTGCGAGTGCAACAAAGGCTACACAAAGCTTAACGATCTATCAGGATGCAGTCCGATATGCGAGAAACCCTGCATTTTCGGAAAGTGCACCGCTCCAAACACCTGCACCTGCGACGAGGGCTTCGAGTACAACGCTGAGACGATGACTTGCTTTCCGAAGTGTCCTTCCGGTTGCGAAAACGGGTGGTGCATCAAACCTAACAAATGCATCTGCCACTTCGGTTACGCGATGAGCGATGATAACAAGTGTCTTCCGACATGCAGCCACGACTGCGTAAACGGAAAGTGCGTTGATGCCGAAGTCTGCGGCTGCGACGACGGCTTCGAACCGTCGCGACTGAACGCCTTCACCTGCGAGCCACGTTGCAGCAAAACTTGCATCTTTGGGAACTGCACCGCACCAGAAAAGTGCACCTGTAACGAGGGCTTCGAGCTTGGTCAGGACGGTCACACGTGCAAACCGGTCTGCGGTTTCCCCTGCAACAACGGATGGTGCGCGGCGCCTGACATCTGCAAGTGCAATCCGGGCTTCGAGAAGAACGAGGACGACGAGTGCGTTCCAGCCTGCAGAATTCCCTGCGAAACGCGTTGCGTCGCTCCCGACGTCTGCATCCCCTGCAAAGATGGCTTCCAGCTCTTCCAACGCAGCGTAAACGAGTCCGTCTGCGAGCCGGTCTGCGAGCAGGGGTGCTTCCTCGGCACCTGCGTAGCTCCCGGAGTCTGCGCATGTCGCGCAGGCTATCGCCTAGCCAATCGTACCTGCGAACCGGTCTGCGCAAGGAACTGCGAAAACGGCTTCTGCGCAGAGCCCGATGTCTGCCGATGCGATCCGGGATTCAACGAGACCCAGGACGGCCGGTGCGAGCCCGTCTGCGAGCGGCCCTGCGTCAACGGATGGTGCGTAGCACCTGACGTGTGCGAGTGTAAAGAGGGCTTCCAGCGATCCCCGGACGACGTCTTCAGCTGCGAACCGCGGTGCGAGCCGCCCTGTGCTTTCGGCGTCTGTATCGGACCTGGTGTCTGCGCCTGCGGCACCGGGCTTAAGCTCGATAATGCCACTAAAGACTGTCAGCCCGTGTGCACGAAGCCCTGTGTCAACGGGATTTGCGAGAGTCCTGAGAGATGCGAATGCCTCGAGGGATATGAGAAGTCCGAAGTGGAGTCGAACGTCTGTCAGCCTGTATGTGAAAAGTGCGTTAATGGCTCCTGCGTCGCTCCAGGTCAGTGCGACTGCCAAGCTCCTTTTGTCAAGGACGAAAAGGACCCTGGAATATGTCGACTCACCTGCCAGCCACGCTGTATCCATGGCACGTGCGCTCGCGATGCGTCATGTCTATGCTCTTTTGGATGGGCAGGAAGTTCTTGCGATCAGCCGTTGTTGTGTGTCATCGCTGTGCAAGCTCACGGCAACTCTGTTCAAGCAACGAGGTGATAGTGCGATTCCTTATTTGTATCCTGGGCACTATATTTTTCTTTCAATTTTACGTTGATCGGATGTTTTTTTATGAGAAGCTCACATGATTAGAATTCTGAATTGTTAGCAAAGAAAAATCTGACTCCAAAACAGTAACATCTGCCTGATATCGCTGTTTATTATTTCTGGCAGGAAGCTCTAGCTTTAATCTTCCGATGTTGATGAACTCAGCTTTCAGAATATCATTAGAGAGAATTGTTTTCATCCGGGAGGCCCATCCATTCACATTCCATCATCACGCGTATACGTATGCACGAAATTACAAACTGCAGAAATTATAATTTAATGCATTTTTGGAATATTTTTAGCAAGCTTCCGGAATTTAATGGAACCACGCTCACGAATGAAAGTCTTGGAAATGAGTGGGGCGTACCATCTTGTCGATCGGAATGTTCTAGCCAGCTTGTCAACATGACAATCAACTCGACGAAAGCTTCCGCGAACACGGTTTATCACTTCATATCCATAGGTAAGGCAGATCAACATGCCTTTAGTAAGATCCTCTGTTCTTTTGCTTCCGTGAACCGTTGGTCATAATTGATAAAATCATTTGTTTGTCGTGCTTTCAGATTCATCGTGCAACGTTGTCACCGCTCATCGAAACTTTTTGAAAACGCACAATAGCGCAATAGGAGCTGGAATTGGAGTTTTAATAATCGCTACCGTTGTTTGTGGCGCATACGTTACGAGAAGAAAATGGAAATCGAGGCACATGATGAAAAGTAAGTTTTCCGATGCAAGGAATGATTGAATAGTTGAAAAGTTTACTCGGACAGGCACCAGGTAAAGTAGTACCAATTAATTAACTGTGTGCCAAACCTACAATTGACCTTTTCCATCGGTGGAATTTTTTTGTCTATAAATCAAGTCCTTCACCTTCTATATTACAACTGTTAAATTTATTTTTTTTCTTTCAGGTGAATCAACACAGTGTATACAGTATAATAGCTCGGAAAATATCTCGGAGGATACGTAAATTTAAATTATTTTCTCTAACGAATTATTGAAACTCATTTATTTATGCCTCGTTCTATATTTCATTGTGCGAATATATTAACGTGGAACATTCTAATTTGAAACAGCTGTAATCTGATCAGAAAATGGCGACGCAATGTGTTTTATGATTAAGTGTAAGAATGGTAGTCGACAGTCTTATATACTATTCGTAAAATTATCACATCGAAGTAATTCCTTACGTGAATAAAATTGTGGCCATGGGCTTTTTTGGTGCAAAGACTTTATTATTTTGATGGTAAAAGATTCTTGTACGATAAACCAATTGTTGCTATATTGCTCCGTTTCTTAGTAGCAGGAATATATTTTTCAATTGGACCTGTGTACATTGATTTTGTTTGAAGTACACCAGTTGCGGAAATTAATTATAACTGCGATTACTCAAGTTTCCGCGAGTGACCGATCGGTGCTCATGAATCATCAAGCGCACGAAAAATTTTTAAACCACATGAGGAAAATTTATTATTCGTAATACGATTATTACGCTCATCCATTTTATCTATCCGTGTGGAGATATTGTCATAATTTAATTGCGTGGTACGCAATGAAAATGCTAATTGTAGGTCAAATGTTATAGTGGTTATAAATTTTAAAAGTATTGGTTATAAAAAAACAAAAAAAAAACCACAAGAGATTAATTGTGTCAGTCTACAGCTACGACCTCACATATAAAAATTTGTTTGTCAATCATAAAACAGGCGAGATGGAATCAATTACAAACAAGTTTCTGAGGTTGTAAGAGAAAATCATAACCCGCCATAAACTGAATGACGAAAAAAATTACTTCGCTAATAAGGTAGTTAACCCTAATAGGTCACTTAGCGTGAATTTTACAATATTTAAACAATCAGCTTGGTTAGGAAAACTGAGAGAGCTTTTTCTGCGATTCTTAAACAATAGCCAGATATTTTTCGTTTTGATTTTTAAAACGTTTGGGGTTAATTTCATTCAGTGTGACTGTTAGACGATTCTACGGAGGTCTGATCTACTAGGATTAAGCTTTTAACTACATTTGAGTTATTACGTCAAGAGCGACAACAGCCACGTGCACAGTTTGAAATTCTAACATTGCTTCGGTCGCCGTTACTCATCAACCGCGATAAAAAGCAACGCCGCGTCTCCATTTGTTGTCGCTGACCATCGCTGGTGGAAGCGATAAGCTGCCAGCACACTCAGGAGAGCTGTCTCAGTTTTTATTTTCATTCGAAGCCGACTGCCGTAGCTGGTAGCTCTAGAAGGAAAATTACGAAATGGCGGTTGAAATCAACTTGAGGACAGTGATAGTGTTTACCGTGTTTTCAGCGGTAAAATCAACTACTCTAAAAGATGGCCACCTTTTAACGCCTAATGTAACTGGCAGGTAAATTGTTTTCTGAAAGTTATAAGCAAGACCTTGGAAACGCCAAAAACCGATTCTCATCCTCGTAATACGGTGTTTTTAGCGATCTAAACCAATTTTTTCGTACATTTCATTCCGCAGTATGAAAGGATTTCATGACCTTTCCCGGCGTGTGACGTATCCAGAGAAAAAATGGCGTGGCGGTGAGGAAACATTTATTCATAACGGCTACAGAGGCGATCCGGAGACGAGAAGTTTGACGAAACGTTCGGAAGTCGTAAGATGCATTTCGCGCTTTACGAGAGACAGCATCTACAACAATTGTATACGACCCTGTTCAAAAATTAACTGTATTAACGGAAAGTGCGATGGTCGCACCGAATGCAAGTGTAACGACGGATACGTCAAGTCCCAAACCAATAGCTTCATCTGCCATTCAAAGTGCAGACCCTGCCTGCCTGGGGAATGCACCAAGTCGCAACTCTGTACCTGTGACAAAGGTTACAGGTTGAGTTCGAACCAACAAACTTGCGAACCGATATGCAATGCGCAACGCTGCAATGGAGAACTTTGCGTCAGTCCGAATGTCTGCTACGTGGATTCGCCCTACTACTCCAAATTTGTATATGGTCAGTATTGCAGTAGGGAGTGTAGGTTTGGCGAATGCGTTGGTCTTGATACCTGCAAATGCTTCAACGGCTACAATAAGACGAAAGATGGTCGGTGTGCCGATCCGATTTGTAACGAGGGGTGTGGACATGGCAGATGCGTTGGTCCTAATACCTGCGAATGCTTCAAAGGCTACAATAAGACGAAAGATGGTCAGTGTTTCGATCCGATTTGTAACAAGGGGTGTGGACATGGCAGATGCGTTGGTCCTAATACCTGCGAATGCTTCAAAGGCTACAATATGACGAAAGATGGTCGGTGTTTCGATCCGATTTGTAACAAGGGGTGTGGACATGGCAGATGCGTTGGTCCTAATACCTGCGAATGCTTCAAAGGCTACAATATGACGAAAGATGGTCGGTGTTTCGATCCGATTTGTAACAAGGGGTGTGGACATGGCAGATGCGTTGGTCCTAATACCTGCGAATGCTTCAAAGGCTACAATATGACGAAAGATGGTCGGTGTTTCGATCCGATTTGTAACAAGGGGTGTGGACATGGCAGATGCGTTGGTCCTAATACCTGCGAATGCTTCAAAGGCTACAATATGACGAAAGATGGTCGGTGTTTCGATCCGATTTGTAACAAGGGGTGTGGACATGGCAGATGCGTTGGTCCTAATACCTGCGAATGCTTAAACGGCTACAATAAAACGAAAGATGGTCAATGCACTTATCCAATCTGCAAAGAAGAGTGCAAATATTCATCATGTACCGGTCCACATATCTGTACTTGTCGTCTGGGGTACGAAAAACCCTTTGAAAATTCGACAAGGTGCGTTCCTCGCTGTACAAGATGTAACAACGGTATCTGCGACGGCCCTGAGATTTGCCGTTGCCATAGTGGATTTGTAAATCCCAAAAGTGATAATGGAACCTGCGTCAAATGCAACTCGGAGAGTAACCATGACGTGTGTCCTGACAGTGGATGCGATTGCTGTCCTGGCTGGAAGGGGGAATCCCGCAACGCGTCACTTTGGTGTGCTATCACGAATCGTCAGAACTCTACATACACAGCAAGGTCTGCAGTTCTTTTTCCATATTTGAAACTATTTTAAACAAGTTAAAAATATAACCAATAATTGGTAATATTTAGAAACATAGCTAATCAAAGTGCAAGCCAGCGTATGCTCAATTATATATATCGGTAAATTTCGGTAAAAAGCAGGAATAACAGGAGTACAAAATTTTCCACTTCAATATCACTAGACTGTGTTTCTCGTATGCTCTGCTAGGAAGTGCTGGAAAAATTATTATTCCTACTTTTGACACACATTGTAATATTTTATGGAGGTTTCCGGATAACGTAAAATAGACAAGTACGAAAAATTGGACCAAAACAGTTTGGATAGTGTGAATAATTAATTATTCATTCATTTATCTTGAGCTATATATGTTTCCTACATCGATCAATTTTACAAACGAAAAAAATATTAACAAATAAATATTCGTACGCGTCGCAAGCCAACAAACTTTGGTCTATAATTCAACACATTTAACAAAAATGGACAGCACAAAGTGTTTAAAATAAAAGTATAGTTCAATGTAGAACAAGCCATAAAATAGTATAAAGAGGAATGAAATATATAATATCGCACAATGACAGTTAAAATGTTAATGCGAGAATCGAGCGGATCAACAATATTGTACATAGAAGGGAGATCGAATATAAATAATTTATTATGTTTGCTATTTTGTTTATCATGGTGATTTTACGTTTGCTAATTCTACATGTCGCCATGTCATCGTGAATTTGTTATCCGTTCATCACCCGATTAGAATTTAGTTCCTTACACACACTTCGAGAAATTTAGTCTTACACAAATTCAAAATCGATTTCCCTCTTTTTTCTCTATTTTTCAATACGTCTCCTTGAGGAATTACACGATATTACAACATGCAATTAATACCTTGTATGAAAGTTACGATATTTATCATTCGAATTACATTCTTTCGCCTACGCTGAGGCATCGCAAACAAACAATAATTTATCGTGTTTGCGCAACATTCACAGTGAGCGGAAGGATTCGAGAAGAACTAACAATACAATCGATTGTCATCGAATCAAGTGGGACGGACCAATTTGTAAACAGGAATGTTCCGACCAACTCGATAATAGCAGTATCAACTTCACCGGTTGTTGCACGGAGATGGGTCATCGTCTCATAGAGATCGGTTAGTGAGTAAATTGCTGTAAAATCCTAGCATCGTTAACTTGCTTAGGTTAAATTTGGATTAAAAGTATTTTCCGACATATGTTACTGCATGGCTTATCACTCGTAACCGAGCTGCAGAAAACTTGCATGTAAATTGTTATTTAAAAAAAAATTTTCGGCATATTTAGACTCACTGTGCAATCGTTCCGTTGAGAAGACTTTCTTGGAAAAAAACAGAATCTTGCTGATCGGAACTGGGATAGCAATTCTATTGATCGCAGTTTTCATCTGCATTAGTGTTGCCGTAAAAAGAAGAGCCGAAACAACGGACAAAATATACAGTAAGTCTGTTGCACATGAAACTAGAAAAAAAATTACTCGAATATTTGGCGAAGAATGCATTCCGAAATTTCTGATTATTACTGTTAAAATTTTAAACGATCTTTATCTATTACTTGACATGTTTTTCATCATTTTTAACATGTAGACGTGCATAATGAAATCACATGATTTCAGGTGAACCGGCAGAATACGTATCCAACAACTATATGGTAGAAAATGACATTTATTTGCAAAGTTCGACTGTGTGATTTGAAGTTTACCAACTCATGCGTTGAAAAATATTGCATACTCTCTGTATATATTATGTTGACCGTATATCTGTAAATATTCAATTATTATTTGTATTCTAAGGCCCAAGATCGTAAGATAGTTGACACGTGAATAGATCAAGTTTGCTCACAGAATAATGACGACACGTTCAGTGATCGATTTAAATACCTACCCTGATGAATCTCATTGACTGCAAAAAATTCCATTGCCGCATATTTTGGTCAACAAGATTATACGGGAACCGGAGTCGTCAATAAAACCTGCGCTGAAAGTTAAGGTAAAATCTTGTAAGTTTCAGTCCATGTGTGGTATTTTCATACGTAGAAAATAATAACCCGTACTTGCTACGAGGTCGTTCTTTGGCGAAATATTTCTTTTCGCTGCAATTAAATAATTCAATTAAATTTTTTCACTCTGTTTCTGAGAAAAATATTGAAGGACAGTTATTTCAAACCTTACTTGTGTAATGATAAGGAATTTGGTGGTTGCTTAACCGTGATGTGGTCATGACGCAGAACGTAATATTCGCGTCCGATGACGATGGCTAAAGTCCGTAGTTTACCACTAACTTTTCACTTCCCTAACACGTTGGTATTAGCATTTATTAATTATTATAAGAAAGGATTGCAATGGTCGCCGATACTGCCAGGTGGACCACGATTGTGTTGGTTACAGTAGGATTTTCCGTACGTCCACGAGGTAAAGTCGACTGTGAAGTGCACGCAGGATTATCGATCTTCTTATTCTTAAGGTTGAAAAAAAATGTTAAACACGAACTTGGTTTCCATCGATTGGAAAGAAATCTGACTCGACGATTTGCCTTGTTCACCGCTTGTACGTACGTAATTCATTCACAGCTGCCTAGAATTACGGAAAGTCCCTTATCAAGAGTCTTACACCGAGAAATGCTGGTTGTTCTTCACCTGCGACGGATCGTGTACCGGTTACATCATTGACGTCAGAGCAGCTCTTGACTGTGAACGTGAATCTGGAAAAAACAAAACAGCCTACGTTCACGAAAATCAAAGATCTGTCAATAAGAGCAGATGTGACAGTGGCTTGGAAGGCGAACCCTGCGATGAGCCAGATCTGTGTGTGATCGCCGAACTCGACGGAGAAGAGGTTGCCAAACGAACCAGGTCAGCAACATTACCATTTTCGAATAGGACAAGATGTGTCAAGTAGCGGCGATTCTTCTACGCTCAAGTTCTAGCTAGTAAAGTTTCCGTACGACGAGCCGTTTTTTCCTGAATGTGGTGAATGTGGCGTTTCATTCTATTTTATAACAGGAACGATACTTCCGTAACCAACTGGCAAGAGTTCCCTGCTTGCCGACAGAAATGTCTCGACGAACTACGCGGAAAGGTTGTCCATTCTACCCAGATTCTCGCAAACATAACGTACTATTTGATTCCTGCTCGTAAGCAAAGTCGTTGTACGACAAGCGTCACAATTTGAATTACACATTAACTAGCGGTGTACCCGTCTTGAATAAACAAACAAAAGAATACTCTTCATATATTCTTGCAATCAACACGCTGATCCATTGGTGCACCAATTTTCAGTCTTTTGTAATCTCAAATGTAGTTCTAACGTAAAACCGTAAATTACTTACGAATCCATTTTGTATACTTAACAATTTCAGATTCCCAGTGCAACGCTACGGAAACTTATGAGCCATTTTATGCGAAACATGCTAATATAACGGCAGCAGTAATCTTGGCAGGCATAACATTTCTGTTCGGGATTATCAGCACTGCTTGCATCCTCCGGAAAAAAAAAGAAACAAAAGTCGACGAGAAAGGTAAAATTGTGGCCCGTTCAATAAAATTGCTATCATCAATTCGCGACTGTGAACTATAAATCGCACGATTATGCGAATAACTCACTTTCCTCACTTTGAGTAATCGTGCAATGCATATTTTTGCTTCTCCTGATTCCAATCGCTCGCTCACATTCGCGTTCTGTGTCTTTTAGATGTAACGGCGCGATTTTGCGACCAACGAACACAACGAGGAAAACACACTTTATATGGCCACTGGGAGTCGTAGGCGATCTCCATATCCGACGACAAAATCGTACGATATGTTTCTTCCGATCTCTAACATCGAAAACAAAGAGTGCCGATCAGCTCAACAGTTCTGAAAGTTTACACCGCGCCAATTACCAATAAAAAAATATAGATAAACGAGTATTCAGTCGAGAAATGGAAGTTTGATCTGTAGTGATTGATGAATTAGCTACCCCTTTGGCATGGAATTTTTTTTTTCACCGTTTATCGCCAAAAGCGAACGTCACTTTGCGATCTACTATTCCTGCTTAAATACCATTTAAAATCGTTACCAGTTTCCCGCGACTCCGACATTATTCGTACTATTTTCACAATAATGGGTTCAGTAAACAACTTTATTCTTTCTATATTCGTACTCTGTAATTACACGGATAAAATATAATATGGTAGAATAAGATATAGCGATAGAGACATTTCACTTACGCTACATTAATAATATCCGAATTATAATTTTCATATTGTCATTCTATAAAATTGACACTTTCCACGATGTCTGTAATGAACAAGTTTTTTATATACGTTTATCATGCACCAACATAATCATTTATTTTCCTCACTCACGGAGCTAGTTTTTTTAGTATTCCTAAATTTATTATTCCAACTAAATAACGTTGACAGTTGAGAAATAAATTGAACTTAACGAGTTTATACATATTATGATGAAAAATTTCTTGCGTCATCTCAAAGTTGGCTTTCCCTGCGGCACAGATATAAATGACCGCAAGCTATAAGCGTACTTTGTTCACCGCATTTGCGATAAGCCTACTACAGTTGTTTTGTACGTTGTCGATTGAAAAACTTCGGCGGGAATCAGTTTGATAATTCTCGGTCAGTGTTTAAGGGCAACAATTTATGAAACACATAGACTGGGTTCCGAGCATTTGATTTTTGATTTCCCATACTTTATGTGATACCGAAATATCGTTCTCTTCTGCGACGCGAGATACTTTGGTCGGAACTCAGGGACAAAGTGTTGTGAGGATCATTCCGCTCGAAGCAAGCAATGCAAGTGATTTTATAAAATTACGAAAAATTAGTAATCTCAGTGATTGTCATCCGGAAACAACATTGGACTTCACACATGTCTGCTCGGTGACGGTGGGAGAGATAAGACTCAATACATAAGGTAGTCAGTTTTCTTGCTCTGCTTCATTTGTAACTAGCTTGTGACAGTGTTGCATTCGATGAAGAAAACTGCGACGCTAATTGGAAGTATCGGATGGTCAGCGACTGCATTGGTTGTTGGATGTTTGTTGTGTTCCGGCATCATGGCAGATAGTAGAGGCGAGTGCTACGAACGACACAGGTGAAGTGACAGATTTATTACACAACGCGTTATGGTGCTTTTCAAGATAAAAAATTCTCCCTGCGACCGTCAGTGGCGAAGTAAACCATCTCTAGTTTCCCGTGAATGTTTTGTTTCAACTTTCTACAGAAGGAGAAATTTCCTTTATGATCTGAAAATGTCACTTCAATAAGTTCGTTGTTTGAACTTGCGTATTTTTTGCAGTTATAACGCATCGCGTTCTATTCCGTACGAAGAGAGGTACTCTGAAAAATGTTGGAAGTTCTGGACTCGCTGCAATAGGACACGCATAAAGTACAAAAATGAGGTGAGAAAATCTTTCCGCGCAGCGACGTTGAATCTTATTGTTAGTCAAGTCGATTCGTCGTAAATATTCGACTCATACTTTTGCATTATACTTTTTGTCACAGACATACGAGGCGTTCAGATTGAATAAGACGAAGTGCAGAAGATACGAAGATGAAAGTAGGGATTATCAGCCACGATGTTCCGAAGGCTACCGAAATTGCCAAAAGCCACGTACCTGTGACTGTAATGCAATCTCAACGGAATGCGATTCTATATGTGAACCTAGGGCTAAGTCAGGTGGGTTCATTTATTACTGCGGTGAAGGGTATGAGTTCAGCGACGACAGAACCAAGTGTTTGCCAAAGTGCAGCCCTTCTTGCGCGGCGAACGCATGGTGCCAGCAGCCAAACAACTGCGCGTGCAAGCCTGGGTACGTGGGTAACGGCACCAGTTGTTTGCCAGTATGCAAACAAGGCTGCGCCAACGGAATTTGCGAGGATCCTTATACGTGCCGTTGCGATGATTACTGGAGCGGATCTTCCTGTGACGAGCCACTCGCATGTGTAGTTGCCTCGTTGGCCTCCGACAGTTATTCTATCGATACGCTAGCCAGGTGAGCACGGATATCTATTTGCGGCATGGACGATTTCTCACAAATCGTAACATGACTCGATTGTTGTACTAAAAAGTGGAGAGAACTTTATACAATCTATTCCAGCAAGTCGCATCCAAGTGCAATTTGACGAGTTTCTGAAAAATTATATGAATTTTCCTTTCAGGATGATGATTCCGTAATTTAAGGACTAACCACACAGACCATCTGTTTTGTATTAGCGGAATTGTGAATATAAAATACTCATCTAATCATGTTTTCGCGACGCTTACAGCAATCTTTCATTTACAATGGACACTGATGATGAAGTGGAATATTCTAAAATTGCACGGACAGCGCCTGCGTGCGATCAAAAGTGTCCTGACGAAATCTTGATGCACGCTTTCGGTTCTATCACATCTCGATCAAATGTGACTTACTATTTGATCCCTACAGGTGCGTGAGTCGATAGTGATAAACATCACAAGTTGTACCGCAGCGCATTTGCGAATCATTAATCTTTATCTCATATTTCCAGGTGTAACGTGCAATAACACCGAATATAAGGAGTTATTTTTTGCAAGACACGATAAAGTGATAGTAAGAGTAATGCTTGCAGGAATAGCGTTCTTGATAGTAGGAATAATTTGCATTGTGTGGGTTCTTCGAGGAAGAGAAAAATCAAACAACAAGTCAACCGGTAAGTTGGTCAGTGTTCTGAAGACTGTATACCGTTCAAGAATAAACATGAAATTTTCATTCACCTTTACACCTGGTTAATCGTCACAAAATTAATTCCCCTTATTTTTCCAATTATATATCTAATTTTCGTGGATTTCAGATAATATAGTCCAATATACGAGCAACGGATACATCGAAGAAAATCCACTTTACGAAGCCACTAAGAATACTGTTGACCATTGACTTTCTATTCTATCGGAATATGGTCGAAATGGTACATATCATGTACAATGCGATAGAGTTCCTCAAACAACTTGACGATCACGGTTTCCCTAGTAGAATTTTAAACTTTGATGAAATCATCGAGTGTATTCTTCAGCCACGTAAACGGTGGTCATATACTTATTAATAAGGTAGTTCAGTTCGATTCAGTTTCACGGAGGTGAAATGGGTAAAGTGAGAAGAAAGCCCTCGATGTGAATTCGATCCTCTAGAAATTCCAATGAAGAAGTATATTTTTAATCAAGTTCCGTAGTAAAATTTAACCTGGGATTATTATGTGAAATTTGCGTCATTTTGCCAATTATCTCAGTCAGGTAGAAATTCAGAATTATCCAATGAGTTCTTCAAGTCGTTAGGCAATCACTTCGATTAACGGTAATTTAATAAGATCTATCCAGTGATTGCTGAGTAACTGAATTTATGCGATACTTTATTATTTTTCTTCTTTGGAATAGCATTTTATATCTCTCGGTGATTATCGATGTAAGAAAGAATATCATGGTATAAAATCGACGAAAATAAAGTAAAGTATAAATAATTCTTGTACCTACATAACTTTACCGCATATTTGCCACTCCATGAGATAACATCATGAGTATTAGAAAATAGACACATGCATTATTCGAAAATAATTATTCGAGAATCCGAAAAATTGCTGTGGATTGTTGCATTGTTGAAATGCTTTTCCTCGTTCCAAAATAATGATTGCAGTGTATCCAAACGCAATCTGTGGAATAAACCACTTTGACGGTTAAAAGATACAGCAAACCTCACGAGTCTCTGCAACTTGTCCAACATTAAAAAATATCTCTGAAAATAACAAAATGACAGTAGCTGATACAAGGAGGATTCTGAGTACAAATCCCTACGTTACCGGCACAGCTCCCCCGCCCCTTCCGAGATAGCCTCCCGCCTCGTGAACATTCCGTAAAAGAGTTTTTCGGGTGGGGGGAGCTGTGCCGATAATGTAGGGATTTATACTCAGAACCCCCCTTGTATTCCTACTAATGACGGATTTTTTACGAAGTGATTGTGAGGAGTGGTCATGCATCGATTGTGCTACGTTCTTGTGCAAATCGTCAAGTGATTGATTGGCGAAAATATTACTTCCAATCTCACACGTTATATTTTATATTGAGCCTGATTATGGCTATGCAGTAGAATACCGTGAAGGATTCGAAGTATCTCGACCGTCGTTACCCAATGACTCCGCAAAACATTCATATTCGCTTGCTGACGGTGGTAGGGGTAAGATTCAATCGACGACACATTTTTCATTTCCGTTCCTGCGGATCATTTACTATCAGGTCTTGAAACTCTTGGCTTCGTTAGAAGAAGAAAAAAAGCCACGATGACGGTCAAGGTTCACGGATGGATCTGGACTATTTTGGCCATGGGATATTTGGTGTGCCTCGTTTGTACAGAAGATAATCAGACAGTGTGCCATAAAGTAGTGAGGTGAGGTTTAGCGTAAGGTTATTGGTTTCTTGTCCTGTTTTCAAGAATGAAGTATTGAATTCTCTGTGTCTCTGATTGATTGATACCGTTATTTTATACCCAAGTGAATAATTTTTCTTCCAATCTAATCGCCCCATTCACTGGTTATCACAGATTCATTTTACAGGAACTTAGAATCACATTTGATCCCCTATCAGAGCAACTACACCGAAACGTGCTGGCTGTTCCTCACATGCGCCAGATCTCGTACGAAATACATAAACGAGGTATAACAGTGAAAATAGATTAAAATTTACTCGTCATAAGTTTTAGCCCCGTTTAATTATACTTTCTGTGACAGTCATATATGACGTATCGGTTGGAAAAAAAGTACTGCGATGGATTCAGAAACGCGAGTGGTACCTGTCAGGATTTGCGTTGCAAGAAGCGCGCAAACGCGTTGACCTGCGACTGCGAAAATAATCCAGGGGAATGCTTACACACATGCAAAACTTGTTACCAACGCATCAACACGAAATCACAGTGCCATAAACTATATTATTTTGGCGAAGACAAAATCTCACATTCAGCATCATGTCCCAAAGTTTGCGGTAAAAAATGGCGTAAAGTGACGAAAGTATGCAACTGTCCGGGTGGTTACGTGAGTAACGGTGCAGCATGTCAACCAGAGTGCAAGCAAGGCTGTCTCCACGGAATATGCCAAGCTCCTAATTATTGCAAGTGCTACTGTGGCTGGGGCGGACCTTCTTGCGGAGAAGCACAACTGTGCTTAGTCGCCTCTCCAATCCCTGGATCAGATAGGTATGTCGAAATTGATATTTACTTGATTTTTCTGAAAGTGCTTCGTTGCAAGACAAAGCAAGCCAGGGTCAATGCCCCGTTAGTTTGATAACTTCATCTTCTGCGAATCAATTTCTCCCGGAAGTGGTTTGTTGTTGGATAAAACATGACTACTTACAAGGAATGTATCTGAGACCGATCTCTCCGATTCAATTTCTTTTGTAATATGTTATAGTAGACTAAAAACTAAGCGACACGTATTTTTTTTTATCTGCCATTGAACACTTTAAAGGGGTGAAACCACCCTCCAAATGTGGTTTTTTTTTCTATCGACAAAATCACAATTTTCATTTCTCGTCATGAAAAAATTTTTCCAGTTGGATTGGTTGTAAAATATTATGTTCTTGTAGATGAAACTGCCAAATCGCCCCTTGACGTGACTCACTGTGTATGGTGGTTTCACACACTTAAAGTATTTGATGTCAGATAAAAAAAATTCGCTTCGCTTAGTTTTTACTCTACTATAACATATTACAAAAGAAATCAAATCGGGGAGATCAACTTGAGATACATTCCTTGTTAGAGGGTCCATGCGCAGATGCCTCATTCAATATTGGAATAATTGAAACATAAAGCGATAATCTCATCGTTGTTTTACAGAGACATCAGCCAGCATGCAGTACTGAGCAAACCCTGCATAGCAGATCGTTCTTATGCCAGAGAAGCATTGCCTGCGTGCCATCAAAAGTGCCCCGAGGAACTTTATAAAAAAGCTGCTTTTTACATCTCGCCTTCCAAGACCAATGGACTTACGTACTATTTGATTCCCATCTGTTAGTAAAGGAATAACGTTGAACGTTGCAGTTGTAAAGTTATTGTTACAAATTAATTCATGAAAACTACACCGATCTGTATTCTTCGTTTATATTCCTATCGCTAAATTGATATAGTTTCATACTATAAGTGACATTAATCTTATATCTTCAGATACAAACTGCAGTACCACTGAACTAGATGAGACATTTCTGGAAAAACATAACAACTTGATAGCAGGAGTAATGCTAGGAATATTAGCAAGCTTGGCAATTATATGGATCTTCTATATTGCATGTATCGTGAAGCAAAAACGGAGAACGGAAAGTATGCCAAGTGGTAAGTTCGCGCTGAAGGATTTTGCTGTGTTCTTGATCAAGAGATCACAGCAGATTAAAATTTATGTTACCCACTTGCCTTGCGCTTCGTCGCAAAGGATATTTTTTATTACACAGTCGATCAAATGTGAAATTTCCATTCGTTACAGATAAAATAGTGCAATATAACAGCAACGAATTCATGGAAGAAAACTCAATTTACGTAGCCACCACAAACGACAACTGAATTTCCTTCTCGTTAATATGGTTGTGCAAGTATTTCTCAACCGAAAATTAGGAAGTACGCCTCAATTAGGATTAATTACACACGAAATTACGTATTCATACTGCAACACGTAATCTTAGCCTCGGTCACCACGTGAGGTTTTCGTTTCATTGTAAAGTATCAAACGAACTTCAACGTGATATGAAATTGATTACTCGATTGTCCTTAATTACCTACACTTATAAATGACGATGTCGGATGAATCAAATGATTCTTTCCATTGCTGAATTTATGTGATGATTTAACATTCTCGCCTGGAATGCATATCATCTATATTAGAATATATCGACGAAACGAATGAAATGTAATGATAAAAAATGGATTATTAGTCATAAGATAGTAAATTTCGAGTTATTATAATGTCAGGTTCCCATTTACAAAAATAGTTTAATCTGTAAAGTGTCTGTAAAGTGTGTAGATTTGCTACTTTCAAATAATTATTCAACCACAGAATCTGAGGTTCAAAGGAGACGATTTAGTATTGTTGAATACAGTGATTGAAGTGAGGAAAATAAAATCGAACGCAGAATTTGTGTTTGAATTTGGGCTCGATTACAGAACCGTAGATTTCAGGGTTGAATAATTTAATGACGCAATTGAATTTGGCTCCTCGAGTGGCGAATCGAAGTATCGAATTTTATCGAAAAGACAAAGTTTACATTCACTATTAAGAATTTCTCATCAGAGAATAGTACGCGATACAGGCCTAGCTTACCAGCGAAGCAGTCTTTATTAAATTTGATAGAAGCAGTCCATCGCTAAAGTTTACAGAGAATCGATCTTCAAGTTCGGTTAATCTCTTATTTTCTCAAACAGTTGATCTCTGATAATCAACTCATTTTTAAACATTCTGCGTTTACTGATATCACCGTGAACAATTATTTTTGAATATATTTTTTTTTTTTTTTGATACCACTTACTCTCTAAATCTTAATTAGTTGTGAGTAGTGTGTTTTTTCTTTTTTTTTTTTTTCATTTATTTATTACATATTTAAACTCACTGTGCAATCATTGCACTCCAAAGGCTTTTTCGGTGAAAAACTGATCGTGCTGAGATAGGAATTCCATTAATCGCGGTATTCATCTGCACCATTTATGCTGTGAACAGAAGAGAAAAAGAAGGGATAAAAAGTTCGTTGTTTATCAAAAATGACAAAATTCACACGCTCATTTGACGAATAATTTTTCTCGCTGTAATTCAATATTTCAATTGAATTCATTGAATTTGTGTCTGAGGAAAATATTGCATTGCGAGTATGTATATTTTTAGTTATCTTGAAAAATGTTAAGAAATTCACTGGCCGGTACACCGTGATGTGGTCAACATGCGGGACGTAACATCGTCGGCCGATGATGGTGGGAGGGATAGAGCCTCGTTGACCACGGACTTCAATTTCTACAACCAGTCTGTACTGGCAATTATTACTTGAAACTGCTCGGGTATAAAAAGGATTACAATGCTCGCCAATACTGTCAGGTGGACCACGATTGTACTGGTTACAGTAGGGTTTTCCGTACGTTCAAGCTTCTCGAATCTGCCTCACGTGAACACGAGGTAAAGTCGACTGTGAAGTGCACGCAGGATTATCGATCTTCTTATTCTTAAGGTTGAAAAAAAATGTTAAACACGAAATTGGTTTCCATCGATTGGAAAGCAATCTGACTCAACGATTTGCCTTGTTCACCACTTGTACGTACGTAATTCATTCGCAGCTGTCTAGAATTACGGAAAGTCCCTTATCAAGAGTCTTACACCAAGAAATGCTGGTTGTTCTTCATCTGCGACGGATCGCGTACCGGTTACATCGTTGACGTCAGAGCAGCTCTTGACTGTGAACGTGAATCTGGAAACGAAAAAGCCTACGTTAACGAAAATCAAAGATCTGTCAATAAGAGCAGATGTGACAGTGGCTTGGAAGGCGAACCCTGCGATGAGCCAGATCTGTGTGTGATCGCCGAACTCGACGGAGAAGAGGTTGCCAAACGAACCAGGTCAGTATCATTACCATTTTCGGATAGGACAAGATGTGTCAAGTAGCGGCGATTCTTCTACGCTCAAGTTCTAGCTAGTAAAGTTTCCGTACGACGAGCCGTTTTTTCCTAAATGTGGTTCATGTGACGTTTCATTCTATTTTATAACAGGAACGATACTTCCGTAACCAACTGGCAAGAGTTCCCTGCTTGCCGACAGAAATGTCTCGACGAACTACGCGGAAAAGTTGTCCATTCTACCCAGATTCTCGCAAACATAACGTACCATTTGATTCCTGCTCGTAAGCAAAGTCGTTGTACGACAAGCGTCACAATTTGAATTACACATTAACTAGCGGCTTATCCGTCTTGAATAAACAAACAAAAGAATACTCTTCATATATTCTTGCAATCAACACGCTGATCCATTGGTGCACCAATTTTCAGTCTTTTGTAATCTCAAATGTAGTTCTAACGTAAGATCGTAAATTATTTACGAATCCATTTTGCATACTTAACATTTTCAGATTCCCAGTGCAACGCTACGGAAACTGATGAGCCATTTTATGCGAAACATACTAACATAACGGCAGCAGTGATCTTGGCAGGCATAACATTTCTGTTCGGGATTATTAGCACTGCATGCATCCTCCGGAGAAAAAAAGGAACAAAAGTCGACGAGAAAGGTAAAATTGTGGCCCGTTCAATAAAATTGCTATCATCAATTCGCGACTGTGAACTATAAATCGCACGATTATGCGAATAACTCACTTTCCTCGCTTTGAGTAATCATGAAATTCATATTTTTGTCTCTCCTGATTCCAATCGCCCGCTGACACTCGAGTTCTTTTAGATACACCGACGCGATTTCCGACCAACGAATACAACGAGGAAAATGCACTTTATATGGCCATTGGGAGTCGTAGGTGATCTCTATTTCCGACGACGGAATCGTACGATATGTTTTTTCCGATCTCTGACATGGAAAATGAAGCGTGCCGATTAGCTCAACAGTTCTGAAAATCTGGACCACGCCAATCACCGATAAAAAAAATATAGCTAAACAAGTAGTCAGTCGAGAAACGGAAATTTGATCTACAACTATTGAAGCATTAGCGACTCCTTCGATATGGAATTTTTCTCTCACCTTTTATCGACAAAAGCAAATGTCTCTTTGCAACCTACTTTACTTATCACTTAATTGCGATTTAAAATCGGTGATCAATTTCGTCTAACACCCACACTAGTCGTATTATTTTTTTGTAATTGTAATGGTCAAACGTCACTTATACTACATTATTGATATTCACATTATAATTTTCACATAGTTAAACTATAAATATAAAATTTTTGAGTCATTTCAAGCCTGCCTTTTTTGTATGACCGATATAAACAACCACAAGCACATATACACGACGCACTAATTTTGTAATTATTGGCCAGTGTTTGGGATCGATAATTTATGCAATACTTCGACCGCGTTGCGGGAATTCGATTCTTAATATTCGACAGAGAATTCGATCCTCCTTTGCCATTTTTTGGACAGAATCCAGGGCGAAATGTTGCGAACATCGTTCCGTCAAAGCGACTATTTCCAGTGATTTTATGAAATTGTGAAATGAATGAATTGTGAAAAATTCGTAATGTCATTGATTGTCATCCGGAAACCATATTCTGAACACGTGTCCGCTCGGTGATGGTGGCAAAGATAAGTCTCAACACACCACAAGCTAAATATTTTGTGACAATTGCCTACAGAGGAAGAAATTCCCTTTATTATCCGAAAATGGCAATTCAACAAAGATCACTGTTTGAGCTTGTGTATTTTTTGCAATCGTGACGCATAACGTTCCATTCCATACAAAGAGACTTACTCTGAGAGATGTTGGTTGTTTTTCGTATTCTTTCGGAAGCGCACGAATGACGCGAATGAGATGAGAAACGCTTCGTAAATAGCAACGTCGGATTTTATCCACTCGATTCGTCCTAAGAATTGATCTCAAACCTTTCAATTATACTTTTTGTCATAGGAATACGAGTCGTTTAGATTGAACGAGACGTGCTGCGAAGAATACGAAAATGAAAGTGAGAATTGTAACCTGTTTTAATTGTTATAACCTGGGTCAGCTGTATCAGCCGAATAAGAGGAAAATCGTAAAACACGTAAAACGGTAAGTTGACAAACGATTCGAGAAAGCGAGACTTGTTCCTGCTGTTCGCCAGAAAAAGAACCAAAATCAATGGTAAATTTATTCACGTATTTCATACGTCGGTATGCAACGTTAATTCAAAACGGAAATTCAATTGTTCAGCTTTCAACAAAAAGAAAAAAATTCACATCACAACAAGACGTATTCATATTTCGTCTGCATCAGACAATTTCATTTCGGCTTTCAAATTGTAGATTATCCAAATCGTTCGGATTGAAATTAGTTCGTTAAATGGACAGTTAATCTCTCTCGTTGTGAATAATCTAGTGGCTGAGGAAGCCGTGCTTCAGACCACAGAATCTGATGCTTGACTGTGAATTTTATGAATAAAAATCGGATTAGCGAATAATACAATTCAACTACTAATGTAGATTAATTTCTACAAGTACTATCAGCACACGTCTAAATCTATAATTTCAACCTACGTAAATCGCAATAACCGTATTTTTGATATTCGGTCGCTGGTCAAAAAAAAAGATCAAATATAGTCGACATAAAAACTACCCTAAGACATGTTCAGTATACTAGACTGTATTGCGTTGCGATTGCATAATAGGATTTAAAAAAAAAATTTTCTTTCGTGAATAATAATACTTAAAACAGTTAATTTGACGATCTATGATTTAGAAAAATCACCCTCCTGTCTATCTTTTTGGGACATATTATTCTACAGAATCGTATTATCAAATCTACGGGTTGGGGGTCTAATTGTTCGATTTCGAAGAATGTTTTTATTTCACGATGACGATATGATATTTGCGATCAGACAAGGAAGGTTGAAAAAAATTGTTTAGGCTACGAGTAATTCAATGCCAGAAATATTTCTACTAAATGAACACAATGTTCGTCTATTTGTACCAGCTGACAATAACTAGCGACTCAAGTCGCTTCGACACGGCCATATGCGGCCATTGTTCAATCACTTAGTTAGTGAAGCAGTGGATGCGTATGTATGTTAACATTGTGACAATTTGATTAAAAGCTCTTTATATTCGTCGAACAATTCGAATTCATGCATGTAAAATACAAGAGGGAGATATTCGCGAAACGTATCAACGTTTCAAGGTGAGTAGTTTTGCTCATACGGTTGTCACATTCGTCAACTGACATTCAATCGTCGCTGGTGGGAGCGTTAAAAAGGCATAAACCGTGAACTTGAAAATTCTGTTTGCCGTTTACACTCGTCGATACAGTCGACTGCAGACAGAGTAACTGTGAAAACGAGCAGAATGACAACTAAAATCGTTTGGTGGACGATGGTTCTGTCATTTATAGGATACTTGGCGCATTCGGACTTCCAAGAAGATAACGTGTGCTACGAGACAGTGAGGTAAGGTGTGTCACAGTCCTGCTTCTATTCGATCAGACGAACGGAACCCAAAAGCATCGAGTCGCCGTATTCATTGTTACATTCACATTTACTCCACAGTTATGAGGAATCACGCGAAGTTCCCTATCAAGAGTTGTACACTGAAAGATGCTGGTTTATCTTCACTTGCGAGGGATTGCGAACCAATTACATCACTGAGGTGAAGAGCAGCTCTTAATTCTGAGCGTAAATCCAGACTAGATTCATGTTTGCTGCTTGTTTCAAACTTCCTTTAACTAAATTTTCTCTCTCAGTTCTACACTACCTTCAGGATTCAGGAGATACCCTGTCCCAACGATGAAACCAAGAATGAAACGTCTCAACGAGAGTTGAGCAGTTACAATTGCAGCTTGGCAGTTTGCGTAGACTCGCTGATATGCGACTGCGGTAACGCTCATGGGGAATGTCAGGGTCTCTGCAGTGACAACAAAGCGGCATCTGGAACTTGGATCATGTGCCCGTGGGGACATAAGCACGTTGAATCGAATCAGAAATGCGTTCCTCGGTGTACCGATGAGTGTACAAATGGATGGTGCAAGCGCCCGTACAGAGACTGCACATGCTTTGACGGCTACTGGAAAAACGGTTCCGAATGTTTGCCAGTGTCCATAGCCTGCGTTCACGGAGAACAAACATCTGCCACTGAGTGCAGATGCGACTATGGATGGGACGGTGATTTCTGCGATGAACCACTTCTATGTGTAATCGCCGAATTCAACGGAAAAGAGGTTGCCAGTGGAACCAGGTAAGTCTGATTGTATAATTTCATGTTGGACCGTCTTTGGTGGGTCGAAACTTCAAGAGGATGTCACTTTAGAATTTGCAAGACATTAGCAGCCGAGAAGTGCCTAGATTACTACTAAATAGAATGTTCGTCATTCTCACTACGAGATGTTTGATAAAGTATCTTCTAACCATTATTTCGACACTTGCCAGTGTGATCTCAGCACCACATAGTGTCGTGACTACGAATGAGGATTCTGAAGATGAGTGGAAATTTCCAGCGTGCGATCAAACGTGCCCTGTAGAACTCCGTATAAAAGCTGTCAATTCATCCCAATCTCTGACGGATATCGTTTACCATTTGATTCCCATCGGTGAGTTAAGTCACAAGAATGATCGCGTACGGGATTTTTCAATTTCAAACGCTGTCTTTTTTTCCGGTAATCCTTTGGAACCCTTCACGGATAATGAATCACATCTAATAAGATACTTCGGATAGTGTGTAAACTAATCATTTATTATCAACGATTCCTGCAGACTTGCAATGTAACGAGACGGAAGCTGATGAGCTCAGCTTTTCAAACAGTACCAGCAACAAAGTGTTGGGAGTATTGATAGGAGCGTTATTGATTGACTTTATCGTCGCCATTTTGGTCATCATCGCATGTAAAACGAGGAGAAGAAAATACAAAATCAAGGGTAACTTCATCTGAACTTATTTCATACATCAGAATTAAGCGTTGACTTGTAGCATGCCTCAAGTGATCCAGATTTCAGAAATATGAGAATATTTGGAGTGTATCAACCATATACGTTAAAAAATGACATCCACATCATTCAATTCGTTCTCTTTATCCGTAGATGCGTCGGTCCCAGAAACCAACGATACTGGAAAGTTGCAATTCGAGACACCGAAACCAAAATTCTTCTTTTCCCTGTCC
Organism: Neodiprion lecontei; assembly: GCF_021901455.1. Classification (NCBI taxonomy): domain Eukaryota; kingdom Metazoa; phylum Arthropoda; class Insecta; order Hymenoptera; family Diprionidae; genus Neodiprion; species Neodiprion lecontei. Next base: position 4,292,186 of record NC_060263.1, on the reverse strand, counting down.
AATGAAGTTACAAAATCTAACACACACACTAGTCCCAACTACGAATGAATTGTCGGAAGAATCCGACTATCGCTTTTGACCAAATCATCGTGTCGACTCACGGAACTTGTGATTCATCGACTTACGAGGAAGGTATCCCAGGTCGATCTCTCCGATTTCATTTCACTTGTAATATGTAATACTAGACTGAAAACTAAGCGACATGTATATTTTTTATCTGCCATTAAACATTTTAAGGCGGTTAAACCACCGTCCAAAGTGAGGCATGTCAAAGGGTGACTTGGCAGTTTCACCCACAAGAATATAATATTTTTTAATCAATCCAATCGGAAAAGTTTTCTCATAACGAAAAATCAAAACCGTAATTTGGTCAAAAAAAAAAAAAAAAACTACCAAATCACCCCTTGACATGCCTTACTTTGAAGGTTGGTTTCACCCCTTAAAGTGTTTAATGGCAGTTAAAGAAAAGATACGTGCCGCCCAACTATAATTCTGATAATGCAGAGATCGGGGTAATCGTGTCGGATCAATAATACTCCGTCGAATATCTCTCCGAGCTGATAATCTGAAGACATATTTCATAACAATGTAGACTGTATTATTTTTTTTGCGTAATAAAACTTCAATTTACTCATCTCTTATAAATGATGTATGCGGAAGTTTTCCGAATTGGTAATGTCGCCTGTGCGCTATCACTCGCAAACCACTTTTCCTGCTCGTAAGAACCTCAGCAGAAAAAAAAAAAATACGAGGAAAAGTTGAGGTTGAACGAATCAAGTGGTAAGGGATACTCTGGTGGAAGATTAACGTCAACCATATTCGTTCATCGTTGTCATTCGTAATTTGAATGTTGCCACTGGAACTCCAAGGAAATGAGGGACATGACTGTTCGAGTTGTTTTTTGGCCCGTGCTGATGACAACAACATGGATCGGAATCTCTTCGGTACGTACCCATACAGTGAATGGTACAGAGGCGTGCTACATAAAAATAAGGTAAGGTTCACCGTTCCATTGATTCAATAAAAATGAAACAATCACGAGCTATTCGATGTCTGATTCCAAGTGCATATCCTTCGCAGCAATACAAAAGTCCGTTTAATCCCATATGACGAAGTCTATCAGGAAACATGTTGGATCTTCTTCGGTTGCATCGCCTTTCGGACGAGCTATATTCGCCAGGTGAGTAAAGTACTCTGTGACCAGAATGAACACCGGTAAAACTAGCTCCTATAACTTTTGACCTCAATCTCAAAACCACCGTTGCATATCGTCGTTTCTCCTTTGTACAGACTTATACGGAATTTAGGCTGAAGAACGTATCATGCAGTGGCGAAACTTCGCGAAAATCAAATAAAGACCTTCGTACTTGCGACTGCGATCAGCCGCAGGGTGAATGTGATTCGATATGCGAACACAGAGACTTGTACGACAACTTGGAGGTCAACAAGCTTCTCCGCTACTGCTCGAAAGGGTACAGCCTCAATATTAACAGAGGAGTATGCGAACCTGTTTGCGCCACCAGCTGCTCAAACGGATGGTGCCAAGAGCCAAACGTCTGCGCTTGCGAATATAACTTTGGTAATAATGGAATCGAATGTGTGCACGTAGAAAGATCAGCTTGCGTTCACGGATATAGAGCCTGCAAATCCCAGTCCGATGGTAAAGAAATTGAACGTGGACTAACGCAGAGACAACCTTGCGATTATGGATACGATGAATGCAAATGTCACTTCGGTTGGGTAGGAGATTTCTGCGAGACACCGAGTCATTGCTTAGTCGCCAAGTTTCCCCTTTCCGACAAGTCTCCAGAGTGAGTATAATTACGAATAATTCACGTCGCAGGCGATTTTTTGTCGTACGTGCGCTTCGAGTTCGCTATGATTACCAAAAGCATGCCTTGCGGCATATAAATTACAATCTCAGTCATTCTTTGAACCGCTGTAAATGCCGCGTGTTTCCTGGAAGTGGTTTCACAGTTCACGGTATGCAAAGTAGTGTTTCGAATCATTCGAGATTTGAAAAAATCACTTTTGTCCCGTCAGGTTTGAGGCACATTTGACCGGAAGGAGTCAGAAACCCTTAAGCGAGTTAACTTGGTCTGCTGGACTCGAGAAATTGCGGATCTTACCTGCTTGCAGTCAAAAATGCCCCAATCAACTTTACCACGAAAGTGACGCATTTTTTCAGGATAATAACTTGACCGTGACTTTCTACGTAGTTCCAAACGGTAAGTTGACTGCTAACAACAAACGTTACCATTCGGTCGGAAAGACACGTTCACTGAATAATTTTATGCCAAATGACAAACAACGATTTCGGCAATCTCCATCTGCGGATGGTTCCTAAGTAAATCAGTAATTTTTTACGCTTTCAGAGGTGCGGTGCAAATCAATTAAAAGGCACGGCAACAACTTTTCTAACAAATTCAGTAACGTACTGCTGGGAACATTGCTTGGATTCACATCTTTGACAATATTATACTTCGTCGTAATTTCTGTTCGCAAAACATGGAAAGTGAAATGCACACCGTACCACCGTAAGTGAACGCCACCAAGCTAATTTCCTTCTGCATTATATGTTTTTTCAATCGGTTTGAGGGCGATAAATCTCAAATGCAGTTCAAGTCCACTCAATTCTTTTTCTTCCGTAGGCAGCCTATCGCCTGTGTATGACGACATCGGATAACTCAAAATACGTGGTATCAAAGCGAAGCCTCTTCAACCGCAAGTCAATTTTTGAGAACTGACCTTTAACAATGAAATACGAAATCGCTACCAAAAGATAGATCGTGTAATTGTAATTAAACAAATCATCATCATCATCATCACCATCATCATCCTCACTGTTAATTCTCCGTATCCGAATCCCTGCGGCGCAAAACTTGCCAATAGTATAGGTCTGAGCGCGCTACTTTTGTCACGTCTTATTTATTACTTGTAGCCAAAAATAAAGTAGAAAAAAAATGTCAAGTAGATGCATATTACCCGTGATACTCCTGTCCAGTTCTAAGGAAAGTATCGCGGCGAAAAAAGAAAAGCTGCAGAGCTCAGCCAATCATTCGTTTGTGTCTGTGTAAATTAAACTAATTCTAAATTATATTTAGGCTTTCAATTTCTCCCCGTCCAATCAGTGTTAGATCTAAATAACTAACCAACACTAATTACACCTCTACGCTTTTCCATTTTTTTTGAGCCTTTTAAAAATTTTTCGTCAGCAAGCTGCTAAAAAGTGAGTGAAGATTAAACGAATCCTCGGACATCTGACAAATTTGCATCGAACCTGCAGCCAAGCAGCTACTGAAAAATCCTTCTAATAAATCAAATATAAAAACCAACGCACGCTGTTGCGGACCCGATCCGATCCGATCCGATCCGTTCCGATCGGAACGGGTCAGACCGGATTCGCACTTTCAGTGTAACGCAGTACTAATTGTAAGACCGTTGGGCGCAAAACGATATAGTTCATTCCGCTATAATTCTCACTTGTATGAGACCAAAGATTTCTTACGATTAGTATTCCTTTAAGTCTTATCGCATTGAGCAATACCGAGTGAGTAATCAACTTATCTTGGCGTCAGATAGGATGGGCTTGGTCGCCGTACGAATTGCGGTATTTGAAAACTTGTAAACATTTGCCAACATGACAAACCGAATTTTTTTCTGCCAGTATACAAAGTACAAATAACTAAGGCAAACATGTTTGTTCGGGTTGACCAAAATAAATATGGCACCATAGATTGTTTAGTACAAATATTAATTTAGTGCCGTTTGAGTGGTAGCCGCATTTTGAAATTCAAGCATAAACATTCATACATCTGTTAGCTATTCATCAGCTGCAGAGAAGCTTGGATTTATATCGTTTTTATGTTACCACAGAGGGCGATAAGCGACGAAAAAGGATATAAAGTAACGCCTTACCCATTGACTTGTCATTTCGTTTAAGATCGCGGTGAAGATAGGTAGAAATGACGGACATAGTTATTATCTGGGTCATAGCGGTGTTTGCAGCGTTCTCTACAGCAAATTCAAATAATCCGCAAAGCTTCCACCCTCCGTCACGTTCAAAGAAAGAAAGGTAAGTTGCATTCTGATAAATTAGCGGCAGAGCACCCATCAAATACTGAGAACTAATTTCCCGCGGTCGCAACACTATTGAAACATAATTACTCGGCAAAACATATTTTATATCTACGTAGATTTTAAATGTTGGATATGAATTTTATTAGATTTTGCTACATGCAATGGAATAGTGAAAATCGTTCATAAATAATTATGTACAGTTATGTTATGTGCGAATTTTGTTAAAATACGTAGCTGTCAACGGTTTGACGAAACTTTAAAAATAAAAACAGTTATTACCGTGAGGAAGCGAGCCCTTCCCTTGCGAATCACTGTACTCGTATCCTACCGGTTGAAGTACGGCATTCCTTAAGCAGGACTTTGAATAAAATCGAATGGATACTGTTTGGTCCGAAGTATGATTTTGTAAGATGTACGTAAAACGAATGAGATCTACTTAGATCTAATCAGCACAGAGTTCTAATGCAATACGAACTGATTTTGAAAACTAGCAAATGGATATATCTTTCTCAAAACGCGAGTTAGTCTCCGTATATCTCGAAAAAATTTTGTCACAGGCAATGACGTGAAATATGTGAATAGCTACGATGCCATGACGCATCGTGCAGAGTTTGAAATTTCCATACATTTTATATTGGTCAGTACATTACTCATCAGTCATGGCAATTCAATGTGACGTCGGTATTGTTTGCTGTTCTCAACCGGAAGTGGAAGAGATGAGATACCGTTCGCAGCAGGCTTTCCGAGCTTCCTTTACATTTTTATTCGAAAAAAGTTCATATAGATAAAAGTTGCAAAAGGATCACCGTGAAATTTCCACTGTATTTTTCTACGGCAAAGTCAAGCATTGGGTAGGGCAACTTCGTGATTAATTGTAAGAGGTGAAATGTACTTAAAAAATTAAGAATCGGTAGGTACTTGCAGTAAACACCGAGAACTTACTTCTCATCTTAACAACTTAGCTAAAACATATTTTTAATAATTTCTTTCGTACATTTCATTCCTCAGTATGAAAGGATTTTATAACCTTTCCCAGCGTGTGACGTATCCAGAGAAAATATGGCGTGGCGGTGAGGAAACATTTATTCATAACGGCTACAGAGGCGATCCGGAGACGAGAAGTTTGACGAAACGTTCGGAAGTCGTAAATTGCTCTGTGGGCTATACGAGAGACAGCATCTACAACAATTGTATACTACCCTGTTCAAAAATTAACTGTATTAACGGAAAGTGCGATGGTCGCACCGAATGCAAGTGTAACGACGGATACGTCAAGTCCCAAACCAATAGCTTCATCTGCCATCCAAAGTGCCGACCCTGCCTGTATTGGGAATGCACCAAGTCGCAACTCTGTACCTGTGACAAAGGTTACAGGTTGAGTTCGAACCAACAAACTTGCGAACCGATATGTAATGATCCACACTGCTATGGAAAACCTTGCGTCAAACCGGATCGCTGCTACAGGGATTCGACCTACTACAAATTTGTATACGGTCAGTATTGCAGTAGGGAGTGTGGGTTTGGCGAATGCGTTGGCCTTGATACCTGCGAATGCTTCAGAGGCTACAATAAGACGAAAGATGGTCAGTGTTTCGATCCGATTTGTAACAAAAGGTGTGGATTTGGCGAATGCGTTGGTCCTAATACCTGCAAATGCTTCAGAGGCTACAATAAGACGAAAGATGGTCGGTGTTTCGATCCGATTTGTAACGAGGGGTGTGGATATGGCAAATGCGTTGGTCCTAATACCTGCAAATGCTTAAACGGCTGCAATAAAACGAAAGATGGTCAATGCACTTATCCAATCTGCAAAGAAGAGTGCAAATATTCATCATGTACCGGTCCAGATATCTGTACTTGTCATCCGGGGTACGAAAAACCCTTTGAGAATTCGACAACGTGCGTTCCTCGCTGTACAAGATGTGACAACGGTATCTGCGTTGGCCCTGAGATTTGCCGTTGCCATAGTGGATTTGTAAATCCCAAAAGTAATAAAGGAACCTGCGCACATAACTGCTCTCGTGGCTGGACAGGAGAATCGTGCGAGGAGCCAATCATGTGCGTTATAGCGCTATACACTCCTCACGACTCCGAAAACTCGATAAGGTGGGTACAATAACAACAATAACAATAACGATAACAATAATAATAATAATAATAATTCAGATAACTTTCGAAAGGTAGAAGCCGATGCAATCGATCAGAGTACAAAGTACGGCGTTAAATTTGTGCGTAACCTGATTCTGAAAGAAAAAACGGATCCCAAGATATTCACAATCAGACATATCATAAGACCACAATTCCTCCGCGAGGCATCAAAATATAATAACGATTCGTCACGTTTTTGCATCATTTTCAGAGAAATTTCGGAATCCAACTGCATCGACGATGAAACGACGAATTTTCAAGTTGACACAGAGCTTCCACGGTGTCACGAGAAATGCTTCAACGAACTCACGATCAGAAGCATCGCTAACTTCACCCGATCTACCGCAAACATGACTTACTATTTTGTTCCGATTAGTGAGTGAAAACGATTCGTTTGAATATTTGAATGCGAGAATCCATAAATTCAAGTCGTACATTTCCTGTTTGTCTTGTTATATTCTGAAACAATACCAAGTCTAAATTTACAGATCGCCATTGTGAATCACTGATTTTCTACTAATTTCAGCTTCCGCGTGCAATGAAATGAGACCTAGCGATACCGATTGGTCACAAAAATCAACAACCATAACAGTATTGATATTAATACCAATTATATTGTTCGCAACGATCTTCGGCTTTGTTACTTTCGTACGCAGGAGGCGAAGAAACGGAGGATTCAATGATGGTGAGACCCAAAGCTTGCACATCAAATTTACTAATTTCCTTAGACGGTTCTAATTTTCGTGAGAACTATTGTTTTGTTCAATCCGTACCTGCTTACTCACTGAATTAATGTACATCTAGCTATGCCTGTGTACGATGACGCTGGGGAAGTTCGTTTGTACGAGCCGTTGAAACGAAGATTCTGCTCAATCTTTCAATTATTTCTGTGATGCAATCGCATCAAAATGTCGAAAATTTGGTTTAAATATAATTAGTAGTTAAAACATCTTAATATTCTGCAAACAATCGCGCATATTAAATATCAATGTTTTTGTCTGCTAAAAATTGGTGATAATATATGCATACAGATAACAATATCGTTAATAAATTTATTGACCTTGTGAATCATCTTTCGTCAGTACCTACAACATTCAAATCCGATCCTCCCGTGAAGGTGCGCCAAAGCTGCTCGTTATATTTGTCAACTTGGCGCGAGTAGGGATGATTTTCACGCCCTCTATCAGAGAGCCAAACATTCAACGGAACGGTGTTAATTGCCGGTCTTCCAGTCTCACGACAACCACCAAACGGATCGGACGCGGTAGACAAAATCATTCCAATCCGTAATCCATAATCAGCGTGTCTGATTCCCGTACGATGGTGATAAATACCGAACAATTAATTGTTTCGCTCTCAAATTACCAAAAGTTCTCCATGCAGCGTAACAATTTTAGTAAAACCATCTCTATCTCTCTTCAATCGACAATATGGTATACGATCGTAGCTCTGTATTTAATTGCAAGAAGTTACAGCGGATTACAATCCTAATCGCATCGAAAGCTACCTTCAGCCAAAAAGTGAACATTTCTATGCTCGCAACATCAATCCAACTGTCGAGTACTTTGAAACGATGGTGCTGTTCTAGTTAAAATTAAAAAGTCAAGTACAAGTACAATAAGTACAATCTCGAGTTTATGTCCCAGAAAATGAAAAAAGCTCACTTTGAATTCCATAAGCCTTTGAAAGAAAGATCTTCTACCGCAGAGATATGACGAGTTACGAATTCAATTTCCCCTCGTCGCCACTAATTTCTCGTTACCATCGAATGCCGATCGAACAATTTCGTTTTACAATTCCGGTACGCATAACTTCCAACGAAAATGCAACACGAAAGCTCAATTCTCCTCGAGCACCGTGCGTCGGTCACCTCTCTGCCTTACCGACACGAGTACCTCACTCCGAAAGCTCGTGACAACGACCATCGGAAGAGCAGCTTTGCCGCGCAGCGCCAACGGAGCTTGCAGAAATCTTCAAAGCGGCGACTCGGCGTCGCTCCGAATTGGCGAAGGCTGCCGCGAGATGGTCGACGAGGGGCGGGAGAGCTTTCCTCCTCCTCGTCGTCGTCGTCGTCGGTACGCGTCGCGGCGCTGCCGTCGCTCCGGGCGCATTGGAGAGGGGGCGGGCGGACCACGAAGATGCCGATGCGCCGGTGTCCGGATCCTGGGGCTGTCTCGCGCCGCGGGGGCGATGAGTGTTATTCTCGGCGCCCTGAGACTTACCTGCTGGCTATCCTGCCTCGTTCTCCTCATCGTTCCGACCTCACCCCAACCTGGGGATGATGACCTTCGGCATTCAACGGACGATGCGGTCTACGACGAGGAGCCACCCCTCTCACCGGAGGACAGCGACGAGGATTTCATCGACGCAAACACAACAGGTAAGAAACCGATCCTCTTATCGTTCCCTGTTTGTCTCGTGTGCACGGTGCTTCTCGGAGCTTCCCGGAGCTTCACGGGTGCGGACATTTTCCAAACGTTCCTGTTATCCTCCCGAGCTTTTTTGCCCTTCGCCTGAAAACAGACCCTGATCAACAGAACTCTTGACCGTGCATAGATTCCCCGAATAATACTGCCTGACCCAATCAACCATCCCTAAAAGCTCCGAAAAGCACGATCTCGGTTCTTCCTACTGAGGAAATCTGTTCTGAAAATTCTAATCTCCCAATTTCCTCTGACTAGAAACTTTCTCTATCTCCCTCACTCTTTCTTTCCTCTCCCTTTCTCTCTCTCTCTCTCTACGTCTTTCTCTTTTCGGGTATATTCTGAAATTGATCTGATGCTGCGCTGTACCGTTGCGTGAATTCTTAGCAACGCAACACAGCGCGTAGCCGCGTAAAAGAAGATCATCATCATCATCATCTCCGCGTTTCAGGATCTGTAATGAATCTCAGAATCGCAATTAGACTCTCAGAAAATTAAGAGAAGCATATAATATTTTCAACCTCCAACTCTATACGGAAACCCATGAAATCTTAGATCACTGAGATTTTCAACGAGCTTGCAGCGTAAAACTGCCGCCATATTGAATGGAAAGAAATTTATACCGAAAAATTATGTGAACCCCGCGAAGTAGAAATAAAAACGAGCTTAAAAAATCGTTCTTCGGTTTTGCGTATCATTTTTTTGTCATACGGTTTAAGTGAAACTTTGCGCTCTTGCGCTCGCTCTGCAGGCGCACTCACTCTGTATTGATTTTAATGGATGCTGCAAGCTCGGCGCTCTCGCGGCAAGTACTACAACGTATAACGTATGCAACGTATCGTGAATGCCAAACGTGCAATCAGCGTGTTAATTCGACCTATGCAAGCACATGATACTCATCTATGCCCTTTGTCCGTGGAGCGGAATCATTTTGAATGAATTATTTTATTCAAAAGAATAAATGCACGTTGCACGAATAAATTACAATTTTTGCCGCCGAGCTGCGTGTTGACGATTTTCAGATTATGCCTGCATAGTTTATTTCGACGGCTCGAATCTCACGAATCGCATAAATAAAAGCTTTCAGCCGTTCTCGCGATTTCTGAAATTCAAATCTCGAAATCAATCTTTCCCCCGGATTTAATTTAGTTCGTAGCACTTCAGGCATTAACCCAAAATTTTAATCTTATTTCGCTCGCATGTGAATGATGAAAAAGTTAAACCGAATACGGTCGATTTTAGGACCTAGTTTATTACAGAAACATCAGTATCGATCGGTGCAGCCTATAAAACCGTGCAGCGAATAATCTGCGGATCGATTTCCAGTTTATTTCCGAATGCTTTCACGAGGTTAAAATCCAAACTGCATGGTCGAGGCTCTTGATTATGTAACCTCAATGCCAACCTCCTTGAATAATCAGTTATAATCAAGGTCCTGCAATTAAATTCCGTCCTAAATCCATCGATGAATTCGCACTTTTGGTCTTCAACCATTTTTAAAATTATCTCCGTTGTTTTCGGTGCAATTTTTTATTTTTCTTCTTTCTTTTATCGCGAATTAGTAGTAGGCGGATAAAATTGTCTATTTTTTATACGTGTATTAATATTTCCTCGTTGTATTTTGTGCTGCGAAACCCAGAGACGCTGACCGGAAGTCGTCAATTATGCAAATGATTCTATTATAGCGGTAGACGAGTGTACAAAGCTTTCAAGAACTCAAGATGAAAACAAGTTGATCAAATATGCTGGAAAGCTTTTTCGATCCACTCGTGAGGGAGTGTTTCATCTTTTCTATACAAATTTGCAGCGTCTGACGTAAAATAATTAGAGATATAATTTTTGCTCAACCAATTTTTTAGTGATTTTGTATAAGAGGAAAAATTGAGCTGATCAGGGGTTAAAAGTAAAATTTATTGGGCTTTGCTTCTGGTGAACCGGCATTGTTCGCGTCTTTTGTACGAGAAGTTCATCGATTCCTACTCATCTTCGCGCAAGCTCGCGGCTCCTCGAGAGTAGAATAAACCGCTGGTTGGATATGACAGCCACATCCTGCCAGAATTTTTTTCTTTTTTTTTTCTCGTTTTCTTATTACACGTCGTTTTCCCCCCTTCTCGTGTCTCCGAGTCTGGGAGAATTTCCCAAGGCTGAAATAGTGAAATACGCCCTCGGGAAATCGATCCCGACGGTTTGTTTACTGCGTTTTCACATCCCGAATGCCTACAGCTGCAGGCGATTCTTGTCTCTTGATTATCCGGCTGATTCTCAGGTCGGATAAACGCGCCCACACTCCGAACAACTCAAGAATTTTGTAAACGACAATTTGTCACGCGAAGCGAACCGGACGTGTCGGCCAATTTACGTTTACACGGCTTATACCGCAGACGTTGATAATATCCAAATCGTTTGACCTAGACGATTGTTTAACGCCTCTTATTCCAAGCTAATCTGACGGTTGATTTTTAAGTACGCTTAATTCCAGGAAATTGCGTCAACTCGGCCGTATGTACGCTGCGCTTACCGCTTTTTCCTATCGTTAGAAATTTCTGCTCTTTGATTTGACCGTCGAGTCGTTTTCGCAACGTATTTTAATTACTTTCAGATACGGTATCTTTGATAGAAATTGTAGGTCAATGCCGGTGGCTGCGAAAATCGATTTTGCACGATGCAATTAGCTTCATATATTGACGCGAAGCGAGATTTCAAGAGGAAAGCAACGGCACCGAGCTTTTAGGGTTTGCTAATAAATTTGCCGAGCGAGAAATTGGGTTTAATATAGCGTGATTATTTCGCTCATTCGGCCGTAAGCATAGGACAAAAACCCACCTCGACTATTCATCGATTACGTAATTGGAAATTGAGAAATTTCAGACTCTGAGGGAAAAAGCTGCTCTAAGAATATATCGGAGTCACGTTTAATCGTAATTCCCAAGTCTCGGAATGGCTGAACTTTAATTTTTAATGACGCGCAGAGCGACGAAAACCGGAAAAAAGCAGAGCAGAGAAAAATGGAAAACGTGGAGTTCTCCTTCTTGCTGCTACCGGGGCGTAGCTCAATTTAATTGCTGCGGTAAAATAGAAGAAAAAATAAAAATCACGAAACTGCCGCAATGCACGAGCTTCGAAGAGCCACTTGAAACGGGTACCGCGGTATGCACAAATATTTATTATTCGGCACGGAAGGAATGCAGGGTAGTATCAATTATTGACCAAATTCACCTTTCGAAACGCGACATATTTTTATCAGTTTTATTGAAATACATTCGTGCGTTGAATATTCATTACGCTGTTGTATTCGTGAGCAACAAAAAGCCCTTTAAAAATAGACAAATAGGTACTAAAATTACGAACAAAAAGATCGTAGATAACGACGTATTGATTTCGAATCGCTTCAAAGTGATTCAAAACAATCTGTAGATTTGTTTTATCATACTTTACGATGGCTAATTTTCTTCAGAAAACTATTTTCGATGAATTCACTGAACCACCCTTGTCTAGTGATATTGGCATTGTTTAATGTTTGATATTACAGAATTTGAAACGATATAGATTACTGTAAACAAATGGTAATATCCATTGGAGTAATGAAATGAAAACGAAAAAAATTTCAGCAACCTATTGTAGAAAATAGAATTCCGAATAAAATGGTATTATTATAGATTAAAATCGAAGAAATCTAGATGCTAGATATTTTAACATCTCGGAGTAACTTTAAATAAAGTATTGATATATCGAAGCATTTGTTTACAACTCCAATATCTTTTATTTCTGTATTTTCAATAACGATTTGAATACAATACTAAGATTAATAATCACTGCACGACTATCTCTTGAAGAAATTACTAAAAAGCGCCAAATTTTGGCAGCCCAACCTCCTTAAGTTCGGGTAATTAACGCGACTTAATAATTGGCCAACTGGTACCTAAGTCGGTATTTTATTACCAGGTCAAGGCGCATCGCCTTCACCGCCCCCGGAATCAGATAAACCCGGGCAAGAAGCCCAAGAACTTTTTCCAATGATAAGAGAGAGAGTCCGGAATCGGTGCCAGAGACCAGAGTTCACATACAAGGATCGTCTTACGCTCAAAAGTCCCGAGAGTCTTGCGCCAGAGGGAATTTTTCCCCCGGCTGATCCGCCTCTTCAAACTTGAAACTCTGAGAAAACTCTGGCACCGTTTCAAGTCGGTTAAAAGTCGCAAAATTGAGTCTCCTAAGTGACAATAGACACGGCTCGAATATGAAGAAGCGCAGAAGTCACCTTGTGCCTTGGGCTAAAATTCCTCTCCGCGCCTCGAGCCGAATTCAATGGAAAAGCAGCCGGTATCTCTCACCCTTCTTGAGATCTGTCATCGATAAGCAAAACGCGAGGATGTGCTTGAAAATTAAATTCCATTGTCCTTCGACGAGACTGGCGCACAGCTATCGTGTTTTCGATAACACCTTAACAATGGCCGATGTGACGTCCAAAGCTTGCAGAGAAGCCGTTCTTTATCTTTCCAAAAAGTTGAGCGCAATAGCTGTGGCGTCACGAATTCATGGAGGAGCTTTTTCGGGTTCATTGGAACCTCGACTGATCCACGAAACGTCAACAATGACAAATTTCACCCGAATGGGAGCTGAAGTAATCTGGAAACCTTCTGATTTCAGAAAGAGGACTATACCTTGGCTCACCGTGCGACCTCACCTGCAATCCGGAACTTCAGCATGTATTCTGCGATCCAATTACTGCTCATTGCGAGTGCGAAAAATTCTTCCCAGTCAGGCTCGGTCCTGCGAAAGGATGTGCCAAACGTATGAGTATTTTTTTTTTTTCTTTCTTTTTCAAACATTTAAAAACAGCCAAAAGCTTTCGGTGGCCGGCTGCAAGTTCAATCTAAACCTCCAAGTATTATGTTCACAGCCAAGAAACTTGGTGAGCAGTGCTTTTATCGGGCCACCTGCACGTTTGCCGATCAGTACGCGACCTGCACCCAGGTTCAGCACAACGCTATTTGCGAGTGCAAAACGGGGTACCACAGAGTCGCGCTATCGCGGCCCAGCAAAAAAGTCTTCTGCGCCGAGGGTGAGTTGTTGCATTACGTGTGAAAATTATTAAGGATTATATATCAGATATTGCGGGGTTGGATTAATATAATATAACGTTATACTGACATCAGACCGTGTCACATTGACATCGTATAATAGCATAGGATTTACATCATGCAATGTTGTATTGACATTGGAGAATGTTAGATTGAAATATTTAATTAGTGTCAAATTGAAATCCGAAACTGACATCAAATGATGTTATGTTGGCATCATAAAGTGTTAAATTGACTTCAGATGATGCTAAATTGACATCAAATGGTCGTTGTGGTATTGACATCATATAATGCTAAATTTTCATCAAAAATCTGGTGTGGCGTTGACATCAGATAATTTTGTATTGACATCATATGACGCTAAATTGACATCAAACAGTTGGTGTGATATTGGCATCAAATGATGTTAGATTGACGTTATATGATGCTAAATTGACATCGAACATCCAGTGTGATATTGACATCAGATTGTGTTAAATTGAACGGGCAACCGTAGATCGTGTACCTGTAATAGAAGTCTAGGTAAATTTTTTTCTTACAGTCTGGCTTGCTCTTGGCTTAATTTATAATCACACAGTTGCTATTTATATCCTGATTCCCCGCGCAGATCTGGTGCTGATAACAACAGACGTACCAACGCTGCTGGGCGTCGCTTCAGGCCTAGCGATCTTTACGGCCCTAATCTGCTTTGTCCTGAAACTATTCAGCAGGGCGAGATATACGAGACCAAGACACTACGCGAACGCAAATCACGCACCACCCATGCTATTCTCAAGCGATACGGGTAAGTAAAATACCCTTCGATGTAAACCAGTTGTATTAGAGAAGATTTCAAACTGTTTTGCGTGTCGTGTCGTTTGCATATTGCGTTTGTCGACGTCGTTATACCGTGTATGTATATATACAATATACATATACCGAACATTTATTTTATACATCTGTATGTATAATATGTATTTGTAATTTTTATATTAACAAACGGGGAAATATTACTCACCTTTGATATTTTTCGAATATCTTACCGCGAGTAAATGTAATATTTGACGTTACAGATATTACAACACAATTTCACCGAAGTTATTCTTTTTCTACGTTTCGTTGTCCTTTGATTATTATTATTTAATAAAACGGTTCGGATCACAAGACAGCTGTATAATTATTATACATTGACATGACATGCATCCCAGGGTCAAGATTAATGCTATTATACTTACAATTTAGACAAATCACAATGATACACGATTTTCATGATGATTAGATTATAAAAGAAATTTTCATCACGATTAAACGTGACTTTTTTCTAGCAATAAACACGAATCAAACAACAGATTCATATCTCTGATCAAATTATCGCTTGACTCTACAACCTAGAGGAAAATTCTTATCCGAACATTTCTGCGGTAAAATGTAGCAATGTTCCAGTACATGAATACAATTTTGAAACAATGAAAAAATAATTATAATCGACGTATAATTATATCGACTCTTGGTGTAAAGCAAAATATCCTCTTTATGGGTTGCCCTGGTCGATTTTGACATCAACGTATATATCTCTAAATATCGAAGTCCACGTGAAAAGAAAATAAAGTAACACACAACGCAGCCAAGCAATGGGGATATTCGCCTCACCGCGTGTCCCGCGTCGAGTTTTAGGCTTCGTGCAAGAAGCGGATAACAGCAGTAGGGTGGTGCATTTGAAAGTTTTTTTTTCTCAAGGTACCACTCGAAAAATTTGTGACAAATACTGAAAAATAAGTTATCGCAAGACCTGGAGGAGGTAGGAAAATATTTAGAGGTCGCTACCAATTATTGTAATATTGTTTATTTGTTTTTATCTCTACACCTTACGGACTTACAAATACATTAGTTTATTTTTGTTTTTTGTTTTTTTTTTACGTCTCGTCGTTTGTCCGAAATATTAATAAAATCGTCCTGTAGAAATTTGTATAACAGTTTTTGCCACCGAAACAGGAGTGTCGCATCACCTTGACGTCCCCGTTTCACTTCGAGTACTGATTTTTATAAACAATGATTAATCGGACCACGATGCGAAAAAAAAAAAAAGATAAACTGATTTATAAATTTATAGAAGTCCGTAAGGTGTGCACATAAAAATAAATAATTGGCAGCGACATCAAAATATTTTCCTACTTCCTCCGGGTCTTGCGACAAGTTGTTTTTTTTTTTTTTTCTTTTTTTCAGTGGTACCTTGAGAAAGAGAGAAGGAAAGGAAACAAGTAAAAAAATGAAGCACCCTAAGCGGCAGGTAGAGAAAAATCGAATACCATAATCGACTTGCAGGTATACCATTGACACTCCACGGAGGTCGGCCGTCCTCGCGATCTAGCCAACGCAGCGGAAGCGCCCTGGCCTCTGCGTTCTCCAGGAGGCCGAGCAGCGGCGGAAGTCGCGGGCCCCTGGTGCCCGCTTCGCGAGCAGGTGCGGCCCGGGCCGCCGCCATCTTGCTTATATCGTGCCACCTCCAAGCGACAACGAAAGGTGGTGGAAACGGTGGAAACAGGCATCGACGGACCCTTAGCGACGTTGCTGAGGGATCCTCGGACGGCCTCGGTAGAACCTCGTAGCTCGCTTCACACCCTCCGACTATCGACACGAAAATAAATCGGCCAGATCAGGATGCGTCGGACGGAAAAAAACTCCCCTTCGTTACGGCGATAACCTTCTTGCAAGCCCACTTTTTAGCAAGCTCAAGTGCCACAAGCTTTTATCAATTCTTCTAGTCGTTGTACACGGAGAGAAATTTTTAGTTCCGGTTAACGCTCGGTCGTAAACTATTTTCATTTTTTACCGCAATCGAAAAATATCGTTCTAGGTAGAAAATGAAAATTAGTTTTATAGCTGTTACCGGAAAGTCTGGTATCCGTTGCTATTCTTTCTCATTACGATCACTGTTGCTAGATTTTCTTGCAACTGTTGCGAAAATTTAATGCTTGTGCAACGATAAATTGATGTTAAAGCCTTGTTCAACTAAAAAGGTAGAGTAAACCGAACGAACCGATTTTGCATTGCAATTACCAAAAAAGAATCGTTACGCGTAGCTCGTTTTTCGTAATTCCAACAATATTCAAACAGTTTTTTCAACGATACTTGTTTTATTGCATTTTTCTAGCTACTAACAAATGAAATTTTTCTCAGTGTATTACAAAATTGGCAACCTACTGGTTTGGCAACCCTTTCGGTCACAGAAACCGCTATAATGGCACACTTATATTTTATTTATTTTTCATTTCTTATATTCCATATAAAATCCTGAATTCTTTTGGGATTTTCAGGTAAACTGAAAAACTAAATTGCGTGACTGAAAGGGTTGAAGGGATATTCGGGAAATTATGTCTCAACAACCAATTGTTCAATTCGTTTCAGGTTTGTTTCATTCAAGAACTATGTAGATCGTATGTAGCTTCAGCCTCATTTTTTTCTTCGTTAGACTCAATCGTTGGAATGCATCTTTATTGACAATAACGTTATCGACAATTGCAAAATCTGCTCGACCGATTCATTTGAAATTTGAAGACAATATTCTTGGATATTGCTGAACTATCATTTATCTTTGCGAAGAGTACTCAAAGTAAAAGGAGTCGTACGTGTTCGAGCAAAAATTCAATTTCAACTTCAAAAAGTTACCATTTGTAAAAAAAAACAAAAAAAAAAAAAGAAAAATCGAATCGTGACTCTAGTTATAAAATGAGTTTATTCTCTCGTTGAAAAATATGTTGTTTACGTTATTACCAATAAAAATGCTTCTGGTAATTCCTTTCTTGTGAAAAAAAGATGCAGATAAAAGTCGATCTACTAAATTACGAGTAAATCATACCCGAATCAAATTGAACAATTCGTTGTCGAGTCATAAAATTTTCCACAATTCATTTGCTTCAATATATGAAACATGGTACTGCTGAATTTTTTCCAAAGTAACGAAAGGGATTTTTTTCCACCGATCGACGCGCCGGTTCTGTTCGGTATATTATAATTTCTTGGCCGCAGATCGTCCTGCGGCCATAAAAAATACATATCCTCGATCCCGTAAACTAATCCCATCAATCCATACGATAATTCTTTTCTCTCACTCACGCTCTCTGTCACTTATAATGTGTCCTTGTTATCTGTCCACCGTGCATCATACGTGTGTGCATATTATACATGTGCCTTATAAATAACTGAAATTACACTTTCGTTGTTTGAGAAGTAAAGGACAAAAAAAAAAAAGAAAAACAATAAGTCAAAGAAAGCAGAAAAACTTCGGAAATACAAATTGCCTTGTCCCGGTTAAACACACTTTGATGTTTGTCAGCTTTTTTATCATATATCAGTAATGTGGTGCCTCGTATTCTCGATGTTTGATTCGTTAATATTCCACTCTCTATACCTTTTGCATAATATCGTCATACCTGTTATACTTCACACATGAATCGTGTACCTTATTTGATGTGCTTGCGTTGTTCCCTGTCGTTTAACGAACTCCATACATTACACACCTATTGGACCACCTCATTCGCCAACAAGAACACAACAATTGTATAATATTATACGAATTTTCGTTTAAATTGATATGCTCTAAAAAACGAATCCCTTCCTCCGAGCAATGTTTCTCATATATTTGTAATTTATTTATTTTTTTTTTTCATTCTCGTTTCTTTCCGCGCGTTTCTCAAATCGGATCGAATGTTTTTTTCTTTCTTTCTTTCTCTCTCATATAGTTCTATTTCTTTCTTCAACGGTAAAATATATCATATCGACACAGAGAAGCACAATTATTGTTAGGAAAAAAAATCAATTCCCCGCATTACGAATACACACACACGTGTATACAGGAGAGAATTTGAAAATTCGTTAGAGTGCGTAACGAGAGGGCAAGATGGCAGCGGCCACTATTTTCATTAAACGCACGAAATAAAGAAAAGGAACGATAGTACGAAAAACACACACAGAAAAAAAAAAAAAAAAAACTACAAATAAAAAAAATAGAGAAAATGATCGCTTGTTCCGGTAAGAAATGCAAGATACATATAGTATAGCTGAAGAAATGCGATTTCGCACTAGATAGTCTAAGCTGCACCGTATAACGCATACTTACATACACATATATAATATACTAATATTTCGCAATTTATACACATATCTGATATAACGCATAAACACACACACACTTGTAGTAATACATATATATATATATATATATTTATTTTAATTATATATATAAATATATATATATATATTAGGGTGGTCCTCATTTACAATGTTGACGAATTTATTCCGGATCACCGCACCAAATCGACTATATATAATTCAAAAATAATTCACAATTTTTTTCATATTTTAATATCAACTGTAACCCGTGCCTGTAACAAGAAGGATTTTACAATTTAAAATACACGTGTTTCGGACACGTTCTTAGTATATATTTTACTGTAAGAGTAATAATGTTCGAAAACATCCGCGAATGTGAGGTTCTAGTGAGCATTAGTGCTACTATCTGAGAAAAAATTCACATCATCATACCAGATAATATAGACAATTGCATTTCTTATAAATAAAAATAAAAAGTCAAATTTCTAGGGTGTGCAATTCGTCGAGATTGGTTGGTACGATGATGTGAATTTTTTCTCAGATAGTAGTACTAATACTCGCTAAATCTTCGCAATTACAGATTGATTCGAACATCGTCACTCTTGCAATAAAATATATGCTAAGAATGTGTCTGAGACAAGTGTATTTTAAACGGTGATATCCATCCATTTACAGGCACGGGTTAGAATTGATATAAAAATCTGAAAGAATTAGGAAATTGTTGTTGAATTATTTATAGTTGATTTGGGGGGTGGTCGGAAAACAAATCATCAACATCCCAAGTAAGGATCACCCTAGGGTATATATATATATATACATATGATAGCCTCGCATGAAAAATTAGCCACAATTCAATTAACAATTTTTAATTTATCATATAATGATATATAGTTATATTATACGTTATTTATCATATACAACTCAACAATTTTTGCGTTCGTTAAATCAGTTGCAAGATTTCCTATCTCTTTGATGAAAGAAACAATCGTTGTTTCATATTATTTATGATACGTATGTTTTTACACTTGGGTCACCGAAACACGACAAACTTACTATCGTCAATTCGATCAAAAAACCGCACAGAAATTAAAAATATGATTCAGACTGCGGTTTGATCGGGAATCTATCCTTTGGCAGGGCAGATATTGTAGCTTTTTCAAAATTAATTTGACAAAAACTTAATTTTAATACCCAAATGTTTTTAAAATAAATAAGAATTAAACTATTTTAGTGCCTGTCCGGGGTTAGACAACTCGAATTATATATTTGAGCACATTAATTGCTTTAGGCGTTGAATGCTTTACGTTTTTATCTAACACAATCAAAGCCAGCTTTGAATAAAAACCGCAATCTATATCGCATTTTGTTACTTTGACAAACCAAGCAGTATAGAATAAAAGTTTCATACGTACGTGCATCTGTAAGATAAATTTTTTCACTTATTCATTGCTCCTTAAAAATGAAAATTAATTAATCTATTGACTCGTATAAATACACAATAATTACAAACACACACACACACACACCTACACCAGTCTCACTGTTCACGATAAAATACTGCATTCATTCATCGCACGATATCCTCTCTTTATACAGCTTCAAACTTTGTACTTGCCCAATATTATTTTATTATTGGCATGAATGACGCATGCGACGATTTCTTTTTTCACAAGTCAATGTGGTTATCGATCATTTTATAATAGTTTTCCGAGGGCCGGAAACTTATCTTCGTAATTGAACGTTGTGATGAATTTTACAGACGAGTCAAGAACGCTAGGGAAAATTTAAAATCCGGATGGATAAAATCCACCTGTCAAATTTTATTCATTTTTCCTCTCGTGTTCTATTCCTGTAAAAATCTGCTGGAGATTCGAGAAGATAAATCGGGTACATATCTCGACTCGCATTTCGCAGAGAATTTATTTCCCTGAAGAAAAATCCGCGGAGCTTTTAAACTTGGTTTATCGTTTCAAAATCTGCAAAGTGTACGATCTAGTTCTATTACAAGTCTGGCCGAATGCCAGAGGCCATTATACCTAAACCCTATTACCGAGCATCCGTTTTTACCGAATAAGGAAAATTTAAGCTCACCTTCGTTCGAGGCTGACCAAAAATAAAGGCTAACTGAATACATTGGATCACGTGTCGTAATAAATCGTATCGAATTTGCATGAGTAATCGGTAAAGATAGAGAGCATCGTTATTGCGACTATATCCTCATAGTTTTATGGCGCTAAGCTCAGCTCCTGATCATCCATGCGCTTTAGCACTAAAGCACGCAAGCGCGCTGTGAGAAAATTTTTATTCGTTATGGTTACCAGACGATTTTAATAAAATTGGTATCGTTTCAACAACGGTTTGGATATTATTCGACTCGTAAGAAAGTTTGGTAGAATTAGTAACTATTCAATGCAATAAATTATTGTAGTCAGTGTTATATTTTCTGGTTAATGAAACATTCGACTTCATTGCAGGGTCGGGTTGATGTTCCGAAATTGCCTAATCCGAATTATTTTGTGACGAAATTTGAATGAAAGAAATCAAACTTTGACGAAACAACAAAGTTTCGAATGGTCGGAAAGCCGACGCTTCAAAGTTTCGAAATGCAAGATTCCGAAAATTCAAATTACGATTAAGCAAAGTTCCGATCGAGTAAAATTACAAATATTAAAATATACTCACGGGGCGTAGTTTGATTCAAAAAATGGGTGTAAAAAATGAAAAAACCCGAAAATAGAATGATCAGAATTCCGAAAGTAAAAATATCGAAAATCCAAAACAAAGAGATATCAAAATGGTGAAATTTGACCAAACCAGAAATTCACAAAACTGAAAATCTTGGATCATTCAAAATTTCAATGTGTTCGGATCTTTAAATTTTCTCATTTTCGCACTTCCGGAACTTTGACATGTCGTATTTACGCCCTTTCGGAACTTTGTACTTTGACATTTCGTCAAAGTTTGATATCTCTACTTCAAGTTTTGTAACCAATTTCGTTTTTCATCTTCTACCCAGAACTATAAAGTAATTCGTTGAGGTTGAAAAAAATGAAGAGACATAGTAACCATAACTAGAATTTTCTTTCGGTGGATTAAACGTTGCACGCAGCCGTTTTCGTCTCTTTTCCTTTTCCCTTTCGACTACCACGTCGTCGAATGGAAAAAGATGAATCGACAGATCGCCTCAGCTCCGCCTGATCTCTGACCGAGAAAATCGTCTTGTTCGTCCACCAGGTTCTCGTCGACCTAGCTTAGCCTCGATTCACAGCTCGACATCCTCCGCGCGTAGCTACAGCGCCCGGAGACTTGAACGCGAGAGAAACGAGAAGGAACATCGACTCGCTCTCCAGGAACTCAGGCTGCAACGTCAACGGGAACAGCAACAGTCTGCGCCAACTCCCAGCCCCAGGACACCGCATTCAACTGACGAACTACTTCCGTCGGTGGACGAGGTTGCCGAGGTGAGGATTCGGTCGAGCTGAAAATACAGAAGGGTCAAAGAATTGTACAAGACCCGCGGTATAGAATTTTTAACGAAAGAAAAATTTTCGTTATGGATTTTAGTAACGTAGAAAGTCCGAGTACTGTGACGTAAAGAAATAGAATGGTCGGAATATCGTTTTTTTTATCACTAGCTTCCTCAAAGGTGGCCACCAACTGTTCTTTCAAACATTAAGACTCGAAACAAATGCAAAAGTAGTATATTCAATTGCAAGACGTGCAATTGTTCATAAATTTGACAGTTGTTGAATTTTTGTCGCTATCCCGTACCACTGAAAAATCCAAATGAACGCCAATTCGAATCACGTGAATTTCAGCAAGTGCCAACAACGTCGGGTACGTCAGGAACAACGACAACAACACCACCGTTGGCTAAAGAAGCGAATGCAATATCCACCTACAACGGGCCTTGCACATCAGCCGACAGTTTTCAAGTATAGCTGAAGAAGACTAAAAGCTGCGATAGTTACGGTTCGTGTAAATAACTGATAATTTAAATAGGACTACTATACATATATATACACACAGGCACACACACACACACGCAGAGAGAGAATTTTTCACTATAATTCTGAGCGAATGTTTCGAGTCACTGAAAAAATATGCACTCGAAGAAAGAATAAAAGAATAGTAATAATGATAAAATATATTGTAATATTTGTGGCAGAGAGAAGAAGATAAAAAAAACAGAATACAAAAAACAAAAACGAAACGCAGCTCTTATATTTATATTCTCCGGAGAAATCAAATTCTATCAAAAAGTGTCACGCACTTCCCGATAAATACTTTAATTACATAATCTGTCATTCGTCTATGAAAATTAAATTATCGGTTACATTAAAAATAATCCGAAGGCTCTCGATTTTCTTAACCATTTCGAATAACAGAAAGAGCAGTAATAATAATACAAGCTTGTAGTTAGATATTTAACTTGAAGAAAGGCGGACATTGAAATGATCAAAAATCAAATTAGTAAACGTGCGTTATTATGTACAAAAGAATTTCGCTATGAATGACTTGCTCGGATTTTCATCGACGATTCTTTGCAAGTCCAATCGTAGCTTCTTTCGCTCATAAAAAAAAAAAAAAAAAAAAAAAACGCGAACATTATATACTATGATTAAATTTAAGTCCAATTATATTGTATAATACTCTAATGTATTTCTATATAGGTATACTTTATTATACCCGCATATTTATTATATAAAATATTATTTAGCTTTCATTTTAACCTGCAAGTTTACTTGTGCGACTAACGATTTTGGATAGAATTATACACGGTATAATAAAATTGCAAAGAAATTTTTTAACAATATCCGTATAGTGACATTATTCATTCGTTTGCGGTAGAAATCGCGTGGAGTGAGAGAATTTATATGGATTATGCTGGAATAAAAAAAAAAAAAAAAACAAAAAAAGAAAACAAAACAAAACTATGAAAATTAAAACAAAAAAAAAAAAATAAAACGTTGGTGTTTAAATTATACATTCGGTGTGGAGTAATTTTTACTGAATAAAAAAAAAACAAAAAAAAAAAACAAAAAAAAGGAACGAAAAAAAAAAGAAAACCTTTTCTCCGTTTCTCGTTTGTGAATTCGGAAAACGCAGTGGCAGATACAATTTTTTTTATTTATTTCTTTGAGAACGTTATAGGATATGTAAATTGCATTGTTGAAAACCCCGTTCACGTGGTGTCAAAGACTTACGTAATTATATTATAATACATACATAGTATATTTATAGCGTATTTCAAAGCCTGAGTATTTGTAATAATCAGACTTGAAGATTTTTGAGCTTACGAATATCCCCGTTCAACGTCTTCGACCTGCTATATTTAATGTTCACAGAGTTCATTTAAACGGGCGAAATTACGCGTCTAGTGATAAAGAGGAAAGACGTGCTAAATTTAAATCTTAGATCACCGTTCGAAGCACTTTCTTCCGCGATCATGTATCATTTGTCGACAAAACTGTGCCTAGATTTTTTTAGAATAGCATTTAACCGTTCGAATAAATTTTTCCGATATTTTTTGCAAATATTTCATTTTAGCTAAAATTTATTCGTTTTAGCGGTAAAGTTTTCTGAAAATGGCAGAAATGTTGATACAAAGAATAACGATAATTTTCACAGCTCTGCGATTTTTCAACCACCAAGTAAACAATTTATCGTATTACGGGAAAATATTCCGGAAAAATATCAGCAATCGAGAGAAATTTGAAGAAATTAAAACGGCACTGAATCTCCTCGATCGCTGGACTCGGAATGCATGAGAATATAAATAAATCGTTTTATAGTATGAGGTCGAATTATACAACAGTATTTATATGTATAATGATATGTATTGCGTAACCACAGAGTAATTACTAACCAATTATTCATAATAATATATCGTTCGAGTAACTTGTGCTGCCTTTTTCGAGAAAAAGAAAATAAAAAAAAATATCAATGAAATAACCAAAGTGGGGGAAAACCAATTATTGTAAATTCGAGCAATGCCCGAATCACTTTGATATATATCGAGACGGTTGGATATATAATATATGTATATACATATACATATACATTATATATATATGGTATATCGCAATGGCCGTAAGCAATGTTCGTAACCATATCATTTCAGCTACATAAATATACATATATGCATATATTGTGTAAACAATAATATGTATATATGTGTGTATATATACGCAGTAAATACTTTATGACGTTTATCAAATAATTATTATACCTATACATGAGCTGTTATCGTTTTAACCCCTATTTTAAATGTTTATTGTATAATAAATTGTAATATAGTCGTTGGGCAAATAAAGCTCGTTTTATATTAAACCGTTGCTGAAGCGCGTTATATATGGCGATGAATGATATTCGAAACGAAAGTAAATGAGAAAAAAAAAAACAAAAAAAAAAAGCAGTATGTGTATTTCTATTATTGGTTTATGAAGTTCGTTATTTCTACGAAACAATTAGTCAAGTCCTACACTGTTTGCCAGTTTACCAAGAATCTGGTTATTTTATTATTCAGGAGTAACACTCGTCTCGAGTAATTAGCTTGATTACTGCGTTATCACGGTGTGAAAATCTTCACCCCCAAATGAAAACACGTTGAAAGCTGTTGCCGTTAAAATTTCGTTTTCAATTTTGCATTGTAAAAGTAACACGAATCTACAGGAACCAGATTTCACGGTATAAAGTCATCGTTGAAAAATCGGACGATTTTTGCAGCCGTACTCGGAACAAATAACAGATTGCTTGGAAAAAAAATTTAATCCTCGTAATGTGTGGGGATAAAAGATTCATGTTGCATGTGTGTAACGTAGAATTGCAGATCAGTGAAGAGGATAAGCTTTATGGCGGTGAAGAATTGCGCATAACCGTGAAGGGAAGTCGAGGAAAAATTATCCTACCAGAAGAGCTCAGTGAAAATGCTGAGCTCTGACCGGTCTGAACACTACTCTTAAAAATGACGGAGGACATAGACGTCGTCTTCAAGGAGCCAAAAACGTTCAAACAGACGCTGAAAGCGCTGAATTTTTTCTGCTGGCTTATGGGAACCGGAGCTTGTGAGATTGGTGGTTGGAAGAAGTGCTCGATACTGATAAGGGTCTTGCACTTCACGGTATGCTCGGTGATAATAGCCTACGGGATAACAGACTTCTTCTCGTTCGGGAACGTCTTCAGGAGCGAGATGTACAAGATAATGTACTACATGAACAAGGCCGTCATTTACGTCACGTCCTATTACTACGTACTTCTCGGCGTGATCCATAAGAAGAGTTGGGAGAAATTCATCGAGAGGATCGATCACCTCGACAGGAAAATACGGAGGGAAACATCCTTCGACGATCGCTCCATCAAACTCAGGCTGGGACTTGCCCTTGGGTTCACCATCCTTATGGGTCCCGTTTCAGCCGTGTCTCACGTCTTGTACTACAAGCTGACCGATCCCTCGCAGATATACACCTCGGATCTGCTCGTTTATTACACGGTAGCCCAGTCGCTCATCACAAACTTTTGGTTCGACATCGTCGTCTGCACGATTCACCAGAGGTTTAAGATCGTCAATAGACTCATCAAGCAGATCGGAGACTCGTACGCTGCACCGTGGATCGTCCTCAAGATCCAACGACTGAGGGAGCTGCATCATGGTTTGTGACTTTTTGTCAATTTTTTGGGTTTTTATATTTTGAACGAGATGTTTATTGTCCAGTCAAAATAGGTCTGGATTAAAAATATTCGGGATTTGACTGCATTTTTGTGTATAAGTGGTTTTAGATGCTCGGGATAACTCAAATCTGAAGTCATTATCCATTATTCTGCTGCATAGCTTTTAGCGTTTTGAGAAAACAGCAAAATTTTTGATTATCCCCTAACAAGATGAATAAAAAGTATCGATTTTTAGCTCAGCAACTTCCTTCCCGAGTGCGCTTTTTTCAACTGATTTCCGCTTAGATGCTTCTGAGTATTACCAGAATACAATGAAACAGAAAACTTGAAAGCGATAATTCTGTAGATCATTAATTTCTGCAGAAATCTGCGGACTGGTCAGCATAGTGAACAAAGTTCACGGTATGCACTTGCTTTTGAGCTCGGCAAACTCGTTCATGATGGTCTTGGCTACGCTGTTCAGGATCTACATAGGAGTTGTGGAATTGAAGTTTCAGTTTATAATGATAAACAACGTGCTTTGGATCGTATACGCGACTCAGTTTGCTCTAAATTGTTTCGCGTGCACTTTGACCTGCCGCGAGGCGATATCGACTGGAATCCTGATCCACGAAGTCGGACTTAAGAACAATCAGCTAACGAATAAACGTCTGTACAACAACACCGGGGTACATAATAACAGACGGTCATTGAGCTATCAACCGGAAGCGAAAACCTACGAAGGATCCTGCGTGCAGAATGAAATCGCTCACTTTTCTTCCCAGCTGCAACAAAATTCCGTATCTTTCAGTGCCTGCCATTTTTTCGAACTCAACAACGCGCTCCTGCAAGGCGTAAGTGTGAATCCTCAAATTTTCCCTACGATTAGTGCAGATTCATCAAAATATCAACCGTCAGTGTTTACAGTTGTCTTTTCGCTTCGCAGTTCGTCGGCGTCATCACGACGTACCTCATTATCTTGATTCAGTTTTACGTACCGGACCGAAAGACGACAAACTTCGGACCCACCACCACCCCGTCTACTACAACTGAACAATTTGATATCTATAACTCAACATCTGCGGATAGCTAGATAAAAATGAATGAAATAGAATAGGAAATTGTATTTTTCACAGAGGACCTGAAAATTAATTGAGATGTTAAGCTTGAGAGAATTTATCAGAAATTGAACATTCGCGAGGAGCAATTCAAGCTTGGTTCTGGATACAGATTCCCTTACCGACATCATATCGACACCTCCAATGTCTGGATACAGATTCCTGTACCGACATCTTACCGACAATCCCAATGTCGGTACAGGTACAGAACCGAGCTTGAATTGATTCTTTTACGCTTAGAAAGTAAGAGGAAAAGCACTGTCATTTTGAAACCATTGCTATTTGAATCTTGGATTTCTTCGCAATCGACTTTCCGTTTTAAACCATGTCCGTTAATTGAACTTCAAGATATATTTCACGTGGATTTTAGTATAGCACGTGTTTGCAAATATTTTCTACTCACAGACTCTGTTCTTGATGGTGGTTTTTAAAATCTATCGTGGGTCAGATCGCGAACCGAATAGTCTATCATTAGGCGCAACCTGACTAGTCATCAAAAATTCACACAATGGCTCATGTACGAATGTTTGTAGTGAAACTAATGCTCTCAAGATCGTAATGCAGAAAAACGATACATAGTTTAATACACAATTGGTAGAGAGTGCATGAAAATTTTTTAATTATTTTCGTTTAGTGATAGCTCTTTGGATCTTACGCCCGAAGATGGTTCAAATATGGAGACAAGTATTTGAAAACTAGTTTCATAAAAACTATGAATGAAATTAAAAGTACGTTATGTTCACACGATTACAAGAATAATATTAAAAATAATATTTGCATGTGAGTTTCAATTTATTTTTTACTTTTCTCAAAACTGTCATTATAAATACTATGTTCGTTGTTTATTATACATTGTATATTTATACATCAGTGACTTATAGTAATATGTTTTGACTTTTGTACAATGATTTTTACCGGGCGGTAAACAGTGGTTTATAAATTATGATGAATAAAAACGAGTAGTTCAAATTGTCAAGTGAAATTTAATTTCACTTCGTCTTTTGGTGATCGGTCTTTGAGCGCTAATATCTAGGCCTGCCATAAATTATTGTTCAAGTGCTTCCGAAGTAGGACTGATACACCATGCCCATAGATGTACTTGCAAACCACGTAAAACAACACCACCACGTCCCAAATCCAAGCAGCCCTCTGAATACGTCAGTCGTGAAAACCTGTGAATAAAGAGGCAAGAATTGTCAAACAGTTCTCAATCGCCTCTTGCTTACGACTCACCTGTTTCAGTGAATCGAGAGCCAGATGAAACTCCTGTGCTGTTTGAACGACAGTCTTTTCGTCATCGTCGTCAAAAATTGGGGACACAATTTTCGGCGGTTGATCAGCGGGACACTCTTCGATCGGTACATCTCTGAGAAGTCCTTCCCAAGTAAAACCGCCTGGAAAAAGTTTCAATTCCAGTATCCAAGATATGTCGGTAAGCGTTTGTAGCCCGAGAAAAGGTGAAATGGTAAAACTGGAGCTTACCAAGAGTTTTATACATGAGAGCAAGAAAGAGGCACATGATGATTGGAGCGACATACTGCAGAGCTACTACACACATGTAGTAAAATACCGCGGCGATCTAAAATAATTGCGGTATATTTTGTTGCGAGTGTAATGTCACGACCCATAAGATTCGTGAAATATTGTAACACACCTTCTTCTGAAGATCGGTGTTTGTTATTCGGCCGGCTTCTTTTTTCTGGTCCTCCAGTCTCTGGCTGGCGAGATTCAAATACGATTGCAGGTACAATGGCATTAAGCATAATCTCAAAATTACCGCAATCACCACAGCCGCCAGTCTCATGCTCTCAAATGCTTGGACGCTCATTCTACGAACAGAAAAAACGATTGACTGAAATTGTTAAAATAAAATTTACGAACTTCCGGATTGATAACGAATACTCACAATGGGCCGTTCATACCGGCGAATATTCGAACAGTCAAGTAATCTCTGCTCACAGGTTTGATCCACAATATTACCAAAATAAAGGGGGAAGCAAAACTGATGTTTAAAAGCAACTGCAATAATCTTCTCTCTTTGCAATACCTGCAACGACAAAAATACCGGCGTGTATGTTGCTCAAAAACTTATAAAAGCAACTTCAGAGTTTCTTCTAGAACTGACATTGACGTACTTAAGTGAGTCCCAGTGCATTCTGGACATTCTTAACCCTGGAAAGGTAAACAACGATCCAAGGAGTCCGCACCAAAGGGCTAAAAAAAATTTTAAAACGATTTTGGAGGCTGGACCTCTGAAAAGAAATTCAATATTCGATGTGAGCGTTTGTTTAGTAATGCTTTACCGATATCAGGGGTAACAATAGTTGTTAACTCACGTAGACGAGAGACCTTGGTTATCCAAAAAAACAGACGCACTTTGATTGAAGCTAACATAGGCTTTTTCGAGGTCAATTTCAAGAGTATTTTCATCAACGATCAGAACCATCATGGCGATAAGGAGGTAGGCGAATCCCGTAACTATACAAGTGGACCTTTCCCCGACGCTCTCTTCACCTTTAAAGTACTGCACCCAAAGGGAAAGTAGAGTTTTGCTAATTGTGGTGAATAGGAAATTTGTCAGAAGGCATGCTTTAAGCATGTCTGTAAATATTGCTCATTATATTTCGGTGCCACTGAATAAAAGGATACAGTGAGAATCCGATAACCAAAGCACACCATAGCATGCTAAGATTGAACTCTTCTTTCATTGGATAGTAGTACGTGTAAACCTGATGACAAAAATTTAATGAATCAATCAATTATGTGATTATAATTACCAATTCTCAAGGCGTCTCAGTGCAGAGCATAAATTTACCTCGGTCAGAATATAAACCAAGCTCGCGTACAGTGAGAAGTCTAGTAGCCACTGAAATTCAGTATAAAATTTCAGATGTATAACATCTAGAGCCGAAACCTTGGCGCTTTCAAGGCTGATTTCCAAGTTCCTAGGAACGTGAAACACGTCGGGCGTCTTTCCATTCTCAGCATGTTTACCCTTTTTTGGTTTTTCCTTCGGCACTCCAGCAAGTATCCTGAGCTCCTGATCGGTAGGATAGAGGTATCGTATCAGACTGAAAGATTTCGCTGAGGTAAGTGATCGAACAGATGTGATTCAACGATTGAATTCTAAGTAACGACCGGCGGTTAAATCGGCAATGAAAAATCAATGCGTACCCAGTGGAGCAGAGGATCCATCGAGCAAACGAGTAATGAGGTCCAAGTTTTTGTATCACGCTGACCATAACGAGAGTAATGACCAGTTGCGCGCCAAGAAGAGCCTAATGGAAAAGGTAATAATTTATGAAAAATGTAAACATCAAAATTTTACGTGTAGCCTGATCTTGCCTAACCTAGATAAATTTTCTCCTAAGCTACTTGCCATGTCGGAGGGAAGGGAGACAAAGATACGGACGACTTCTAATTCGTTTCTACCAAGAATACATCTAGGTCGCCCGAGTCAACGAGGCCAATTAACGCTTATTAAAAATAATTAACGCCTAAGACGTTCGGCCGCGCTGAACGGTGAACCCGGCTGTTCGTAGCTCCGGGTTATTCTGCACGCGACTAAGTGTTGTTACCGTCAGCGGCCGCGGTGCACGCCTCTCACTCTCGCCTCGTCTCTGAAGCGAGCTTCAAAATACTCCGGACCCTGCCCCTCGAATTAAAAATAGCAACACATCGCTCAACTTCACACAAATTGTCTCCATTTGAGATAACTGCGGCGACTGCGGCGAACCGAAAAGTATTTTTGTACATAAACGTACTGTGAAACAAAAATTGGGATCGGGTTAAAAGGCGCTCTAGCATTTGTACGGCAGTTTAAAAAGACATCCAGAAAGCGAAGAATCGTAAAATTTGAAACATAGAGAATCTACTTCGTTTCGATTCGACGGAATACACGAGGGATTTAAAAAATGATCGAAGATATCTTCGTTTGTTTTCGCTCTCGATTGCCGATTGTTCCGGAAACGGAACACCCTCTGACGGGAGTCCGCGGTACTAGATCGGTACTTTAGGACGTCTCCACGGTTTCTTGCGACAGTCGGTAATCGAGAGGGCGAGGTGTGACGATTGGATCGTGAGTTGGAGATTCATTCGATCGTGGTCTTGCGTCACACAACAATCGAGGCTGTTCAAAATATTTGAAACGAAAGCTTCGTGAATGTACGCGGAGTGTGTGAAAGTGTTGCAATCAAACGTAGTTATTGAGAACGATGAAAAGCTGTAGTGATGTGAATTTACTACGTTTCTCCCATCGGTCGGTAATCGAAACTGCAAGGTATGACGGGAAATGAACGACTGTCAGTTGTTTTAACAATAATCTGCTATCTCTTTTGTGCTGCCGAGTTCGCTAATAGCGTTGCCTGTGTCCTAGGGAGTTTTTAGCGTTGCAGGCTAATTTCGGAACGCGCCCTAGTCTGATCGTGTTTTCTGCGTCCTACGAATATGAGTGGTCAAAAAATTGTACTCAAAGCACATACCACTGAAGACAGCCATCCAACCCATCGACATCGCGAAAAATGCAGCCCAAGTAATGTGAGATAAAAATATATTAGGGTTATTCTGTCTCTTTCACTCTGTGTTTGATCGACTGATTGTGAGAGGAGATTTGTCGGCGAATCAGATATAGAGCGTACATCAACATATACTTCTCTCTCTCCCTCCGCTACAATATCCGTAAACGCAAAGCTACCTCTAGTACGATATGCTGTAAAGAGATTGCCCGAAAGTCCTCGAAGTCTCTTCTCAGCGAGTGTGAAAATGTGCGATTCTGCTATAGCTACTAGATTCGAACGTCGTATGAAAACGCGGTTTGTTCACCGGCTCCGCTCTATGACGTCACGACAATACATATTCGGCCATTTTGATTAAATATGGCGTCGACGCCTGCGCGCAGATCGTTGAACGCGAGGACAAAGGTTGCCGTCAGTATCAGAATCGACGGCTAGCGATGTGTTGAGTATACGTAGGTGGGTTCGTTGGTTGGGTCGGTCGGTCGGTCAGCTGTAAACCGTGCAGTAATTAAAGCTGGTGATCATGGCTTAGGCGTGCGGTGATGGGTGGAAAATAATTCCGTGGTGAAAACGGTGGTGGTTGTACAAGTTTTCAGTGAACAAACGGGAATATCGCAAGTTACTCGACGACAGCGACAGCGACAACAACAACACGACGAGTAGGCGCTGAAAGAAGGATAAGGCGGAGGGTTCGCGAGTTAATAAATGAAAAACGAGTGAAAGTGGTGGACGATAACGCGTGAATTCGTTCTCTGTGATAATAACACGAGCGATGGTTACGATGTTCAGTGAGTGCGGATACGTCCTCTTCCTGCTGCTACTCGTCCCCTACATCGAAAGCGGTGAGTACCAACCAACCTACCTTTACCTTTTTTACCCGCCTCTCTTTCGACTGACCGTGTGAATCACCGCTTATAGCGGTCAAACTTTACGCCCAGGCGAAAGGCTGCTGCTCATTGTCAGCCAGCGCCGCGTCCGACGATCCCGTGACAGGTATCCGTCATCCGAATCGCAGTTTTCCATTTTCCGTCATTTTCCGTGACAATGAGAGATAAAAGTCTCCTCCCTCTTTTGTTTACCTCCCCCCCCCCCCGTCCCCCTCCACCACCCGGCCACCCCATGTTGTCCGTTTTTCTGGTCCTTTTAGCCTTTACGTCAGACTGAATTCTCGACGACGTTGTAGCCAAGTTCGTTAACTCTCGATTTGTCCGTCCAGTCATCGTCGCGACATTAATACGAACCTTGATTGCGATGTATGAAAGTAATGGGGAATTCTTGGTATTCTTATACTTTCAAGCTTCCCCGAAGCTCGGTTATGATTCGTCAGTCAGGATGTTCGAAACAAATTATTAACAAGAAGATGAAGTCGGAAACTGCAGCGACGATGTTATTATTTATTAGACTGTATATAAAAAGAAAAAAAAAAAACCATTTTTTTTTTTTTTTTTTTTTGAACCTTGGAACTTTATGACTCGTCATCGCATTCGTATAGTGATGAGACGAGAAAGTATTTTTTGTAGAGAATTGAACGCTCTACAAAAAAGTTTTCTTATCATGTTACGATAAGTATACTCTTTCAAAAGTTATTTAAGGATTTACGTATACATATGCGTATACGTATATCGGTAAACGTTTAAGATCTACGAGATTGTTGATATTTTATTAACGTTAACGCAACGAAGCATTGAGTAAAAAAATCACAAATTTGCATCATCTTCATAATGACTCTGTACGTGTCAAGTGTTCAAAATGTAAAATTATATCCATTATCTAACGTTCGCTTAAGCTCTCCTGAAATAAACAATTTTTTCTAAAAATCCGTCATCACACGAACACTGCCGACTTCGACATCTTGAAAATCCTCTTCTCGAAAC
Organism: Neodiprion lecontei; assembly: GCF_021901455.1. Classification (NCBI taxonomy): domain Eukaryota; kingdom Metazoa; phylum Arthropoda; class Insecta; order Hymenoptera; family Diprionidae; genus Neodiprion; species Neodiprion lecontei. The sequence goes on along the minus strand of NC_060263.1, from coordinate 4,258,213 downwards.
TCTAGAAAGATCTACAAAAAATCCCGCCTTATTCTTTACGAGGGCAAGGGGGGAGGTAAAAAAGGAAACCGACACACTCTTCGAGATTTAAAAATGGACCCCCCCAGCTGCTGCTCTTCGCTTTGTTTTGCTCGCCACTTTTACCCCTCTCCCCTAAGTTTTCGGGCCAACCGTGTTGCCGCTACTTATATGTTAGACCTAGGAATTTAAACTCCGTTTGAACAACGGGTGTATGTATATTGTATACGTATTATGTAGATGCGTAGAAGCCGAATCGCATATGCATCATTTTACCGTGTTCGCTGCTGCTGCTGATGCTGCTGATGCTTGCTTTTTATATACATTCTTGGATACTGTATCCATTTTATCATTCCACCTCTTACCACTTTTTTTTTTTTTCATTCGTCTCATGAATTTCAACGAATATGGAGTATAGGCAGGGTGCGTTTGTAATATCGTGTATCTTATTCTTCTCAACGCGCTCTGTTTATCTATACGATCTAGAAACGAACATATTACGTCTATCCACCGTGAATCTTGTACTATAAATTACAACGCGTTGTTACGTACTTATTCATGTAACAGTAATGATGTACGCTCGTAGCAGCTGTAGAGAAAATATGGGCAAACTTTTTCACCTCATTAATTCTTCTGATGAAATATCAAAGAACATTCCGAAATCAAACAACCGAACATAGGTGAAATAATAATAACACAAGTACGTGCGTACGTACGCGTGCGTACCGTGGAAATGAATTTAAGTATAAATTAAACGTAAAGTGATTATCGATTTTACAATTTGGATCAGTATATATACACGTATAATATTGCATAAGGGCAACGGGTAGAGAAAAGTTTGACATAAAAATTTTACGTAGATATAACTTTACGGCCAATTTAAAACTATTTTGATTGTAGGGAAAAGAAAGAAGCATAAAAGATGAAATTTTATCGACAACGAAACGACGGCTGCATAATTTTTCTATAAATGAATTTAACGAGCATGTGAAAGAGGGATTTTATTTATCATTTCTAACCGAGATTCGTTTGTATTATTTCATAATTCTTGTTTCCCGATCTAATTTTCTCTTCCGTGGACGTATTAACAACTCTCTTTTGAGAGTATTTTTTATTTATTTTATTTTTTTGGCTTCCCCGTGACGCTGTGCAGAGGCACTACGAAGAGGCTTTGAATGCGTTTAACCCGACCCTAAAACTCTCGAGAATGTATTTACACAAGCGCATGGGTTACTGAGTGAGCGAGCGAGTGAGGAGGGGAAAAGAGACGCGGGGAGGCATTAATTAACGCTACCCAAGACCGGATGATCCCCAGGATTACCATTTGAAGGGCGCAACGCTTAAAAACATAGGCAGCGTATATTGGGGAGAGGAAAACGTGGTGGTTAGAATGTTGTGTGGAATTTTATTCGCTTTCCCCAGAGACGGAGAGAGAGAGAGAGAGAGAGAGAGATGACAGAACGAACGAACGATAATCGAAGCGAGGAAAATATTGTAACGATCTCGGACGTTACGGAATAAAACAACACCGAATTTGTTGAGCGTAAAGAAATGATGTTGAACAGGCAAAAATGAATTAAACTGTAAAAAATGCTTTTTTTTTATTATTCACGACAAGTGTTTCTAGACAAAAGTTAGAAACAAGAAGACTGTTGTTAGAATAATACCGGTCGTACTCTTCTTTTAACCCCTGACACGCAATGAGGGTGAAATTTCCCCGAAACAAAAATTTTGTACACTTGGAGTAGACTGTAAGGATTGAACCTCTTTAACGTTCGTTTTTATTTGTTTAGTTCAACTTAGTCACTCTCACGATACAATCACTTTATGCGGAATTGTTTGAACTTTAATTAAAAAAAAAAATAAAGTAAAGAAGATGTTTCGCTAGCTCTATTGGAAGCTGAAAAATTCGAAATTAATAATTATCGTTGGGTATTTTTTACATTCGTTGGCACGAGAGGTGTACGATACGGATGTTTGAGCTTTGATTCGTGTTTTATCTATGACGACTACCTACTGGTGAAACAAATTGATTGACAAAAATCGTGAAAATTGAAGGAATAATTCCTATACACGTGCGTGTTTTACATAAATTACGAGTTCATGAGGCCGCTGATTACGAATCTGATATCATATGATATGGTGAACGAAAATTTCAAATTCCATCCAATCCGGATAAAAAAAACTCTGTCCAGGGAGTTTTCGGATCGCTGATTACGAATCTGAAATAAGATTTTGAAAATTCAGTACGTCGAATTTAATCAGCGACGCCGAAAATCCCCGCATAGAGTATTTTGACAATATTCGATAAAATTTGAAATTGTCGTCCACCGTATTCGCTCGACCATTTTGAATTTTTCAAATCTAATTTCAGATTCGTAATCAGCAACCCCATAAACCATAAACTATTATCTTTATATGAAAGTTTAGTCCTTTCGTTTACTCCCTTTTTCCTTTGTCTTCCGCCTTCTTCTTTATGTCCTTCGCTTCTCTTGACGAAAAAGCAAAGAGAAGTAATTACGCTTTGTTATCGTCGTGGTTCTTTTCCCGCCTAGTTCTTATCTGCCTGTCTAAATTTGATCCGTCAACGAAGGCAGTATGTTTTACTTTTGTAATCGCCTATCAGCACGTTTCACACGGTACATTATAGAATATATAGATCTACGTAACGCCGAGCTTGTAGATTAGAATCCGGAAAGGAGAATGAGAATGAAATGGAGAGAAGCGGAGGAATGGCCTTGAAAATTCTATTCCACCAACGACGGGAACGCGTGCTTGTATAACCTCGAATTGTTACACCAACAACGACAATGACATACCGACGAATGCCCTATACGTGCAACACACGATTCGTCGTCGTACATTTTAAACACACGCGCGCTGCGCTGCTTCGTTTCGATTACATATACAGTGTATTATCAAATCGTAAATCTCTACGTATTAAATCCTACCGTATTGGCACAACGGAGCAAAACTGCAGCCTCAACATGTGGGTGCAATGTGTATAAAAAAAAAATATATGAAAAAAAAGAAGCTATAATTTTCGTAGCGATATATATATTTTTTTTTGTATTCTAAAATATTGTGTAAAAAATTGAAAAATTGTTATTCCATGGTGTACGAGGGCTTGAAACGTTCGTAATTTTACAAATATTAATTTGAGAATTGATTTTTCCGAATAAAAAATGGCCTGTTTTCAGGAGGCGAAAAAAGATTAACTGATTTTACGATACCGCATATTTTTTTTTCTTGAAACTACGTTCAAAAACAGTACCTTCTTGTCCTCGATGTTTTTTTGAATTGTACATTTCTTCTATCAGAAACCCAGCCTTGAATATGAAATTTTTCAAATCGACCGATAGTGATTCTGTCCAAACAAAGACGGCAATTGAAAAATCCTTTTAGGAGTATCTTTCCAAACTCCAAACCTTTTAGAAAAAAAATATTTGACTCAAAGTTCCGATCCCATCGGTTTGGCTTGGTCGTTTTTATTTATTTATTTTTTTATTTTATTTTATTTTTATTTTTTTATTTTGTGAAATGCCCTGTATGCATCATGTAATACGATATGTTTCGCAAATTTATTTCAATGTCGATGACTTTTAACGCGGTAAGATGAGATAAATTTGAAAAAAATAAACACATAAACAAATAAAATTGACAAAGAAAGAGGCATAAATTTATTTGCTCTCTTTTATTTCCCGTTCGACGATATAGAAAAACGTGTATTGCATACTTGTTGGTTTTACCAATTTTTTAAATTCCTTCTTTCTTTTTCTGTACTGTGAACCTACTTATAATCGCGATGCATAATAATTGTAGAAAGAAAAAATGAAAGAAAATTGACAATAATATTATTAAACACTGACGAATCGAAATTTTCGTTATTGTATATATGCATGATTTGATAGTTTCGACGGATCAATATTGATCGAAAACTCTAAAATTTTTGTTGTTCTAATATTTGATACTTGAATGAATAAATAAATAAATAAATAAATAAAAATAAATAAAAGATAGCTTCTATGATTAAACAATGTTTTTTTTTTTCCTTCACATCAGAACTCAGTGCGAGTAAAAATTGTTGAATTTTCTTTTTTATGAAACTTCAATCTCGATCGCTTAAAATTTGACGTGAATATTAAACGATGTTTCTTATTCTATATTTATAGATTAATTATTTTCACAGGTTGGACGTATAATTGTTACACATTTTTTAATTTGTTTTTTATATATACAACGTACTCCTGCGAACATGTATCGCGAAGCACGCGACTGACGGCAGAGGCAATTTATTTATAAGGTCGGAGATTAAAGTCACGATGTTATCGTTGAGAAAAATCGTTATTTCGCTACTTCAGAATCGTTTGAAATTCATGAAATTATATAATACGAAAAAGTGTGTAAAGATTTGCTACAAGTTTAACATCCACAGAGTAACTCGCAATTTCCAAAATAATGTTGTATTTAACACATTCATTTTACATTTTATATTATAAAGTAATGCCCGTTTGACATATTATTATTATTATTATTATTATTATTATTATTATTATTATTATTGTTATTATTATTATTATTATTATACGCTCATAAAATCAATTTTCGTTCGCGAAACATGATCGTTATTATCACTGTATCAAATTACGATGTATATACAGGGTGTCCCAATTTAAAAGACGCATATCCTTCAATTGAACCATTAGATCGGCTCCAAACTTCGTGCGTCTTTTAAATTGGGACACCCTGTATAATATATATCCCTTGTATTATATATATGCATGTGATATTTTTATCCCCACACTGTAATGAATCAATTATCAGCTCTCGTATGTATATACTCGTGTATTTATATACATATATATATATATATTTATTTATTTATTTTTATCACCGAACATATATATATATATATATATGTGTGATCAATAAATTTTGAACCCGTATTAAATTCGTGATTTATAAAATCGTGCGTCCTGTCGCTACAATTTATTTCTACCGTATGCAGCAACGTATTAAATTTAAGAACTGTCACACATTACCTACACGTGGTGTAGATATGTGTGCCTAATTATCTACGTACAGGAAGAGAGGACACTAGGCATCTCATCGTATCGCCGCAGTTTAGATAAAGGCTCGAATACTGGTAATATATCGGACTGTCGAGAAGCTTAAATGTTTGTAATAAAGAAGAAGAACGTTATCGGTGCTGTTGAATTCTTCGAAACTGAGTAATTAGTATTATATTGTAGCGTGTATGATCTAATCGTTACGATGTCAAAAGCGACACCAACGAAACTCTCCTCGTCATCCTTTTTCAATCGACGTTTTGTTAAATACACTATTACCGAACGCTGGGGACGAAATAAAAATAAAGAATGAAAATAATGTCGTCGATAAATTTGACTTTACGAAATTATTTTGTATACCTAAACAATTTGATTTAATTTTACGGTTCACCGAATATCAGATGCAGTTCGCAAAAGTAACGAAATAAATTTTTTTTTTTTTTATTTGCCTCTATCGTCGCATCGTTTTCAAATATTGTAATACCGTTGACTCGACGAACTTCGTTGAAATGAAAAGCGAGAGAGAGAGAGAGAGAGAGAGAGATTTTTATTTTTCCTTCAATTTCGTGCGTCATTTTTTAGATCAGAAGCGTATAAAGTCGATCTGTTTGATAGACATTTACCCTGAAATTAATTATTCTGTAGGTTCTGCAGTGTATAATAATGATAATAAAAAAATTGAAGAGAGTTTCTTAAACCATTTATTCAAATGAAAAATTTTTATACGAGATACGCTTACATTTGTATATATATAAACGATACAGAGAATTTTTTCGCGTGAGAAATTAAAGGCAGGGGGGAAAAAAAAAACAAAAAATTTCTCTTCTCGCTTCTGTGCCAGATTTCAGCAGCGAGGAAAAGAAGGGGGAGGAAGTAATTTGGAAGGGGGGAGAATATCCTCAAATCTCTCCGAGTATAAGGAGGCGTATCGCGTTTCTTCCTCCCTCTCTCCCTCTCTTTCTTTCTTTCTCTCTCTCTCTCCCCTTTCTCTCCACCTGCCGCTTATACCTTATAGTCCTCATAGTCCTTACAGTCCTTATACCTTGTATTACCAACCCGCCTAATCAGTATTCACGTGCACGTTTCTAACCCTTCTCTAAGGGCCGAGATTTGAGAACCTTAGTCACCGTCAGGGCAAATGTACGTACGTAATTACCCTACTCTTTGGTTATTATAATACATGTGCACGAAATAACGCGGAAAACCACGTATTACCATTTTGAAGTTAAGTATAACGAAACGTTTGTATTGGAACGATTCACGTTTAAGAAAAAAATTACGACGAAGAGCTGGCAACTTTGTACTGTAAATAAATCGCTACTTTGTAGCTGGGTAAAAATTTAATTGGGTCCGAGATTTATTGTTACAAACGATTGTAAAAAATAAAAAAAAATAAATTCACCTCAATTTTGAAAAGGCAACTCCTTGAAGGTCATTTTTAATTTAACGATAATATTGTTGATGTTTTTGCCTTCAGGTTTCGTTACGTTAACGTTAATATAACACTTCGGCCTGATAAAAATAACCATTGTCTCAGGACTTCAACGATTGTCTGAAATTTAGTAAATCGTAATCAAACGAGATATGTTCATTTTTTTTAACATCGTAGTTCCTTCGGTGTCGTTATAAAATTTTGAAAATAGATAGTTTTTCATGTATGTACGTTACGAACTTCAACATCGACATGAATCGTGGCATAACTTTACACGTTGTATAATAATAACAATAATATAATTCGATGTAAATCTCAAACTTTTTATCCCATTTTCAAACTACGATGAAAATATTTGAGCTCTGAATTTTGTTGAAAAAAAAATTCGCCATTTAAAAAAATGTCTCTTCATGTTTTCGCTCAGTTATATGGTTCTTGAAGTCGTGCATTCGCTAAAAAAGGAATGAACATTTAAAAAATTTGAAGTCATATTTCGGACCAAGATGAAAAAACAAAAAACAAAAAAAAAAAAAAAAGAACTCATTGTACGTTAAAGTCCGGTGATTTGACTCGGAATGCCCCGTATGTTGTATATAATAACGCGATGTTAAGCAGCGAGATGTATATTGTATGTGTAAACGATAATTTTCATTTACAAGAGAGTATTGATTAATTATTTACTGAATCGGCCGCGCAAGAGTTTGTAAAAAAAAAAAATAAAAAAATAAAAAAAAAAAAACAATCAATAAACTGATAACAGTAGTGAAAATTAAATATTAGCGATTAACGGAGAATTGCATGTATAACGTTGAAACGTATGTATTATTTAATTCGATCTGTATATAGTAACGTTGTTTGACAGTTGAGAAAAATTCGTTGTCTTTTTTTATCCTGTCAATGTCGGTTGATTATGGCCGTGATCGTTTCATGAAAAAAAAAAAAAAAAAACGTGCGCATCGGAACGTCGATGACGAATCTTTCTTGTAACGCGCTTTGTATATCAGCGATTAGAAGAAGGAATTCGATATTGAACAAACGGAAGACGATGATGATGACATCGTCAAGTAAAGACTATGAGAGTGGTTTGTAAGTTAAATTTCCGGAAAGAACAAATGCGTTTTAATATAATCTGTTTTCCTTCTTTCCTTCTTTTATCGCCAATTATCATTTTCATCTCTCTCTCTCATCTCTACACTTGTATTTATTTATTTTTTTATTTTCTACAGTTTACTTTTATATTTTGACTTTGTACTTCTGAATTTTTTTCAGCTGTTTTTTACATTTATACATTTACTTTTAAGTTTTACACTTTTATTCTTGCATTCATGCATTTGAGTCAAATACTTGTAGTTATCTTTTACAGTTATGCGTTTTATTGACACATTCTTAAATATTACTGGCTGGTTTTATACATGTAAGACCAATCATAACTGTTTTTCATTATATATATATATATATATATTAAATAGCTAAGACAGCTAATAAACATCAATCAATCAATCAATTGTAAAAAAGTAAATTTCTCTCTTACGTAAGGTTTAGTTTTTAATTTAATTAATTTTTTCCCGGCATTTATTTATATTTTCTATCGTATTTTATTATTAATTTAATTATCTTGTATATTCTAAAAACAAAAGAGTTGCTTTTTAATTACATTTCTTTTCGTTCGGATTTTATTAATATTTTCTTATCTGCTTGCTTATTAACTTGTTTATCCCGTCGATTTTCTAAAAACAAAACAAAAAAAAAAGAAAAAACCTTTGTCTTCTCACTTCTTTCTTTGCACTATTTCGTTTTGCAAGCATTGTATGTCTTCTAATATTCTGTCTTTGATTCTCAGAGAGGTTTACGCCAGAACTTAATTTTATTACTCTCTACTCTACTCTTTATGCGGAAGGTTAATAATTTTACCGAATTTTTCCATTTCATTTCGCTTCTCGCCTTGTCACATTTTTCGACATAAAACATGACGTGTACAGTATATCACTTTTTTCACTTTTTTCTCTCCCTTTCAGTCTCTCTCTCTCTCTCTCTCTCTCTCGCTCTCTTTTTCTCCACTTCGCTCTCTTTATTGCCGAAAGCCTGACGAAATAAAATTATATTCCGTAGCAACGTATCCTCCCCCCCCCTCCCCCTCCCGTCTGTTTTTTCTTCACCTTTGCGTGGGTGAATTTAAAGCCTGCAGATGAGTCTCTATACACGTATATTATTATCTGCCTGTCTGGCAAGCAGCACCTTATAAATATATCACGTGTTTGACGAAATATTGAAAAAGTTTTTGAATTTTTTTATTTTTCATAACAGGCATAGAATATTACAATGCAAGCACATTTATATGGGATATTATATGAAAACTTGAAACAAAAGCCCTGCTTTTCAAAACCTGTGGAAATTCATATAAATCTTGGGATATGTAACAAAATTTTTAATACGTCTATTAAAAAAATGGAGATTTCATATCTTCAAAGGATGAATGAGAAAAATTAATTATGGGAAAAATGCAATCCGATAATAATAAATATTTTTTTTTTAATTCTATTTTTCTTACTTGTCTTTAGAAGTTATGAAATCTCCACCTTCTCACAGGTATCACAAAATTTTGTTATATTTTACGAGATTTTTCTATATACTTTTCAGATTTTAGAAAGTAGGGGTTTTTGAAAAAAGTTTTTTCAATCATATTTGAGATACGCCGGGTTGAAAAAATACTGAAACAAAAAATCGTGATCGCGTTATTCGTCGTGTATTTTCCCGCAAAAAATTACGAAGCTAATTTGACACATCGTCTTAGAATCTTGATCAAAACGTAATGGAATGCCCCATACACAAATGCAACGAATTACACGCGGAGACAATATATCGACAAATAATATAAGATTAAAGTTGGCAATCTAGATTGCATATAAAACGATGCATGTTAAGAATTATAAAAAATTAGACTAAATGAAAATTTAAAAAAAAAATTTCACCACCTCCGGTTATTCCGAATTTAGAAAACAGTGATTTTTGTTTCAGCATTTAGGTACGCGCGTATACCGTTAACTAAGTAACTAACTAACTAACTAACTAACTTCAGCTTCATCTTATAATATACTATATACGTACAATATTACGCCCTTATGAAAAAATACACTTCGTAAAATTATAAACTTAAAAAACAAAAAGTAAATACCGGGATTAAAAGCTCGGTAAAAGCTCTTCGCTAGTACGCGTTTATAGGGAAGTCGCTGATACCGGCATACCGATACTAAGTCAGTCACTCTCGTGGGGGGTCGAAGGGGCGTCAGGATCGAATCGGACATGGCTATGGTGGTGGTGGTGGCTTATTCCAGTAGGGTAGCACCTAAAGCAAATTTACAATGCCCAGGCGGCTTCGCGGTGGTCGGGAGAAGAGAATAGAGAGAGAGAGAGAGAGAGAGAGAGAAATAAAGAGAGAGAGGGACGAGAGACGAGAGACGAGCACCACGTGCATAGCAGCACAGCAGCAGCAGCGATGGCATCCGATTCCATTCTTCTCGAACGACTTTGAAAAGCCAAAGGGAATCCTTTGCTTCCAGCTTCCTATCTCTTCCCCCCCCCCCCCCCTCTCTCTCTCTCTCTCTCTCTCTCTCTCTCTATCTATCTATTTCTTTTTACTTTTCATCACCTTTGGTGATACAGGAAAAATATTAATTTTCGTCGAAAAGCACTTTTTTTTTTTTTTACATAAATTTGGCGATTCCTTACTTTTTTCGAACCTCTTAAGATCCGAAAAATGTCCGACAACGGCTGTAGTGACAAAAATTTCATTCGTTACAATAACTAGAAAAATTGTGTGAAACAGGTATCGTTAAAAAAAACATATACATTATATACATAGAAATATTTCAATGAAAAACGTTTTTTTTTTTTTTTTATATCCTTTCGCTTTTTGTTTTTGTCCGCCATCCTATCCCATTTTCGTTTTTCGTTTCCTGACTCTAACTGCCAGGCCGGCATTAGAAAGATAATGTATCGTGGGGAGAACTAACCGCCTGAACGAAACGAAGAAGAGTTGCCCAAGCCCTTCTTTCTTTATTACACTGACCCCTGTCCTACCGCTTGAATCGTTCAATTTGTTTTCATTCATCCCATTAAGCTCGCTAATTACTTGACAAGCGAAAACTACGTCGAACCGAATGAATATACGAGGAGTTTCGTCGTTGTCATGTTTTTTTTTTTTTTTTTTTTCCGAGTTCCAGTTCGGAAAAAATTCATTCCTGAAAGGAAAATAAAGTATCTACGAAAAATTTTAATACTCTTTTTCTTATCCGGGTGCCGATTGATGCGATAATATCGGCAGCGACGCCCGCAAAGCTGAAAATAATCGATGCATCGATTAATCGAGTCGAAAAAAATCGTCGAACACGATCCGATTGATTCGGTAAAAATTAATCAATTCATCGATTATTTTATATTTTTTTTGAAACCCTGCTTTTGAAACCAAAATCTCGTAAATTTCGGTACGTCGTCTTAATAGCGTAAAAGTTTTTTTGATAGTTTATAGTTTCATTAAAAATATTTTTCAATTTCATGTGAAAATATTCATTCATCCTTCACTTGTTATACGAAGTAGATGTTTAGTAAGCGAGACGATGATAATAATTGATACTTTAATTACATAAATTGATATTGTATTGCGTAGTTCATGAGAGTGAAAAAACAAAAACCGATTTTGAGGAGAAATAATCGATTATTTTTGCTTATTCTTTATTTTTCTGTATATTGTAAGTAAGAAAAATTTCATAATGGGAAAAGATGCTACGCGTGAAATTTAGTGCGCAATATTTAGGTAATTATCTGTTATTTATCGTATACCGTGAAAACAATTAATATTATCAGCTTTGATGCTTCGAGAGAAAATTTTCCCATATTTTTTTTTTTTTTTTTTTCAAGGCTGCAGTGTAATACTAATTAGCAGCTAGGGAAAATTATATTTGGCGAACGTGATGTGTTTGTTTAATCCATATTTGTGATGAGAAAAAAAAAACACGTGTATCAAGCTTGCCGATTTTTGTTTATTAAACTCATTTCATCGTTTTACCATGTTTATTAATCGTCGTCGTCGGAAATTTATTATATATAACTTTGTAGCTCGTTACGTAAATATTACCGGTAAACATTATTTACAAAGAATTTCGAACTGTAAACACTGAACAATTTTACAAACAGGCAAATTTTCGGTGATACGTTTTATTTCAGATAATTTCATCATTCTAAAACACATTACACGATATTTAATGAACAGATCTCTATGTATAATAATCTCTATTTCCTTATCTTCTCATAAACGGCAACATTTGTTAATAAGAATATTTTGTACCGCGGTTCGTCGAAATAAATTCACCCTTAATAATTCATATAATAAGAAAACTTTGATTATAAACTCTGTTGTATATAATCTATAAAATTAGATGATTTTCGCTCGGAATGTATCGCTTATATATATATATATCATGGATCCGCGAAACGATCGTTGCGTGTCATTTGAATAATTAAACTTCGGTCCTTCGCTCTCTACATGATACGTGTGTAGGCACATATACAGTATTATACCTGTGTATCTATCCATATACATACATACATGTTTGTAAACCTAGAACAGCGTCTACAACCCTTTATCTCTGCCTGTGTGCGTGTGTGTGTGTATGTATATATATATATGTATATGCATATAAATATATAATAAGCAATCATTGGTACGAGGAGACTGTATCATAAGCGCGGTGCAGGGTTGGATGGTTTCCGATGGCAAGAAACGTTTTTGGAATCTGTCCAATAAAGAGGTATCAAATTCACCCCCAACCCCTCTACGATTTATATTACGTACGCTAGGTTGTATCGAAATAAGTCAAGTACTTTGTTTTTTCAAAATTGAAGTGAGAAATATTGTTGATATTAATAATATTTAAAGATGCGTCTTCGCGATTTTCTATTTCCCGTTTAAATAACACGGGAGGTGTTTTTTCTTTTTGTTTTTACATTGAAATTTTATAACCCGTCAAAGCATTAATGTATCGTCAAAGACCGCGGAACGTGTTTTTGTAGGGAATTGAACGCTCCAGAAAAAAAAGGTCTCTTATCATTTTATGATAAATCTAAAGTGAGAAAAATTTCATTTGTTACAGTAAGTGGAAAAATTGAGTAAAACAGGTATCGTTGAAAAAATAAAAATTTCTCTCAGTTTGCTCTATGAAAAGTTGTTCAAGATCCGTAAATAATTTTTAAACAACTTATGAAATCGATGAAATGCGATATTATTTTTCGAGTCGTATAGTTTTCGCGGTGTGGATAGGATAAGATAGGATTGAAGGTACGACGAGAGTGAATCCTCGTCAAGTAACGTCGAACCAGACCTTAATCTCGCTACGCATCCGCCGAGATTACAGAGAGATTAGCTGATCCATCATTAAGTACGATTACTTGTCCGCCCAATTAGATCGGATCAGCTTTCGCTCGCTCTCCGCCTATTCGCCTCTGATACGTTTATACATGCATACATCCACATATATACCCATATCTATACCTATACTCCATTTACAGCATAATACGCTTTGCCCAATTTCTTTCTTTCATTCTTCTTCGACCTTTATGCGGATATTCAACAAGCCCCGTGCGTTATATATTAATAATAATAACGACAACAGCAAATGTGGAGCAAAGGTAAGAAGATGAAAGAAAGGGAAAAAAAAAAGAAGAATAAATTCCGCATCGTTAATATAATTTATAATAAAATGGGGCGGGGGGGTGAAATAAGAAATACTGAAGAGGAATCAGGGAGATGAAAAATTGAGTTTATAATTTTCATGATTATTATATATGTAATACAATTTAATATAATTTATATGCATGTATATAGTACAATAAAACGTAATATGTGGCTCGGAATATTCTGGATGAAGAGAGAAGCTGCATGATGTTGTACGAATGTTTTAAATTGAGCAAGTTTTCATCGTAATTGGCCTCCATTCTCACCCCCCCCCCCCCCCCCCCCCCAATCCAGCCAGCACGAACGGCCCGCGAAGCAGTCTTACGTAAGCATGAGAGGAATTTCCCTGGAGGGGAAAATTCATCGGAAGTCAAATCCCATCCTATCCAATCCTCCCCCTCCGCCCCCCTTCTTTATAATATTCTTTCCCTTTAGCGATCAATGGTCACCTTTTTATCGTGAAATGTCGTTTTTTACCACAATCGAAAAATATATTTCTGGGTAGAAAATGAAAATTAGTTTTCTAGCTTTTACCGGAAAGTCTGGTATCCGTTGCTATTCTTTCTCATTACGATCGCTGTTGCTTTATTTTCTTGCTACTGTTGCGATAATTTAATGCTCGTGCAACGATAAATTGACGTTACAGCCTTGTTTAACTAAAAAGGTAGAGTAAACCTCAGAAACTGATATCGCGTTGCGATTATCAAAAAAAGGAACGACGATAGCGCAAAATGGTTAGGCGTAGCTCGTTTTTCGTAATTCCAACAATATTCAAACAGTTTTTTCAACGATACCTGTTTTACTCAATCAATTTTTCTTAGTTACTGTAACAGATGACATTTTTCTCAGTCCACAAGTTGGGAAGCTGTTGCTGGTTTCATTTCGTAGATAATCAAATTTTCTTTAAAAAAAAAAACATCGTTTTTAGTTAAATCATCGTTTTTTCCGTAGTTTTGTAAAATTAATTATCGTATATCGGGGATGCAGATGTTTTTTTTTTTTTTTTTTTTACATTCATCTATTTTTTCTTCTCCCTTTAATTTTATTATTAGGATCAGCATGAGAACGGAAGAAAAAAAGAAGGGGGGGGGGGGGGGGATACGAAATTGCATCTTGAAGCGTATCGCGTTGAGGGCTTTTTAATATTCGCGAAGATAAATGAAGGGTCCTTCCTTTTCCCGCACTTCAGCATCTTCTTCCGCATCTCTCCATCTCATTTTCCCCTCTCACTCCGTATTCCTTTTGTTTTCTCCTTGTCTTTGTACTCGTTTCTTTCTCCTTTTTTCCGTTAGACGGAAAGATGGTCGTGCTAGTAATTATCTTTTTTTTTTTTTTTTTTTTTTTCTTTCGTTAATTTGTTTTTTTCTCCTTCTTTCATTATCTTCGTTTTCATATCAAAACGAGCTCGATTTCTTTTACCAACTATTTTCGAGTTAGGAATTTTGGTTGTCTTTAGGTATAAAAAAAAAGAAGAATGCAAACGAGTTTCTTTTTTCGCTGTAAAGAAAAAATATTTAGGTAATATTCCAAGTGTTCGCCGTAATCGTACTTTAAATACCTATAGTTACTATATATAAGCATAATTTTCCACAGTAGCTACGTATGACAAAATGTTTAAATGAAATTTCTATCGCAGTGTATACGTGCATAAAAAAAACTATATAATGCATATATATATATATATATATGCATTTATGAGCATTGTATCGGTAGAGACGTTGCTTATATTTCCGATAAGATCTCGTTTCATTGTTCTTTCTTATACGTCGCCGCCTGCCTATCTACTAATATTATACACGCTGAATTATAACTATACTTCTACACATATATGTATATATACGTATATTATGTGAATTCTGCAGGTGTAAAATAAACGGCGATATTTAACCAACCTCATTTCCTTTGTACAATGTGTTACCCGAATTATTGAGCAACGCGGTTTTTATTCCTAATCTCTTCTTTGCGTACATTTATGTGTACATATATATATATATTAGATATTCCGTGCCACCTCACCGAGCTCGTGAGCCCGACCAATTTAGATTTTTCTGATTATATTTTATATGACCGACCTTCCGCTAATATATATATATATATATACATACATATTGTTGCGGGATGATAATGTATTCGGCGAATTTCTTTTATTTCCTTTTTTTTTTCTTGCAATTCATGTACGCAATTGCAACGCATCGCCAGCCGTGCAAAAATATACGAAGAATATACCCAGGAATCTTAATTTCTGAATGGTATTGTAAATATTTCATGCGGAGCGTAGTTTGTGTAACGAGATAGTTAAAAGATACAAGTAAATAAAAGGTACGGGAGAGCGCGCGTTGCGTAACTTGAAAATTGAAATGTATATTAAATAATTATCGACAAATGAAATCGCGAATTTTTTTCCGAAAACGATTACTTTGAATGTTGTCTTTATATTCCTTGCCCAGACAATATATAATGTATATATATATATCGATGATGGGGCGCGCCAAAAAAAAAGAGAAAAAAAAGAAAATGTTTCTCTTCAAACGCGCATCGAAATTTTCGTAAAGCATCTGAAATAAAATATCTCAGCCAAATGTAAGCTATTGATATTGATAGTTAGAGGTGTCGATATTATATTTTCCATTTTTTGAATTTATTTTTCTGGCAAACGGTTTTATTTAAAAACGAACTAAATACAGATTCTAATCGGGAATTTCATGATCTACGAAAAAAAGTACTTGGATTGAATTTTCCCAAATCTTACCGATTAAGAGATATTCACCTATAAAAATTGTTTCGTCAGGAAAAAAAAGAGAACAACAAATGAGATTTTCTTTCTGTTTTGGCACACCCTAAACGTACGCTTGTGCATGTGTATGTGGAAATGTGGAGGAAAAGAAAAATGTCTGTTTCTGGTTAATAAAAAATATGTACCCACGCACAATATTATTCAATGTTCATGCAGCTCTGTAATAATGCGTGATAACAGGTATGTTTTACGTTGTGCATAACCTGTAAAGGTGTAAACACGATGATACATGGAACCGCTGCTGGGATCGTACGATATTATAGATACAAGCCCGATATGACACGTAGTAGGTGGGAGATAAAGATGGGTTTATAACCCCTCTGCTCGAGTGCTACTTTACACACGTCGGGTGATTTCTATGGAATTGTATGCATGCTGCAATGCCCGCGTTTACAGCGCGGTGGTTATACATACGTACAAACTAGGGCGAGCCGATGAAAACTAACCTATCGAATCAATGGTCTTGAGAGGAAACCTGTTTACTGAGAAAAAAAAAAATTCTCCCGTTTGGAAAAAATTTTTAGATCAATTTTTAATGGTGTCGCTGGCCATTTGAAATTTCCCGTTTAAATAACAAGCGAAAAATTATATTTTCATCAAAAATGATATAAATTTTGAACCGTTTGAGATACAGAAAAAAAATTTCAAGGCATTTTCTTGCAGGGCATTAAATACTCTGAAGAAAAAGACCACCGAGGAGATTTTCTAAACTCAAAAATTCGCATATTTACCGGCCGCGAAAGTCGAAGTTGAGCAGAAATTTGCAGTTTTAGGACTCTGTGATTGGAAATATCCGTACTAAGTTAAAAAACTTGAACTAAAATGAAACGAGGTGTGCGAAAGATGTTGTTTGTTAAACTAGACTCGTCAAAGGAGCAGAGTTTTAACTCATTTGCTTATTTTTTATTGCACTTTGAAACATTAATATTTTTTTTCATTTTTCATAAAACTTTGTCACAATCAGGATATTGCTGGCGATGTGATTGCCCCACTTGCAAGATAAAAGCGATTTTGAGGTTCCGAATTTGAAAAGTTACGAAAATGCAAGAATACTTTCTTTTTTTTTTTTTTTTCTTTTTTATTATTATCATTAATGTACTGGGGTATAAAATACGTGTATAAAATATGCACGATGCAAATGCTACGAGGCGGAGTCTCTTCGACATCCGGTCAGCGCATAATATATAGATAAAAGAATGCTTGCGTGCCTTGTGGGAAACACATGTGTATTTATATATATATATATATATATATATATATATATATATATATATGTAACGCCTGTTGCGGCGGCAGAATTTCAAAGAGACACAATTATCCCGATCGGAGGGGGGGATATTACAATTATATACTGTATAACAACCAACTGCTGTACATTTCGTTTCTCATGGTGAAATTTTTCTTCATACATTTTTTTTTCATTTCTTTTCGCCAATGCTTCAATTTAAACTGTTCAAATTTAATATATTATATTCATATGTTTTATGTATATGTATGTATGTATGTATGTAACAGTTTGATTTGAATTGAAATCTGAAATTGTTTTGAATTTAAATTTATTCGAAACATGGTTTGCTGCTTTGTAAATCATGTAAATTTTTTAATGTACAGAATCAATTTTTTTCATATTTTGCATTTTTTATATTTTTAATACTTACTGCCAGTTTTTTCATACTTGTAATAAATGTGTCATTTCTTTTTCAATATCTCGTGTAATCCTTGGCTGTTTACATCAATTCATTTCAACGCTTGATATTATTTATCCTGCAAGTTGTTATAATCGATCATTTCTTGGTGTGTTTCAGGTGAGTTGAAAGAAATATCGTGCACGCATATAATGGCATAATGTACTTTACATTGATGAACGATGATTCCTGTTGCATCGATATCGAGTAAGTTGATAAATCAATATGCCGTGATTGAATCGTAACTTGCTGTATCATAAAAATAACTGGATGCATTAATGTGTCAATAAGTTTGTGAATTAACTATAATTCATCTCAATTGATGAGAATTAACTGAATTATCAAAAAGTAACTGAAATAATGAGAGAAACGTTTGGAATATTAACTGAATTATAAAACAAAAAAATTCAATTTGAATTAAAAAGAAATGTAAAAGATTGATTAGAAGTTTTTTTTTTTTCAACTCGCTTTATTAGAGTGAATTATCGAGAATTGTCAGGAAAAAAAATTGAGATGTATTAAGTTAATCTAAAGTGAAAGAAAAATTGATTTGAATTACACGATTTCATTTAAATTAATTCAATTCGAAAAAAAAAAAACTATTTCGACACTAAAATGTCGAGTCATTTCTTTCACGTAATGGACGTAGAAAATATTCGAATCTACCGCATTGCGATGGCAGATTATACGTATAGACGATGTAATTTCCGACTGTCTCTGGGTATCGTCCCTCACAAACTTGCTCGACGGTAATTCTCGACGCCCTGCTTGCTTCTTGTCCCTCTCTCTATTCCTTTAATCCCTCTCGTAGATATAATCGTCCTTCCTAACATGCAGCAGGCCACAGTCCTTAATCCTATATCTTTGTTTCGGAAGCAACGAATTTAGTTTAGTTTAATCTCGGAAAGGTACGCTGAGAAAAATTTCATTTGTTACAGTAACTAGAAAAATTCAGTAAATCAGGCATCGTTAAAAGAAAAAAAACGGTTTGAATATTGTCGGAATTACGAATTCTGAAAGATCTGGAAAGATGTAATTTTTTTTCGTATACAAAATTTTGACCAGCCTGTGGATACCTACGTTCAGACCGTGATCGGATCAGGGGGAAGAAAAAAAATCAAAATTACACGGGGAGGAAATGATCCTTGCGGCGGCAACTTTTCTTATTGTCACAGAAGCTGGATTATGCTCCTGGGATGAGAGAGAAGAGCTTACATAATCCGGGACCCCGAGATAAGAAGGAACGCGTTCGTACCGATCGAGTTGCCGAGACCGCGGGACGAATTTCTTCGGTGATAAATGATCTTCTAGTTCTAAAAGCGGGCTTTTTATTTTTATTCTTCTTCTTCTTCTTCTTCTTTAGTGGCGAACAAGCGGAATATATTTTGCGATTCACCTTCATTGACTTGCTTTTGCGGATACTGATTGTCGTCTCGTCAATTATTACACACCTTCATATATGTATAGGTATATAATATATATATATATATATCAGGGTGTTTTGAAAAACAAAAAGTTTTCGCCCCTTTCCATTTTTATAACTAGCTAAAAATGCGGAAGACTGAAGGACATATTTTTGTAGGTAATTAACGCTATAAAAAAAAAAAAATATGTCTGTTATCATTTTATGACAAATCTACTCTTTCAAAAGTTATTCAAGATCCTTAAATAACCTTTGAACTCGGATAACTTTTAAACGAGTAAATTTTGGCAGAAGATCGAGTTTTTTTTTTTTTTTTTGAAGAGCGTTCCATTGTCTACAAAAATATATAGACAAATAGATTGAGTATATTTTACCATAAAAATATCGGCAAATGTAGATACGAACAGAAAAGAGGCAGATACTTGAAAATAATAAATTGGATGGATATAAAAATAAAAGATAAATACATAATGTTTATAATATAGTTACAAAGTTATTCGAATGAAATAGAGATCCCCCCCCCCCCCCCCCCCACCAAGGTTTTTTGTTCTTTTTTTTCTTACATTCGCGCGTCGCAAACTTCGAGCTCCTGTAACGGAAAAGTGTCAAAGTTGGTGAAATATCGGGAACGAAGGTTCAAGACTAGTTATTATTATTATTCTCATTATTATTATTATTATTGTTATTAATATTATTATTATCGTCGTCGTCGTCGTTCACGTAGAAAGAATCAAGAAAAAGTAGGCAAGCCTTGCTATTTTGGCTTGCTGGTTGGTTGGCTGCTGTTGGTAATAAGGCTTATTCTTCGAATCTGATCAGGGAAACTTTTCTCATGCGCTTTTGCGAAGTGAAAAAGAGACAGGCAGAGAGTAGAGTAAGAAAAAAAAAATGTTAAAAAAAAAGAAGAAAAAGAAGAAAAGAAAAAAATATCCTCGTAATCCCCCCGAATCGCCTACATGCATGTATATGTATACATATATATATATATATATGTATATATATGAATATATACGTTTATATAGGTATTCATTTTTATCCTCGGTATAATCTAACTTTTCTTCCTCCTCCTCCTCCTTCTTTTTCTTCTTCTTCTTCTCTTTCTACGAATATGTATAGAGCAAGTATTTATATAAAGGTCAACTCAGACGAAGCTTATATCAATTTCTTTTTCCATTTGTTCTTTTTTTTTTTTTTTTTTTTCTTTTTGTTACCCCCTCATTCTTGTCCTTTCTTCCCGCTCGTTCACCGCGAAATTACCGTCATATATATAAAACGGAATCGAAAAAAATGTAAAGGGGGAAAAAAACTAAACGCATTATAGAGAATATAGAGGGAAATGAAGAGAAAGAATTAGTCGCAAAACAAAAAAAAAAAAGAAGAATAGAAAGATAACTTTTTCATTCATGTGTCTCGCCATGTTTTTGCTGCTGGTTTTGAGAATTTTCCGAACGTTTCGTGACGTTATAATGTATAACTAAGAATTTGTGAAACTGTGAGCAATAACGAATCTTCAAAGGAAGAAAGCACTTTCGGACGACGTTGCAAACACGTTTACGAACGCTGCAGTTAGACGATTGATTTGTGTTGAAAAACTTTTAAGATAAAGAAATATTTTAATACACAGGGTTGTTTTTGCTGAAAGGCAAAATTTTGGTCTCTTTGACTTTTTATTAAATGATATTTATAAAATGTGTATTTTTGGACTTTTTTTTTCAGCATCAACTGCTTGAAACTTTCTTACCTGCTTATATTTGTTTATGTGGGGCATTCCATGTCAATTCGAGCAATAAATTTTCACCTCAACATATTTGATTTGCTTCAGGATTCTTTTTTGTACATTTCTCCGGTCACTAAAATGCGTACCTCTTAATTTTTTCAGATCTTTTCTTACAGCCGTTAATTTTTTGAAATCTAAAGGGAATGACAATTTTTAGATAGGTTTGAATAACGGTGAGAAATTAACGGTTGTAGAAAAAAAAACCTGAAGCAGATCAAAAATGGTGAGGGAAAATCATTGGTCATTCATTGGTCGAGTTGACGTGGAATAAAAAAAAAAATCACATACGCATACGTATATATGTATATGCGATGGTAAGAGAAGGAAAAAAAAAATACACCTGCATGTTGATACGTACGGGGAATAATTTGGGTTGAAAAAGTTTGAAAGTTTTCCTAACTCGGGTCTCGTTTGCCCAAAACTTTTTTAACGTCTCAGCTGCAGATGCCTGCCATAGAAATTCCGGTATATAAGATATGTGTTATACCTGTGTACATACCTACGTGTGCTTGTACATTACATATTTACTTGTGTAAAAACCTTTCTATATGGTATAATATACGTGTACGGCTTGTGAGATATTCGTGTCAGGTATATCTACGAGAAAAGTTTTCATATCCGTCTGAAGTCAAGCCGATTATGTACATATATGATAATATATCAGGTGTATATATATATTATTTATAATATATATACACATATATATGTACGTAAAAATGTAGAGAAAAAAAAAAAAATAGAATCAAATTTATAGTTGCCCATAAAAATCGTCACTGGAAATTAACGCATTTCTTTTTCTCTCTTTTCTCTCTGCCCGGTGTGCAATTTTTAAAATTCATTTCGCCCCGTCGTCTTCGTGCGAGATGAAACTTTTCAAAAATAGTTGTCGATGAATTTTTAATGCACAAAGCGAGCCGGACGGTATTAAATTTTAAAAGTTCATCTTATCGACTTTTTACCCCTGATTGTATACCGTCGTTTTTTCTTCTTCTTTTTTTTTTCAAATTTTTCTCTATGCAGGATCGTTGACCCTTGTAATGGTCGTTCGACTTGTATACAGACGGTTTTATTTTTAGTCTGTGGAAATGAGGAAGGTACCTATACGAAAACTTTATCCAGATGAAGAACTAGAAAGAGGAAGAGAAAAAGTGAGAGAGAAAGGGCGAGGGGGGGGGGGGGGGGGGGGGGGATGACTAAATTTCACAAGAGGGAAGGCAAAGGGCGGTGAAATTTTTGTACAAGGAGAAAAAGAGAAAAAGGAGAGAAGCGAGAAAGAGAAAAGAGGTTGAGAAAAAATGAAAATAAAGTTTAAGATGAATGTATAAAGATGTTCGGATATCGTTGTATATATATACATATATATATATAATATATATGTATACGAACAACGCCGCCTTTTTCCTCTTTCCTTTATGTCTATATCTATATACATACACACCTACCGGTTCTTTATATTAAAACCGCAGATTCTAATGTTGAATAATTCTTTCCCCGTTATACGCGGCTGAATACCTAATTTTCCCCGTTCTTCTCAAACTCACCCCTGTTATATGTAGGTAATAATATAAAGCTACACATATAATGTATAGATTCACTGAGAAAAATTTCATTTTTTATAGTACGGTAACGGTTATTAAAATTGACACTAAAACTGTATGATAAAATAATGAATTACCGCAGAGAAATGAAAGTTTAACGCTTAATGAAAAAAAAAAAAATATATATATATATATACATATATCGTTAAAATAACATCGGGTTGGTTATTATTATAGGCTGTAAGCAGAAGAGCGAATTTAGGATCGTGTAGAACGAGGACGTGACAATCGTTTTGGGTCGTCCGGGGAAGAGAAGGACGAGGAAGAGAGGGAGAGGAGGAGGAGGAGGAAGGATTCGCTCTACCGGCATCAAAATTGGACAACTAATGAGATTGTTGCGTACCGACAGTCCTCCTCCTGCTCCTCGTCTCGTATTGTAGAGCAATAAAACGATAACAACAATAAAATCTAAAATCAAACAAACGTACGGATACGCTCGAAGCCTTTTCTTCGGGAAATTGCTTTTTCGTGCAATAATTTATCAGTATACTTTATATGTTACAGAATCTGTATGTATATTTATATATGTATACTTTGCAATTCAGTTATGCATGTACCACCTATATTTGGATCTTATTAATTTCTACTGGACTGTCTTATCTTATTCTCATTTTTCCCGTGACGCCAATTTTCTTCGATACATACAATAAATAATATCGTATAAAAAAAAAAAAAGAAAAAGAAGGACCGTACAAAAGAAATTGATCAAATCTGAATGTAGATAATTGAACGAAAAATTGAACGTATTGAATAAAATTGGACTCTGCGCGAAATAAAATCAAGAATAAAGAGAATAAAAAGCAATCTGAAAGAAATTTAATATATGGCAACAAGATGTAATCAATAATTACATATGTATACACATATATATATATATATATATATTTTTTTTTTTCTTCACATTTTCACACATTTTTCACATTTTTTTTAATGTGCAAACAAACGCGTAGCACTTGAATTATTATTTCTTTCCTGATATTTATATATTCAACCCAAAGATCGCGATCAATAACACAACGATATACGAACCGAGAATCTTGTTTCTCCTAAATTAAACTTTCATATTAAATTATAAATATTCTATGAGATTGAATTAATAATGAAAAAGTCGTCGGATACACTTCTGAAACATTAGCCAGAGTCTTAAAATTACAAGTGCGGGTCTTCTTTGTTACATAAATTAATATTAAGTATGATCGATGTGAACAATAGCAAAAGGATTTATTCGCGATTTTTCATTACGTAAACGTTACCAACTCGAGCCTGATAAATCAATTCGGGAAACTGTTGGATACGTACGCATGAATTAAATTATTATCATAGGCAGGGAGCAGCCCAGGTTGAGTGTATAAATGAATTATTAGGTGTTCCGATCATCTCGAGGATTTCCGACGACCATTCTCAACCCACCACACAAGGGTTTCATGGGTGGTGAGGGGAGGTGAGAGAGGGGGAGGGCGAAGCTTCATTAATCACACAACTTGTCCGTCGGTTCGGCTTCTATTTATTTATACCCGCTGGAGGATAGGCAGGCATACGCGATATTCTACATGGCCTGTCTGTAGGCACCGACCAATATCGCGAACCCCTCACCGCCGATTACATCACATCAATCCACCCTGTGCACGTACGGCGATACGGTTCGCGGGAGATGGATCTCTTCTTCCGCTGACCGTCCGGATATACGTCAAAACAACGCACGTTGCCCGGATTTCAGCCGACACCGAATTGTCCTTTATTTATTTATTTATTTATTTATTTATTTATTTATTTATTTATTCAAGCATTTATTCGTACATCTATTTATTTATTTATTTATTCAATCATTCATTCATTCATAAATCAAATATTTACTTATTCGTTCATTCGTTTATTAATTCAATTATATATACATTTATTCATTGTTTTATTTGTTAGTAATGAGCTTGATCCAAAAAGATACAGAAACTTCTTCAAGATACGGAATGTAATCTTATGCAATCACGAAGTCGTTCAATTATTATCATTGAGTATATTAATACGTGAAAGGATTCTGCAAAAGAAAATATTGTTAAATTTACAAAATTCGGTGGGCAAGAGAAATTTTTCGTCAATTTGAATAAACGGCGTAGTTACACTGAATAACTTACAATCAAATTAACACAATAACTAATTTTTGTTTTCATTCGTTTATTTTTTTTTTTTTCCCCCTTCGATGAATACGAAATGCAAAATTTCTTTTCCCTAACAATTCGAACGTGTGAGAAAAATATTTCTCTCTCGCGAGTGTTTAAATTCAGGGATGACATGAACTTGTCCGGTAAAACCTGAAGTAAAACTGAAATTTTGTCAAATATTTCGTTTCGTTTCGTTTAATTGGTGTCTACATGGAAAATGTCAGTGGAATTTTTTTTATCAGTTTGGGAAATTTTAACAAGTACGTAACGCAAAGTTGTCTTTTGGCACATTTTTCGGTTAGTATGTTTTTCGACAATTATACGCGATAATTTAAATATCTTGCAACTGTCATCCCTAATAATAATAATAATTTGAAACGATGATAATAGCAACTTTTTTTTTTGGTTTTTTATTATTTCGTTTGCTAACGAGCTTGTCGTTCATACTCCAAACTCGTTTCTTTGAAAATTAACGGTAAAAGTGTCGTCAAATACGATGATACGGAAAATATCCTAGGTATAAGTTCGATGTGAAAATTCGGTGAAAAATTGTGATTTTGGTCAGCAGAAAAATAGGAAAAAGTCATGAGAATGTTGAACCAACGTGATATTGAGTCCCACCCTGAATAAACGAATGTGTGTGTACTTCGTAAAATGTTTTGGCCTCTCTCTCTCTCTCTCTCTTTCTCTCTCTACTTTTATTTCGTACGCTAGCGTCGGTTTTAATCATCGCAACACGATATAACGAACGAACGAACGAAGTCTAACCCTCGGCTCGTCATGGCCAATGGGTACCAAACACACGGTAATGGCATCAACCCTACGGCGGTTGTTCACCGAGGGCGTCTCGCCCCTCCTCCCCCTGCCCTCTCGTTCTCTCTCTTTCTCATTGCGTCGGTGCAAAGGGAAGAGAAAGAAAGCGAGAGGGAGGGAGGGAGGGAGAGAGAATTGGCCATGGCTCTGTGGCTACGGCCGCGTGCGATCGATTTCGAGTGAACGGATAGACAGAGTCTGGCAGACACGAACCGTGAGCAGATAATGTGCTCGGAGAGACAATGAACTCGAGAACGCTGCTGATCCTGCCGCTTGTTGTGGGTATCTACCGATTGTGGTCGAAATGATCGCCTAATTGTTACGGGTTAAAACCTTATGCGTAGTACGGACGTAAATGCGAAAATAATTTCCACTCACCGACCGCATTGCGGACGGATGAATTTTGGGAGAGGTGAAAATTTTAAGCCTCCGAGCGTTCGTTGTTTTATTTTTTATTTCATTTTGTTTTATGGTTTATTTGAAAATTCTTTCCCTTCACTCGTACCGTGATTGAAATTGTTTCAATACAATTTCAGGTAATGTTACGTGTGTGTGTGTGTGTGAACGTTATTACTGACTCAATGAATTTCAAAACGATAGATAAAAATATCATCGATCTTTCCGCAACGTTCTGGCAGGTTATAGGATTTTTTTTAACCGCAAACTTTGAAGATAACTCGTTGAGCGTGATTTATTTTTGTAAAGAAGAATAGAAGAACAATAAAAATAGAAGGTACCTTTCGACAGATCGGAGCGTTTATTAATTTTATACAATTTGTTTTTACATACTCTTTGTCTCACACGATAATTTCATATTTCTTTCTTATTTTATGACACAAGTTTACTGCACTTGAATTGCATTTTTGGTTAATTGAAAAAGTTATTCTACTCGGCGATTTGTTAGAAAATCCGAATTTCGTTACACTGATTATTCGTTATTTAAAAACTCGTATTTCAATAATTTCTCTTTTTCAACCAGTCGACTCTTTGATCTTTTGGAATTTTAACCCCACATTCATGGCGATCATGACACAACTGTGACAACTAACAATATCTCTTCATTAATCCCCATATGATATAGTTAATTAATCGGGATAAATCCGATTTGATGCTCCAAACGTAGGTGTACAATATCGATAAACCGAAAGGGTTTTCCTCGAATTCGAAACAGATCACTGTGAGGCTATCCTATGTACAGAAACAGAAGAGCCGATTATTATCAGATATTATAGCAGCACGGTTTCCATGTACGATTCATTGTGTCAATAATGATTATGTACGCACCTATACATATACTATATTATACAGGTACCGTATGTTATATAAATATATACGTATAATTATAATATAATATTATAATATATCGTCGAAAGCTCCGACGATCGGTTTTCTTATCAAATAAAATTTGAACCTCGTGTTATATATCGCTAATTAACTAGGAAGTTTCATTCATTGATCGGTCGAACGAAAATCGTTAGTTTCATCTTTTTTTCATTCTTTACTTTCTTTCATTTCTTCGCTTCATCACCGCTTACCGATCGTTTACATATTCCAAGAATACGTAATCTCCCTCGGCCCCTCAAGATTATTCAACTTCGCGATACAAACTCTTCTCGGGAGTTTTAGTCCCTCGAGAGAGCTTCATCCCCCCTCCCCAAAGCCTCGAGAGAGGCTTCAAATCCCCCCCCCACTGGTACGTGTCGAGTGTCTTCTTCGGCCCTTGCCTTGAAATACTTTTTAAGCTCGTGACTATCTTATTCGTTTTACCTGAAAAACCCGAAAGGATGAAATCATTCGCGAAAGTGTGAAAAAAAAAGAAATAAATTTTTTTTTTTAAAACAAGGACCAAAAATTACGTCGAAATTTCATTCGTAACGAATGAGTTTCCCATCCTTTTTTTTATTATTTTTATTTCATTCGTTTCGAATCAATTTTACACAACTGAAAAAACAAAAAAATCTGTTGTTTTACCCGGCGAGCATGTAAAAAAAAAAAAAAAATGAATAAAAAAATGAAAAAAATACACAACGAATATATTATATACACACCGAATTTATTCAATTGAACAGATGATCCTTACCGAGCAATTGAGAGGAAGTGATAGGAGATCGAATCATCCATTTACCAACTAACTCGTTATCTCTCTCGACTATAGTAATTCCATTGAAATTCGATTCGCCGCTTTGGTTATTCGGGATGTCTATACATACACACACATATATATATATATATATATATATGTGTGCAGGATCCGATTTTGTTCGATTTGTTTCTATATAATCCGAAATGGTGGTGCAGTAGTAGAGTATGTACGTATAAAACTTCTCCTAGACTTGGGTACGCTTATAATGAATCCAATCTTTCGATCCCTCCTCATTTTTAATTCTGATTCATTCTTCATCTGTGAATATTAACAGTGATTT
Organism: Neodiprion lecontei; assembly: GCF_021901455.1. Lineage (NCBI taxonomy): Eukaryota > Metazoa > Arthropoda > Insecta > Hymenoptera > Diprionidae > Neodiprion > Neodiprion lecontei. The sequence continues at coordinate 4,230,298 of NC_060263.1, read as the reverse complement.
TCGGCATGTACATATATATATATATATATATATATATATATATATATATATATATATATATATATATATATATATATATATATATATATATATATATATATACACACACATACATGTATGCAAGTTATTATATATATACGTGTATACAGCGTAAATGAAATCGTTAACCTCTGAAATCATTTTTCAAGCGTGTCTGCAGAAAATAGGAATGAAAGAAAGAAAGAAAAAAAAACGAGGTTCCTTAACGTTATTCACTCAGCGCAAATGAAATTGCATCTGCAGATGACGGTATTTTTTATTTGTTTTTTTTTTTTAAATCTCTTCCTCTTCTCTTCTGTACGATTTGGGAAGAGAAAGTAAAAAAAAAAATATTAGATTTTCATTAATTCAATTTTTCTCAGTTTTCAATTCAATCGAAGTCATTTTTGCGATCTATGAGTTACGTTGTATTACATGTGTATGGGTGTATGTGTGTGTGTGTAAATGTTATTATTTCAATGTTTCTTTCATACTGTAATTAGGTGTGTGTGCAAAGGTTTTTTTTTTTTTTTCTTTTTTTGTTCGAAAATTAAATTCAAGATACGACAGAATGAAAAGATAAATGATAGCTTCCGCGGTCTGTTGCTTGAGGGGGGTGGGGGGTTTGAAACACCGGTTGTCACACATCGCGAGAGAAAACATGCGGGACGAACGAAGAGCGAGTGCCGGTGGACGAATGGATGGACGGACTGTAGGAATGGCACGAAGGAAGTGAAAAGCCGTTCGCGCGTGTATCCTGCGGAGGAATAGTCGAGGACGCTGAGGTTTCCCTAATTGCGATTCGACTGTCCCGGGTTTCTCTTAACGCCTCAGGCTTCCGCAAATTAATTGAGTATCGGTCGTCGTCGCAGCGCCGTCGACGAGACTACTACGTGGGTCTCGGGGACTCCGTAGTTTTATGCCTCTCTTCACCGGACGGGAAACCAGAGAGAGAGAGAGAGAGAGAGGGAGAGAAATGCGGTTTTCAAGGGGGTTCAGGATCGCCGGGGGTGGAAATACCGCGGTGGAGAGAAAGGATCGAGCAAAGGGGGAGAAAAGCGATGGGGGAGGAAAAAAAATAAAAAATTGGACAACCGGAGAGTAACGGTCGATAAAACGGAGCTCGCACACAGCCAAAGCTCTCGGATGACGATTTATTACGTTTTTATGAACCCTGCAGAAGTCTCTCGCCTCTCTCTCTCTCTCTTACTTTCTATCTCTTTCGCTTTTTTCTTTTTTTTTTTTTTTTTTACCTTGTCATCTTCTCTCTTCTTCCGGTCTCCGATATTCTTGCGGTATATATTCGCGAACGCGGGACAAGGAAAGAGGAAAATAAAATGGAACCTATGGAGGGGGGTGGGGGGGGCGAGAAGAACCCGAGTAAAATTCGACGACGAAGAATCACTTTATTAGAAACGGATAGGAAGGGTGTGTGAGGGGGTTTCTTGATAGATTTGAGGAAATCAATTTATCACAATAATATCGTTCGGTTTTATCGTCATATCAATTTTCCAATTATGTAATACTTTATTATTCAGTTGAATTTTATTGAAAGGGTGTGTAACAGGGTATTGAATACGTATCGTTATTGTGATGTCGATATTCACGCCTGACGAAACTCATCGCTTGGGGTAGTTTACTTCTTCGCTTGTACAATTTTCGCGAAGAAAGACTTGTTGGGCTTGCTGACTTTCGTAAGAAAAAAGTTTATCGTTGCTGGATTATTCTGTAATGCTTTGGGGCATATTAATCAATCACAAGATTTACGATGGGGTACTCATTTTACTGTAATTTGATAGTGTCTAATCAGGGTATTTCATTATTCAATACAAATACCAGTTAATTTGTTACAATAAATAAAAAAACACCCTGAGTAAAAAAAGGATGAACATTGAATTTTGCTGGTAGTAGCTGTAACTCAAAAACTAGACCTGATCGAATCAAAATAATGAGAGTAGATGGATACTTAAAAATTATTAAGCACCTTCCTTGTTACAACATTGCGTTGATCAGTATACTGTAACACTGTATATAACCTCATTTTTGTTAATAAAAACTGTATTTTTGGGAAAAATCATATAACAATATAACTATTCGTATCTAAAATATTCTAAAATCAATTATATTATACTTGAACCTTGTTCGTCACGTAATCAGTTGAAAGTTTTCACGTTACTCTGAAAAGGTAAATTTTTTGTTGAACAATGTTGTCAAACCTCCAAACGTTGCCATCCTTCACATATGCGATGAACGTATCACTGCCACGTATTCGAATGTTGATAACGATCGGAATCTTAGACCATTCCAAATGTTAACCGTTTGTGGTTTCGATAATTAGACCCAACCGTCGGTGTCCGCACTTCGAAACACCCGGATTGCGACGTTCGCCAAAAACATATCCGCTCTAATTTCTCTCGTCATCGATATTTCACCAATCCGTCAAATCGTTGCTACGCTCGATCAAACTACGACTTGATTCGTCCAGCCACCTCTGTATCCACTGGTATACACTTCACAGCGAATATTCCGCAAGCATTCACCGCACGCTCAGTGTTTCAGGTCGAACGAAATTCGCCCCTGCATATTGCACAGCGTCGGTAACAAACACTGCAGACGTGTTCCGATTCCGCAGCACATCGAACCCTGGGGCTCAACCGACATTCGAACCATACGGTAATGTCCTGGGCTAGCTGCATTGGGTTGTGGGACGTTTCAGGGCCAGGGGGTGACGCGACTACGCTCGAACCTCGTCGGGGTCCGACCCTCGCGGACATGAATATGAAATGACGTTTCTGAACTAACTATAAACCCATACCAAACTGAACCGAAACGACGAAACAAAGTCAGGCGGGTGAAGAGAACTCGCCAACCCCGTACCAACTAAACCCATTACCCACCCACTCACCCACTTCTCTGACTCCTCGAGTACCTCCTCGCGTGTTGCACACGATCCACGATCCTCCACCACCACCAGCTGCCACGTCTGTTGTAATTAAAACGTTTATCAACGACGGGGTTGGCCGGTTCGCAAATTTCATTCCCTTCCCTCTGTCTTTCTCTCTCTCTTTCTCCTATATTTTACTTTGTATTACGTGTTCACAGAGACGCACAGTCCCTGATTATCAGTGTCTCTCTCTTTTTTTTCACTTTCATACTTTCCTTCACCATGCGTTATAATATACTGGGACAATCTCTTAAAACTTGAGACACACCGCGCATCCGCGAGTTTTGTCGGCTGAACAGCGCAGGCTGGCCATCCCGAGTTTTCAGCTGTCAAAATGTTACTGGCGGCGATGTGATTGATACGAATTTTCGAGGTTAGAATCTCAAATAATTGAGGCAGTGACTCGGAAAGATTTGGGAAGCGTTTGTTGTTGGATCGGAAAGTTGATTCTTCAAAAAAAGGTCGGAATTTAATGCTTATGCTCTTTGAAAATTCAAACTTACACATTTTGCGTAGGTTGGCCCGCCTGCATCGCAGTCAAGAATATCGCTGCGGGAAGATTTCGCCGAGCAATGAGATTTAATTATTTGTCGCATGCGCGGTTGATTTTCAAGTTTCAAGAGATTGTCCCGGTATAAAACGGACGCGCACTCCAAAAGTTGGGATATTCAGTGTTTGCGGGAAGGTAATTTTTCGAGGGCCTAAGATTAATTTACCCGCATCATAAATGTACTGTAAGAAAAATGTGGCATAGACGCTTATGGAGAATACAATTGACGTTGTATTTATATACCGAAACATACACTGGCCAAGTTTGGTCAATTTTATTACCATTTTTCACACAGTTTAAGACCAAGCAATGTTCGCTTTGCTCCGGATACTTGCAGTATTATTACAAACGCTGGTAAACAGATTTTGACGTCCTGGATTTTCTTCGAAATGTACTCGTACAACGGTTTTACATTATTATCCAGCTGTACGAAAGATAAGAAGTAAAAGCACGAAGTAAAGAAAGAGAAGAAAATATATATATATAGAGAACACACTACGTGGGTAATACATGAATCATGAATAGCGGACGACTGCTTCTCGAGAAATCGTAGGGTGTATAAAGTGTATACTAAGTATACCTGTGTAAATATGTATAATATAATACAGACAAAGCTGGGAATGATTATGGAGAGAGGAGACGGTACAAAGTACATGGTGTACATCTTCACTAGTATACATTTCCTACACAAGTTCATCTTTTTCTGCTTCTTCATCTTCTTTATAATCTCGAACCATCGTCGTTCGTCGTCCCTTTGAGCTACTGAAATGTTATAAAAGTTATGGTCGTCGCGTCTGGTACCGTAGGTAGTGCTGGAAATAGGAAAGCAGATAAGATGTAAAGGAGAGAGGGGTGTACATATATCCTCGAAGGTATAAACTTGACTGGATCTACCATCGTACCGTTCAACGGAACTACGCGAGACACAGACTTTCATGAAAATCGAATCAGAGGGTTTCGAGATTAGGTATATATTCATCCTTGGAAAATGTGACACCCGAGCAAGAATTCTTCCGAGACTTTTTCCTCCCTTTCGAGAGTTCATTTTTTCTCCACAGATCCAAGGGGCCAAGGTAAGGACGACGACTGCAGGATCATTATAACTTACTTCCTTCATTTTCCCGAGGCGCTTAAATACTCGGGTTTAATTCCCTCGTCATAAAAAATTGCCACAGCATATATACATATATATATGTATATGAGGCAGGAGGAACGTAATTAAACCTCGCAGCTTAATGGCCCAATCGATGACGGTTAAATATACTCGAACAATGTTTTTCCCTCTTTATAATTTTCGTTCATTCGCAATTATTGGGAAATATCGAACGGGAGAGGGAAACGAGCACAGGGGGAACCTACTTGGAATCATAAAACTGGGAGAGGATTCGGGACCGATTCAAGTCACTCGTAATTCCTCAATGAAATCCCTCTTTCATCCAAACTCGACTGCTATTCTCGCCCTTCCCGACGCCCGGTGGTAAATTCGATTTTGACGATAACTTACCTCGGAATTCCAGAATAATCCATCATTCTTTTCTCCTTACCAACCACCAGCATATATTATATTTCTAAACCTTTCATCGCCAACTGTCTCAACGCTACAGTTTTCCTAACCTCGTTATCAGACGATGGACTGATTTACTCCCTTGGAGCCCAGGGGAATTCTTGAATACTTGTTATCGAAAGTCGGCTGATCTACCTTGAATTCAAATTATGACCGGTCCTGAGTCGTCTGATGTCACGGCGATTATCTTAATCGGATGGGCGGGCACGGTCAGCCCTTTGGCGAAACCCTCGGTAGGATCGACGAGGACGACGTCGTGGCTCGCTGGCACGAACACCTGCGTGACAGCCAATGCACGGTGAGTTTATTAGGCAGTGTTACCCGGCACATTGGTTGCGGGATCGTTGAAACTACGGGGGAAGGGAGCTGCGGGTGATTTACAGACTAGCATTGAATTACTGACTGGAATACCGGGTTTCTGGCGTTTACACGCGATGTGCAGTCGTCGGACTCTCGGGGGCGGCGACGTGATGTCATCCTCGAACCAAGTTGAAACCCTTTTCCTGCCGTCATTATGTACCTTTTGCTCGTAACAAAATTGGCGCTTCGATAACGGCTCGGTTATTACGCGTCATCCCACCGCTGACACCAAAATTTGTACACCCACTCTCCAACGCTAGTTTCATTTTAACCCCACAGATTATTGTGCTTAGTCAAATTTTATAACAAGATAGTACTCTATGGTATTTGGGGTAGCTAATCACGATTTTTAAATCAGATTTAAAATATGCGAGATGGATCCAATATGGTGGACGAAATTTTCAATTTTCGTCGAGTATGGTCTCATCATTTCCGGAGGTTACTTGATTTAATCGGAGCGAATCAGTTGCTGCTGATGGTTCTGCAACCCAGATTAGATAGGTGCACTGAAATATTATCATCGTTGTTATGCGTATACTTATACCTGTAGTCACGATCTCGCGTGATACGAATCATGTATTATGCATGCGTGCAAGAGTTGAGGGACCTTACCTTACCTCCTCAGCCTTGCAGCTAACAACTCGCGACTCTGATCAGAACGAGTTATCATCATCTCCTTCTCCTTTTCCTCTCCTCGCACTGTGCAATATTTGAACTTCAGCACCTCTTCGACGGGTTCACTGTGCGCCTTGAAATTCTTATCACGGTGCCGTGAGTTTGCTCTTCTCTTCGATATTCAACTGTCGTACTTAAGGGAGGGGTACAACTTGCACGGTCTAAATTCATACCCATTTTCAATATTTTTTTTTTTTTTTTATTGGATAAAAATGAAAACTCTGGAGCAATTTGAGCTTCAAGGCTTTATTATTTATAGTTTCAAGAACGATTTAGAATTCTTTTAATTGAAATTGATTACAACATAGCGGCATGGCGGATGTAAGTAGCGAACGACTCCGAATCCGAGAGCTTTTGCGGTGACGCATCTCCCGACATCCCTGTCCAACTTGCAACGGATGGAAAAAAAAATTTAGAGTTACAAACACCTTTCCCGGGTTGGAGCTCGTAGCGTAAATGTTGTAAAAAAAATTTTTTTTTAAACATACCACAAAATAAAAAAAAAAAACAAAAATCAAACCACCGCTGCCCTTAAATTCTAGGCAAATTAATGAACTACGAACGTTGTTGAGGCTTATTGAATATTCCCTAGAGCACCGGTTTTGTATTCCTGCGAATATAACCACCATGCGACGACGATCGTCATCCACTCGGGTTACATTTAGGACGGTTTGTACCTCCGCCCTTGAAATTGGCCGAAACGTAACGAGGTATACCTATCCACCCCCTTTCAAAGTCTCGTCGCGAGATCCCATTCCGTCCAATCGCACGCCCATAAATCCAGTCCAGCCCTTCCCTTCGGCCGTATAATTTACAGGCGATTCTCGTCGTTGCGGGGTGGCAGCGGCAGGCAGGCATTACCTATCATGGACAGAATATTCACCGATACGCAGATCGTGACCGGCTTATACATATCGTTTTAGTTTCCACTCCCCTTGAGTTATGCACGAATTTAATCTCCCGTCATTTAACTCTCTTTCAGGTAAGTCAGAATAATCGATTCGCTTGGTACTCCTCTCTATAACTCTGCGTCATAACTAGCGAAAAGGAACGAACGAATAACTTTTACAGTCCTACTGCCAGAGAATCGAATTAACACGGTTGTGAGTAATTTTTTTCAATTGTCAAATAGTTTTCAATCAATGATCCAGTACCGATCTTGTGCGTGGCGAACGGAGTGTAAAGTGCCTTTTGACCTGAAGTAAATCGTTGTTTTGAAACTGTTATGATGATAAGCTCGGTCAGAAGTGAATAAATTAATTAACATTAATTACTAACAATGCTTTTACCCAATTAACGTGATGAAAAATAACTCGGTATCTGACTTTTTGTTTACGACGTATTAATAGTTACGGTATGATATCCAAGCGAAACGTCCAGTCAGTCAGTTCTCATGGTAAAAAATTCAAGGGGTGGTTTTCAGCTGGCGTTAATTGAAATAGAAAAACTCCTCCCCTTTTTTCAACCTTGGAGCAGCTGACATTAGCTCTAAGTTTCTGAAGGGAGAAACAAGAGTGTAACCTTGGGTGGTGGTGGCACAGGGTTTGAAAAACTTCTGGATCTCTCCCTTGACGTTTACCTTTATTCACACTTCGACTAGAATATTATTACAACAATTTTGCCACGTGTCCGTAACTCTGGAAAAATCGAAAGAGCAACCTTTTATGGATTTAGTTAAGCACTCTCTCCTCCTTTTATCTTTTACAACACATTACTTCTCGCCTATAAAAGAGCACTTTGGAATCGACCCTTCTTGGAATCGAAGCCTCGTCGAAATAAGATTTCAACTCCACCTTTCATCTCGTGTCATATATATATATATATACATATATACCTGGAAATATATACACCACCGAATTCTACCAGTTTTTGGATTCCATAGTTGGAATCGCGTTGCTCGAAAATCACAGTCAGGTTGCGGTGCGTGGATAATGGACTTGAGAGGGGCTTCAGCAGTAGCAACAGCGGTTGGAGCATGCCGAATTCATGCATTTTTAAATCAGGTCATCCCCGAGTCGCGTGTTCGAGTTTTGGATTTTGCATGTGATTAACCTGAATGGCTTCTCAACAACTGGTCGTTGATTTTTACGGTTCATTGTGTCGCAATGGCGTCTAAACCACGATAGTTCCTGTGCCTAAACCTCGAAGAAAAAGAAGAAGAAGAAACGCTGCTGCCGCTGACGAGGTTTGCGAAAAGTGGTTAACGATCCTTCGGACTTTCTTCTTTCCACTTCAATATCCATTCGTTCTTACGTTAGAGGCGGCCGTTTCGCCCTCAGGTTCGTCGAAAATTCTTCACGACGACGACGACGACGTCTCTGAGTGCCTTTCTTCCGTTCTCTTTTCTATTTTTCCTTCCATTCTTTCAACCTAATTAATTGTATCAAGTTAGCTAGCACTGCCTCCGGTGTTCCGAGGGCGGGTTTTACACCTCGCAGTTTATTGTTCCAGGACAAAGGCTTGGGTCACACCGCCTCCTGTTGTCCTTCCTTCCATTATTCATTGACCACATCGTGTTAAGGTTAACGTTCCCCTCGCGATCGGTTTTAATCTGTCCAATCGCTCTCCGTGGTAACCGGATCGATCGATCCTTATGCAACCGATAATCAGTCCATTTAGAATCGCCGTTTCACCTCCACTGTTTTCACTCCACGCTAGGCAAAAATTTCTTCTCTCTCTTCATTTTGTACACTGTCTTTCTTTTCTCACCGTCAAACGTTGAGACGGTTTTTCGGTTGTATAAAAAAAGACGAGAGTCTTACGTTCGCGAACGCCGAAGGCTTCCAACTTTATTCGACCTCAGGTACGCGGCCCGAAACCCGATACTCCATCCGCCCACCTTTCCGAACGCTGACGGTACAAGGACCTTGGCATTTCTCCGGAATTTTATTTTTCTCTTCGTCCTCTGCTTTCGCTTCTACCTTTTCTTGTCTTTTCTTTTTGTCATGTTTTTTTTTTTTTTTCTCATTTTGAAACCTTAGCGCCCCCGCACGGAGTATCGGTAACAATTATTCAGCCAGTCATCCCCTTCCCTCCTCTTCCCTCTGTCGTTCCTTCGTTCATTCGTTCGCCCATTGCACCCTGTCTGTTCGCTCGATGCCTTTCACGGGTGAAAAAATCCTGTCCGATGAAGCGGCGGTGTGCATTGAGTGAGTCCGATCTGGATTGGCGTGTAGCTATCTTCTCCTCTCTCCATCAACCTCTCTTCTCTTACCGACCGGTTAGGAGGAGAGGAAAAGGAAAAGGAAAGGGAAAAGGTACGGAACGCCTTTCTTCCGCCGTGATACTTTGATTGATCTCTATCGAATCCAATCGCTCTCACCACCCCAACGATCCTTCCCTTCCCTTCTCTTCCCTTTCCCTTCCTTACATTTCCTTCTTCCTTACCAACGACTTCAAAGCAAACCTTCCGCGCACGGTCAGTTACCCGGCTTTACCGTTCAGTGATGAGAACGGATTTTTTTTTTTTTCATACCTTATACCTTCTTCCGTGTTATCGCTTGTTTATAGTTTACGTTGGGGTTCTTTCCTACATTAGACGAATCAGTTGTCGATCGTGCATCAGGCTTGTTCGTTGTACACGTATTTGTAAATAAGTGTCGAACACTCTCTTCGATTTTATCAAGTTTAAACAACGTTACAGATGAAAAAATTACGGAATAAAAATGTAACTAGTTTAGCTGAGGTTGATGAAATTGAACCGTCTTAAGACACCGTCTAGCTGATTATCTATGATTATTTCCATGTAAGTTTACGTCTTTCGATGTTTTTCATTACCAAATATCAAAACAGTAGTCTTCCGACGGCCAAACTCGTCGGAACTTAATTTCGTAACAGATTTCAAATATCTGTGTGTTCTAATTCTTCCATTCTTATACCCTTTTACACGAGCAATAAACGTACCGATACATCATTGTACCTATAAGGAATAGTTTTGAAAGATAGTTATTTGGGGTTGAATTCAAATTCGAATTCAATTAATGGATTATTTAGGGTTGAAAGGTTGAATTCAATTAGTTACCTTACCTATAATCCAAACACAGTCTTTTTAAACAACGGTATTTCTTTACTAGAGATGATATTTTTACTGACCTGCTTCGGTCTTGATTCAAAAAGAAGAGTCTAATTTTCGTTGCAAAAATAAACAAATAATAAAATTAAAAAAAAAAAAAAACACAAAAACACCTTCTAAGGGTATCGCGATACAGCAATACTTCCATATTTATTCGTTAGGGGAACCTGTCTGGCAGTTTCGAATATCGTGTCTTCAGGTGTATATGGGCCGGCAGATTACGACGATAAGGATTTTTCTTCCCGATCATATTTCACCATTTATCGGTACCCTGCAATCTGGTCTTTTCCACCGGCTTCTTTTCTCGGCTTATCAATTTATCACCACCAACGGGTCCATAGTGCAAGTGTCTCGGGTTTCCTTCTCGCTCTTCTTATCCGTTTTCCGATCTCCTTCCGCGACTCTTCGTCGTTGATATAACGGTGTTTATTAATTCGGTATAATAAGCCTTATTTTATTCACTCGTTAAACAAACACTTTACGTGTGTGCTGAACCACCGTCTTCTTCTCGTTCTTAATCTTTTCTTTTTCTCTTTCTTGTCCAGACGAAACCGAATTTCGTCTTTACGAATTACATATTTGAAAACCCAGGCAGCGTTTCTTATTGATTAATCCTGAAGTGGATTTAAGTTGGTGGATTGTACCTTCGTACGTAACAAACCGACTGTGGACTCTGGTCGCGTTCAATTTTGATCTCAGGAATTTTTTACACCCTGGCATCATCCCCGGCATCGTTTCCAACTTTATATACGACCGGGGTAGGGTATACATTTCGGGTACATTGTTCGTTTTTCTGATCTCTCTTTCTCTCCTTCTCTCCTTCTCTTTCTATCTGTGCGGAACGAGTTTTCCGCACCGCTCTCGGAATGCCACTACTCTCTGCTTCCTTCTTCTTCTTCTTCTTCTTCACAAACTCCTGGTTATTTCCCTCGCGGGTTATCCTCGCTGCGGTGGCCACTAGCAGCATATATGTTCCTATCAGAACAAAACGCGGCATCACGGTGAGAGTAGGTTACTATAATACCCACCGAGGTTACCCGTTTCTTTTTCCCCTCTTCCTCCTCCCCAGCTTATCCTTATACCCTTTTCTTTTTGACCCCCCCTCCTTTTCCGCCGCGGTTTATTTCCCCAAAGTGACGGCGACAAAAGAGTTCTTTGTATGAAAAAAAAAAAAAAAAGAAAAGAAACAAGGACGCGTTATCGATTATCGTGCAAGTTACGAAAAAGCTTGGTTCATTTGCCTTCTTTCTTACAGGTTGTGCGTATACCTTATGCACCCTTACGGAATCACAAAATCTCCCGACAGTTCTCCTCCTCTTTCTCCTCTTCCTTTTACTCTTTCACGGCAGAGAGGAATGAAGCACATGGCGACCGGCCATCAGCTTCACCGAATCCCAGGGTAAGGCAGTTAAGAACCCTCGGGTCTCGCCTCGATCGCATTCTGCCCTCGACTCACTATTTTGGGGACACTCCCACCCTGCCAACCGTCCCCCTCGAACTTTCGATACGCCGAATGAATTTAAAAACGTGAACTCCGTGAGATTCGGGGATTTATTTATCGGGCTACTGCCGCTTCGTGTGTATATTTTTCTCAACGATTGATACCCACGTGTGTGTGCGTGTGTGTGCGTGCGTGCGCTTGACTTGCTTTTCGATAGAAAGGAAGGAGCTTGGACACTTGGAGAGAAGGAAAGGGTAGAAACTGTGAGGAAATAGCTGGAAAGACGAATTCTTCGCACGATTATCTTTTTCTACACACGTAAGCTTCGATCTTTATTGTACATACATAATATAATTGTACGATTTTTTATTATATTTTATGCGTATAAAAATTTAATAAAAAACGTTATCGTAACGATTCATCCTGACGAAAAATCGTTACTTGGTGATTTTTTATATTGTTTGAAATTCAGTAAACGGTAACAAAACGAAACATTGCTCATATTTTCTAATATTCGTTTCTTCAAAGTCATTGTAAAAATAAAAGAAAAACTGTGATGTTTTTTTGTTTTTTTTTTTTTGCTCGCCTATGTAACATTACGATAACGTTACCAATTTCAATCGCGTGAAGAATCGTCTTAACTCATCGTCAATTTGAATTTTCTTTTACCTTGTTATAATAATCCCGAAAGCCCGTCAAATTTTCGATCGTGAATGAAAAAAAGGTTTGTTCGGATTTTCGAATTGCAAATATGTACAAAGTTTCCTCTTATCTGTAAAATCGTACGGTATATTGTCTATGTTTTGTGAAAATAAGACACTCTTCGATATCTTTCGCCCGAAAGGTGTACACAAGTACTTGAAGTATAGTGCGCAATCCTGATGCTTTTTCAGGATAGGTAATAAAATTGCGAAAAATCCATTCGAAAGATGAAAGCTCACTTCAACTGCGGAACTGTAACTTGTTACGTCTTTTTCTTCCTCTCCCTCACCCTCTCTCTCTCTCTCTCTCTTACTTTTGTACACGTGCTGCAGAGTGTAACCTGCGATGATGGGTGAAACCTCTCGTTTCTCCTCTGGCGTTTTAGAGCTTTTTATTACACTTTTGCCAATCCGTTTGATGCCCGGAAAGTGAAGTTCGTCGTCTCGGCTACGTGCCCGAACGATTTCGAAGGGGAAAAACGAAGTCGACAAAAAAAAAAAAAAAAGAAAAAACGAAAAGAAAAAGGGAACGAAAAAAAAAAAATATCTGAAAAGGCAAATCGATAGAACTAGCAGTTTGCTGTAACTTTGCGACGAACCGCTTCAAGCGAAGCTTTTAGACCGAGCTTTTTGTTTCTAACTCTTCGTATAAGGAACAAACAACGTACGCGTCGAGAAATGTTTTTTGTCGAATAATAGAGAATTTTTTGATAGATAAAAAAAATTTCAATATCTCAAATCAACTCGTATAACACAAAGCAAACATCATCCACGAGTAAATATAAACAAGAACGATACGACGAATGCTCCTGAGAGTATCGTGAACTAAGCAGCTTTTAGCACAATACGACGATCTTGGCCCTTGTCCAACTGGGTTTTCTTGCCGCGTTCTTAATTCGGTGCTTTTCTACTCTTCCGTCCGGTCGACAAATGGACGATAAAACTAAGGTATAAAAAGTGTAAAAAGAAGAAGGCGGAAATCTTAATACTCAAGTTATTAATCGCACCCTACGCAACCCTTGCGACGCGAAAAACGCTCTTCATAAACTTCGTTCAAGACCAATTACCCGACATCTTTCTCTCTCTCTCTCTTACCTACTTTTCTCTTACGCGGCGGCTTTTCCGATCGCAATGAAAATCATACTTTTTTCATCGCTAATAGAAGTAATAATTACAATTACTCAGATTAATTAGATAAAAATTACATCAATACCGTATGGTTATAAGTATATGCAGTTACAACCATGGTGTAAGGAAGCAAGGTGTGCACTAAACGGATACGAGCGGTAGAGAAGTCACGTGATCCCCGTATGTCGTAAAAAAATACAACATAACCTCTGTAACCAATTATTTAAAAATTAAATATTACTCCCCAATCAATTGTTAAGATTCGATGAACGTAACAACGAATGGCTGTTAAAATTACAACTTTTAAACATAGTGTTCAAAATGACGTCAAGTGACGCGCTGGAACACATCTAATTTCCTCACACCATGGATTTGTATACAATTTATTGTCAACAACCGCTTATCGTCGTTCTTGATTTGACTCGTCGCTCGATAATCGGATGAAAAATTTTACCAAAATAAACCTAGTGCCTCAAGTAAATAGAATGGTAGCGCGTTCTTTCTTACGATGTTCCATGAACCTACGGTATAGCGAGTGATCCTCGGCACGTGCCCGGCTACACAACACCTCCATTCGTAAATCCATTCATCCGTCGAGACAGTGCGTTATGATTAACCGAGATCCGATCACCAGCCGATGATCATGAAAACCCCTCGGGATGGATAAGAGAGTGCTTGAAATCAAACGAGACCATATAACTGACAATGAGACTGCGTGCTTTGCCTCGGTGCAACGGTATTAGAGGCATTGACTGACTTTGACGCAAACACGGAATCGACATCTAACTAATTGATTAGCAACCCTCACCGCACCCTGCACAGGATTGAGTCGAGTGGATTGGACTCCGCTCGACTCAATCCTCCGTCAATTGATCGGCCGAATTGCTTGCCGTTGGTGACGCGGAGTTAGGCGTGATGTCGTTAATTAGATTTGCCGTCTTTCGTAGAGATATTTAACCACCCGTGTCTCCTCAGGACCGTTCCTTGTCCTCCCGGGTTCCCTCCACCCTTAACTCGTTCCTAGCTTCTCACAAAACTCACTCCGAAACTTCGTGAATTCGGATGATTTCGCATGTTTCTACGAAGTATTGAATTTATGTGGTACGTGGTTATGGTGTTTGGACGGTATCTCTATACATATATATGCTTTATGCATACCTATCTCTCTTTCACCTGTGCGACATCATTTCTTCCAATGTCTCTTCGATATATGTACAATATGTCTATGTAACGTGTTATACTTGTGTATCCGCAACCTCAATCGAAACTTCACACACCCCTCCGATTGGATATTTGAAAACTCATTCGCGTCTCCTGCGGGAAGTCGAGGAGAAGACTTACTGCACTTTTCCCAACACTTTTGTCCAGTTTTTTTTTTTTTTTTTTTTTACTACCCACTTTCGTCTCGTTTCGTTCGTATTTTTTTTTTTTTTTTTTTTTATCGCGAAATCGCGTCACCTTTGAGTCGCGAAATCGGGTCCCCTTTGAATCGAGATTTTTCTCTTCTTCGTTCGAAATCCTGATTCAAGACTCGGTAAAATACGCAAAGCTGATAAATCTTTTTTCTCTGTGGGTTTTGTTATATAGCTGCTGCAAAGAGTTCACTGCAAATTTATGTCGCAGAAATATATCGGCTACTCGCGAAAGTTTGGGTGACTGATATTTTTTAACAGGCGCCCTTCTCTCTAATGCTTGTTTTTTTTTTATTTTTTACATACTCGTTTAAAAAAAAAAAAAAAAAAAAAAATGGATCTTACGCGTGACAGATCTTGGAAGTATATAGAATGATTATACAAAGCTTTTACGGTAACGTGACGCGATGTTGCCGAACTCTGAAAAATCTAATACGTTAGTCAGAGAAACAACGCAACCGAATTTTGACTAGCTAAGTAACGCTGTTAAAAAATTCCTCAAGGACAGTCTTTGACCATAACTGTAGAAAGCTTAATTTAGAACACGTAACATCTAGTCCAAAGTTACACGCTGTTTGGGGTAAAAAAAAAAAAAAAAAAAAAACAACGAAAGCTTTATTTATACACGGTGTATAAATAACTGAACGGGGATGAATATTTGCACGACTTATCGCACAAAGAAAATTAATCACACGGAATGATTAATAAGCCGCGGAAAGAAGTGAGAAAGAATTTAGAGCTTCTCTCTTCTTCGCTTCTCAACTTTTCGACATTCGACCTTTTACCTTGAATTTCCGGGAAGATATTAGCCGAAATATTTAAACGGCACAAAAGTTCAACGCACCCCGAGTTCAACCAGCCAGCCAACAAGGCGTTCCACCGACATTCGGAATTCATTCGCACTACCCGTCGTTGGGCAAAAAAGGAGACGAGAAAAGAACTACTAAACATTCCGGATGGGGCTGGTAAAGAGGACGAAAAATAAGAAGAAAAAGAAGATGGTGGAAAAATGGAAAAATGTAGAAACTCCGCTCTCTCTCTCTCTCTCTCTCTCTCTCTCTCGTCTTCGAGTATTTTCATCTCGCTTCCTTTTCTTTGCTCTACTCGGTCCTCCGTTTCGTTAAAACCTCGAACGAGTTTCTTCTTCGACTTTGCGACCCTGCCTGACAATGAAAAGTTCATCGGACCTCAATGAAGATGTGAACAATTCAGGCACGTGCGTTTCTTCCTCTCTTTCTCACCCTCCCACCATCTTTATCTTCCTTACTTCGTTTTCCCTTGCACATTTCGACGACGACGACCTGCCGCTTTGTCTTCCGACGTTGAATTAGACGGAAACCTATGCAGACACTTCTATCTATCCTCTCAAGGATTCTCACCCAATCTCTTTATCGGGGTTCACGATCCTTGATCCTCTCTTGAAAATTTCTCAAGTCAAATTATCAACTTAATCATTTTTAAACGGGCAACACGTCTGTAGGTGAGGTTAATTTCATGTCTGAATGTACGGATGAAACTTGGATGACTGATAAACGTGAAATGTGTGGAGGATAAGTGAAAATAAATATTGTCGGAGGAACTTGAAGTTACATCGGATTAAATTGATGAGGCTAAAGTTGGCGACTTTAATGTAATCGCATGCGTGTTTTGGGGGGGTGGGTAAAAATCGTTATTTCGCAATTTCAAATCTTGTTGACTTCTGAGTTCATCCAAAATGTTGCAATGAAAACCGAAACGGACGAGTTTCATATTTTGGAAACTAAATTTCATTAACCCGTTCAATTTAAAATAAAATATGAACTCAAAATTCCTTTATTCGACAGAAATTATTTTTTCAATAAATTATACCTAATTATAATATATTGGATATAAAATATATCTTTAACTTGCAAAGTGTTAACAAAAGTTTGTATAATACGTAAATGGTGTATAGGTATGTATAAAGTAACTTAAAAATTTCATTATTCTATATGAAAATTAACTTGGATGTCTGAAAAATTCATTCAATGAAAACTTGCGAAAACGGATTGATAAAAGTATTTGCAAAATTTACGATAAGCTGAAAAAACGAACGAGGTTGTCAAGATCGTTCGAAATCACTTTTGTAATCTTCGAAATTACGTTGAAATAAGTAACATTAAAAGAAAAAAAAGTTATTCGTTAGTAATCATTAGGAATCATTTACGATTACGGGAATTAATATCTTTGTAATCTTAAGAAATCATACGAACTCTTAGAGATCATGAGAAATCACGTAATCAAAGCAAAATTCCTCTGTCCTTAAGTAATCTCTCGCAATCACTCTATAAAATGTTACATAAGTAATGACGAAATACGTAATCACGGTATGAATTTTTCACCTCGTGAAACATCCCTTCTAATTTCGCCTTCTCGTTTAGCGATCATAACATTCTATATACATATATTATGCATAATGTATATCTTCAATCTATATATATATATATACAGTTAATAACGTTAATGTAACGAAATATTGAAACTAAAAACCATTATTTTGAAAATTTATAACGGCTCAGAGTCAGTTCAATTTCCTAATCTGAATACACTTTGTTTATGTTTATTTCTAATTATTTTTTTTTTTTTTAAATAATAGATTACTCAAATTGAGACGATCCTACAATTGCGAAATAATTATTTATCCTAAAAATTGAATCGTTGCATCAACGTTACGAACTTCAATCCCTTTACAGGTAATATTTGATAACTATGTACTTCGGGATGAAGTTCGCTTCCCAGACGCGAGAGATGAAACGTACGTATAAAAGTACAGAGAAAAATCCTCTTCCAGTTCCATTTACAAACGGAGTTTACTTTATGATGTACTCACTCCTCCACCCATCCATCCATCCCTCCATCCATCCATCCTTCCTTCCTTCCTTCCTTCCTTCCTTCCTTCCTTCTTTACTTCTTCATTTCGTTTTTCATATTTTCCCCCATTTTTCCCACCGGGCTTACACATTAATATTACCTAATGCTGCACACAGTTCCGCAGTACTCGGCTCTTATCCTTTGCATCTCTTCGCCCTCCCCCCCCCCCCCTCCCCCCCGCCTTTTTTTTTCCTCTTTCTTCTAATCCTTCCCTTTTCGCTGGCTAAAACTGGCTTTGACCCATGCCCACCGCCAATCTCTCTCTCGCTCTCTCTCCCCCTCTCTCTCTCTCTCTCTCTCTCTCTCTCTATCTCTATCTCTCTCTCTCTCTCATTTTCCTCACCCTCCTCTTCCTCTTTCTCTCTTTTTTCCTAGGTTCCCTCGTTCTCTGCTCTGGCGAGCGTGCACGAACCGCTTGGAAGTTTTTAATTAAACCGAATGTTTGTGGTGATGTATAATATCTTCTTCTTCTTTTTTTTTTTTTTTTTTCTTCTTGGTTATGTAACTCGACTTACTCGCTTTTCTCCGCTTCTCTCGGTATATATCCACCCTCACTCGCAGTTTTTTTTTTTTTTTTCGGCGTTATACCATAAACCTCTTCCTCGACCCTTGTCACTTTTAATATATAACCGTATAATTATATCTGTCAATCAATTAGTATGGAATAAACAGGGTGCTCACGCACTTGAAAAACCTGGACGTGTCAGGGTATTTAAAAAGGGTCAACGGAAAGCTCTGGAATTGTCACGAGGATTTTAAATTTGGTCGTGGAAAAGACTCAAAAATGTCGGTTTTACATCAAGGGAATTAGATATTATTTTTTCAAGTAAACGATTTCACTTTTTTTCGTCAAGAAAACAAATCGGCTTAAACTGATATTTTTTCTTCGAATTCGAAATTGAATTTGAAACGAACATACGAGATGATAAGCTGAACGATTTAGGTTTCAGTAACTTGATAGAAGCGATGAAAGTATCAAGGAAAAAACTAGGTTTTTTAGATCACGGAAAGTCTGGAAATGTCGTGGAATTTTTGTTTCTAAAGATTTATTTATGACCACCCTGAATAAATAAGAAGTAAAAGAAAAAAAAACCAGAGGGAGGGGGGGAGTATTTTATGTGACAAAAAGGAAAAAAACGTACAGACTTTATTTCACTTACGAGATCACCGTTGAACAATTGTATATACAGGTGTTATCGTATCGATGATCGATGCCGTGTTTGTTTGAAAAGTGGTTAGAAATTTTATCGCAATTTTTTTTTTTTTTTTCATTTTCTTTTACTACTTCGTTCGGTTCTACCCTCCTTTATTAATTCTCTTCTTTTTCTCCACTTTCTTCCATTCTTTCGTCTATTTTCTTCTCGTTCTCTTTCATTTTAAATTAATACCACATCCCTCCCACCTCGGCACTTGTGTAATAGGCACATGTACATATATATATATATATGTATATATATATATATATATATATATATTAAACGTCAACTAATTAAATCGTTACACACGTATAGTACCGTTCTGCGAAAGAAGTTTTTCACGGTGGTAATAATAATAATATTAATAATAATAATATGGAATTGAATCTGTTTGGTGGGAAAAGTTGTGCATTTAAACGGGTACAATTTTACACATATATATATGTGTGTTGATACAATTTGCGATTAAGTGCAAAGCACACACAGAGTTCGTCTGCCTGCCTGCTGCCCCGTTTAAGTAACAAAAAAAAAAAAATAACGAAAAAAGAAAAGATCTGTGTTTTTAATCCCGCAAAGTAGAGATCCCGCCGTTTACGTTTTCAATTTTTTTTTCTCTTCCACCTCCGCCGCGTTGTCCGCACCACATGTATACGTATATGCATATATACATATACACAACAATCTAATCCTGTTAATTGAATAAATTATGGTGATTAACAAACGAACATTAAATTATACCATCACCGAAGAGTGGCATGTTGTATACGTATAGAAATGGCTTGGGTGAAACGAGGAATTCCCTGTAAGATAATTAAATATCGCATTGCGTTCCCCCCCCCCCCTTTTTCTTTTTTTAAATTTATTTATTTATTTATATTATATTTTTTTTTGTGTTCTTTCCCCTTCTCTTCTTCTGACACGTAGTAAAAAAATATACATACCCAGGTTTTAACGAATTTTCGGAATAATCGCAACGTCAATGTTTTCTCCCAACCAAAATTATACTCCGCGACTGTATTTATTAGATATGAAATGTGCGGTATTATAATTAGAAAATAAAAGAAAAGAAAAAACAGAAAAGATAAAAGAAAAATAATAATAAGATGAAGAAGGAGAAAAGAAAATAGAGAAGTTGAGCGGAAAAAGAGAGACATCGTCTATTAATTAACGAAGCTTTTGCGGTAGATCTCTATATACGTATATACCCGTAATATTATTATTATTATTACTATCATATATATATATATATATTTATTCATACTTAACCGTTGGTTCTTTCAGAAGTTGTATCCTAGGTATAATAAAAGTGTTCGCTAATGAGATTCTTTTTCTTTTTTTTTTTTAATCCTGTTTTTAATTTCATTTTACGGTAACGGTGATCACAAGAATATACATGTAAATATGTATATATATATATACGTATGCAGAGGTACGTAATACCTATGATATTCAACGTAGACCAGTCTTGAGGTTTTTATACCGTAATTTTTTTCTTTTTTTTTCGAAATTTTTATTTTTTCTTTTTTTTTTTTTCTTTTCTCGCCTTCACTACGTATATACAGACAATGAAAAAGAAACCCATCTAGAATGGGGAATTGCGTTGGAAAGTGTCGACGAAAAGTTGACGGCGAGATGGGGGGCGGAGGTGGTGGATGTTAATTAAAAATCTGTACGGTAGAATGTGGAATAGATGGATTTTCATAAAGATTGGAGAGAATTTTTATTTCCGCCAGCTTTTCAATCTGCGCGTAATGAAAAAAAAAATCACTATTTCACGGCCAAAGACAGACGAGCGAGAAGAAAAAAGTAACGGAAGCAAAGCATGCGTGATTAAATTGTATCCACGAAATATCGGTTGTATAACATATAAAATATTACGTACCTATTATTATATATATTTTTTCGGTCGAAAGAAAAATGCGTGGTAGGTACGTGAAGGAGTAGGAGGAAAAAAAAAAAAAAAAAAGCAAGCGAAATGTTTTTGAAACTTTTTTTCTCTTCTTTCAAAAAGCCGAAACAAAATGTTGCCCATTCGTATAAAAATTAAAATGTATCGTCGTGTTTCGCAAGAGGTAAATAACGTCGCGCTTTATATGCGGCGGGGGGGGGGGGGGGGGGGGGGGTTATAAGGTTTAATGGGTGGAAAAAAAAAAAAAAAAAGGGTACGCCCACGGTTTTTGGCGACGATCCTCAACTCTCCGCAACTTTGAACCGCACGGCATGCCGGAGGGGGTTTGTACGCGGGTATAAATGTAAGCTGTTACGCCGGTGTAACGGAATCGGGGGCTTGGACGGCGGTTATAAAGGCACAAGGTTGTACAGCATAGGTATTCACGCGGACAATATCGTCGAGAGAGTTACGTTTACAGTATGAAATTTCGTAATTTTCGTTTTTTCTTTCTTTTTTTTTTTTTTCTCATTTCATTTTTCTCCTCTCCCTTCTCTTCCTCCTTCATTTTATTTTAATCCTTACGAATACGCTCGAAATATTTTTTAAACACCTAATCTCTCTCTCTCTCTCTCTTTCTGTGGTGATTTTTCATTCTTTTATACCTGATCGTAATATTATATGTGAGGTTAGGGAGTGGGGGGACAAAAATTGGAGAGATTCGAGAAGATAGAACGATTGCAATATCGAATTTTTATAGATTCAAAAATCTGATTCAAAGAATATTTGAATGTATGAAAGTAAAGTTTAAAAGAAGGATAAACTCGAGGATAAATTTAGAAACGTCAAAGTATAGAAAATCGAAACATAAATTCTATGAATAAGACTTTACCGACTTCGAAAATTCTATCGTCTGACCCTTGTATAATTTAATTTGTTTTTCCGCAGTTTTTTCCCCGTACTTACATGTTTAAATAATCTGTTTGCGTAATGAGATGAAAAATTGTTTATACTTCTGGCTACATAACTTACACGCACGGTCTTCGATCATTTTCATTAATTTTCTTATTCTTTTCATTTCTGTTTTTCTGTTCGTTTTCTTTCGCCTCAACCCGAAAATTACATCGTTCCGCAGTATATATATATATACGAAATGAAAATACGAATTGGTCGTTTTTCGAAACGGTAACCGAACAATATCGAACTACAAATAATTATCAATTTTAATCGATACGTAATTAAATCGTTCCTATTTTATTCACTCGTAACTTTTGCAACACCTAATTCACATTAATAAATACGTACGTGCCGAGTTTTTTTTATTTTTTTCTTTTGTACGCAAATACAACAATTACTTGACAATGTTCCGTCGTTTAATTCAACGCAGGTGTAATCGTAATCACGCGTGTATGTATGTAGGTACAACCAATCCACTTGCCTCCAGATCTCCTTTAAATTTCGCTTGCACAGTCGGTTCATCGGCAAACGCTTACGATACGTCGTGATCCGAATTCCTATACGGCAAATCTTTTTATCCACAGAACGACGACTGACTTGCATGCCTGTTTGTGTGAATATATATATTGTTTAAAAAGGGCATTCCCTTTTGGATTTTGTTCGTGATTTTTTATATCGTCGTTCCAACTCTAAAAAGTATTACAATTTTTACCCTCCTTTGATATTCTCACAATTATGTGTGACATTTTTTAATATTACGACATAAAATTACGTAAATCACGTCGCCAAAAACCAAAAATATTCCATCCAAACTTGAAATGGACAAGTAAAACGTGCATATTTTTAAATTAACTTCTCAACCAGATATTAAATTGTTCTTATTCATTTTGATGTTTGCCCCCCCCGCTAGAGCCTGGTCGAATTAACGTGGAACGCCCCATATATATGTGGTAGCTTTGCTGTTCACATTTTCGTAACAAGTTTTTATTTTCTACCCAGATTACATATTTTTCTGCAAAATTTTACAATTACTTTGAGCGAAGGTTACCCATTTCACCCTAAAGTTGAAAAATCTCACTTTTGTGTTAATCGTATACCTACCGTATTTAAGATCCTTACATCACCTTACTTGTTTTTTTTTTCTTTTCCCCGCATTTTCCATCTTCTTTCATTTCTTGTCCAACCGAAGTTCAAGAGTGAGACGTTTCCCTTTCCGTTTCTCGCAAGGCTTCCTACCTCCACCAACTTCCTAGATTTTGGCGCGAAGGGAGGAAATGCGAGGTAACGAGTTGAAAACGAAAACAACTTCCGCCACCGCCAAGCTTCGTTACCTCTGCAGAACCACCACCACCACCACCACCACCTCTAGCAAACTCTCTCCTCTTGTTCTCGACGTGTAATTTTCTGTCCGTCTGTCCGTCTCTTATTCGCACTCTTCTCTCTCCCTCTCTATCTCCATCTCCCCCTACATATACATATACATATACAGTGCACGTTGCCTTGCGAACTCAGGAATTTACTCCATTTTTCCTCTACTTTCACAAGTAAAATAAATATAATCATCATTATACAAATGAAAATTATTGTACGCGTGTACATGTCACGAAGTGTTTTTAATTCAACCACTGCGCTGTGCATCATCAATGGTTTTCTCATTTTTCATTTCGTTTTTTCATTTTTCTTCGCAAAGTATTTCTATGTTTTTTAACTGTCGGTAATTTCGAGATTTTGTCCCGTCGACTTTTTAGACGTCTGCATATGTTTTTTTTTTGCTTTCTTTTTGTACCCCACCCTTTTCTGAACGTTGTTGAAAATCGAACTGTCGTTCGGGATAGAATGCAAAAGACAGAAATAGAATGCGTATACATATTAAATAATATGAGAGAAATGTACAAATATATAATATATATTTATGTATATATACACATTAGGGCGGTCCTTATTTGGGGGTGGGAAAAATTTTCATCGGGACTCGCTCCGGATTTCTTGCGAATCATTAAAAAAAAATCTATGTAAAGTTTTAAGCTTCTACGTCAACTGGAACACGTGCCTTTAAGCACCGAAAGTTTTAAATATAAAATACATTTAGTTTTTATAGCGAGTTATTTCGTTTTGCGTGACTTTGGTATAAATCAAAGGACCGATTCGAAACTTGGCAGACTGGTTTTCTTATAATGATAGCAACGAACCCTGAAAATTTCAACATTTTATAATTATCGTTCCTTTATTAAATATATATATATATATAATAAGCCTTATAAAAGTGATGCTGATATGAAAAGAAATTACGATAAATATTTTTAAATTATGATAAAATTTTGAAATTGTCAGTCTTCGTATGGTTATAACATATAATAATTATCGTACATGGGATTATTGAACCAAGACAAACGAATCAATGAAATTTTCTTTCTCTTTTATGTTTCAGGTAAGCAAAACAGATACAACAAAAAAAAAACATAACATTTCGAAAAAGATGTAATTTAATTCGGATATCGCAGCGCTTTCATCTCTTTAAGTAGGTATGCATCATTCGTACCGATTCTTCAGAGTGAGTAAAATAAACGAGTTGACATTGCATATTATATATTTTAAGAAACCATATATATTATACGTAGGTATAACCGCAATGCTAAATTTCCAAACGTTATCAAATTTTTGTTACAGTTAATGAAGTAGAAATTAGAAATTAAACATCGCACGTTACACGAAATTCTCCGGAGATTTTTATAATCGCTCCTAAAACTTTGAGCAGAAAATAAATAAAAATAAAAATAATTATAAATAAATACTATACACTGCGAATAGATTATCACTGATAACAGATAAATGTAAAAAATAAATCTAAATCAAAATACTTTATTGTAATATATAATACGTATGTATAATACAAGTTCTAAATAGCTAGTGACGCGGAACGACATTGTCTAAATCATGTCTAAGGCCGGCGGAATCACTCAGGCGGAAACGGAAGTGTGGCCCATAAAAATAAACCCTGCGAGCGTAACCGAGTGTATCTGTAAGGTATATTTGTAACGTCTGTTATTTCTGGAAAAAAAAAAGAGGAGGTAAATGGAGAAATAAAAATGCAAGTACAGATGAATCAATGATAAATGATCCGTAACTGTAAACAACAGTCGTAACGCTTAATCGATAATAATATTGTTATACAATGTCTCGTAAACTAGCCGGCTTCAATTTTCACCGAGCTTTTCGTTTAATAGTGATTCGTTTTTTTTTTTTTTTTTTTTTTTTTTTACCCACTATACGGAAAGAAGAAAGTAGTTGGTTCAAGTCCAACACGAAATATGCTTGAATCAATTGACACTAATTGTTGATTTAGTGCAGGTTAATAAGCGAATAAGACGATCCAAATTTTGATCTTAGAAAATTTATTGGTCATGGTAAAATTTTTGGAGTGATTCAAAAGATGATTTATTTGATTGTATAACGCCTGTAGGTAAAGAAAAAACGTAACTCCTTGTTTTTAACCCTTCGAATCACGCGTTATTGTGCCGAGTCAATTGTTATAACAAATCTTTTTATTACGAATCTGAAATTAAGATTTCAAAAATTGAAGATGGCGGATCCAATATGGTGGAGGAATATTTCAAATTTGATCGAATACGGTCAGAAAACAGTTATGCAAGGTTTTTGGTGTCGTTTATTGGATTCGCCATACTGAATTTTCAAAATCTGAATTCAGATTCGTACTCAGTGACTCCAAAAACTCTTGGACAGAGTTTTTTTCTCCGGATTCGATCAAATTTGAAATTTTTGTCCGCCATATTTGATCCGCCATATTTGATCCGCCATTTCAAATTTTTCAAATCTGCTCTCTCTCTCTCTCTCTCTCTATCTATCTATCTATCTATCTATCTCTCTATCTCTCTTTGTAAAATTTTTCCATTTCACATTTCCTGAAAGTGATGAAATGTTCCTCTCATCGTCGTCTTCTTCTTCCGTTATTCCTGCCTCGTACACGGTTTTTTTTTTTTTTTTTTTTCTTACATCCTATTAGCACTTGATGTCTAGTTGTATGTGTATACATATATATATCGTCAACGGCAAAGTCGCATACTTTTTTCTTTCCTACCTCCTCGCATATGCTAACAAATTTATTGGTTTATCGAGCTACAGTCGAAAACTTTTCTCGTGAAGAGAATAAAAAATTTAAAAGACAAACTTGTCCCCCTTTTTTTCCCCACGAACTTCAAATAAGAGCGATTGACTTTTTTTTTTTTCTCGAATGAAAAAACCATCCCAGACTTTAACAAACTTATCCGTATCATGCGATGCACAGATCCTGCAGCTTATCACACATATTTATATTCAACCGATTACGCATATATATATATATATATATATAAATATATATGTATACCGGGACGATCTGTTGAGACTTGAACATCAACCGCGCATGCGCGACTTTTATCGGCTGTTCGCGCAGGCTTGCCATCCCGAGTTTTCAGCCGTCAAACTGTTTTTGCCGGCGATGCGATTGATACGAATTTTCGAGGTTAGAATCTCAAATAATTGAGGCAGCGACTCGGAAAGGTTTGGGAAGCGTTTCGTTGTCGGGTCGGAAAGTCGATTCTTCAAAGAACGGTCGGAATTTAACGCTTTACGCTCTTTGAAAATTCAAAACGTACACGTTTTGCGTAGGTTGGCCCGCCTGGATCGCGGACAAGAATATCGCTGCGGGAAGATTTCGCCGACCAGTGAGATTTAATTATTTACCGCATGCGCAATTGATTTTCAAGTTTCAAGAGATTCTCCCGATATATATGTATATGTATAAAAATGTTCAATTTCATCATATATACAGCTTTCGAATCTTTAATGCATCGCGTTTCGTACTCATTTTTATAATTCACACCCACTCGTTTTATCTTCTTCCTTAAAGCAGGTCTGTGTACCTATAAGGTATATATGTGTGTGTAAGAAAGCGTAGAGCTTTTTTATTATTCATTAACCTCTGCGCCGTATAAGCTTCGCCTTTCCGCGCCCTTTTTTCCCCAGGCTTTTTCATCCCCTTAGCGAATGCCCGTGTATATGTGTGTGTGTTTATACATTTATATATATATATATATATACACAGCAGGTTTTACCTGAATTTACTTACAGTCACATATACGCGCATACAGATCTGTACAAAGACACAATATATATATATACATATATATATATAGCTGCGTTGCTCGCTCTGCAGGCTGTGCCGAATTATTATACATATTAAATTGTGGCAAATTTACAAGAGTCTATAGTTATAAATAATAAATTCAACACCGCTCGGTGGTCTATAAATTATATATGTATAATGTATGTGTATGTATACATATACGGTAGGTGTACTTATGTATACTTCCCCTGGTGGAAATCTTATCCCGTACACCCTAAGAGAGAATATATTATAAACAAGGGGATTAAATTTTCATGAAATTGTTTCACTCTCACTCGACTCGCCGACGAATTTCCGCAGCAGTTTCTTTTCGAGCGACGGCCACGATTTCCTTTTTATTAAATATATATATATATATATATATGAATGAA
Source organism: Neodiprion lecontei (assembly GCF_021901455.1). Taxonomy (NCBI): domain Eukaryota; kingdom Metazoa; phylum Arthropoda; class Insecta; order Hymenoptera; family Diprionidae; genus Neodiprion; species Neodiprion lecontei. The sequence goes on along the minus strand of NC_060263.1, from coordinate 4,202,950 downwards.
TTGTTTCGTTTTCACTCTCGAAGAGATACGAAAATATTTATATCAAAGACTAGACGCGGATAGGAAATTTTCCGTATTTACGTTCGTTTTTTTTTTTTTTTTTTTTTTACCTTTTTTCATTTTCTACAATGTGTACAAAATACACCCGTTGCAACTTTTATTTTTTTATCGCAAGCTTGCACCTGCAAGGCGACGCTTTTTTATTCGGAACGAGATTAAAGAAGCCGTTGAAACATGCGAGGCGATTTGCGCGCGGATATATCGTGTGTAATTTTTCTTTCTCTCTCTATCTCCTTCTATCTATCTTTTTCTTTTCGTCTCCATCCCTCGCAAAAATCAACCCTTGTCAATTAAACGAATAAACAAATAACTCGCTATAAAACACTTTATACGGATAAATTTATGCATAATATAGGTAAATAAAAATCGACGATTATTCCGTCATTCGTGATACGCGGAAAAGATGATCAGAAATGAGTAAAAAAAAAAAAAAATAAAATCACAGGATTATATCAATCTATTTTTTCTCGTGATTGAAATATTACGATTTGACACAATATAGCTTTTGATTTTGATCAAGGAAATTATTGAAATTTTTGATATATCTAATGAATTATTATTTGTTGAAACAAATTTGGATACCAGACTTTCCGGTAAGAGCTATAAAACTAATTTTCATTTTCTACCTAGAACTATATTTTTCGATTGTGATAAAAAATGAAAATAGTTAAGGACTGAGCGGTTATCGGAACTAAAAATTTCTCTCAGTATAGTAATTGAGTTAATTACATGCAAGAATAAACTACAAAAATCAATAATATTATTTGTTAAAACGAATTCGATGTTCTACATAATTGTCGAAAATTAACTCTGGATTACTCGAAAATAAAGTTAAAATAAAGGAAAGTAAGTAAAACGATTGATCAAAGTAATAACGAATTTCATATTATAAAAATACTTTTGTTTCTGCTGCTGCTGCACCCTGAGGGATTTTGTTGGGTATCCCGGCTACCGTTCAGGATAATAAAAGTATGTTGGTACCGTACTAAAACCTTCCCCAACATCCGCGGGGTATGGCGACATGCTTTCCAGTCGATATCGCGTCCCGTCAACCCTGAAGCAACTCTTTTTATACATATTGTAGACGACGCCCTCCGATATCCCTAGCTTGGAAATTTATAACGAAATATTATAACTCGTGAAATAATGTTCGTCTAACAATCGAGGCTCGTGGTGGTAAAAAAAAAAAAAAAAAAAAAAAAAAAAAATGTTGAACGAAAGAGAAGAATCGGTCAACTTTTGACGAATTGTGCAAAGAAATGTCGAGAGTTAAAAAAATAAATAAATATCATCGAACGCACTCCGATTAATTTTTTACAATTTTGGAATTACTTTCAAGAAGAAGAATCGACTTTCCAATATATCTGAATATGTTTTTCATTCGTTATAGTTTAAAAACGTTGAAAATGTCAACGTCAACAATTTTTACAATCTTTATAAAAAAAAGAAAAGGATTTTTTTTTTTATCTCAATCGTTTTGATGATCAGAAAATAATTTATTTTTATCTTTTCGTTGTTAAACGTCCTCGATTCGAATAATTTTTTCTTTTTTTTTTTTTTCACTCTTCTTATTGTCAATATTTGATTTCTAATCACTTCGACGTAAAAATCGTACAAATTAGATTCATAACGCACGCGAAATATCGATACATTGCAGGATACTTGTATTATAAATTTATAACGTGATGAAAATCGAGATTAAAAATAATCTTTACAAATAATTTAATTCCAGATATATTTGAATTTGAATAATTACTACTGTTCAAGAAGCTTGTAACAATTATTCGTGGAATAATACTTACGAAGGGTTAAAAAATAATTTTCTTCAATTACAAGTGAAAATTTTTACCACATAATAATTGAGATGTTAACACGAACGTTCGGTGTGAGGTTTATTATTACGTGTATACCGTACGATTATATCACTTGAGGCAATTTGCGTTACGGAAATTCTCGGAGATCCTTGGAGTCCGGTTATCCTGCATTATACATGTATAATAACGCGATGTGCGCGGGGAGAGAGAAAAGGGGTTGGCGGGGAGGAGCTTTAGCCGAAATTCTTGCCGATCGGAATTTAGCAGGGAAGCAAAGAGATACCCCGAGGCTGTAATTCCTGCCTTTGTTAAAAAAAATTCCCGCCTAGCTGTTGTTCCCTGTTTTGTCATTATTAAAATTACCGCCTTATAAATTTTTTAACAAGCTAATTTCGAGCTACCTTTATGAATAAATTATTCTACGTGAAATTATGCGATAATTCGATTAACTTCGTTTGTAAAAAAGAATGATATTAACACCCTTTCGCAGTAATAAAAGTACGACGAATTGATAAATTATTAAGCTTCACTTTTAACATTCTAATTTTATATTCAATATCTAAATGTGTTTGAAATTTTTTTCCCGTTTTCAACTGTATACTCTTCTATCGATTTTTATTTTGCTTCATAGATTCTTTGTCACCAAGCACGTTTTTTTTTTGCAAATGAAATTTCCATCCGTTACACTAGAAAAATGTTACAGATACCTTTTTGATTCGGTGTCGCGCGTGTAACGAATATTTCTATTCTCTGCTCAACTTGTAATATTATATAAGATATTTCTATACTCGTATATTATATGTTTAATATTGAAGTTGTACGGTTATTGGTATATCTATAGACATTTAATCAAAGTTTTAGTTTGTTTTACGATATGTCGATTAAAAGTTTTCTATCTCTCTATCCTTCTCTCTCTCTCTCTCTTTAAACTTGACGACATCGACGAGACGGTTTTGTCTCATCTTCCGGATTATATGGGTACTTAAATATTCTACCATCCTACCACCTTCTAATCCGTATCTGCAAACTCGAATAATCCGCGATCCGCTTTTCATATACATGCAACAAACAAGTTGATCGGTTATTTACTTAATCATTGTCATTGCCTTCTGATAACTTTTTTTTTTTTTTTTCATATCTTATAAACTTCGCACGAAGTAATCGAAGATGGAAAAGAGAACGTTAATAATTAAAATCGGACGCGATTGTAGGAACAATATCAAAATCAATTCATAGCTCTTGTTATAACTGCGGGCTAAAATTACAAAAAAATAAAAATAAAAAAATAAAATCATTCCAATGCTTTTGCAGAGTTCGAAATTCGATACTTTACCGATCTTTCATCTCCTCAGAAGACTTCTAACTTTGTCAGACTGCTTATATTATTTCCCACCACCTTATAATTGCCGGATTAAATAAATGACGAAGAATTAAAGGGAGGAAGATCTAAGGAGGGAAAGAAAATTAGAGAGATAAGAGACGGCGTGCTTTTTGCATTAATTATAGTGCTGACTCCGTGCTCTGACAGCGGGATAGTTTAATGTTGATGAAGATTTTGAAGACAATGGAAGATTCCAAGATGAAATGAACAATATTTATAATATTTAATCGGCGAGTCACCTACATTGCCAATTGAACCAGAACTGTGGAAAAATTTGTTTCGTTTATTTATTATTATTGTTTTTTCTTCTCTTTTATCAAAACTTACTACAAGTTTTGTTTTCTTCAAATTATACGGTTTGAATTATACATATATATGTATATATTCGTAGAATTACAAGAAAATTTATCACAATCGACTATTTACTTGTACATTTTCTGCATGTTGTTGCAACGTTGAATCCGTTTGTTTAGTTAATTATATTTATTTTTTTAGTCAAATAAGGCCTCAACATCAATTCATGCGTTAGCATCAAATTATCGCAATAGTTGCTTAAAAATATAATAACAAAGTAATGATCGTAATCAAAAAGATGAGTAACGAATCAACTGTTATAAGAGTTTATGGTTACAGCTACAAAAACTGATTTCCATTCTGTACTTGGAATAAAAATTTTCAGTGAGATTAATGAAATTAAATCGCGTACAAGTCAAGCGTGCGCGGTAAAAAATTGAACAATTATAAATTTTGTAACCTTCGATATAATTATTGTAAACTTGTGTTTTGATCTTTTTGCGAAACAATGATAAACAAACAAAAAACGTCGCGAAACATTTGCGATAAAATTATCGAGAAAAGACAAATTCGTTGAAGAAGTTAGCTGGCCGAGGAGGGCACGCATCAAATACGCTAAAGCTTGCTAATTAATTTAATCAAGCGCGGAAATTTAACGGCAAGTTTCCTACCAAAGTTTCTCGATTCTGTAGAATTCGAATGATGGCCTTCTTATACATACGTACTTCTACCTCACACCTATTACCTACATCCTCTCGTAGATTGGACCCTTGAAACTTCTCAACCCTTTGAAAATGATTCGTCATCGTGATGAGTATTCTTACTACCTATTTTATAACCATGTTTTTTTTTTTTTTTTTTTTTTTTGTACGGATAGACAACTTTGAAAATATATTTCTTTGCGGTTTGTTTCGCTAGTTCCGATAGTATATTAACAGGTTTTTAATGCTCGAGAGTAATTTTATATTATTATTTTTGGAAACAAATTGATTGAAAAAAATCGTGGAAATTGAAGGAATAATTCATTTCCGAGAAAGTTGACACTCTAAAAATATACATCTCTAAAACATTAATTGTAAGTTTTTGGGATCGCTGATTACGAATCCAAAATCGGATTTAAAATATACAAAATGGCGGATCCAATATGCCGGATAAAAATTTCAAATTCGATCAAATTTTTCACAATCGCGTTTTTTTTTCTTTCTCTTTCCTACTTGTAATTTTACCTGTAAAGCATTCTTTCCGAAGATTATAAATTTTGCTGCTAACACTTCGAATCAAAGCTTGTTTGAATCGATAATTTTATTTGCAGTGAACAATTTGTTGCAAACGAATTATATTTCGTTCATTAATTACACTATCTTTTTTTCCTTTTCAACATTGTTTGAACAATGAATAATATTAATCAATCGCCGATGATCGATATGTAAAAATTGGACAGACATCTTTGCATTATTAAATAATAACTGATTTCGTAGATAATCGATTATTCGATTAAAAATTCGGCAAATCACATTTGCTTTTTCTTCTTGTTTCTCTGTTTGTCGTACATTTCGCAAATTTTACTGGAGTCTTCTTTCTCCCTTCGTCTCTTCGCAATTTCTGCAGTCGGTTTAAAACACCAGCGGCAGTCTCGACGAGTGTAGTTATCGAACTGCAGTTTCTGCATTCTATAGCTACAAGTGCAACTCCACAACTCGCTGTTGAACGCCGATCGCAGCGCTGCTCCGGGACGATATAAGCTGAATCTAGGATAGAGAGGAGAACGAGAGAGAGGGAGAGGAAGAGGGGAAAGGGGGGTAAATCGAGTCGGCCATATTTATTGGCTGCATGAAACAAACGAGGTGGAAAAGCGGGGCGAAGAATTGGAAATTCGTCGTTTATTATTTTTCAACCCCGCACCCTTTTTTTTTTTTTCACTCATCTTTTCTTTTGTTCTCATTATTGTATCGAGTGATCGCGTCGAATTGTAATTAAAATCGTCATCATTATTTCTAGATATTGAATTTGGAGCAGAAAAATTTTTTTTCTCTTCCAACGTAATTTTTCCCATTCCTCGCATTAATTTAAACATCGTTTTTCTCTCTCTCTCTCTCTCTCTCTCTTTTTTTTCCATTTTACTGCACGAGGAGATTTTCGTGAACAAAAAGAGCCTAAAATTTTTTCGTCAAGCTTTCGAAATTTTCCCGCACCGCAGTTTCAAATGTCAATTTTTTTCAACTATATAACTTTAAATGTATATACGTGTGCATACATTTTACCTTTTTATAATTTATCCCCATGTTCTATCTGTATTGACTTCGTTCTAATTTCTCCCCCCCCCCCCCCCCCCCCCCCCCCCCTCTTTCCGGCCCATAAAAGTGCGCGGATTTCTTTTTTCGTGCTTTATTTTGTTTGTTTTATTTTTTATTTATTTATTTTTTTTTTTTGTAAAAACTGATTACTCCGCCCCCAGGTCTCACTTTCGTTATACAGACGTATGAATACCTATTTCACCATATATACACCATTATAATACGGTCTCTGTCTCTGCCTCTCTCTCTCTCTCTCTCTCTCTTTCTCTCTGCTATTCACCGCGGTTTTTCCACAGTCGCGGCGCGGAATCGTGCGAGCTTTTGTACCCACATATATACGAGTATATCCGTCTGGCAGTTGAATTCTCGATTCGAAATATGGCTCGATGTACCTATACATATATACATATATATATATATGTATATATATTTCAGTATTGAACGGCATTTGATACTCAGAATATGAATAGCTACACGGTTCAAAAAGAGCCCAAAAATATAAAAATAAAAATAAACATAAATTACATGAAATGAAAGAAAGGAAAGAATATTTTCCCCAATCGCCATGAAATCGAACTGCATGTATGTATAATTATGATTGGTATGATTGATACTGTTTTGGTTTTTTTCTCTCTCTCTTTTCCTCGTTATTATTTCATATCGTATATCGCGTATTGTATGTTTGTGGAACGCGTGCATGGCAGGTAGAAGAATTGTGGGACCGAGTTTCATACGAGTGTATTGTTATTTATTATATATACTGTATATAATACACGTATAATGTATATGAAACGTGAATAAATGACGAGAATGATAAATATTTCCACGGTGAGGTGATACGACAAAACTCGTTAAAGCAGCTCTTGTTTACGAATATATATATATATATTTATGTAAATGTGTGTTATATATGTGTACGTATATATAACAACGCGCAGTATTTCCCTGCATGGCGTGCGTTTATATTTCACCGGAAGTCAGTGTCGAACGTGACTTCCGCGGATGGATATACGTAGTATACGTAGAGAACGAAAGCACCGGGGTTTTAACATTGTGATTTGTCATCGTCGTCGTCGTCGTCGTCGTCGTTGTTGTTGTTGTTGTTGTTGTTGTTGTTGTTGTTGTTGTTGTTGTTGTTGTTGTTGTTGTTGTTGTTGTCGTTGTACAAAACAAATAATTAAACAAACGAACGAACGAACACGAAATGAAAAACTCGGTGAGTTTTTCCAATGAAAATTTCGAAAATTTACACAAGTAAGCGATGAGTGAAATTAATGTAACGTATACTCGATTTGGTAACATTCTTTTTTTTTTTTTTTTTTTTTTTTGTTTATTCATATCTTCAAATATTGACAGTTGTATTGTCACGTATTGTATATAGCTGCATTTGACGAGGGAAACAATTCTTTTGCCTGAATTTAATCTGAATCCAAACAAGTTTTTAACCTTACGTTTCGTAATTATTTTTTTTAATTATTTAGGTAACAACATTACGACAAATCAAATAAAAAATGATGACATCTTGAAAATGGATGAACGGATTTGAAAAAAATTTTAAAAACATTTGGACTTTGATGAAAATTGTGGTAACCGTCGGTTTGTTGGGCGGCTGATCACGAATCTGAAGTCATATTGCGAAATCCGAAATTGCGATCCGATATGGTGGAAAAAAATCGAAAAGTATTCCAATTTTGGTAGAAATTGATAGGCGGCGGTTTTTTTTTTCCAAAATTTGTATAGCGGTTGAAAATAATAAAAACATATTTTCACGTAATATGATATCCGAGGGCTTTAAAATCGTTAATCACGGATCTGAATTTGTAGTTTGTAATTCTAATTGAATATAATTTTTTTTTTTTTTTTCCTCTATAAACTTGGAACCTGCAGCGTGGAAACGAAAAGTTCGAGGGCTGGCTGACGGCCAATCTAAAGCCGCTTGTTTGTTTTTTATTATTGAAAATAATTGGGGAGAAAAAAAAAAAAAGGTAACAAGAGTTTGTTTGTTTCTTTCTTTCTTTTTTTCTTTCTTTTTCCCCTCTCGTGTACCAAATCCCCGCATTTTTCGCAAGAAGTCTTCTCGCGTTTTCGGGATTACCGAAGTGTCAGTATATCTAACGCAGCGGGAATACCCGAAGGAGATATAAAGTTTATACGAGGAAGAAGAGAGATGTGTGCGGGAAAAATGAGAAGGACAGAGAGGAGGAAACTCCGGGTAGAGAATGTCGCGGATATAGCAGTCGAGCGGAAGCTGCCGCTGTCACAATTATACGACATTTTCCTTGTCAGATTATAATAATGTAGGCCGGAAAATGTAAGAGTATTTGAAACGATTCGTGCCTTTTTTTTTCTTTTTTTCTTTCGAAAGAGCAATTATATCGCACATCGACGAAAACAGAAATTCTCTTATACCGAATCTTTTATTCGTTCTTCGTCGTTTCTTTTTTTTTTTTCTACCATCTCTTTCTTCTTCTTCTTCTTCTTCTACTTACTTTCTTTGTTCCTTCTTTACACCGTCGTGTAAACGAATTTTAATCGTGAAAATTAAAACAAAACAAAAAAAAAAAGGAAAAGTTTACTTCCGCATAATCGAGGGTTGGAAAAAAAAAAAAAAAAAAAATGTAGTACACGCGATACGATCGAACAAATTACAGTTGGGGAGGGAATAATTATAAATTGAAGAAATTTTTTTTTTTTTTTGTTCGTTTCTTTGTTTATTTTTCTATCGTTCAACAAACACACACACACGCCTTCACTGTGATCCCGGCATTAAAGCTCTGGCCACGTGCCGCCGGTGTCGTAACAACCGATTCCGGGTCGATGGGACCTCCTTTAAGTACTCGGAGATCCTGGTAAAAGTACTCGTTTCGTTGACGTAAAATGTCCCGTCCCGCGTACAGGATACGTAATCTATCGGCTGTCAGGGTGCGTAAAAAGAAATAAAGAGACGAGGAAGGAGATGATCTACCAAAAACACTTCCGATAACTCGGATGCAATCTCGATGGACGAAGTTCCTGCTTTCGAAGCGACTTTTTTTTTCATCGCTTCTTTTTCCTTTTTCTGTAAAACTATTCCTCGTTTTACCTCGTTCGTCGCAGTTCTCATCTCATCTTTTTCAATCTTTCTTTCACTTCGTCTTCGTCGATTAGTCTCGTCTTAGTATTTTATTGCTACGGGACGACAATTTATCATCGTGCAACAAACGTAATTCGACATTGTCAGCTTGCTCTCTCTCTCTCTCTCTCTCTCTCTCTCTCTTTTTTTTTTTCTCCCTCTCGGCAACGATCTTTCAATTAAGTATAACTAATATATTACAGAAATCCGTAACTCCGGAAACTAATTCAATTAAATCCGCAGAGCTGCTGGATGATTTGGACGCTGCTGCTGGTTATTATATATATATATGCGGAAAATGTTCATTTTACGCTCAGTTTCTTAAATTCAACTTCCACCTCTCTTACATAATATATATTTCATATATATCTAGATATGATAAAATTTTTCGCCCTTGTATTTAACTTTTATACTCGGAATATTACATGCAGACGTATACGACGTATACTCTGCAGTACGATGAGACGTTTCGTCGCACTTTTCCACCCATTCAAGGTGACCCTTCTTGAACCTCGATCCTCGATCCTCGACCCTTGACCCCTGCGCTCAGGTCGATGCACTCGCTACCAGAGGATTGGTGTATGTAATAATAACAACAAGAACAACAACAACCGCACGAATCATGCGTCAATTACACGCCCTAAATTTTCTATACTTAGTTGAAAGTGAAAGCATTGTTATCAAGCATTGAATTAATTTTTTCAGTCGGTTTTAGTTTGCGCGAAAAAAAAAAACTAAAATAATAATAATAATAATAATAATAATAATAATAAAATATCGCCAAGTTTCAATGCATTTTAAACTTAAAAATTTGAATCGTTCTCCGTCACGTGTTAATATTATCCGAAAATCTTTATATTCGCATATATATATATTGTCGCGATGCGAATGATTCCCCCCCCCCCCCCTCACCATTCGTTCCTTCCCCGCAAAGCAGGAATGAATTTATACACACATGTTTCATTTATCATTTGACAACGAGGGTGTACAAGGTATACGCGAGGTTTTGGATTGATACCGAATCGAATGAGATGCGACAATTGTAAGTGCGCGGAGGTAATAAGGTTAAGTTACGGTAGCATCGAAACCTTCGCCGGGGTCGCGTATCTCTGCGAGCTGCTCGCCGTGTCATCGAACACGCGTAGGTGGAACCAATTGACCCAATTTCCGCCTACCGAACAGAGAGAATGAACCTCGACGTTGTTCCGCCCGTCAACTTCGCACTCTCGACTATCCGACAACACGAAACACCCGTCAAACGGAATTCTATCATTTAATTATCATTAGCACGTTTCATCTATTTACGTTGTATCATACACACGTACCTATGTATCGTATCAGCACCGCAGTTTTCCGGTTCATATGATTTTAACCCTGTTTCTCGATCCCTTTTCAAAGTATTCGACTATTTAAAATATACAATATATACATATATATATATATACATATATATATATATATACACTTTAAATTCATTCCTGCTTTGCGGGGAAGGAAGGAATGGCGAGTGGGGGCGAAGGGGGGCGCGGGGGAAGGGCGGTAATCATTCGCATCGCCACAATGTATTATTATTAATTTACGATTCGCGGCTCGTTTCACCTAATTGAATTTTCCTCCTGACATGTACCTATACGTATGTATGTATGCATATGTCATGTATTTATATGCATGCACGCCACACACACACACACACACACATGTATATATACACACTGCAAATGACATATAGCCTCTCCCTCCTCTTCGGTCCTCACCTCGCATCGTGGGGAATGTAATTATATTCTACGTGTATATTGACGTGAGTTAATCAATTTGCGTGTAAAATTGTTCCGCGATACTCGTCCAGGTCTGCTCTACTTATACACACCTATATATGTATTCACATATATAGGTCATCTCGAAATTTTGTCTACATTTTTAATATGTAGATATGATGATCGATACGCGATACGTTTTGGAAAAAAAGTCGTCATTTTACAACTATATCTCGTGACGTGGAATAATTTTTCATAATTATGCAGCATTGCTGTTCTATAATGTATATGTGTTTAAAACTATATATCCTTTTCCCCTTACGCTCGAGCGAAATTTGACATTCACGCAAAGATTATGATCGCGGAGACAATATTCCGTGGAAAGTCCTGAGAAGAGGGAGAAAAAAAAAAAAAAGAAAGAATTTGGATTCAAAACTTTTACCACCTCGTCTTGTTTTTTTTTTCTTCCTTCTTTCTCCTTTTATTCCAGATCTGAAATTAAGTTGACTTACTTTACTCAGAATTTGAACGATGTCATGCCGTATAAGACGATTCAAAGAGAGAGAATCCGTGACTGAGGGAAAAGTCGAGGGAAAAGTTATTGAGAATGAGAAAAAGAAAAAAACTTGAATATGTTTGATATATAATATATTTGAATAATTTTTTTCACTTTATTACGATACCAGTAAAGAAAGAGAGATAGTAGAGGGAAGAAGAAAAATGAGACTAAGAAGTCGAATGCTTGGCCAAAATATATTGTAAAATTTGATGCATGCGCATACGAATATTTATACACGTAGTGTATTATAGGTTGAAAAGCTCGGCTAACCTCGACTCGCATCCTCGCGGCGTCAAAGTTGACGCTTTTTCTGTTTGAACAGCTCCAGGCGACTCCGACGACCCAGAAGCTTCAATTCGATCCTAAAAAGCCGTCGTCGTTTTAGCTGAAAACGATAATCCGTAGAAAGAGTATAATCGAAAAAAAATAAGAACACTTTCAATTTCTCACGTGCACGGTTTTTTATTCTTGAAAAATCTCGCGTCACAGCGTGTATGTAAATATTCTAGAAATCTTTCGATGCGTGCTTTGTTGAAATTTTATGCAGTATGATATTGTTTTAAGGTTTTAACCCGTTTCTGTAAAAAATTCTTCATCGCGCGTGAAAAAACGCGCGGATCGGAGATGGAATATCCAACTGAATCAAAATTTGTACGATTCTTCCACTACGCATTTTGTTTACTTATTCGCCGTTTCTTCCTCTATGCAAATCACAAGTTTACGTAGGCGCGTGCCGTTAACGAAGACCGGGAGTCCTCCCCATCTCTCGGGGTAAACTGTGAAAACAGGGGATGATGCCGCTCGACGCTGCGTCCCCTGCAGATCCTGAACTCCCTCGACGAGCGAATAGAAATGCCGGAAGAGAAAACGTGCAGGCAAAAGAAATAAGAAAGAAAAAAGAAAGAAAAACGCCGAGAAACGACCCCCGTAAAGAGGCGCGAAGGTCGTAAGGGTGGTTCTTCTCGATTCGAATAAATATCGGAGCCGCTTTCGAAGGAAAAAGTGACAGCTGATCGTCTCCTCGTATTCTGAATAGTGGAAGTGAAACAAAGATAATGATTGTAAAAAATGTCGCGTAAAAAACTAAACGGGTTTAAAATGTGAAGCTGATTAATTTTTAATGAATAACCGATTTGTTCGAAGTAAAAAATCTGTTCATACGTTGCTACGAATTTAAAAATATCTTTTTGTATTATCTGAGATTTTTTAAATTCCTAATGCTGTTATAATGCCATTAACAATTCTTTGTTCACTTTCGAAGAATCATAAGCTCACTTTATTTCAGAAATCACTTCTCTTCTACGAAAATTGTTGAAAAATAGATCTTCTTCGCACAGTCAAATTATACACACACGCGAAGTGATGACGACTAATTTTGTTTTTTTTTTTGCTTTCTCGTTCCAGAGTAAGAAACCAATGTGCAAAAGTGAAAAAAAAAACAAAAAAAAAAATCGTTGCATTAAAATTATCGAGTTCGATTTACAAATTGAAGTAATAATAACGAATTCGAATTGCACTGGTTTTAAAATCCTTTTCTTTTTTTTTTTCGTAAAACGTAGGTTTTACGCATTATATACGGAAGCAATCGCTCGTAGATATTCACTGCAATTTCGAATTCGCGGTCGGCCTCATTCGACTCTAGTCCCGGATTAATAGTCGGTCGTATAAGAGGACTGCGAAAACCGGTGAGTGGATTAACTTGCACGGAAATTCATTAAAGCATCTGCTGCAGCACGGCGTCAGCCTCGTTGCCGAGATCGAAGCGGCGGATCGCTTTACTCGGGAATATAAAACCCAGCGCCAGCTGATCCCTCGAGATAACTTTTTATGCCGGTGGAACAAGAGAAAAAACAAAAAAAAAAAAAAAACACAAAAAAAAAAGGAAGAAGAACAAGTCGGTAAATAGTAAATTTCGTAACGAGTATGGATAAAGCTTTTTCTTTCTCCTTTAAAAAACCTTATCCTTGCGCGTTTCGATCAGTATTTTTTATCACGAGAGCCGAGAAATGTCGTTGAGCTAGAAAAAGTAACAAGGAAGAAAATGCGTATGTTTGTATTTAAAATATTGAAAATCGGTTTGTTTCCGGTAGAATCGTAAGTTTCAATTAAACGGGACGTGGCAATTTTTCATGCCCATCAGTTTGTTGTTGAATCCTGTAAGTTTCAGATTTTTTCAACCAGTCGTTTCCGAGTTCGTTTAAGCGAGAGCTTATCGGACAGACTGACATTTTTCTGAAAATTTATTTTTCGGATTCTAGAGGTTCGAAAACGTAAAGATTCTTTTTTGAATTTTAAATGAAACTAATGCTTTTCTTATATCGTTTCAAAAGTCATGATGTAAAAGAACAAGTAACCGATTATTCAGCGAAAAACCGCCGCACGTTACGCTGATGTGGAATACTTAATTAAGTATGTTGCAATAATAAGGAGATTACAGAAAATGGAACAATCTCTTCGTCACCGGGTATCTTGCGGATCCGGTAATTGTTCGTTAGTGAAAATTCCGCGTATTCAACGTGCGGTAGAAAAGAAACAGCGATAAAAATCGCGGTTTTGATGTCGCCTGACAATGAGCTGCGAAGTTGACGATGCAGCCTTGATTTATCATTCGAACAGAATTTTTCTAACTGAATTAACTGAATTAACCGAACCTTATGATTATATGTTACTTACAATTAGCGCTGTGTGATCGTTCGCGAATTAAATATTGCAACAAATCGATGTTTATTAATCATCATCAAATGTCATATTAAAAACTATTCGTTAATTAATTATTATAGCTGTAAATAATTTTACTCTCTTAAAAGAGTTTAGAAAAATGTAATTAAAGAATTGACCTAAACTTCACGAGTAACGATTTCTTTTTTTTTCCTGAAAAGCATAATTTAGGAATCGAGTTTTTGAAAATCGTGTATTAATTGTTTACAGTAGAAAATTGAGCAGTAAGCACTGACTTGTTACAAAGTGAAATTTCGAAATCCGTATTTGCATCGTACAGAAATGAGAAGGTATTTATTTCATTGAAATTAGAATTTTAATTGTGACCAAAGAAATCGATTCTCTTGTAACCAAACAGCGTTGAATTTCAAATTTAGGGACAAGTTTTTGAAAATCTTCCCGCACTCGCTATTTTTAATGCTTGTAATTTTAGTCAAATACAGCCGCGACACCCCCAACGATAATTTTCGAAAAATTGTTCTCGTTTTTTAGTGATTCTTAAATCGCATGTCTGACAAACAATATATTCCTCAATACTTTCCTTCTAGTTTTTACTTTTTTTCCCCTCTCAACTTTTATCCCATTTAGTCACTGCGAAATAAAGGAACAAAGAGAAGTTAAATTATGAGGCATGGTTGAAGTTCCAAATTTAAAAAGTTCCGAATGATCGGATACCGAACGTAAAAATATCGAAAATCAAAAAAAAAAAAAAAAACAAAAAAAATATCAACGTAGCAAAATTTCACCAAGCCAGAAATTTACGGGACAAAAAATCCTGGATCATTCGGAATTTCGACGTTTCAGATTTTCAAATTTACTCATTTTCGCAATTTCGATACTTTCAGCGTCGGGTTTTTCGGACCATTCGAAACTCTGACGTCTCGTCGCAAAGTTTGATTTCTTCGCTTTAACTCTCGCCGCAAAAAAAAAAAAAAAAAAAAAATTCGTAATTTCTCGCTTTCGGAACTTTTCAAATTCATCAGAATCTCAACCTCGCCTCGAAATTATTTCACGATTCACCGATTCCTGACTCGCAGAGCGCCATCATCCAGCTGTGCACGAGGATGATCGGGATTCACGCGGCCTGAAACGGGATCGGGATGATATTGTATAGGTATGGGCAACGGAAAGGGAACGGGAAAGGGAAGGGAGGGAAGGGGAGGGGAGGGGGAGGGACTGCTGCTGCTGCTGTCTGCCGTCGTTGAATTGCGGTGAGACCGCGATATCCTACACAGAGACACACACTCACACACACACACACGATTGTATACATCCGTATATGTATCCCTTTTATACATACCTACGTAGGTATATATAACTGTAAATCACGCACTCGCGCATTAACTCTAAATCATCGTCGTTTCGCGGGTCCGCGCGCTCACCGCCGACACTTTACATATATATATATATATATATATACATACATATATATATACATAGGAGTGTACATAACATATATTATATACACGTACACGTACAATGCATCACTTGTATATGTAGGTATATATTTGAAACGAAATCCCCTTTCGTATCCAAATTCTCGCATCATCGAATCTCAACTCGAACCCTCCCCACGAATTTTATTTGTCTCACCCGATCCGCCTTTGTTCGTCAATTTATTATCTTAAAAATGCCGCATTCCGTTTCGTCGGGTCTTCCTTTCTTCCTTCCTTCCTTCCTTCCTTCCTTCCTTCCTTCCTTCCTTTCTCTGTCTTCGTATTTTTTTTTTTTTTTTTTTTTTTTTTTTTTTTATTCTGGATAAATTTTTTTTATTTTATTATCGTTTTTTTTCCAACGGTTATCAGATTTATTCATTTCTTGTCAGGTGATGCATATCATATACATACGTACCTGCGACAGTATCCTCAATAACATCGTCGATTTTCGAAACGTAATATCGAAACAAGAATTGAAAAGAAAATATGCAAAAACCTGAGAAACAGTTTTTTCGCAATACTTTTCTTAACCGTGAAAACCGAAGTGTCTGTCCGATAAACTTCCGCGATGATCTCGAAAACGGCCGAGTGAAAAACCTGAAATTTGTAGGAGTTGGCGGGTGAGTTTCAATGTTATGAAAGAAACATTACAAGAAGAAGATGTATAAATTCTTTGTTTCAAATAAATATATATATATATATATATATATATATATTGGACAAAATATGAACGTTTAGTTAGAAAAAGTAATAAGAAGTATAAATATGTCGGCGATGCGTTCAAAATAAATTTATTTCCGGTGGAATCGAAAGTACTAATTAAACGGAACATGGCAATTTTTCATGCCCGATCATTTCTTTGTAAAATCTTACAAGTTTCAAATTTTCCATCCAGCCGTTTCAGAGATGATCGCGAGAGTTTGTCGGACAAATCGATATTTATCTAAAGACCTTTTTTTCGAATTATAGTGGTTCGAAAACGTGAAGATTCGTTGAAATTAGATAAAGCGATCATCGAACGAAATCAATACTTTTCTGGTATTAAAAAGTTTAAAAACGAAAAAAAAAAAAAAAAACATGGGTATATATAAAAGATCGAAATACTGTTTTCGTTTTTTTTCTCTCTTTCTGTCTCTCTTTTTTCTCGACGGATTCTCGACTCGACGGAAACCGTTTGTCTTTACTTAATTCGCCGCTTTTCGCGACTTCCTCAGGTCTAAGCTCCCTTCACCCTATTCTCGAGCTTTGCTTCGCGCGCGCACAGACACACGAACACAAAATGCTGAAAGGGGTCGCGGGTACGACGAGAATTTGCATTTAAATCTCCCCCCGTTATCTCGCCTCGCTTCTTGATTCAACGTTTAGTGATCTCGGAAGCTGATAGGTTCGGCATACAGTCGCTTACGTATGCCTGTATCTACTCTATCCGTCCGTGGTATGGAATAATTAAATAAGCTTCGGAGAAATCAAATATAAAGGTAAAAAAGAAAATAAAAGGAAACGAAGGAGGCGAAGGTTGGAAAAAAATATCCGATACATTATACGGTCTATAATAAAAAAAAAGCCAAAAAAACGAAGAATTTTTAATTTTAATTTTTAATGGTACTGTAAAAACATTGTTCATGACGACAAATAAAAATTATCCTGAAAGTTTGAGCCCTTAATATTAATATTAAGGGGTGTATCGTTACAGCTATTGATTTTTTAACAGTTACCGCATTTTTTTTACCCAAAATCCGTCAATTATCAATCTGAAAAAATTTATCAATCCATATTTTTGAAGGAAATTGAATTTCCTACAAAAAAAGCTCTCCTACTAAATTGACGTAGATCGAGCCGTTTCCTTGTAATCGTGCCTTAAACGTTGATTTGTTTTTTCAAATTTTTGTTTGAATTTTTGATTTTTGTAATTACCAGACAAATCGATATTTTCATAGATCAAACCATTATTTTTGTGGGAAATTTGATGCTCTACAAAAAAGGTCTCCTAACATTTTTCATAAAATTCACTCCTTTAAAAGTTATTCGACGTTGAAATTGTATTCAAAAGTAACTTCAATGATTTGTTTTTTTCAAATTTTTGTTTGAATTTTTGATTTTTTCTCTATCTTAACTTTACTTTTCGGAACTTTGCTCTATCGTAACTTTGATCCCTCGGCTTTCCGACCGTTTGAAACTTTGTTGTTTCTCCAAAGTTTCATTTCTTTACTTCAAGTTTCGCCGGTAAATGATTCGGAGTTAGGCGCTTTCGGAACTCTTTAAATTCGGAACTTCAATCCCGTCCCATCGTTGACACACCATTATTAACCTCAGTCGAATCTTAACTTTTTCAAAATGTCGAATTTCGCTGTACAATATTATAATATTATACCCGCATATAATATCTCAGAATTGATTGATGCTTGGAAGCGTATTTCTTTCAGAGCTGCAGGAACTTTTTCTCGCGAGGATGCCTGCGATCATTTTTTCACGTACAGCGTATAATGCTAAGCAGGTATACCTATACGATATAAGATACCCGCTGTAACGTAGCGTCGAAAATTATGATGCTTCCCGAGGAGAGGGGGAAACGAAAAAGAAAGGTAAAAAAAAAAAAAAAAAATTAGACCGAGACCACCGCGATTAAAATATTGCCAGGACAGGACATCGGTTGGTTCTAATCTATTAACATTCCGACCCCTCGCTGAGAAAAACTTTTTGGTTAAACAAGGCTTTAACGTCAATTTATTCTTGCACAAGCATTAAATTTTCGCAACAGTTGCCAAGGAAATATAGCAACAGCGATCGTAATGAGAAATAATAGTAACGGATACCAGACTTTTCGGTAACAGCTATAAAACTAATTTTCATTTTCTACCTGGAACTATATTTTTTGATTGTGGTAAAAAATGAAAATAGTCAAGGAGCGAGCGGTAACCGAAACTAAAAATTTCTCTCAGTGCTGCTTTCGCCGTTTTTTTTCTTTCTCCTTTACAAAACGAGTTGTTTAAATCGTCAACAATCGTTGTAGTCACGTCTGCAATTTTATATATTTTTTATATACATAAAAAAAAAAAAAAAAAAGAAATGATACTATTTTTTCATGCGATTGTACATTTTTTTCTCTTTCCCTCTGATTCGAATGAATAATAATTCAATTGCGAGAAGAAAAATCATCGCGCGATGTGGAAAATTTTATTTATACGCATGTACGAGCGTTATGACCGCTGTACGGTGATTGCGGCGTGGGATGGAAAAGTAGAAATATCGACGTTTTCACTGTGATCATATAACAGGTAGGACCTGAAAAAGAAAAACGCCCGGGAGGCAAATACGTGAAAAAAAAAGTATGCGAACGTTGTTGGCGAAAAAATGTGCGGAATTTTTTTGTCATTTTTATTTATGCATATTTCAAACCATTCGCCACTCCTCGACACCCTCTGCGAATCTAACATTTATATTTCATTTTCCATGTATCTAAGATACTTTTACTGTAGAACATCTTTCTATTTCGAATTAAAAAATAGCACAAAGTATACTAGAAAAAGTTTTAAACCGAAAAAGCAAATGTATTCTTTTGAACAAGAACTGTGAAAATCGATTCGATGTTCGTGGATATGAAAAGAAAAATCCGACTCTTCCGTATACTTCGTCGTTTTTACGTTTTCTGCATGAACGGCTTGAAGAATAAGTCAACCGTTTTTTTTTTTCCCGCTCGGACGTAAAATCCGAGAATAGATGTAAAGCACCGTTTCATCCCCTACGATTCATTTTAGCTACTTCTTTCTCTTCGAACACAAGGAAAAAAATAATAGAAAAACAGAGAAACGATTATACGTAAGTGGGGTGAAAAAGATATAGCCGTTAGTTATGGTAAAAAATCGGAGAAAATATTCAACACATGGATAAGAAACTGGGTCTTTATATATATATATAATTTCTTATCTTTATCTTCGTATTTGTTTCCTTTGATATCGCAAACATTTCCCTGTACGCGAACACGTTGATCCTTTGAAGTTGCAGCTTTAAATAGCAGCTTCACGAAGACCGGCGGTGAACTTGCAAGCACATATATTATATATATGAGGAGTTCCGTTCGAACTCAACCAACGTCTTACCCTCACTATTTTTGATTTTGTTCAAAATATTTCCTACAGTTGTTCTAACTTTGAAACGGTATCCTGAATTGTTTCACATTTTTCATTCAACTGGTTAACTATTTTTAAATATTGAGAGCGATATTAAAAACGACATTTTTTGAAAATTTCAAACAATTCTGAACAACTGTATTTTCTTTTCAAAGCGTTTCAAGACCAGGCCCGTGACGGGCCGAATTTGTATTTTCTATTAATTATTTTCCTATAATACTACAAAAAATGGTACAAAAATCGGCTCATCATCGAGCTCGGTTTTAAAATGTTTATAATAGAAAATACAGTTTCGAAAAAAAGAAATCCTTTTCAGAATCATTATATAAAAATACTTGAAAATAATCGAGCGGTTTAATAAAAAAAATCTGAAAAAAAAAAAATTCGAGACACCGGTTCGGAGTTGGGAGAATTCCAGAAAATTTTTCTCAAAACAAAAATCAGTCACGGTGAGTTTCGGACGTTGGTCGGATTTGCATGGAATCCCCCGTATACTTCCACAACCAGCATCCACTACCCTTGATAACTTTCCAGCTTTCCGTTGGCGATATAAGGGCTGCAGGTGTAAAAATTGCAGCCTGCAACTTTCTGAGATAAAAGTGCAAAAGATGCTTGCGCATGGCGCTGCAGTGACTCTACGCGAACTGTTTTCGTGTCGTTTTTTACCCCCGGCAAAAGTTCAGCGGCTTTACTTATTTTTTTTATTTATTTATTTATTTATTTATTGTTTTTTTTATAAATTTCTTATTCCTTCCCACTCTTCCTGCACCTGTGCACACACAGTTCGACAAAGCCGAAACACGTTTGATAAAGTATCTACGGATACGTGATACGCGAGTCGTAAGTTGGGAAAATCTCACCAATGTATCGGAAATACGTAATCCTGATACATATTTCAAAAACAAAAAAAAAAAAAAAAGAACGCGTGCAGTAAAGTTTTCGCAGGTTTTCCGCGTACTTTCGTAAAGAATGCCAAAATTGGGGAAGGGAAGGAGAAGACGGACGGGGACGATCCTTGACCGGAAAGCTTAAACGTTCTTACCTTCCTCACTTCTTCCCAAATCTTGAAGCTTTCGACCTTTTTTCGCTTACGATATCGTAAATAATAAAATTCCACGCACGGTTTGCTCATGCGGAATTTAAAATTTTCTCACTATCATTATTATTATTATTGTTGTTGTTGCTGTTGTTGTTTTTATTCAATCATCCGAAACTGCAGGTAAATTTTGAGCGTTCGCATATTATAAAATATTTTCAACCCGAAGTTTATTACAGATTGAACAATTTTTTGATTTCTTTTTTGCAAAAAATAATTTAACTCAGTCAATAGTCGGGATTTCAAAGTTTCTGAGTTTCAGATGTCCTGAAGTGAAAATTTGTGCGTCGAGACGTTAGAAAAAAAAAAACAAAAAAAAACATTTATGCACGTATTTAAAAGAAAAAAAAAAAAATCGTCGCAATACTTTTACTTGTTTTGTTTGGTTTACCGTACGTTTGTGTAAAATGAGATTGAAAGTTCAAAGAACCGCGAGAAGTTATTCAGCGAGTGGACAGGAAGTCTCTGCGATACTCGGCAGCAACAAAGTTGACAGTAACTTTTTGAACGACGTCGCGAGGCCAAATATGGAAGTTTATTGTGACGTTATACAATCAAGTAGTTCCAATTAAATTTACCATATATATATATATATATACTATCTATGTCGTTATATCGAAATCCGCGCAATTCTCCGTCAGTTTACCAATAATGTTCGGGTAAACGTTCAAGAACGGAAAACCGCCGGTTGAGAGAACAACGAACTTCCAAGAGAGTGAGTGACTAGTTGACGTATCTGGAACACTGTTGCCTTTTCAAAGCACGAGTTAGCCACGTAGAGGTATCACACGTTTGGAACAGACAACGGATTCCTTATCATATCGTATTCTCAGAAAATTTTCGAAAATGCGCGCTGCGTTATTATTATTATTGTTATTATTATCATCATCATCATCATCATCATGACGTTGTAACTTTGCAAGGAAATAAAAAAAGAGAAGAGGAAAAAAAATCGGATGATACAAATTACGAGGAAAGGAGTTCTCCTTATCTTTGGTAAATAAAAAATAAAAAAAAAAAAGACAATTCGTTGACTCGCTGAATCGTACGGTTGAAATTATACTTGGAAAATCGAGTTGCGAACACGAGGCTTTTGCGATTTTGTCACTGACTTGGCCAAGTTCGTCACGGTCTACGTTTTTTGCAGGATTTTCGAATCGATGTATCGCGTTGTCGGGTGGATAAGGGAGAAAATTTTACTTGAGAACAAATCGGTAAAGGGGGAATCGTTTCAATATATTTTATACATTGATCAGGCTAAAGTTTGCAACGTTTATTGTAATGATGCATTTTTATAAAAAAAAACTCGTCATCTTGCAACTTTGAAAAGGATTATCTGAAATTTGGAAAACCGTTGATAAATCATGGATATAATCACGTTTCGTAAATTTAATTTCTTGAGTTATTTTAATGGTGCAAAATAGTGACTTTTGTTTCGACGTTTCTTCGATACGGTAACGTTACTAACTTCAACCTCGTGTAAATTATAAAAAAAAAAAAAAATTGAATTATCGAATATTCAATAACGAACGTCTCCACGTACACAGTTATTACATACTGTAGGCTTTTCGACACGCACGATTAATTTTCGTTCACAAAATCGTCCTCTCCATTAACCTCGATCTTCTCGTCTATACTATACATATATGTGAACCTAAAATGAGCTTCTACACACACACTGCAAAGTACAATGACGATATTTTGTCTGTGAACAACGTAACGGTACGTTGCTTTGGTACAAAATAAAGAGAGAGAGAGAGAGAGAGTTGAATGAAAATCCTATTGCCGAGGAAGGGGGAAAAGATACTGCCGCGAGAGCATTGGAAATTGCAATAGCCGCCAAAGCTCATTGATCAACGTTCAATTCATTCGAGTTGATGGGAACCATCCATCGATCCTTTCACCGGACTTCATACAACCGTATCGAATTATTTCCCCCCCGCGCGAGCTGTTTTGTATTACCTATATAAATTGTTACGTTCCGGTTCTTCATCCCTTCATGCTGCAGTGGCGGTGGTTTGAAATTTGCGTCTGAAAATTTTGCCGGATGATTTTCGATCATATATCGCAAGGTTTTTTGATCTCGCGTTGACGAAATAAAAAAAAAAGAAAAAAAGAAAACGAAGGAACTATTCACCGACCTTTAAGACTTCCGCGAATCTCTAAAACTCTGAATCGATCTTGATTTCACTTGTATATAAACGGATGATGTGAAAATTAAACTTATCTTTGGTGTATCGTAAATCATTCCGAACGGATACCTCGATATCTCTCTTACGAAGTTCCACGCATACGGTGGAACGACGGGAATCGATCCGAAGACGGAATGCCAGTTTTCTGGGAATAGCGGCTGCGATCAAATCCCGGGATCCCTGGATCGCCGAAACTCGAAAGACGAGGAGAAAAATCTTGCGACGTCCTTTCCGAATATCGTCATTTTCAAAGAGGCCATTGACTGCGGACTTGAGCGAATGATGCCGGTCACTTCAGGGTTAGACGAGAAGGAAGTGTTACACCCGAAGGGATTCACGTCCCGTGAAATTTGTTTCTGCGATGGGTTCAACCGATACCCTATAATACACACCGTAGTCCGGGTGGGCACGTGTCCGGACGGGTCAGGAACAGTAGTCGAAGCAGCGAGATCGTATCTGTATCCGCGTTGTGCGATATGGTAAAACGAACAACGGTGAACGCCTCCGCCATAACGTCGAGCGTCGGTTTAAACGGATCGCCGTTTCCTTTTACAGTTCGAACGAAACCAAAGACCGTCTCACCGCGCCTGTGGAACGGAATTATTGCGTGATACGTTGCTCCGAATTTTCGAACCAACGACGAAGTATAAACCAGAAGAGAAGAGACGGAAGTAGAATTTATCGACGGATTCGTGTCTTTTCCGGCACATCGATTTCCGCATCCTGCAGAATTGTCCGCTCATTCGAAATCCGGAATGGTATTGGTGCACCACCGAAAAGCTCGAGGATAATTAAGGACCCTGTTGAGAAAGAAAGGAGCGAAAAAGAAGGATCCTCGAGTATCGCGGAATTCGAAAATGCAACTCTCCTTGCAGTCCAGTTATCTATCCTCCTTAGCTTCGGACGTACTCGGGGTGTATCATTGGTTTTTCGTTTTTAGATGCTTTATTTAACGGGACTCGTTTCTCTTCGTTGTTGAACCTTGCGTTTGCATTTCTCGGTCGGACCCGTCATTTGTTCCGGCGGGCTGGTCTTCCAAACGTTGCTTAAGTAATTCTCCTGCACGCGGTATTATTTTGCCGTTAATTCTTTTCCCCGAATTTTTCAAGACGCTGTCCAATCACCCCCAAAGTTGCCGAGTACGAGAAATTACTTTCTAAATACTGCGTATAAAAGGGGATTTTTCTTATCCCTCAGGATATAAGATTTACAATGTGCCAAATACACGCTGTTCCGAAAAAAATCTTACCTCGTCTATAAAAAAAAAAAATTGAATTCCTAACGCAAAAGAAAGTTTAAAAACTTGCGGGTTGCGTTAGAATTTTATCGACTCAGGGACGGAATGTCGGCGAGTTTAAGAGACCGTTTCTGCATAGTTGGAAAGCGTTGGTCCCCGATGGTATTTTTCAACCTAGCTCGCTGTACGGTATCCTCCCAGAATTTCCTCTTTCTTCCCTCTCTGATATATCGGTATTTTCTATATTATACCACTTTCCCCGCTATACATATATGGTACATACCTACATGGTATATATATATATGTGTGTGTGTGTGTGTATATGTATATGTATATACATATATGTAGGCGTTAGAAACTCCTTGTACCCGGTTGCCGCAACATTCTTCGAGCTTGCTGCGACATCGGGTAGAGCCCGTAGGGTACAATAGCTGTGTAAGTTATACACCCGCGTCTTCCTCCCTTTCTCCTCTCCGCTCCTTTTCTCTCTTATGCTCTATCGCTCACACCGGAACGAAGAGATATTTTCATTCTCTTCCGTGTAAGTCTAGACTCCCGGCCGCAGTGTCGCGGTTGATATCATCGAAAATCGTGGCCAATTCGAATCGAACGAATAAATACCACATGAAATAAATACAGATCATTGGCTGGTATTTTCTATTCATATTTACGTAGGTACTTTAATACCGAGTTATTTCGTGAAAATTTTACGCAGAGAATTCGACACAGGTAAAGTAAATTTGCCTGTATTTATACAATTCATAATAAAATTTACTAAAAATTCGTCTGCAACTTGTGCAATTCATAATACATTTTACCGAATTCATCCTGTAGTTTGACAAGCGGGAATACGTTTGTGTAAAATTCAATTTGAATTGCATAGATGCAGGCGGATTTTGAAAAAATGTATTACGAATTGCATAAATGCAGGCGGATTTTGATAAAATATATTATAAATTGCATATATGCAGGCGGATTTCGGAAAAATGTATGACGGATTGCATAGCTACAGGCGGATCTATCCTATATCAATTTACTTACGTGACACTTTGGCAAAAATAACCCAGCATTTGCACGATGAGCACGCCGCTTTATAAGCCCCCCTTTGAAGACTCCATGCTCGTATAATTCATCCCATTGGAGGAAACGACTCCGGGTAGTTTTTGGGCGACAGGTGATACATAAGCAAATATACATATAAATGAATAAATATGGTTGCGGCGATAGCAACGAGCTCGGTTCTGAGCTCGCCCGTTCTCCGCGTCACTTGGTTCGTTTGAGTCTGAAACGAAGACTAATAGCCCCCGAACCGCGCAGGTACTCGAGATTGTGTGAGACTTACTCTAGGTGCGCGGTACTGGAAAGGGGTTAATTGGCTTTTCCGCGTACATGCGGTGCGACGTGGAAGAGAAAAGCTGCACCGGCTTACCGCTCCTTCCTCTCACAGAGCTTTGCGTGCTCCGATATTCATGGATATTTATACCGGCTGTGAAGACGACGATGCCGATGCATTTTAATCTTGTTTAAGAATCCACGTGACAGAGGGTCGAGTCAAAAGTGTTGAAACGAAAACGTCCCAACGCGGTACAAGTTCAAAAAGTCTCACTCAAGCTAATCTTGTTGCTAATTTTGTTGCTGCATCACTTTTTTGTCCTATTTTAATTACGACATTTTTTTTAACAAAACGCTGTTTCGGTTCTCGAAAGTAGAATAAATTTTTTTTTAAATTAAACAATTCCAAAACATCGGGAAATTCACAGCGTTCACTTTGTTCGATAATACCTTGATAGTTTAAACTATTTTTACTCTCGGCAAAGAGTTTTTATCCCTGAAACTCTACACCTGCGGGGCGTATATAAGCTTTAATATCGTGCCGTCATTCTCCGCGCGTTCTGGTCTGAGCTCTCCGTAGTTTCCTCTCTAGAGTTTAAACTGCGTAACTGCTGCTGCACGAGAACTCGGCTCGCGAGCTATTACTGCATTCGCAGAGTATAAGCAAGCGCAGCTGAATTGCATATCGCATTTGGTACGAAGTCTCCGACTTTTAAGCTCACCTTTCGGTCACTCGCAAACTTTACTACGAATATATCATATCTACGAAAATTCGCGACCAAAAGCTTGCGTACTGTGTTACAAAGCGCAGGTCGATAAAAAAAAAAAAACACACACACACACAAATAAAAATGAAAAAATCGATGGTTTGTTTAGCAACAAGTAACGTGATTGTGAATTTTTCTTCTGTTACAGCTCGACGACTGAACGAATACATACGCCACTACGAACCCCTGTCGTATTCGACCGAAGATGTTCACCGAGCTCATCTCAGGGCTAAGAGATCCGTCGCGCAGGATAATCCAGTGATATTTAAATTTCGCGCCCACGGTAGAGACTTTCATATAAGATTAAAAAGAGACATAACAACGTTTAGCAATAACTTAGTTATACTGGGACCCTCCGGCGAAGAGGAGGACCTCGACACGTCCCACATTTACCACGGTCACATACTGGGTGAGTACTTTATTTAATGCATCCCTTCGATATTGCGCAATTTCTTTACAGAAGAGCGGAAACTATACATATTTATGTATAAAGGCAAGGTTTTGTCAAAATATGAGCGTTTTGCGTTAAATTTTTTTAAATTTATCAAGTATCGTGAATAAATTCTTCTGTTTTTTTTATTATTACTTCTTACCTCGCAAAGAAGACCCAGATTTGTGACATCGAGTCTACAGTTCATCTTAAAGAAGCGTATCTGACGAGTTTTTCATTATTAATTCAATCTCATAAAATAGTTATAATTCAATATGAACATTTAATTTAGGAGGATAAGATTCCCGGATGATATATCGTTGTCTTATGGATCGTGATCTTTGGGTCGAATATAAATGTCAGAAAAGAAATAATAATTGAAGTGCTACGACGCGTTTATTCGCGAATTCAAAAAAAAAAAAAATTTGAAATAAAAAGCGAAATACCAAATGAGCGCGATTTTCCACGTAACGTAGAACGCTCGTCTTTTCACAGAATCTTTCTTTTAACCTAAACGAATTTCTCAGGAGGTGCCAAATTGAAAAATCGTAAATTGTATTTAAAAAAACAAATATGAAAAGGTATCGTCGAGAGTGTTTTTTCGGGTTTCATTTTTTAAACCCTTCAATTTTTCCCGCAGCATTTTTCTTGTACCCCCAAATTATTACGAAAATGGATATTTCGCTCCTCTAAAGTTACACTCTAGTTTACATTTTGCATCGCTGCGTGCTGTTTCTCCATCTCCTCCTCGTTCTTCTTTTCCTTTATCAAAAACAAAAAAAGAGAACAAAAAATAAAAACGAACGAATTTACTTTAGAACTTTAATTAGCGAGGCTTATTGAATCCCGCAGAGACACTCACCCTCTCTTTAATAATATGATGTGCCAAGGGATTAAATTAATTTTCGAGTCAAAAATAAGTCGGTTTCAGGTATAATGTAGGCAGGTACAACCAAAAGAAGAAAAGAAGAATAAGTAAGAAAAAAAAAAAAAAGAAATAGAATGAACTTACATGTTGTGAAATTTCAAACTTTGTTACAAATTTATGTCTTGTACAAACAATTATTATGATTATTGTAATCCCGCGATCTAATTACTCGTTTCAACGCTAATTGCGAGAGAAGAAATTTTATGGCTATGACAGGGTGGTTGAAAATTGTTTTAATTTTTTTTTTTTGTTTTTATTGTGAATTCAAACGTGATTTTTTTAATTTCCGGACATGAAATTGACGGCAGAAAGTTGGCACAACTCAACGTAATTCTCGGTATTTTTGAAATTTATGCTTTTCCACTTGCATCCGTAGAGGATCCGGTGGCTGAAAATTGAGCTTCCGTTTATCGGTCAAAACCGGATTCAAAGCCGGTCGCAACTCTGCGCAACGGTTATTCGTCGAAAAATAATAACGATGATAATATAATAGTAAGAAAAAAAAAAAAAAAGAAAAAAAACACAAACACTAAACGCGTCCATAGTTTGAAAATTGAATAAAAATGAAAGTTTGCAAAGCTCGGCGTCGGTTTATCCATTCACACGATGCCATGGGTGAAAATATTTCCTAACAACTAAAACGTGGTATCCAAAATTATTCGAATCATACCGAAGCTGAGAAATGTAATTTTTAATTCTCACTTAAACTTACTTGACTGATTTTAAACATTGAATTTCGAGTCTTGCGTCGGTTTTACGTATCGTTATACCGCGGCTGGGAAAATAAGAGAAGAGGAATGAAAAATGAGGGATCGGATGTTTTACCCATGCACTACACCCTCTGATCCTCACTTATCGCTAGCGTAAACCCAGTTTAATTTCCGTCTCTCGAAAGTCCTTCCTCAACCGTTCTTAGCTGTGTTGCACGGATCGTATCGCCGCTGCAAAACCGCAAAAGCTAACCGCATTTCAACCCCGCGGCTTTGTTCCGATGGTTTATCTCCCGGATATCAGTACATAGCAGCCATTGCTTACAGAACTGTGTCTAATTTCAGACGAACGAAACGCGGAATCAAAAATTCATGTAACGAGCTGCAGGAGACGTCCCTTTTTTTTTTTTTTTTTTTTAATTTTGATAACGCGAATCGACCATATTTTTCAAACTTGAAGTAAATTCGAATCGTCGTTTTATTCGTATGTGGTTTTTCCGACATCAGGATCCTTCAGGATTTAACCATTCAACGCTATGAAATATATGAATAATACGTTAAAATTTAAACTTTGCACTTGGGAATAAAATGTACGATAATTGAGCGCCGGATCTTTCATAGAGAAGGCAAATCGAACGAATGAAAAAGAAAAAGTCGCGTCGTACGAATTAAATCGAGAACGAATAGAATATGAAATGATTAAAGTATGTAAAGAAACTTGTGTACAGAAATTTCGCGACTCGACTGAAACGGCGAGTTTTCTAATTTAATACCGATTGCAAAACGACAAGGTCGTCATTTTCTTTTCGATTCAATTACTCCGCTCAATTTCATTTCAATTGCGTCGTCATTTTTCGCTTGCAAAAAGCTCTACATATATATATATATATATGTATAACTAAAAACCGAAACAAAAGTAAAAAAAAAAAACAATAATAGACGTATAATATCATAAAGCTGAGAATTAAAAGAACTTTACTGACTTTTTATGTACAAAAAAAAAACAACAAAATAATGAGGAAAAAAGTAAATAAATAAATGATACCAATCAACGTAAGTATTACGTATATAATTATGTAAATGAATTTTTGTTAACTAAATAGATCACGCGTTCTACACCGTGTTTCGTACCTTGTATACCCTTTTTGGGTGCCAACACAACGAAACACGGGTTGCGTGGCTCGTTTATTTGGGTAAAAGTGGGATGCGCAAGGTTCAAAGGAAAGTGATGGCACGCCTCTCCAGTTTTCAAACAAATACACGAAGCCTGCCGTTACGGCATCAAGCTGACTAGCTACCGTCCATTAAACCATACCATAAACCCTTTTCCCTCGAAACGTAGAAGTCGGAATAAATTTGAGGCAGCCAAAACTAACGCCAGAATGCAGCGGGAACATCCCTCGACGATAATGGCACAACGCAACGTTGTACGATGCGAGGGATGATTAATTTTCAACAAAATTAATAACCCCGTACCAGAATTACGAGGGACGTACGCATATATACGTATACGTAGCGCATTATTTATCTGTATTTCAAAGACTCGGTAATAACCGTCTAGTCACTGCTCAGGTTGTTGCGTTAAGGATCAGAGAATAATATTTGCTACCCCAGGCACAAATCTTTGTTTTATATATGTGTGTATATATACATATATGTATATATATATATTCATTCCCTGCTTCAGAGAATTCAAATTAACAAGATTCTACGAATATTTCAAGGTACTTTCGGCTAGACGCCGATCTCTTTATAAAACGATATTATTATCAGCCTCGTGAGCTTTTACCCATCTGGATGACAGAGAAAAACGAGACGACGTTAAAGTTAAAAACGAACTGTGACAAGGATAATTCGTATTTTGAATTTTATGTCTTAACGATTGTTTCGGCTCGTTAATTTTTGTACAATGAAATAATCAAAATAGAAAAAGCTCTGTCCAAGTATTCAAGTAATTCATTTTTACTTTTAAACTGATATATATATATATCAGCGTGCAGCAATAATTTATAATTGAAAATTGAAAACCTGAGCACAGGTTTTCCTTCTTTATTTCGCACTCTCTCTCCCTCTCTCTTTTTCTCTCCCTCTTTCCTTACATGTTTCTAACAAAGATAAAGGGTGAGATTTTTGCCGTTATATTTCGACAGGAGAAGCTGAGAGCCACGTGTTCGGGAGCATCAGCAACGGAGTCTTCCACGGTAAAATCGTTTCGCCTCGAGGTGGTGCGTGGTACGTTGAAAAGGCGCATCACTACTTCCCGCCACACGAAGTAAACGAGACACATCACTCGGTCATTTATCACGAGGACGACGTGATCGATCCATTCGCTGATATACGCGAAGGTAAGAAATCACCTAGTTTCTGTTACCCATTTCCCATCAATTCCGCATGCAGTTGCATGCACTGAGAAAAAGTTCATTCGTCAGAGTAACTAGAAAATTTGAGTGAAACAGGTATCGTTAACAAAAACTGTTCGAATATTGTTGACAATAGACTTTCCGGTAACAGCTGAAAAACTAATTGCCATTTTCTATTGCGGTGAAAAATGAATATAGTTACGGACTGAGCGGTAAACGGAAATAAAAATTTCTCTCGGTGTATTACTCGTAAATCAATTAGCTACGATACTTTCAATGTTTAATTGTATTTTCTCGTTATTCGGAAAACTTTTGTCATATTCATTTACAAAAAGCACACGAAGACACAGCTTTTTCATTTCGCATCACGGTTACGTGAAATAGAAAACGATGGTACGATGACGAAATGAATGCGATTATAATGATAGGAACGGTAATTGTCTGCATGAAAATGACCCTCTATAACCGGCTGCAAGCTCCCTGCTTTTAGTAATAATGTGAAATAACACATACGTCTTGTGTGTGTGTGTGTGTGTGTGTGTGTGTTGTACGTACTTTGCGTGCGCGTAAAATACAGAGAGTGTGCACTTCGCGGCGGGGCGAGAAACTCCATTTGCGTGAAAGCATGTGCGTTGTGCTTTATATCTTATTATTCGTGTTTAAGGGCTGTTTCGCCTTTCAGTAGTTGAGTATAAGGAAAAAAAATGTTCTCCGGGTTAGGTGTGTGAAATAATTTTTAAGACTTACTCGTCAGTGGTCGGCAAAGTCGATTACCAAAAGTTTCCGTACACCTACGATATTTCAAACTGTAATTACGTAACGTAAGCAAATTTTTCTTTCTTCATCTTTTATTTTCATCTTTAACGTTATTGTAGACTCGGGTGAAATTGTTGTACTAAAATTTCGTCAAACTTATCGTGCTCGATGTATCGTTGCTCTTTATTTAACAACGTCGATTTTGCAAAGTAACGAGTGGCTTATATAATATTGCAAGTCGTACGCAGTTATACGCATACTGTGCGACATTACGCGAACGCAAAGCTTTTCCACCTCTTTCTCTCATTCTTCTCCCAACCTCCGTTCATTTATATACGCCATTTTGCAACGCGCGTATATAAAGTGCCGCATACCACGTGTGGTGTGCTTACATATGCATACAAGTATACCAACTATTCTCTATTTATCACGCTGTCCTCTCGTATATCTAACCGCGAAGCTTTTGTTTGCCGACCGAATACCTTCACGCTAGATTATAATGCATTTATACCTGCATGAATCTGAAGAACGGAATTAACCAGGAATTTCATCCCGTTATCGCAGTACCAGGATTTGGAGTTGTTTTTTTGTTTTTTTTTTTTTCATTCTTCTTTCTTTTTTGTGATTCTTCCATTCGCGCATAGTTTCAGTCTTTTTCTAATGTCTATCCGAATAGTATTCAAAACCAGGTCAAGTCACCGAAGAAACGAATTATGGAAGTTTTCCATTTTCCGCGGGATAAAGACACGGGACTTGTTAACGAGGTTTAAGTTAGTAACGATTTAGGAAAAATCGTTAATTCCATCTTTAGGATTGTTTGAAATTCAGCATAGTAAATCATAACATAAAAAACATGTTCATAATTCGAAAAACCAACTCCTTGAAAGAAATCGTTCTTCAAATTGTACAACAAAGTTTTTTTGCCCTTATGTTTCGTTATGCAAGCCTTACTAACTTCAGCCTTGTATTTAATGTAACACATCGCATCGTCCAGAGTAACGCTATCAAAGCTTCCAATGGCTTTATAATAGTTTCGAAGTGACACGGCATCAATAATACATTTAAATTCTCATCCAATAAAAAATCTCATCCAATACTAGACTTTCCGGTAAGAGCTGTAAAACTAATTTTCCATTTTCTCTCAGTGAATCATATTATTGTGACCGCAATGGTTCCAAATCCGAAATATCCGCTCAATCCGATTACCCGGAGCTTCGTCTCACCCTAAGCTCGCTTCTTCATGCCAATTAATAGCGTAGATATATCTTCAGGTCGCAAACCGTACAATGACTCAGACATTTGTTCGCGTCCTTGTCCTCGATACGATTTTTGTTATTTTTTTTTATTTCTTCATTCTTTTTGTCACTCCCTGTCTCACGAGGGTATGAATTTAGGTTTCGTCGTTGCTTTTGTCGACCAAAGTGCGAAACTTTGAAGCCTGTTACGTATCGATCTACCCTGCATACCGTAAGCGAGTCTGTCGTCCTGTGTACCAACCTACCAATGAAGCAACCGTAAAACAACGGACCCAAACCATCAAGCAACTAACCGGCGAACCAACCGACCACCACGCCTCTTCTGCGTATGTACTTCTGCCCCTGCGGTTTCTGCGAAGTCCCAGATTCCCATTCTCTCTCTCTCTCTCTCTCTCCCTCACACACTTTTTCTCTCACTTTCTCATTCTCTCCTTTTGTACACCGCTGGGATTCATCTCGGCAAATAGACTGCTGCTGCTGCTGCTGAACTGTCCGTCTTACAATTAACTTGAGTTTATAGCTGGTGCAAATGGACTGACGGACTGGCCTTAGACGGTCTCCCAACTTTCTCGTCTGTCATTTAATACTTGACAGTTAAATTCTGCTTTGTTCGAATATTAACGCAATTTCAACTGTATATCAGCGCTGTTTATTTCGCATTTGTACGTCTGTGTGCGTATGTGTGTGTGTTATTTAAGTATTTTTATCGCAAGAGATGGATTTTTTTTCCGAGTTACTTTTGCGGAGATAGTAACCCTCGATACTGCGTCTTTCGTCCATCGAACGACTCGACGGAGTCTTTTCGCGTTCCACTTTCGAACAATCATTTTTATTACAGCACCGGTGCGGAAACCGAGATAAGCGATGCATTACCACCGCCATAAACGAAAAAGGCCCCGTTCAAATCACCGCGCAATCAGTTAACAGTTAATCGGGTGACAAAGTTTCTGTTTCATTCGCTGAGCAAAAAAAAAAAAGAAAAAAACGTACAAAACGTACACTGTACAGCATTTTGTTAGGACCGTGAAAGAAATCATTTTAGAAATAGATTTCTGTTCGATAATAATTCTTGTGATGAAAAACTTTAGAGGATTACAGGGCAGACACTTTTCTATACAGTGGGTGATTTTTATTTGTGGTAAAAACACGAGATGAGAACTAGACGCTACGTGACTTGCGAAAAATTTTGGAAAATACGCAACAAAGAAGAAGAAGAAGAAGCTAAGCTTGATTTGTCTCGAGTCTGTTTGCCGACCGCGTTTCTTGGATATTCGAGGATATTTGCCTGCGAACAATATGAGAACCTTTAGACTAACCCAAAAACGAAACCGTGAACTCGCTCGGTTTCGAAACAACCCTCCGGCATACCATTGCCGAATTTTTTCCTCCTTGCGGTGGCTTTGACTTTTTCTCTTCTAAGCACGTACTTTTCAAAGGGGTACACAGCGACGGGGCTCGAGTCTTCGGGTATAACACGATAAGTATAAAAATCGCGCTGTTTGTGTTTTAGCGTAGTTTTCGGATTGCAAATTTTAGTCACGAGGTCTTCATATAGCTGACGTGACCGAATTTCCAACAAAATTATATTTCGTTATATGTATATATATATATACGTATAGAGGTTTGTACCACCGCCTCGCTTTGAGACGAAGAAACCAATTCTCAAACTCTCGAATAACGTTTCTATACGTACATACACGTAATATAAGGTACGTTTTTTATCTCGAATTTCGATGGATCGTTTTCATCTCGTTTTACATTTACCGCAATTTTCTGACGCGGTGCAGGAAACGAAAATCAAATAATAATATTCGTATTAATTATTCTATTATCATTCTAGTAATTTCAATTTGAAATAACTTCACGCAAGAAGTGGATAAATATTGGGAATTTACATATTCACAATAAATTATTCAATTCGATTGAAGTTTTATTTTATACAAAAGTACGTAGATCGAGTTTAGATAGTTTGAATATTTTGTTTCTCATTAGAATAAATTAATATGAAGCCTCGTCATGAACAATAACGTAAAACATTTCTCTCCGTTTGATGTTTTACGGTGCTCACGATTATTCAAATACGGTTCACCCGATTTATTTCAAATTTGAAAACAGCAATCCAATATAATTGAATAATTATTTGACGAGGTATGAATTCCCAATATTAGCGCACGTTTTTTTGCATACATACACAAGCTCTCGATATATACTCGCACTTCGCTGTCGATATGCGAGGGTGAAAACCATCCTAAAATCCAAATATATATAGAAAGCGTCTCGTATCTGCCCACCTTTCATGGTCGCCTAAAGAATGCAAAGCCGCGTCGAGTGGGAAATCGAATGAAAAGCGATATCTAGGGACGGGGTTGAATTTCCGAAATTCCACCTAATGTCGAATTTATTTTATGGCGAGACTTGAAGTGAAGAAATGAAATTTTGGAGAAACGCCAAGGTTTCGAATGGTCGGAAATTTGACGGGTCAAAGTTCCGAAATGCAAGATTCTGAAAATTCAAGTCACGATTGAGCAATGTTTGCGACTGAGTAAAATTACGAAAATTATAATATACTCGCACAGCGTATATTTCGCAACCAATGCGTGTGAAAAATCAGAATGACCAGGATTCCAAACGTGAAAATATCGAAAATCCAAAAGAAAGCAAGATCAAAGCGATGCAATTTCATCAAGCCAGAAATTTACCGAACTGAAAATCTTCGATCATTCGGAATTTCGATGTTTCAGATTTTTTTTTAGAACTTTGACTTGTCGGAGTTACCCACTCTCGGCATTTTGTCCTTTCGTAACCCCGAGCGTCGAATTTTGGATCATTCCAAACGTTTCGTCAAAGTTTCGTTTCTTTATTTTAAATTCCGCGACCAAAAAATTTGGAATTTGACGCTTTAAGAACTTTGCAAATTTGGAATTTCAACCCAGCCCCGATATCTACAATGCATCCCGCCTGAAAATCGCGATTCCAATCGTTGGAACGTAGACGGAATCGTCATAAAAATATAGTGAAACCGTTGTCGGACAATATTTTCTTAAGACAAATTTTATTGTTAGTGAATCGATGCCCTGTATTAATTGATTGATCGATTGATTTCATCGTGTAAACAGGATAAATAAATTTATAATTTACGTTCAAATGCAGAACGGAAGGTTCTTCTTCTTCTCAAGAGATTTTCTAATTCGAATAAATAACTTTTTCACACCGATCAAGAACGCGTCCTGATTTTCCCCGCGTTTCTACGGTTCAAACGAGCCGCCCCATTCTTATATATGTTCAAATACTTGATACCGATTTTTTCCAGGACACTCGTCGGGTTGTGGCGTGACCGAAGAAAGGGTCCAATGGATGGACGCGGTTCAAAATTCTGGTGAACCGGACCCGCCGCTGTCATCCAAGAGCAAACCTGGATCAGGAAATGCTGCGAAGGTCGATTCACCTTGGGTCGACGACAACGAGGATCCCGGGCACAAATACTCGCGACAGGCAAACGTGCTTGAAAGCTCGAGGACGAGGACGAGGCGGGAGACGCGACCCAAGCAGGAGAAGAATAACACGTGTTCTCTCTTCATACAGACCGATCCCCTAATCTGGAGGCACATATCCGAGACGGTGAGCGTGAGAAATCGATCACCTTGGCAAAAATTTATTTATTTCTTTTATTTTTTTTTTATCGACTTTCAATCAACAACCCCGGTTCTTTTTCACCTGTTGTATATCGTGTAATTTTTATTTTTTTTTCTTCCCTCTTCCTTTTTTGTTCACAGTCGAGTGATTTTCGAATTGGAAATTACCTGGAATGATTTTTTTTTTTTTTGATTACCCCTACAAATATCGCGTTCCACCCTTGGAGAAATAATCGCAATTTTGCCCAACGTTTCGCAGATTATACATCATGTATAGATATATGTATGTACACACAGTGGTACGTAACACTTCCACGCGGTGGACTCAGCCATATTTATTGCGAAATGTGAATGCGAAATTTTTCGCAGACTAGACGGGGCTCGGCTTTTGATCGGTTTGCGTATGTACATACCTACCCAACGCCCTATGCACAGTGTATGTGTGTGTGTGCGTGTGAGAATTTATTTGTTAGGCGTTTTCGCAACATCGTAGATCTACACGTATGTATATTTAGATACATCGTACGAAACGCGTTGTGCGTTGTACGTGTACGTGTACCTACGTACACCTGTCCGTATATTATACATGTATTATACATATTGTATATAGCATACTTTTTTTTTCTACCTTTTTTGTTTTTTATTCGTAGTGAGCGAGAGAAAGAGAGAAAAAGAGAGAGAGAGAGAGAGAAAGAAAAAAGAAAGCAGAACGGAAGAAGAAATATTCGCAGAGTGAATACTTTCAACCCGCTAGGCGATAAAAAAAAATAAAAAATTCAATCGCAAACGGCGGGAGCTTTTCTCCCCTTTTCTCTCTCTCTCTCTCTCTCTCTCTTTCTCATTCTCCGCCTACATTATTCACGCCTTTTTCTTCCTTTGTTATTCCCACTATTGTGTCTCGTTTTTCCTTTATCATTTTTCCTCAATTTTCAAGGTTCAGGAATTTAACACTTTATTTGTTCGATGTGTTAGAAATTATTGAAACTACGTAGATAAAATACATTACGCGATTTTCTCTATTCATTTTTAAGTCAGTATTTTGTACATTCAATTTTTCATTCGCTTCGCAATGAGAGTTTAACTTTCACGATGCTATCTACGCATCACGATTTGACAACGGAATTATTGTTGTTATTTTCATTATCATTATTATTATTATTTTTCTTTCACAGGTGGGTCATGACGTTGAAAAAACTAAGGAGGAAATTCTTTCGCTGATATCGCAACACGTTATAGCCGTGAACTATATTTACACGGGTACAAGATTCGACGGTAGGAGCGAGCATCGAAATATCAAATTTGAAGTTCAGAGAATAAAGGTACGTTGTGTGTGTGTGTACAGATATGCAAAGCGATAAATATCCTAGAATCAAAAATATTGCAACAAGAATTTTGGTGGTGTAGCGAAAATTGCACTGGTTTATTATCGCTGATTACACTGGGAGAAATTTTTAGTTCCGGTTACCGCTCAGTCCTTAACTATTTTCATTTTTTACCACAATCGGAAAATATAGTTCTGGGTACGAAGTGAAAAGTAGTTTTGTATCTGTTACCGGAAAGTCTAGTATCCGTTACTATTCTTTCTCATTACGATCACTGTTGCTAGATTTTCTTGCAACTGTTGCGAAAATTTAATGCTCGTGCAACGATAAATTGACGTTAAAGCCTCGTTGAACTAAAAAAGTAGAGTAAGCCTCACAAACTGATTTTGCGTACCTCGTTTTTCGTAATTCCAACAATATTCAAACAGTTTTTTTTAACGATACTCGGTTTACTGAATTTTTGTAGCTACTGTAACAAATGAAATTTTTTTTGGTGTAGAAAAATAAAAATAAAAAAATTAATAATCCTTTCAGATCGACGACGACAAGCCTTGTACTCATCCCCCGAATTATGGCGACACGTCGAATCCCTTTTGCATGGAAAACATAGACGTCAGTAATTTTCTCAATCTACACTCGCTTGGCAATCACGAAGCTTTTTGCCTAGCTTACGTTTTCACATACAGGTAAATTCCATAATCTTATATATAGAAATAAGTAAGAAATTACTGCAAATATTAGTCACATTAAATATTGCGCACGTTCATTTTCTTCCAGAGATTTTACCGGGGGTACTCTTGGACTTGCTTGGGTCGCATCTGCGTCCGGTGCTTCGGGCGGTATTTGCGAGAAGTACAAAACTTACACGGAAACCGTCGGCGGAATGTATCAGTCGACGAAGAGATCGTTGAACACCGGTATCATCACATTTGTAAACTATGCGAGCAGAGTACCGCCGAAAGTTTCCCAGCTGACGTTGGCTCACGAAATTGGCCACAACTTTGGATCGCCGGTAATTATAACGATAGATCATATTTTTCGTACCGTAATCATTTTTGAATCTTTAATTATGCAAAAAGATGAATCGATACTTATGATCGATAATCCTGTCAAAAAATACAATTTATATACCAAATTCATCGTGCCATTCTTACCCAATTTCTGTCGAAATTCAATATCTCTGATAATGGTTTGTTTTACTTTATGCAGCACGATTTTCCACCGGAATGCAGACCCGGTGGACTACACGGAAATTTTATTATGTTCGCCTCGGCCACCAGTGGAGACAGACCGAACAACAGTAAATTTTCAAAGTGCAGTATAGGGAACATCAGCAACGTCCTGGACGCGATCGAGGATAAGAAAAAGAGGAACTGCTTCACCGGTGAGACGATTATTGCACCTTACTTATAATGTGAAAGTATTACCTTACTACAAATAAAGATACGGAGGGATGAAAAATTGAAGACCAATTAAAAGTTCTGTTGTTGTGTGTTTCGAAATAGAATATTTCACAGACTTTTCTAATCTTTTCACAGCACCTGCCGGCGCTTTCTGTGGGAACAAAATCGTCGAAGAAGGGGAAGAATGCGATTGCGGATACGACGAAGAGGAATGCAAAGACAAGTGTTGCTATCCACGCTTACCGATGTCGAAAAACCAGTGTCGTCGAACAAATTCAGCGCAGTGCAGGTACCTTGTATTTATTGCTGTAAATTTTTCAGCCTAGCCTTTTCACGAGTCAGGATATTCCTGATGATATTCAATTAACTTTTTCTCCTTCACAGTCCGAGCCAAGGACCCTGCTGTTCGAGCGAAACGTGCCAATTTATACCGCTCGCAAACAAGTCTGTGTGCAAAATTGAAACGGAATGCAGTCATGACTCGGTTTGCAACGGAACAACATCCGTGTGTCCTCCGCCAGAACCAAAAGCTAACAACACCAAGTGTAACCAGGAAACTCAGGTAACAAAAGAACATGTGATACTTATTCTAGATGTCTCAGTTAATTTTCCGATACACGTATCGATTATAATTTCGAAAAAGTGATTGTCAAGTAAATCTGTAACGTTCCCAACAGTTGTGCATCAAGGGGGAATGTATCGGATCGAGATGCCTGGAATGGAATCTTACGGAATGCTTCTTAACGAGCAACAAACCGAATATTGATAAACGCAAGCTGTGCGAGTTGGCTTGCCAGAATGGTACTGATGTTTCGACGTGTCGCAGTACCAGCGAGCTTCCTCACTTGAAAGCCCAGGGAAAAGGGGCGATCAATCTGAGGCCAGGCTCGCCTTGTGATAACTTCCAGGTAAAGATGAAACTCGTAGATCCTTATTCGTGCAAGATGATTTTTGTCGCTGAAACAAAATTTTTCCAACCCATTTTTCTTCTTCAGGGATACTGCGACGTGTTCCTTAAATGCAGAGCGGTCGACGCCGAAGGGCCGCTTGCAAGATTGAAAAATCTACTGTTCAACAAGGAGACTTTACTCACGCTTTCTCAATGGGTTACGGTATGTTTGAGCAGGGAATATTCCTTGTTTTAAATCGAGATATAATCAATCGAACGACATTTGACGCTTATCGGTGACAATTCGTTTCAGGAGTACTGGTGGGCGGTACTGCTGATGGGGATAGCGTTCATAATTTTTATGGGCCTGTTCATCAAGTGCTGCGCGGTACACACTCCTTCCAGTAATCCTAAGAAACCGCCGGCAAGACGGATTAGTGAAACATTGAGAAGGCCGATGAATACTCTAAGGAGAATGGTGAGTTGAACGAAATATCACAGTATCGATTAGACATCGATGAGCTGTACAGCTGTTGAATAAGGCCTGAATATTCAGTCGTTCCCTTTTGTTTGTTGCCGCGAATCTGATTGTCACTGATTTTTTTCTCCAGCGACATCATCACGGAGGCGGTGCTGGTCCGCGAAGCATTCCTCCGAGGCAAGGACAGGGAGGTCACGGACAGCGCGGTCCTTCGCATGGATACGGAGAAGGTAGAGGAGCTCAGTATTATCCTCCCAAAGGTACGTCCACATACCTCGATCCTTTACTAGAAACTATGCCATCGGTAAAATTTGACTTTCTACCTGTTTCTTGACCGAGCTCGATGCCCTTGCAACTATAAACGTCTTTCTGCCAATGATATTTTAGAGACAGTTATTTTTCACCAAATATCACACTAACGTATCGAAAATCAAATTTCACCGAACAACCTAGCTGAGATATATATATTTATTCGTGTACGACTTATTATCAACCCGCAACTACATCAGTGTTTCTCATGTTTGCATTTCCCTCACATTGATTGCGACGCGCCTCACTACCTGATAATCTTGTTCTCTGAGCTGCAGAGGTGAGCTCGGGCCTACATTATACTTTTGACAGGATTAAATCCTTGGATATCAGTTTGTTATTGTCCGACCAATTCACGTTTAAAGTCTTTGTTAAACGGTTCGTTTCAAAAGACGTGAAAACAACGGTTTTCAAAAACTCGGGCATTTTGTAGTAATTAGAATTCAACGAATCCTTATTAGCCTGGCTTTAGAATTAAAGTAATGAACAATTCGATTACTTTGAACGAAGATGAAGACAGATTACTTGACTGTTTGGGCGAATGCCAAAAGTCGGTGTTGAAAATT
Source organism: Neodiprion lecontei (assembly GCF_021901455.1). Taxonomy (NCBI): domain Eukaryota; kingdom Metazoa; phylum Arthropoda; class Insecta; order Hymenoptera; family Diprionidae; genus Neodiprion; species Neodiprion lecontei. The sequence continues at coordinate 4,161,735 of NC_060263.1, read as the reverse complement.
CTTGTGTTTGATCCTGGAAACTTATGTAGTCGCTTTTGCAATCGACGTGTAGCCTATAACTTTCTGTCTGACTGCAAACCTGTGACATATAGTTGCCTGCTTTCATTATTATTGTTATTATACTGTGATGATGCACCGCTCTAATTAATTCCGATTTTTCTCCTCTTTGTAATTTTTGTATCCAATGAACGTCTGAAAATTATTCTCCATAGCCGCTAATGCTAATGCGAAGGAAATATTTTTGTTATTGTTTATATTTTTTCTCCTACGGCGAGTAAAAACTGCAACAATTTCCAGTAAAGTATCCCAATCATACCAAAGCCAGCTGCTTTCAAAACTATTCGAAAAGTGTAACGCATATTCTGCATGAGCTAACAAAATCCTAGTCTAGATCCTCGGATGTCTTGTGATTACTCAAATAACGATGAATTCCAAAATGCTACCCTTTACAAAGCTTACTTCCTGTATTTTCTGTCTCAAGTTACGTTCTTCCGCACTCGTGTTCTTTTTCTTTTTGTTTCCTCTTCTCTGGTTCAAACATTGTTTCTAAACTTTAAACAGGCTATCGCTCGGTTCCCACAGCTAGTGCGCCACCAGCAGGTGGTCCAACAGCCAACTTCGGCCGGTCAAATCGTCCCGAACTGTATGCCGGGGCCTATTCGGGTTCCGGAGGAGGTGGTAGGGGCACAGCCTATGAGATGAGGCTTCACAACAAGGTTTGACGACACTAGAGAGTCCCAAACCATATTTGGCGTTACTTTGTGAAAACAGTCTCATCGCAGTCCACCGTAAGAGCATCGTTTGGACTTCTTTATTGCTCGGAAAATGAGCGGCCCAAGAGAGAAAGACAGAGTGTCAAAGAGAGCTGGATACTAATTTGAATTATGTTCTTTATCATTCATCATTACTATTATTACTTATACATAATTATTAGCTCGCGTCATGAAAGTTAGAGAAATGTGAATCGCCGTCTGGATGAAATTTCCTCGTCAGGAAAAGACAAATGTTACAATTTTATCAGATATTCATGACGCTTTAGAAAGATTAATCGAACCCCGTATTTTACCTAGCATCCAGTGCTCTTTTTTTATAAATTATATATAAATATACCAGTAGACTTCATCAAGTAAGTAGTAATTATGATAACCATGGTCACACTGCCCTAAGAAGAACAACAGGAACAACAAAAGAAAGAAGGAACAAGAGATAGGAAAGAAAAGTCTAGACTAAAACCAAGGTTGAAATTATCACGATATAATTTAACTCCTAAAATATCAATTTTAAAACACTTGTTTTTCCTCGATCGTTCCCGTTATTTACAAAAACAATTCATAATCTTCTAACTCGGCAATCTTTGCTTCCAAACAGACCTGTCGTGGATTGGATGGATGCTTTGATAGGATGTTAAGTATGACAATATTACGAAGTTGTGATTCACGGGGTGGAATTATTGAATCTCTCATTGATTTGAACTTTTCTTATATTTTAAAGTAAATCGTTATTGGTTTCCTCACCATCTATCCACTTATTGACTTATCATATTACATTTTACAAAAAAAAAAAAAAAAAGAAAAGAAAAAAGAAAATATATACCATTATCTTCATTTATTTAAATCAAATAGTAACAAGTCTCCTTGAAATTTTGTTACAGACGATTCAGTTGTTTTTTTCATCCAAGTAATTGTGAAAATTTTAGCTGTGATATTTATAGAATAGAAGAAAAAACGAGGAAGAAATGAAAGAAATCGTATAACCACTGCTTTATCTTCTATTGTAACTGTTTTATGACTACAGCCAAGCCATACAACAATGTTAAAAACCCATTACTAGATTCACATTTTATGATTTAGTGCTCCTTCAGACGCATATCCTTCCTATGACACATTTTTAGGGTAATGAATCTGTTCGTTAGTATCTAAAACACGATATAAGGTATCTTGAATCATCGTGTGCACACCGCAATAAATTGGATATAAAAGTTTAACGTTAGGTCGCGAATACCTTGTGGATTTATTTCTTAACAAAATCTGATCCGAAATGAAACACTAATTGCTTAGCCGAATTTGAGTGAAACTTTGAATATAGTCTGAAAAGGAAGCAGAACTTATATTTTATTTCATAGATATAACGTGTAGAAGAAGAAATTTTTTAACACTTCTTATTTCATTTGCACCAGCTATCGTATAAAGGCAAACAAACTCTTGAGGCGGAAACTAAAGGGAATCCAGCATTACCAAACCATTGCAGGTCATTCGTTTGATCTCTGTACCATTGTAATATAATAATATAATTGATATGTATTACTTATACTAATTTTTATTAGCCAATTGAAGCGAGTGCAACTATGAATGATGATGGTAAAACAAAAAAAGAAAAAAAAAGAAATTGAAACTGATCATTTTATAGTGATACTCATTTTACAATTATGTATTGATTATTATTAATTAGTTGGATATTACTGATTACATTATAATTTATACACATATATATTTACTATTAATGGATAATTGTAAATGATATTTAAATAGCATTTCAATTTATACATATATATTATATATTACGTTGTTTTAGTCAATCAGCACAATGTTTCCCGAAACAAAAAAAAAAAAAAGCATGAATTCATAAAAAAAGAGAGTGTGATCTCCGTTCCTTTTTTTCAAATTCAATTTTATTTTCTTCTTCAGATTCAGTACTTCAACATTTTTGTTTATATTCATAATATTACAAGGTCATATTAAATATTATACATAAAAATTTATGTAGTACTAAAACAGGGATATCATTTTTAAGCAAAGGCTGATCATACTATACATACGATATTTTAATTTTAACTGTTAATCCATTGCCACTAGAACAAAAAAAAATGAAATTTTTTAATATACCTCCGTAGTTACATATATTTTTATTTTTAACAACCACCTACATAAGCCTCCTAATTTCGAAAAATTCCTTCAAACAGATTTAATAATTTGATTGTGGACTTCAGTCCTGCATTATTTTTTCTAACTTAATTCCCTTCTCTCTCTCTCTCTCTCTATCTCTCTATCTCTATCTCTATCTATTCCTATAACCAATGGTTACTTTCTCATTAAGGCCTATCTTATCGTTAATGATTATTCATTTATTATCCCTAAATTATAAGAAATATGCCTTCGCCAATTCTGTTGATTTAATTAAATCTATACCTGTTTCGAATAGTTTGAACGGGTTTTAATTACGGAGTACAAGAAAAAGGCGGACAGACCAGCTGTAATAGCCGCAAAATACTATTTTTCTATAAATGGGAGTGGAACTATATCTATGGCTGGCAAAATTCTGGTAGACATAGAACCAAAGATGTATATCGATATGTGTACGCGTACCAGGAAAAACAGCTACTCAATGGCTCTTGACCTGTTTTAATCGACCAAAACTGTCAGCGACAACGTTTCACAGTAAACTGTTATCCCTTTATCACTTTTATTTCCTTATACATAGGGTATATGTGGTTTATATTCCGATTGCATGAATATCTCTACGATCATTACTAAATGAATATATTCAATAATTATAGGTACATATGTAGTAAAATTTTAATATCATTAGCAGCGTTTTTCCTGGCAATTTCTATAGGCGTCTGCTCATCAGCGGTTACATATTATACGTACATGTATACATATGTGTATCTCATTTGAAATTTTCATTGACTTTTTCTCCACTGTCTATATAGCGAGAGGTATGAAAATGAAGATTGAATTTGATAGTGAAATGTAGGGAAAAATAGCCAGCCAAATTTATGTATTCATTGTAATTCGTACATCGTTCGGTATATGAAAATGTACAATAGGCGCAATGTGATTTATAAACGGATTGTATGTGAAAAACGATAAAGTGACGAGGAAGATGATAATGACAATGGAAAAATATACTTGTGTAAATATACATATTAATATTATAAAGTATGATTATAATTATAATTATAATAATAATATTAACAACAATAATAATAATAATAATAATATTAGTAATAATGATAATAATAATGATGTAAAAGCAAAACGAGATTTAACGAAGAAAGAAAAAGAGGAAATGAAGGTAAAAATGGTAAAGTGAATAATAAAATAATTGTTTTTATATAAAATCTGTACTATAGCAAAATATTATTCTGTATTTTGTAATCAAGACAGTATAAACTTAGTACTACGTACCACGAATGTGTGAGAAAACATTATATCAGGCTCGACTGTAGCTAGGGCATCATAAAATCTTAGAAATTAGCTCTGAAAATTTGCCGTAATGCAAATCTATCAGCTGGCTTCATTCTATAACGCAAATCTTGCCGAATAATGCGATATATTCACATTATACTAAATGCATTTAATACACTAGTTGAGGTCTTCAAGCTTACAATTAACTGTCGAACGTATCCGAGTCCCACGATGACTATCATACACCCATCTCTTGTCGATTGTTGCGTTAATATCTTACGTTGTACATTGTCATAGCAATGAATTTATTTTTTCTCCGTAGAGCGAGTTCCTAATTTTCAACACGATCGAAAGGTTATTGCTTGAATAATGTGAATAATTAATAACATTATCATAGTTTGTAAAGGTAGCTGACGGCCTTGTGATTAGAAGATGTAAATATCTGGTAACCATGGTGCTATTTTAATCCATTCATGACCGAGGACTCAGTTATATGTTTTATAAGTAAGCCTGTAACGAATGTCCCAAGATTTTGTAGGCCGTTTTATAAATAAAAATTGCATTATTTTTTTTTTTTTTTCTACGGCAACAAACTTCTACTGAATTGAGTCATGGTAGATGGTTCTTAAAAAAGGAGATTTCGACTTGTGTTGTAACAAAAATTTGATGGATTATTGGAATGATTATCGTTTTTTTTTAAATGACACAAAACATTAGGAATCCTCAATTTCGATACTATAGTAACTCATGCGGTGATCAAGATTTATAGAATGAGGCCTGGCTGTTTTGAAAATACGAAATTGCTTGTGTGCGTGTGAAGTGTAACGGTAATTTGAAGAAAACGTAAAAAAAAAAAAAAAATTCTTTATCCCAAACATATATATTATCTACGCTTAGGCTACATATATTTATTTCAGTCGTAACGCGATACTCTCTATCACCTGTACATAATATTAGACTCGAGAAAGAAAAGAAGAAAAAAAAAAATTGAAGAATTATATTTTTTCTAACGATCCAAAAAAAATATTGTAATATCTTATCAATATTGTCTGCAACTGGTTTTGTTTCTTTCTCACCTTGATACTCAGGTTCTTTTTTTCTTTTTTATTATGTACGGTTTGACTGATTTTTTGGAGATTACGTGAATCATGTTACTTGGATATCAAAAAGCACCAAGTGGCCTTGAATCCTTAGAATGAATTCTTCTTTTTTCTCCATTTTAAATATTATTTCAGACGCTCACGGTATACCTGCGTTCAAATGTGCATGATAACTGACCAATTGCCCGATGGTAGTTTAAAAACTCACTTCTCTTCTCCCAAAAATGTTTAGAACGTGACATGTTTTAAAAGTATGAATAACATATAATTGTGAATATCTCTTGTGTTATGTTAATGTGATTATAGATACATTGTAAAAAAATAATAAAAACGTACATTTTACATTTAACAATATGAAAATGTGATAAACCAGAGGCATCAAGTCCTGAGAGCCCTTACCCATATATTCTGCAGTAGGAGAAACGATGAAAACATCACTGTAAGATAGTTCTGTGAACAGTTTAAAAATGACAATCGAGTTCGTGTATTCTCCAGTCGAATATTTCAAATACTTGATCAAATATTTGATGCAGAATGACAAAATAATGTAAATGACGGTAACTTTTCCTCTTGAATCGATTCGATGGTCCCTTATTAGAGCAATTGGACCCCGAGAAAGCCAAACACGACACTTAGAACACTGTTAAATCAACGGCTGAGGCGATACCAAAAAAAAATCGAAGGTATTTTTCGTTCTTCGCATATCACACTTTATCCATTGCTCGCAGCGGCTCGGGACTGTGCGCGATAGATTCATGTCGCAAAACTATCATAATATATGGGGACATAATCGTGTACAGTTTATTCAAGAATTAAACCAAGCATTAGCCAATGATCTGCCGAATTTCGATTGAAAAAATCCAGATGGGCAAGGCTTGCTCTTTTGCAATTTTTGAAGCGAAATCCTTTATCTCCTACAATGGATTTGAAGGACCCTTATTAGACTAATTGGACTCTCAGGAACGCGAAAGTCATGCAGGACATCAAATATTCAACACCAGAGGGAATTCGTTTTTCATTCGTATCTCTCGATCCGTGGCTTAAGGCGATGTTGGACTACGCGGAATTGGTTCCCCTTACGAAATTACGTCGATAAGGTACGTCTAACAATCTATTCTAATAATATTTAAAATGAGCTTAATTTTACCGGAAGAAAGCCGGAGCCTCGATTTTTAGCGATTTTGAGAGCTTTAAATGTTGTGTTTCAGAATCGATTCATACGACGCTTTCTGGACGAATTGGACATCGATGATTGGAGTAAAGGCATCTGCAAGACCGTAGAAACAACAGTTGGGGAAATGCTGAAGAAATGCGGTAATATTGATGTGTATGTATATCTATTTCAATCCAGGTTACATGAAATATTAACAACACAATGTGATTCATATAGTATACTGTTATTGCAGCCGTTCGCGGACCGGAACTTTTACAGTAACAACTGCAGTGAATAAAATGTATCGTGTTCTGCTTAGTATGATGTATACTGCACTTCATTTTCTTCGTGTGATAGTTAGTTTCATATGTGATATTTACACGATATTCTGCGATTGATTTAAAGTGAATGTTGTACACTATCTAAGATTTTTGTAAACTGCGATACACTGATAGCTCCACGCTTGTAATAGAGTTAAGGCATATTGAATGAACTTGAGCTGTAAGTTTGTGACTATGGCTTTCTGATTTCGCTTCCCCACCACTTTCAAAAACTGAAACCGAATGCATGTGTTTAAACGGTGGCTTTTGATCCGCTGCTCGCAATAAGATAGACGAGATGCAATCAATTCTCTTCGCAGTATTCAGACGTTATACTGTGATGTGGGAGTAAGTCCAGCACTTTTCAGAATCGCATACCTTTCCACCCGAGGACCAAAGAGGTGAACCTCACCTTTGTTTGACCGAAGATATTTTGGTCTCAGATTCGATTTCAATGACCCTTTCCTGGCCGATTGGACCCCCGGGACTCGGAAAACGCAGCAGAAAGAGCGTGGAATCAACAGGAAAGAAGTTACGAAGGAAAAAGGACCTGCTGAAAAATGTCGAAAATACAAATTCTCGTTTTTTGTCTGTAACTTTTGAGGCGTTGGTCGCAGCGTATTGGGACTGCGCCCAATCGATTTCTCTCGCAAAATTACGTGGTATTAGTGCATGAAAGAATTTATTCCGGCACTTTTCAAAATCGCGAAAATTTTCGCCAAAAATGGAAATGCAATGCCTTACTTTTTTGCCAATTTTCGACCGAAAACTTTTGGTCTCAGATTCGATTTGTATGAGCATTTCCTGAACAATTGGACCCCCAGGATCTCGGAAAACGCAGCAAAAGGAGCGTGGGATCAACGGGAGAGAAGATACGAGGAAAAAAGCACCTGCTGAAAAACGACGAAAATTCAGGTTTTCGTTTTTTGGCTGTAACTTTCGATGCGTTGATCGCAGCGTATTGGGACTGCGCCCAATCGATTTCTCTCGCAAAATTACGTCGGAATAGTGCCACAATTAATTTATTCCAGCACTTTTGAAAATCGCGAAAATTTTCGCCTAAAATACAAAGGGGTTAACCTTCCTTTTTTTTTGACTAAAAATTTGTCGTCTCAGAATTGATTCGTATGACTCTTTCCCGACCAATTGGACCCCAAGGACCTCAGAAAACGCAGCAAAAGAAGCGTGGGATCAACGGGAGAGAAGATACGAGGAAAAAATCACCTGCTGAAAAATGTCGAAAATTCGGGTTTTCGTTTTTTGGCTGTAACTTTCGATGCGTTGATCGCAGCGTATTGGGACTGCGCCCAATCGATTTCTCTCGCGAAATTACGTCGGAATAGTGCCACAATTAATTTATTCCAGCACTTTTGAGAATCGCGAAAATTTTCGCCAAAAATACAAAGGGGTTAACCTTCCTTTTTTTTTGACCAAAAAATTTTTCGTCTCAGAATGGATTCGTATGACTCTTTCCCGACCAATTGGACCCCAAGGACCTCAGAAAACGCAGCAAAGGGAGCGTGGGATCAACGGGAGAGAAGATACGAGGAAAAAAGCACCTGCTGAAAAATGTCGAAAATTCAGGTTTTCGTTTTTTGGCTGTAACTTTCGATGCGTTGATCGCAGCGTATTGGGACTGCGCCCAATCGATTTCTAACGCAAAATTACGTCGGAATAGTGCCACAATTAATTTATTCCAGCACTTTTGAAAATCGCGAAAATTTTCGCCAAAAATACAAAGGGGTTAACCTTCCTTTTTTTTTGACCAAAAAATTTTTCGTCTCAGAATTGATTTGTATGACTCTTTCCCGACCAATTGGACCCCAAGGAACTCAGAAAACGCAGCGAAAGGAGCGTGGGATCAACGGGAGAGAAGATACGAGGAAAAAAGCACCTGCTGAAAAATGTCGAAAATTCAGGTTTTCGTTTTTTGGCTGTAAATTTCGATGCGTTGATCGCAGCGTATTGGGACTGCGCCCAATCGATTTCTCTCGCAAAATTACGTCGGAATAGTGCCACAATTAATTTATTCCAGCACTTTTGAAAATCGCAAAAATTTTCGCCAAAAATACAAAGGGGTTAACCTTCCTTTTTTTTTGACCAAAAAATTTTTCGTCTCAGAATGGATTCGTATGACTCTTTCCCGACCAATTGGACCCCAAGGACCTCAGAAAACGCAGCAAATGGAGCGTGGGATCAACGGGAGAGAAGATACGAGGAAAAAAGCACCTGCTGAAAAATGTCGAAAATTCAGGTTTTCGTTTTTTGGCTGTAACTTTCGATGCGTTGATCGCAGCGTATTGGGACTGCGCCCAATCGATTTCTAACGCAAAATTACGTCGGAATAGTGCCACAATTAATTTATTCCAGCACTTTTGAAAATCGCGAAAATTTTCGCCAAAAATACAAAGGGGTTAACCTTCCTTTTTTTTTGACCAAAAAATTTTTCGTCTCAGAATTGATTTGTATGACTCTTTCCCGACCAATTGGACCCCGAGGAACTCAGAAAACGCAGCGAAAGGAGCGTGGGATCAACGGGAGAGAAGATACGAGGAAAAAAGCACCTGCTGAAAAATGTCGAAAATTCAGGTTTTCGTTTTTTGGCTGTAACTTTCGATGCGTTGATCGCAGCGTATTGGGACTGCGCCCAATCGATTTCTCTCGCAAAATTACGTCGGAATAGTGCCACAATTAATTTATTCCAGCACTTTTGAAAATCGCGAAAATTTTCGCCAAAAATACAAAGGGGTTAACCTTCCTTTTTTTTTGACCAAAAAATTTTTCGTCTCAGAATTGATTCGTATGACTCTTTCCCGACCAATTGGACCCCAAGGACCTCAGAAAACGCAGCAAAAGGAGCGTGGGATCAACGGGAGAGAAGATACGAGGAAAAAAGCACCTGCTGAAAAATGTCGAAAATTCAGGTTTTCGTTTTTTGGCTGTAACTTTCGATGCGTTGATCGCAGCGTATTGGGACTGCGCCCAATCGATTTCTCTCGCAAAATTACGTCGGAATAGTGCCACAATTAATTTATTCCAGCACTTTTGAAAATCGCGAAAATTTTCGCCAAAAATACAAAGGGGTTAACCTTCCTTGTTTTGACCAAAAAATTTTTCGTCTCAGAATTGATTCGTATGACTCTTTCCCGACCAATTGGACCCCAAGGAACTCAGAAAACGCAGCAAAAGGAGCGTGGGATCAACGGGAGAGAAGATACGAGGAAAAAAGCACCTGCTGAAAAATGTCGAAAATTCAGGTTTTCGTTTTTTGGCTGTAACTTTCGATGCGTTGATCGCAGCGTATTGGGACTGCGCCCAATCGATTTCTCTCGCAAAATTACGTCGGAATAGTGCCACAATTAATTTATTCCAGCACTTTTGAAAATCGCGAAAATTTTCGCCAAAAATACAAAGGGGTTAACCTTCCTTTTTTTTTGACCAACAAATTTTTCGTCTCAGAATTGATTCGTATGACTCTTTCCCGACCAATTGGACCCCAAGGAACTCAAAAAACGCAGCAAAAGGAGCGTGGGATCAACGGGAGAGAAGATACGAGGAAAAAAGCACCTGCTGAAAAATGTCGAAAATTCAGGTTTTCGTTTTTTGGCTGTAACTTTCGATGCGTTGATCGCAGCGTATTGGGACTGCGCCCAATCGATTTCTCTCGCAAAATTACGTCGGAATAGTGCCACAATTAATTTATTCCAGCACTTTTGAAAATCGCGAAAATTTGCGCCAAAAATACAAAGGGGTTAACCTTCCTTTTTTTTTGACCAAAAAATTTTTCGTCTCAGAATTGATTCGTATGACTCTTTCCCGACCAATTGGACCCCAAGGAACTCAGAAAACGCAGCAAAAGGAGCGTGGGATCAACGGGAGAGAAGATACGAGGAAAAAAGCACCTGCTGAAAAATGTCGAAAATTCAGGTTTTCGTTTTTTGGCTGTAACTTTCGATGCGTTGATCGCAGCGTATTGGGACTGCGCCCAATCGATTTCTCTAGCAAAATTACGTCGGAATAGTGCCACAATTAATTTATTCCAGCACTTTTGAAAATCGCGGAAATTTTCGCCAAAAATACAAAGGGGTTAACCTTCCTTTTTTTTTGACCAAAAAATTTTTCGTCTCAGAATTGATTCGTATGACTCTTTCCCGACCAATTGGACCCCAAGGAACTCAGAAAACGCAGCAAAAGGAGCGTGGGATCAACGGGAGAGAAGATACGAGGAAAAAAGCACCTGCTGAAAAATGTCGAAAATTCAGGTTTTCGTTTTTCGGCTGTAACTTTCGATGCGTTGATCGCAGCGTATTGGGACTGCGCCCAATCGATTTCTCTAGCAAAATTACGTCGGAATAGTGCCACAATTAATTTATTCCAGCACTTTTGAAAATCGCGAAAATTTTCGGCAAAAATACAAAGGGGTTAACCTTCCTTTTTTTTTGACCAAAAAATTTTTCGTCTCAGAATTGATTCGTATGACTCTTTCCCGACCAATTGGACCTCAAGGACCTCAGAAAACGCAGCAAAAGGAGCGTGGGATCAACGGGAGAGAAGATACGAGGAAAAAAGCACCTGCTGAAAAATGTCGAAAATTCAGGTTTTCGTTTTTTGGCTGTAACTTTCGATGCGTTGATCGCAGCGTATTGGGACTGCGCCCAATCGATTTCTCTCGCAAAATTACGTCGGAATAGTGCCACAATTAATTTATTCCAGCACTTTTGAAAATCGCGAAAATTTTCGCCAAAAATACAAAGGGGTTAACCTTCCTTTTTTTTTGACCAAAAAATTTTTCGTCTCAGAATTGATTCGTATGACTCTTTCCCGACCAATTGGACCCCAAGGAACTCAGAAAACGCAGCAAAAGGAGCGTGGGATCAACGGGAGAGAAGATACGAGGAAAAAAGCACCTGCTGAAAAATGTCGAAAATTCAGGTTTTCGTTTTTTGGCTGTAACTTTCGATGCGTTGATCGCAGCGTATTGGGACTGCGCCCAATCGATTTCTCTAGCAAAATTACGTCGGAATAGTGCCACAATTAATTTATTCCAGCACTTTTGAAAATCGCGGAAATTTTCGCCAAAAATACAAAGGGGTTAACCTTCCTTTTTTTTTGACCAAAAAATTTTTCGTCTCAGAATTGATTCGTATGACTCTTTCCCGACCAATTGGACCCCAAGGAACTCAGAAAACGCAGCAAAAGGAGCGTGGAATCAACGGGAGAGAAGATACGAGGAAAAAAGCACCTGCTGAAAAATGTCGAAAATTCAGGTTTTCGTTTTTCGGCTGTAACTTTCGATGCGTTGATCGCAGCGTATTGGGACTGCGCCCAATCGATTTCTCTAGCAAAATTACGTCGGAATAGTGCCACAATTAATTTATTCCAGCACTTTTGAAAATCGCGAAAATTTTCGGCAAAAATACAAAGGGGTTAACCTTCCTTTTTTTTTGACCAAAAAATTTTTCGTCTCAGAATTGATTCGTATGACTCTTTCCCGACCAATTGGACCTCAAGGACCTCAGAAAACGCAGCAAAAGGAGCGTGGGATCAACGGGAGAGAAGATACGAGGAAAAAAGCACCTGCTGAAAAATGTCGAAAATTCAGGTTTTCGTTTTTTGGCTGTAACTTTCGATGCGTTGATCGCAGCGTATTGGGACTGCGCCCAATCGATTTCTCTCGCAAAATTACGTCGGAATAGTGCCACAATTAATTTATTCCAGCACTTTTGAAAATCGCGAAAATTTTCGCCAAAAATACAAAGGGGTTAACCTTCCTTTTTTTTTGACCAAAAAATTTTTGGTCTCAGAATTGATTCGTATGACTCTTTCCCGACCAATTGGACCCCAAGGAACTCAAAAAACGCAGCAAAAGGAGCGTGGGATCAACGGGAGAGAAGATACGAGGAAAAAAGCACCTGCTGAAAAATGTCGAAAATTCAGGTTTTCGTTTTTTGGCTGTAACTTTCGATGCGTTGATCGCAGCGTATTGGGACTGCGCCCAATCGATTTCTCTCGCAAAATTACGTCGGAATAGTGCCACAATTAATTTATTCCAGCACTTTTGAAAATCGCGAAAGTTTTCGCCAAAAATACAAAGGGGTTAACCTTCCTTTTTTTTTGACCAAAAAATTTTTCGTCTCAGAATTGATTCGTATGACTCTTTCCCGACCAATTGGACCCCAAGGAACTCAGAAAACGCAGCAAAAGGAGCGTGGGATCAACGGGAGAGAAGATACGAGGAAAAAAGCACCTGCTGAAAAATGTCGAAAATTCAGGTTTTCGTTTTTTGGCTGTAACTTTCGATGCGTTGATCGCAGCGTATTGGGACTGCGCCCAATCGATTTCTCTAGCAAAATTACGTCGGAATAGTGCCACAATTAATTTATTCCAGCACTTTTGAAAATCGCGAAAATTTTCGCCAAAAATACAAAGGGGTTAACCTTCCTTTTTTTTTGACCAAAAAATTTTTCGTCTCAGAATTGATTCGTATGACTCTTTCCCGACCAATTGGACCCCAAGGAACTCAGAAAACGCAGCAAAAGGAGCGTGGGATCAACGGGAGAGAAGATACGAGGAAAAAAGCACCTGCTGAAAAATGTCGAAAATTCAGGTTTTCGTTTTTTGGCTGTAACTTTCGATGCGTTGATCGCAGCGTATTGGGACTGCGCCCAATCGATTTCTCTAGCAAAATTACGTCGGAATAGTGCCACAATTAATTTATTCCAGCACTTTTGAAAATCGCGGAAATTTTCGCCAAAAATACAAAGGGGTTAACCTTCCTTTTTTTTTGACCAAAAAATTTTTCGTCTCAGAATTGATTCGTATGACTCTTTCCCGACCAATTGGACCCCAAGGAACTCAGAAAACGCAGCAAAAGGAGCGTGGGATCAACGGGAGAGAAGATACGAGGAAAAAAGCACCTGCTGAAAAATGTCGAAAATTCAGGTTTTCGTTTTTCGGCTGTAACTTTCGATGCGTTGATCGCAGCGTATTGGGACTGCGCCCAATCGATTTCTCTAGCAAAATTACGTCGGAATAGTGCCACAATTAATTTATTCCAGCACTTTTGAAAATCGCGAAAATTTTCGGCAAAAATACAAAGGGGTTAACCTTCCTTTTTTTTTGACCAAAAAATTTTTCGTCTCAGAATTGATTCGTATGACTCTTTCCCGACCAATTGGACCTCAAGGACCTCAGAAAACGCAGCAAAAGGAGCGTGGGATCAACGGGAGAGAAGATACGAGGAAAAAAGCACCTGCTGAAAAATGTCGAAAATTCAGGTTTTCGTTTTTTGGCTGTAACTTTCGATGCGTTGATCGCAGCGTATTGGGACTGCGCCCAATCGATTTCTCTCGCAAAATTACGTCGGAATAGTGCCACAATTAATTTATTCCAGCACTTTTGAAAATCGCGAAAATTTTCGCCAAAAATACAAAGGGGTTAACCTTCCTTTTTTTTTGACCAAAAAATTTTTCGTCTCAGAATTGATTCGTATGACTCTTTCCCGACCAATTGGACCCCAAGGAACTCAGAAAACGCAGCAAAAGGAGCGTGGGATCAACGGGAGAGAAGATACGAGGAAAAAAGCACCTGCTGAAAAATGTCGAAAATTCAGGTTTTCGTTTTTTGGCTGTAACTTTCGATGCGTTGATCGCAGCGTATTGGGACTGCGCCCAATCGATTTCTCTAGCAAAATTACGTCGGAATAGTGCCACAATTAATTTATTCCAGCACTTTTGAAAATCGCGAAAATTTTCGCCAAAAATACAAAGGGGTTAACCTTCCTTTTTTTTTGACCAAAAAATTTTTCGTCTCAGAATTGATTCGTATGACTCTTTCCCGACCAATTGGACCCCAAGGAACTCAGAAAACGCAGCAAAAGGAGCGTGGGATCAACGGGAGAGAAGATACGAGGAAAAAAGCACCTGCTGAAAAATGTCGAAAATTCAGGTTTTCGTTTTTCGGCTGTAACGTTCGATGCGTTGATCGCAGCGTATTGGGACTGCGCCCAATCGATTTCTCTAGCAAAATTACGTCGGAATAGTGCCACAATTAATTTATTCCAGCACTTTTGAAAATCGCGAAAATTTTCGGCAAAAATACAAAGGGGTTAACCTTCCTTTTTTTTTGACCAAAAAATTTTTCGTCTCAGAATTGATTCGTATGACTCTTTCCCGACCAATTGGACCTCAAGGACCTCAGAAAACGCAGCAAAAGGAGCGTGGGATCAACGGGAGAGAAGATACGAGGAAAAAAGCACCTGCTGAAAAATGTCGAAAATTCAGGTTTTCGTTTTTTGGCTGTAACTTTCGATGCGTTGATCGCAGCGTAATGGGACTGCGCCCAATCGTTTTCTCTCGCAAAATTACGTCAAAATAGTGCCACAATTAATTTATTCCAGCACTTTTGAAAATCGCAAAAATTTTCGCCAAAAATACAAAGGGGTTAACCTTCCTTTTTTTTTGACCAAAAAATTTTTCGTCTCAGAATTGATTCGTATGACTCTTTCCCGACCAATTGGACCCCAAGGAACTCAGAAAACGCAGCAAAAGGAGCGTGGGATCAACGGGAGAGAAGATACGAGGAAAAAATCACCTGCTGAAAAATGTCGGAAATTCAGGTTTTCGTTTTTTGGCTGTAACTTTCGATGCGTTGATCGCAGCGTATTGGAACTGCGCCCAATCGATTTCTCTCGCGAAATTACGTCGGAATAGTGCCACAATTAATTTATTCCAGCACTTTTGAAAATCGCGAAAATTTTCGCCAAAAATACAAAGGGGTTAACCTTCCTTTTTTTTTGACCAAAAAATTTTTCGTCTCAGAATTGATTCGTATGACTCTTTCCCGACCAATTGGACCCCAAGGACCTCAGAAAACGCAGCAAAAGGAGCGTGGGATCAACGGGAGAGAAGATACGAGGAAAAAAGCACCTGCTGAAAAATGTCGAAAATTCAGGTTTTCGTTTTTTGGCTGTAACTTTCGATGCGTTGATCGCAGCGTATTGGGACTGCGCCCAATCGATTTCTCTCGCAAAATTACGTCGGAATAGTGCCACAATTAATTTATTCCAGCACTTTTGAAAATCGCGAAAATTTTCGCCAAAAATACAAAGGGGTTAACCTTCCTTTTTTTTTGACCAAAAAATTTTTCGTCTCAGAATTGATTCGTATGACTCTTTCCCGACCAATTGGACCCCAAGGAACTCAGAAAACGCAGCAAAAGGAGCGTGGGATCAACGGGAGAGAAGATACGAGGAAAAAAGCACCTGCTGAAAAATGTCGAAAATTCAGGTTTTCGTTTTTTGGCTGTAACTTTCGATGCGTTGATCGCAGCGTATTGGGACTGCGCCCAATCGATTTCTCTCGCAAAATTACGTCGGAATAGTGCCACAATTAATTTATTCCAGCACTTTTGAAAATCGCGAAAATTTTCGCCAAAAATACAAAGTTAACCTTCCTTTTTTTTTGACCAAAAAATTTTTCGTCTCAGAATTGATTCGTATGACTCTTTCCCGACCAATTGGACCCCAAGGAACTCAGAAAACGCAGCGAAAGGAGCGTGGGATCAACGGGAGAGAAGATACGAGGAAAAAAGCACCTGCTGAAAAATGTCGGAAATTCAGGTTTTCGTTTTTTGGCTGTAACTTTCGATGCGTTGATCGCAGCGTATTGGGACTGCGCCCAATCGATTTCTCTCGCAAAATTACGTCGGAACAGTGCCACAATTAATTTATTCCAGCACTTTTGAAAATCGCGAAAATTTTCGCAAAAAATACAAAGGGGTTAACCTTCCTTTTTTTTTGACCAAAAAATTTTTCGTCTCAGAATTGATTCGTATGACTCTTTCCCGACCAATTGGACCCCAAGGACCTCAGAAAACGCAGCAAAAGGAGCGTGGGATCAACGGGAGAGAAGATACGAGGAAAAAAGCACCTGCTGAAAAATGTCGAAAATTCAGGTTTTTGTTTTTTGGCTGTAACTTTCGATGCGTTGATCGCAGCGTATTGGGACTGCGCCCAATCGATTTCTCTCGCAAAATTACGTCGGAATAGTGCCACAATTAATTTATTCCAGCACTTTTGAAAATCGCGAAAATTTTGGCCAAAAATACAAAGGGGTTAACCTTCCTTTTTTTTTGACCAAAAAATTTTTCGTCTCAGAATTGATTCGTATGACTCTTTCCCGACCAATTGGACCCCAAGGAACTCAGAAAACGCAGCAAAAGGAGCGTGGGATCAACGGGAGAGAAGATACGAGGAAAAAAGCACCTGCTGAAAAATGTCGGAAATTCAGGTTTTCGTTTTTTGGCTGTAACTTTCGATGCGTTGATCGCAGCGTATTGGGACTGCGCTCAATCCATTTCTCTCGCAAAATTACGTCGGAATAGTGCCACAATTAATTTATTCCAGCACTTTTGAAAATCGCGAAAATTTTCGCCAAAAATACAGAGGGGTTAACCTTCCTTTTTTTTTGACCAAAAAATTTTTCGTCTCAGAATTGATTCGTATGACTCTTTCCCGACCAATTGGACCCCAAGGGACTCAGAAAACGCAGCAAAAGGAGCGTGGGATCAACGGGAGAGAAGATACGAGGAAAAAATCACCTGCTGAAAAATGTCGGAAATTCAGGTTTTCGTTTTTTGGCTGTAACTTTCGATGCGTTGATCGCAGCGTATTGGGACTGCGCCCAATCGATTTCTCTCGCAAAATTACGTCGGAATAGTGCCACAATTAATTTATTCCAGCACTTTTGAAAATCGCGAAAATTTTCGCCAAAAATACAAAGGGGTTAACCTTCCTTTTTTTTTGACCAAAAAATTTTTCGTCTCAGAATTGATTCGTATGACTCTTTCCCGACCAATTGGACCCCAAGGAACTCAGAAAACGCAGCAAAAGGAGCGTGGGATCAACGGGAGAGAAGATACGAGGAAAAAAGCACCTGCTGAAAAATGTCGAAAATTCAGGTTTTCGTTTTTTGGCTGTAACTTTCGATGCGTTGATCGCAGCGTATTGGGACTGCGCCCAATCGATTTCTCTCGCAAAATTACGTCGGAATAGTGCCACAATTAATTTATTCCAGCACTTTTGAAAATCGCGAAAATTTTCGCCAAAAATACAAAGTTAACCTTCCTTTTTTTTTGACCAAAAAATTTTTCGTCTCAGAATTGATTCGTATGACTCTTTCCCGACCAATTGGACCCCAAGGAACTCAGAAAACGCAGCGAAAGGAGCGTGGGATCAACGGGAGAGAAGATACGAGGAAAAAAGCACCTGCTGAAAAATGTCGGAAATTCAGGTTTTCGTTTTTTGGCTGTAACTTTCGATGCGTTGATCGCAGCGTATTGGGACTGCGCCCAATCGATTTCTCTCGCAAAATTACGTCGGAACAGTGCCACAATTAATTTATTCCAGCACTTTTGAAAATCGCGAAAATTTTCGCAAAAAATACAAAGGGGTTAACCTTCCTTTTTTTTTGACCAAAAAATTTTTCGTCTCAGAATTGATTCGTATGACTCTTTCCCGACCAATTGGACCCCAAGGACCTCAGAAAACGCAGCAAAAGGAGCGTGGGATCAACGGGAGAGAAGATACGAGGAAAAAAGCACCTGCTGAAAAATGTCGAAAATTCAGGTTTTTGTTTTTTGGCTGTAACTTTCGATGCGTTGATCGCAGCGTATTGGGACTGCGCCCAATCGGTTTCTCTCGCAAAATTACGTCGGAATAGTGCCACAATTAATTTATTCCAGCACTTTTGAAAATCGCGAAAATTTTGGCCAAAAATACAAAGGGGTTAACCTTCCTTTTTTTTTGACCAAAAAGGTTTTCGTCTCAGAATTGATTCGTATGACTCTTTCCCGACCAATTGGACCCCAAGGAACTCAGAAAACGCAGCAAAAGGAGCGTGGGATCAACGGGAGAGAAGATACGAGGAAAAAAGCACCTGCTGAAAAATGTCGGAAATTCAGGTTTTCGTTTTTTGGCTGTAACTTTCGATGCGTTGATCGCAGCGTATTGGGACTGCGCTCAATCCATTTCTCTCGCAAAATTACGTCGGAATAGTGCCACAATTAATTTATTCCAGCAATTTTGAAAATCGCGAAAATTTTCGCCAAAAATACAGAGGGGTCAACCTTCCTTTTTTTTTAACCAAAAAGTTTTTCGTCTCAGAATTGATTCGTATGACTCTTTCCCGACCAATTGGACCCCGAGGAACTCAGAAAACGCAGCTAAAGGAGCGTGTGATCAACGGGAGAGAAGATACGAGGAAAAAAGCGCCTGCTGAAAAATGTCGAAAATTCAGGTTTTTGTTTTTTGGCTGTAACTTTCGATGCGTTGATCGCAGCGTATTGGGACTGCGCCCAATCGATTTCTCTCGCAAAATTACGTCGGAACAGTGCCACAATTAATTTATTCCAGCACTTTTGAAAATCGCGAAAATTTTCGCCAAAAATACAGAGGGGTTAACCTTCCTTTTTTTTTAACCAAAAAGTTTTTCGTCTCAGAATTGATACGTATGACTCTTTCCCGACCAATTGGACCCCGAGGAACTCAGAAAACGCAGCTAAAGGAGCGTGTGATCAACGGGAGAGAAGATACGAGGAAAAAAGCGCCTGCTGAAAAATGTCGAAAATTCAGGTTTTTGTTTTTTGGCTGTAACTTTCGATGCGTTGATCGCAGCGTATTGGGACTGCGCCCAATCGATTTCTCTCGCAAAATTACGTCGGAACAGTGCCACAATTAATTTAATCCAGCACTTTTGAAAATCGCGAAAATTTTCGCAAAAAATACAAAGGGGTTAACCTTCCTTTTCTTTAGACCAAAAAATTTTTCGTCTCAGAATTGATTCGTATGACTATTTCCTGACCAATTGGACCCCAAGGAACTCAGAAAACGCAGCAAAAGGAGCGTGGGATCAACGGGAAAGAAGATACGATGAAAAAAGCACCTGCTGAAAAATGTCGAAAATTCAGGTTTTCGTTTTTTGGCTGTCACTTTCGATGCGTTGATCGCAGCGTATTGGGACTGCGCCCAATCGATTTCTCTCGCAAAATTACGTCGGAATAGTGCCACAATTAATTTATTCCAGCACTTTTGAAAATCGCGAAAATTTTCGCCAAAAATACAAAGGGGTTAACCTTCCTTTTGTTTTGACCAAAAAATTTTTCGTCTCAGAATTGATTCGTATGACTCTTTCCCGACCAATTGGACCCCAAGGAACTCAGAAAACGCAGCAAAAGGAGCGTGGGATCAACGGGAGAGAAGATACGAGGAAAAAAGCACCTGCTGAAAAATGTCAAAAATTCAGGTTTTCGTTTTTTGGCTGTAACTTTCGATGCGTTGATCGCAGCGTATTGGGACTGCGCCCAATCGATTTCTCTCGCAAAATTACGTCGGAATAGTGCCACAAATAATTTATTCCAGCACTTTTGAAAATCGCGAAAATTTTCGCCAAAAATACAAAGGGGTTAGCCTTCCTTTTTTTTTGACCAAAAAATTTTTCGTCTCAGAATTGATTCGTATGACTCTTTCCCGACCAATTGGACCTCAAGGACCTCAGAAAACGCAGCAAAAGGAGCGTGGGATCAACGGGAGAGAAGATACGAGGAAAAAATCACCTGCTGAAAAATGTCGAAAATTCAGGTTTTCGTTTTTTGGCTGTAACTTTCGATGCGTTGATCGCAGCGTATTGGGACTGCGCCCAATCGATTTCTCTCGCAAAATTACGTCGGAATAGTGCAGCAATTAATTTATTCCAGCACTTTTGAAAATCGCGAAAATTTTCGCCAAAAATACAAAGGGGTTAACCTTCCTTTTTTTTTGACCAAAAAATTTTTCGTCTCAGAATTGATTCGTATGACTCTTTCCCGACCAATTGGACCCCAAGGACCTCAGAAAACGCAGCAAAAGGAGCGTGGGATCAACGGGAGAGAAGATACGAGGAAAAAAGCACCTGCTGAAAAATGTCGAAAATTCAGGTTTTCGTTTTTTGGCTGTAACTTTCGATGCGTTGATCGCAGCGTATTGGGACTGCGCCCAATCGATTTCTCTCGCAAAATTACGTCGGAATAGTGCCACAAATAATTTATTCCAGCACTTTTGAAAATCGCGAAAATTTTCGCCAAAAATACAAAGGGGTTAACCTTCCTTTTTTTTTGACCAAAAAATTTTTCGTCTCAGAATTGATTCGTATGACACTTTCCCGACCAATTGGACCCCAAGGACCTCAGAAAACGCAGCAAAAGGAGCGTGGGATCAACGGGAGAGAAGATACGAGGAAAAAAGCACCTGCTGAAAAATGTCGAAAATTCAGGTTTTCGTTTTTTGGCTGTAACTTTCGATGCGTTGATCGCAGCGTATTGGGACTGCGCCCAATCGATTTCTCTCGCAAAATTACGTCGGAATAGTGCCACAATTAATTTATTCCAGCACTTTTGAAAATCGCGAAAATTTTCGCCAAAAATACAAAGGGGTTAACCTTCCTTTTTTTTTGACCAACAAATTTTTCGTCTCAGAATTGATTCGTATGACTCTTTCCCGACCAATTGGACCCCAAGGAACTCAAAAAACGCAGCAAAAGGAGCGTGGGATCAACGGGAGAGAAGATACGAGGAAAAAAGCACCTGCTGAAAAATGTCGAAAATTCAGGTTTTCGTTTTTTGGCTGTAATTTTCGATGCGTTGATCGCAGCGTATTGGGACTGCGCCCAATCGATTTCTCTCGCAAAATTACGTCGGAATAGTGCCACAATTAATTTATTCCAGCACTTTTGAAAATCGCGAAAATTTGCGCCAAAAATACAAAGGGGTTAACCTTCCTTTTTTTTTGACCAAAAAATTTTTCGTCTCAGAATTGATTCGTATGACTCTTTTCCGACCAATTGGACCCCAAGGAACTCAGAAAACGCAGCAAAAGGAGCGTGGGATCAACGGGAGAGAAGATACGAGGAAAAAAGCACCTGCTGAAAAATGTCGAAAATTCAGGTTTTCGTTTTTTGGCTGTAACTTTCGATGCGTTGATCGCAGCGTATTGGGACTGCGCCCAATCGATTTCTCTAGCAAAATTACGTCGGAATAGTGCCACAATTAATTTATTCCAGCACTTTTGAAAATCGCGGAAATTTTCGCCAAAAATACAAAGGGGTTAACCTTCCTTTTTTTTTGACCAAAAAATTTTTCGTCTCAGAATTGATTCGTATGACTCTTTCCCGACCAATTGGACCCCAAGGAACTCAGAAAACGCTGCAAAAGGAGCGTGGGATCAACGGGAGAGAAGATACGAGGAAAAAAGCACCTGCTGAAAAATGTCGAAAATTCAGGTTTTCGTTTTTCGGCTGTAACTTTCGATGCGTTGATCGCAGCGTATTGGGACTGCGCCCAATCGATTTCTCTAGCAAAATTACGTCGGAATAGTGCCACAATTAATTTATTCCAGCACTTTTGAAAATCGCGAAAATTTTCGGCAAAAATACAAAGGGGTTAACCTTCCTTTTTTTTTGACCAAAAAATTTTTCGTCTCAGAATTGATTCGTATGACTCTTTCCCGACCAATTGGACCTCAAGGACCTCAGAAAACGCAGCAAAAGGAGCGTGGGATCAACGGGAGAGAAGATACGAGGAAAAAAGCACCTGCTGAAAAATGTCGAAAATTCAGGTTTTCGTTTTTTGGCTGTAACTTTCGATGCGTTGATCGCAGCGTATTGGGACTGCGCCCAATCGATTTCTCTCGCAAAATTACGTCGGAATAGTGCCACAATTAATTTATTCCAGCACTTTTGAAAATCGCGAAAATTTTCGCCAAAAATACAAAGGGGTTAACCTTCCTTTTTTTTTGACCAAAAAATTTTTCGTCTCAGAATTGATTCGTATGACTCTTTCCCG
The DNA here is from genome assembly GCF_021901455.1 of Neodiprion lecontei. Classification (NCBI taxonomy): domain Eukaryota; kingdom Metazoa; phylum Arthropoda; class Insecta; order Hymenoptera; family Diprionidae; genus Neodiprion; species Neodiprion lecontei. The sequence continues at coordinate 4,139,102 of NC_060263.1, read as the reverse complement.
ACCAATTGGACCCCAAGGAACTCAAAAAACGCAGCAAAAGGAGCGTGGGATCAACGGGAGAGAAGATACGAGGAAAAAAGCACCTGCTGAAAAATGTCGAAAATTCAGGTTTTCGTTTTTTGGCTGTAACTTTCGATGCGTTGATCGCAGCGTATTGGGACTGCGCCCAATCGATTTCTCTCGCAAAATTACGTCGGAATAGTGCCACAATTAATTTATTCCAGCACTTTTGAAAATCGCGAAAATTTTCGCCAAAAATACAAAGGGGTTAACCTTCCTTTTTTTTTGACCAAAAAATTTTTCGTCTCAGAATTGATTCGTATGACTCTTTCCCGACCAATTGGACCCCAAGGACCTCAGAAAACGCAGCAAAAGGAGCGTGGGATCAACGGGAGAGAAGATACGAGGAAAAAAGCACCTGCTGAAAAATGTCGAAAATTCAGGTTTTCGTTTTTTGGCTGTAACTTTCGATGCGTTGATCGCAGCGTATTGGGACTGCGCCCAATCGATTTCTCTCGCAAAATTACGTCGGAATAGTGCCACAATTAATTTATTCCAGCACGTTTGAAAATCGCGAAAATTTTCGCCAAAAATACAAAGGGGTTAACCTTCCTTTTTTTTTGACCAAAAAATTTTTCGTCTCAGAATTGATTCGTATGACTCTTTCCCGACCAATTGGACCCCAAGGAACTCAGAAAACGCAGCAAAAGGAGCGTGGGATCAACGGGAGAGAAGATACGAGGAAAAAATCACCTGCTGAAAAATGTCGAAAATTCAGGTTTTCGTTTTTTGGCTGTAACTTTCGATGCGTTGATCGCAGCGTATTGGGACTGCGCCCAATCGATTTCTCTAGCAAAATTACGTCGGAATAGTGCCACAATTAATTTATTCCAGCACTTTTGAAAATCGCGGAAATTTTCGCCAAAAATACAAAGGGGTTAACCTTCCTTTTTTTTTGACCAAAAAATTTTTCGTCTCAGAATTGATTCGTATGACTCTTTCCCGACCAATTGGACCCCAAGGAACTCAGAAAACGCAGCAAAAGGAGCGTGGGATCAACGGGAGAGAAGATACGAGGAAAAAAGCACCTGCTGAAAAATGTCGAAAATTCAGGTTTTCGTTTTTCGGCTGTAACTTTCGATGCGTTGATCGCAGCGTATTGGGACTGCGCCCAATCGATTTCTCTAGCAAAATTACGTCGGAATAGTGCCACAATTAATTTATTCCAGCACTTTTGAAAATCGCGAAAATTTTCGGCAAAAATACAAAGGGGTTAACCTTCCTTTTTTTTTGACCAAAAAATTTTTCGTCTCAGAATTGATTCGTATGACTCTTTCCCGACCAATTGGACCTCAAGGACCTCAGAAAACGCAGCAAAAGGAGCGTGGGATCAACGGGAGAGAAGATACGAGGAAAAAAGCACCTGCTGAAAAATGTCGAAAATTCAGGTTTTCGTTTTTTGGCTGTAACTTTCGATGCGTTGATCGCAGCGTATTGGGACTGCGCCCAATCGATTTCTCTCGCAAAATTACGTCGGAATAGTGCCACAATTAATTTATTCCAGCACTTTTGAAAATCGCGAAAATTTTCGCCAAAAATACAAAGGGGTTAACCTTCCTTTTTTTTTGACCAAAAAATTTTTCGTCTCAGAATTGATTCGTATGACTCTTTCCCGACCAATTGGACCCCAAGGAACTCAAAAAACGCAGCAAAAGGAGCGTGGGATCAACGGGAGAGAAGATACGAGGAAAAAAGCACCTGCTGAAAAATGTCGAAAATTCAGGTTTTCGTTTTTTGGCTGTAACTTTCGATGCGTTGATCGCAGCGTATTGGGACTGCGCCCAATCGATTTCTCTCGCAAAATTACGTCGGAATAGTGCCACAATTAATTTATTCCAGCACTTTTGAAAATCGCGAAAATTTTCGCCAAAAATACAAAGGGGTTAACCTTCCTTTTTTTTTGACCAAAAAATTTTTCGTCTCAGAATTGATTCGTATGACTCTTTCCCGACCAATTGGACCCCAAGGAACTCAGAAAACGCAGCAAAAGGAGCGTGGGATCAACGGGAGAGAAGATACGAGGAAAAAAGCACCTGCTGAAAAATGTCGAAAATTCAGGTTTTCGTTTTTTGGCTGTAACTTTCGATGCGTTGATCGCAGCGTATTGGGACTGCGCCCAATCGATTTCTCTAGCAAAATTACGTCGGAATAGTGCCACAATTAATTTATTCCAGCACTTTTGAAAATCGCGAAAATTTTCGCCAAAAATACAAAGGGGTTAACCTTCCTTTTTTTTTGACCAAAAAATTTTTCGTCTCAGAATTGATTCGTATGACTCTTTCCCGACCAATTGGACCCCAAGGAACTCAGAAAACGCAGCAAAAGGAGCGTGGGATCAACGGGAGAGAAGATACGAGGAAAAAAGCACCTGCTGAAAAATGTCGAAAATTCAGGTTTTCGTTTTTCAGCTGTAACTTTCGATGCGTTGATCGCAGCGTATTGGGACTGCGCCCAATCGATTTCTCTAGCAAAATTACGTCGGAATAGTGCCACAATTAATTTATTCCAGCACTTTTGAAAATCGCGAAAATTTTCGGCAAAAATACAAAGGGGTTAACCTTCCTTTTTTTTTGACCAAAAAATTTTTCGTCTCAGAATTGATTCGTATGACTCTTTCCCGACCAATTGGACCTCAAGGACCTCAGAAAACGCAGCAAAAGGAGCGTGGGATCAACGGGAGAGAAGATACGAGGAAAAAATCACCTGCTGAAAAATGTCGGAAATTCAGGGCTTCGTTTTTTGGCTGTAACTTTCGATGCGTTGATCGCAGCGTATTGGAACTGCGCCCAATCGATTTCTCTCGCGAAATTACGTCGGAATAGTGCCACAATTAATTTATTCCAGCACTTTTGAAAATCGCGAAAATTTTCGCCAAAAATACAAAGGGGTTAACCTTCCTTTTTTTTTGACCAAAAAATTTTTCGTCTCAGAATTGATTCGTATGACTCTTTCACGACCAATTGGACCCCAAGGACCTCAGAAAACGCAGCAAAAGGAGCGTGGGATCAACGGGAGAGAAGATACGAGGAAAAAAGCACCTGCTGAAAAATGTCGAAAATTCAGGTTTTCGTTTTTTGGCTGTAACTTTCGATGCGTTGATCGCAGCGTATTGGGACTGCGCCCAATCGATTTCTCTCGCAAAATTACGTCGGAATAGTGCCACAATTAATTTATTCCAGCACTTTTGAAAATCGCGAAAATTTTCGCCAAAAATACAAAGGGGTTAACCTTCCTTTTTTTTTGACCAAAAAATTTTTCGTCTCAGAATTGATTCGTATGACTCTTTCCCGACCAATTGGACCCCAAGGAACTCAGAAAACGCAGCAAAAGGAGCGTGGGATCAACGGGAGAGAAGATACGAGGAAAAAAGCACCTGCTGAAAAATGTCGAAAATTCAGGTTTTCGTTTTTTGGCTGTAACTTTCGATGCGTTGATCGCAGCGTATTGGGACTGCGCCCAATCGATTTCTCTCGCAAAATTACGTCGGAATAGTGCCACAATTAATTTATTCCAGCACTTTTGAAAATCGCGAAAATTTTCGCCAAAAATACAAAGTTAACCTTCCTTTTTTTTTGACCAAAAAATTTTTCGTCTCAGAATTGATTCGTATGACTCTTTCCCGACCAATTGGACCCCAAGGAACTCAGAAAACGCAGCGAAAGGAGCGTGGGATCAACGGGAGAGAAGATACGAGGAAAAAAGCACCTGCTGAAAAATGTCGGAAATTCAGGTTTTCGTTTTTTGGCTGTAACTTTCGATGCGTTGATCGCAGCGTATTGGGACTGCGCCCAATCGATTTCTCTCGCAAAATTACGTCGGAACAGTGCCACAATTAATTTATTCCAGCACTTTTGAAAATCGCGAAAATTTTCGCAAAAAATACAAAGGGGTTAACCTTCCTTTTTTTTTGACCAAAAAATTTTTCGTCTCAGAATTGATTCGTATGACTCTTTCCCGACCAATTGGACCCCAAGGACCTCAGAAAACGCAGCAAAAGGAGCGTGGGATCAACGGGAGAGAAGATACGAGCAAAAAAGCACCTGCTGAAAAATGTCGAAAATTCAGGTTTTTGTTTTTTGGCTGTAACTTTCGATGCGTTGATCGCAGCGTATTGGGACTGCGCCCAATCGATTTCTCTCGCAAAATTACGTCGGAATAGTGCCACAATTAATTTATTCCAGCACTTTTGAAAATCGCGAAAATTTTGGCCAAAAATACAAAGGGGTTAACCTTCCTTTTTTTTTGACCAAAAAATTTTTCGTCTCAGAATTGATTCGTATGACTCTTTCCCGACCAATTGGACCCCAAGGAACTCAGAAAACGCAGCAAAAGGAGCGTGGGATCAACGGGAGAGAAGATACGAGGAAAAAAGCACCTGCTGAAAAATGTCGGAAATTCAGGTTTTCGTTTTTTGGCTGTAACTTTCGATGCGTTGATCGCAGCGTATTGGGACTGCGCCCAATCCATTTCTCTCGCAAAATTACGTCGGAATAGTGCCACAATTAATTTATTCCAGCACTTTTGAAAATCGCGAAAATTTTCGCCAAAAATACAGAGGGGTCAACCTTCCTTTTTTTTTAACCAAAAAGTTTTTCGTCTCAGAATTGATTCGTATGACTCTTTCCCGACCAATTGGACCCCGAGGAACTCAGAAAACGCAGCTAAAGGAGCGTGTGATCAACGGGAGAGAAGATACGAGGAAAAAAGCGCCTGCTGAAAAATGTCGAAAATTCAGGTTTTTGTTTTTTGGCTGTAACTTTCGATGCGTTGATCGCAGCGTATTGGGACTGCGCCCAATCGATTTCTCTCGCAAAATTACGTCGGAACAGTGCCACAATTAATTTATTCCAGCACTTTTGAAAATCGCGAAAATTTTCGCAAAAAATACAAAGGGGTTAACCTTCCTTTTCTTTTGACCAAAAAATTTTTCGTCTCAGAATTGATTCGTATGACCATTTCCTGACCAATTGGACCCCAAGGAACTCAGAAAACGCAGCAAAAGGAGCGTGGGATCAACGGGAAAGAAGATACGATGAAAAAAGCACCTGCTGAAAAATGTCGAAAATTCAGGTTTTCGTTTTTTGGCTGTCACTTTCGATGCGTTGATCGCAGCGTATTGGGACTGCGCCCAATCGATTTCTCTCGCAAAATTACGTCGGAATAGTGCCACAATTAATTTATTCCAGCACTTTTGAAAATCGCGAAAATTTTCGCCAAAAATACAAAGGGGTTAACCTTCCTTTTGTTTTGACCAAAAAATTTTTCGTCTCAGAATTGATTCGTATGACTCTTTCCCGACCAATTGGACCCCAAGGAACTCAGAAAACGCAGCAAAAGGAGCGTGGGATCAACGGGAGAGAAGATACGAGGAAAAAAGCACCTGCTGAAAAATGTCGAAAATTCAGGTTTTCGTTTTTTGGCTGTAACTTTCGATGCGTTGATCGCAGCGTATTGGGACTGCGCTCAATCGATTTCTCTCGCAAAATTACGTCGGAATAGTGCCACAATTAATTTATTCCAGCACTTTTGAAAATCGCGAAAATTTTCGCCAAAAATACAAAGGGGTTAACCTTCCTTTTTTTTTGACCAAAAAATTTTTCGTCTCAGAATTGATTCGTATGACTATTTCCCGACCAATTGGACCCCAAGGAACTCAGAAAACGCAGCAAAAGGAGCGTGGGATCAACGGGAGAGAAGATACGAGGAAAAAAGCACCTGCTGAAAAATGTCGAAAATTCAGGTTTTTGTTTTTTGGCTGTAACTTTCGATGCGTTGATCGCAGCGTATTGGGACTGCGCCCAATCGATTTCTCTCGCAAAATTACGTCGGAATAGTGCCACAATTAATTTATTCCAGCACTTTCGAAAATCGCGAAAATTTTGGCCAAAAATACAAAGGGGTTAACCTTCCTTTTTTTTTGACCAAAAAATTTTTCGTCTCAGAATTGATTCGTATGACTCTTTCCCGACCAATTGGACCCCAAGGAACTCAGAAAACGCAGCAAAAGGAGCGTGGGATCAACGGGAGAGAAGATACGAGGAAAAAAGCACCTGCTGAAAAATGTCGGAAATTCAGGTTTTCGTTTTTTGGCTGTAACTTTCGATGCGTTGATCGCAGCGTATTGGGACTGCGCCCAATCCATTTCTCTCGCAAAATTACGTCGGAATAGTGCCACAATTAATTTATTCCAGCACTTTTGAAAATCGCGAAAATTTTCGCCAAAAATACAGAGGGGTTAACCTTCCTTTTTTTTTAACCAAAAAGTTTTTCGTCTCAGAATTGATACGTATGACTCTTTCCCGACCAATTGGACCCCGAGGAACTCAGAAAACGCAGCTAAAGGAGCGTGTGATCAACGGGAGAGAAGATACGAGGAAAAAAGCGCCTGCTGAAAAATGTCGAAAATTCAGGTTTTTGTTTTTTGGCTGTAACTTTCGATGCGTTGATCGCAGCGTATTGGGACTGCGCCCAATCGATTTCTCTCGCAAAATTACGTCGGAACAGTGCCACAATTAATTTATTCCAGCACTTTTGAAAATCGCGAAAATTTTCGCCAAAAATACAAAGGGGTTAACCTTCCTTTTTTTTTGACCAAAAAATTTTTCGTCTCAGAATTGATTCGTATGACTATTTCCCGACCAATTGGACCCCAAGGAACTCAGAAAACGCAGCAAAAGGAGCGTGGGATCAACGGGAGAGAAGATACGAGGAAAAAAGCACCTGCTGAAAAATGTCGAAAATTCAGGTTTTTGTTTTTTGGCTGTAACTTTCGATGCGTTGATCGCAGCGTATTGGGACTGCGCCCAATCGATTTCTCTCGCAAAATTACGTCGGAATAGTGCCACAATTAATTTATTCCAGCACTTTTGAAAATCGCGAAAATTTTGGCCAAAAATACAAAGGGGTTAACCTTCCTTTTTTTTTGACCAAAAAATTTTTCGTCTCAGAATTGATTCGTATGACTCTTTCCCGACCAATTGGACCCCAAGGAACTCAGAAAACGCAGCAAAAGGAGCGTGGGATCAACGGGAGAGAAGATACGAGGAAAAAAGCACCTGCTGAAAAATGTCGAAAATTCAGGTTTTCGTTTTTCGGCTGTAACTTTCGATGCGTTGATCGCAGCGTATTGGGACTGCGCCCAATCGATTTCTCTAGCAAAATTACGTCGGAATAGTGCCACAATTAATTTATTCCAGCACTTTTGAAAATCGCGAAAATTTTCGGCAAAAATACAAAGGGGTTAACCTTCCTTTTTTTTTGACCAAAAAATTTTTCGTCTCAGAATTGATTCGTATGACTCTTTCCCGACCAATTGGACCTCAAGGACCTCAGAAAACGCAGCAAAAGGAGCGTGGGATCAACGGGAGAGAAGATACGAGGAAAAAAGCACCTGCTGAAAAATGTCGAAAATTCAGGTTTTCGTTTTTTGGCTGTAACTTTCGATGCGTTGATCGCAGCGTATTGGGACTGCGCCCAATCGATTTCTCTCGCAAAATTACGTCGGAATAGTGCCACAATTAATTTATTCCAGCACTTTTGAAAATCGCGAAAATTTTCGCCAAAAATACAAAGGGGTTAACCTTCCTTTTTTTTTGACCAAAAAATTTTTCGTCTCAGAATTGATTCGTATGACTCTTTCCCGACCAATTGGACCCCAAGGAACTCAAAAAACGCAGCAAAAGGAGCGTGGGATCAACGGGAGAGAAGATACGAGGAAAAAAGCACCTGCTGAAAAATGTCGAAAATTCAGGTTTTCGTTTTTTGGCTGTAACTTTCGATGCGTTGATCGCAGCGTATTGGGACTGCGCCCAATCGATTTCTCTCGCAAAATTACGTCGGAATAGTGCCACAATTAATTTATTCCAGCACTTTTGAAAATCGCGAAAATTTTCGCCAAAAATACAAAGGGGTTAACCTTCCTTTTTTTTTGACCAAAAAATTTTTCGTCTCAGAATTGATTCGTATGACTCTTTCCCGACCAATTGGACCCCAAGGAACTCAGAAAACGCAGCAAAAGGAGCGTGGGATCAACGGGAGAGAAGATACGAGGAAAAAAGCACCTGCTGAAAAATGTCGAAAATTCAGGTTTTCGTTTTTTGGCTGTAACTTTCGATGCGTTGATCGCAGCGTATTGGGACTGCGCCCAATCGATTTCTCTAGCAAAATTACGTCGGAATAGTGCCACAATTAATTTATTCCAGCACTTTTGAAAATCGCGAAAATTTTCGCCAAAAATACAAAGGGGTTAACCTTCCTTTTTTTTTGACCAAAAAATTTTTCGTCTCAGAATTGATTCGTATGACTCTTTCCCGACCAATTGGACCCCAAGGAACTCAGAAAACGCAGCAAAAGGAGCGTGGGATCAACGGGAGAGAAGATACGAGGAAAAAAGCACCTGCTGAAAAATGTCGAAAATTCAGGTTTTCGTTTTTCAGCTGTAACTTTCGATGCGTTGATCGCAGCGTATTGGGACTGCGCCCAATCGATTTCTCTAGCAAAATTACGTCGGAATAGTGCCACAATTAATTTATTCCAGCACTTTTGAAAATCGCGAAAATTTTCGGCAAAAATACAAAGGGGTTAACCTTCCTTTTTTTTTGACCAAAAAATTTTTCGTCTCAGAATTGATTCGTATGACTCTTTCCCGACCAATTGGACCTCAAGGACCTCAGAAAACGCAGCAAAAGGAGCGTGGGATCAACGGGAGAGAAGATACGAGGAAAAAATCACCTGCTGAAAAATGTCGGAAATTCAGGGCTTCGTTTTTTGGCTGTAACTTTCGATGCGTTGATCGCAGCGTATTGGAACTGCGCCCAATCGATTTCTCTCGCGAAATTACGTCGGAATAGTGCCACAATTAATTTATTCCAGCACTTTTGAAAATCGCGAAAATTTTCGCCAAAAATACAAAGGGGTTAACCTTCCTTTTTTTTTGACCAAAAAATTTTTCGTCTCAGAATTGATTCGTATGACTCTTTCACGACCAATTGGACCCCAAGGACCTCAGAAAACGCAGCAAAAGGAGCGTGGGATCAACGGGAGAGAAGATACGAGGAAAAAAGCACCTGCTGAAAAATGTCGAAAATTCAGGTTTTCGTTTTTTGGCTGTAACTTTCGATGCGTTGATCGCAGCGTATTGGGACTGCGCCCAATCGATTTCTCTCGCAAAATTACGTCGGAATAGTGCCACAATTAATTTATTCCAGCACTTTTGAAAATCGCGAAAATTTTCGCCAAAAATACAAAGGGGTTAACCTTCCTTTTTTTTTGACCAAAAAATTTTTCGTCTCAGAATTGATTCGTATGACTCTTTCCCGACCAATTGGACCCCAAGGAACTCAGAAAACGCAGCAAAAGGAGCGTGGGATCAACGGGAGAGAAGATACGAGGAAAAAAGCACCTGCTGAAAAATGTCGAAAATTCAGGTTTTCGTTTTTTGGCTGTAACTTTCGATGCGTTGATCGCAGCGTATTGGGACTGCGCCCAATCGATTTCTCTCGCAAAATTACGTCGGAATAGTGCCACAATTAATTTATTCCAGCACTTTTGAAAATCGCGAAAATTTTCGCCAAAAATACAAAGTTAACCTTCCTTTTTTTTTGACCAAAAAATTTTTCGTCTCAGAATTGATTCGTATGACTCTTTCCCGACCAATTGGACCCCAAGGAACTCAGAAAACGCAGCGAAAGGAGCGTGGGATCAACGGGAGAGAAGATACGAGGAAAAAAGCACCTGCTGAAAAATGTCGGAAATTCAGGTTTTCGTTTTTTGGCTGTAACTTTCGATGCGTTGATCGCAGCGTATTGGGACTGCGCCCAATCGATTTCTCTCGCAAAATTACGTCGGAACAGTGCCACAATTAATTTATTCCAGCACTTTTGAAAATCGCGAAAATTTTCGCAAAAAATACAAAGGGGTTAACCTTCCTTTTTTTTTGACCAAAAAATTTTTCGTCTCAGAATTGATTCGTATGACTCTTTCCCGACCAATTGGACCCCAAGGACCTCAGAAAACGCAGCAAAAGGAGCGTGGGATCAACGGGAGAGAAGATACGAGCAAAAAAGCACCTGCTGAAAAATGTCGAAAATTCAGGTTTTTGTTTTTTGGCTGTAACTTTCGATGCGTTGATCGCAGCGTATTGGGACTGCGCCCAATCGATTTCTCTCGCAAAATTACGTCGGAATAGTGCCACAATTAATTTATTCCAGCACTTTTGAAAATCGCGAAAATTTTGGCCAAAAATACAAAGGGGTTAACCTTCCTTTTTTTTTGACCAAAAAATTTTTCGTCTCAGAATTGATTCGTATGACTCTTTCCCGACCAATTGGACCCCAAGGAACTCAGAAAACGCAGCAAAAGGAGCGTGGGATCAACGGGAGAGAAGATACGAGGAAAAAAGCACCTGCTGAAAAATGTCGGAAATTCAGGTTTTCGTTTTTTGGCTGTAACTTTCGATGCGTTGATCGCAGCGTATTGGGACTGCGCCCAATCCATTTCTCTCGCAAAATTACGTCGGAATAGTGCCACAATTAATTTATTCCAGCACTTTTGAAAATCGCGAAAATTTTCGCCAAAAATACAGAGGGGTCAACCTTCCTTTTTTTTTAACCAAAAAGTTTTTCGTCTCAGAATTGATTCGTATGACTCTTTCCCGACCAATTGGACCCCGAGGAACTCAGAAAACGCAGCTAAAGGAGCGTGTGATCAACGGGAGAGAAGATACGAGGAAAAAAGCGCCTGCTGAAAAATGTCGAAAATTCAGGTTTTTGTTTTTTGGCTGTAACTTTCGATGCGTTGATCGCAGCGTATTGGGACTGCGCCCAATCGATTTCTCTCGCAAAATTACGTCGGAACAGTGCCACAATTAATTTATTCCAGCACTTTTGAAAATCGCGAAAATTTTCGCAAAAAATACAAAGGGGTTAACCTTCCTTTTCTTTTGACCAAAAAATTTTTCGTCTCAGAATTGATTCGTATGACCATTTCCTGACCAATTGGACCCCAAGGAACTCAGAAAACGCAGCAAAAGGAGCGTGGGATCAACGGGAAAGAAGATACGATGAAAAAAGCACCTGCTGAAAAATGTCGAAAATTCAGGTTTTCGTTTTTTGGCTGTCACTTTCGATGCGTTGATCGCAGCGTATTGGGACTGCGCCCAATCGATTTCTCTCGCAAAATTACGTCGGAATAGTGCCACAATTAATTTATTCCAGCACTTTTGAAAATCGCGAAAATTTTCGCCAAAAATACAAAGGGGTTAACCTTCCTTTTGTTTTGACCAAAAAATTTTTCGTCTCAGAATTGATTCGTATGACTCTTTCCCGACCAATTGGACCCCAAGGAACTCAGAAAACGCAGCAAAAGGAGCGTGGGATCAACGGGAGAGAAGATACGAGGAAAAAAGCACCTGCTGAAAAATGTCGAAAATTCAGGTTTTCGTTTTTTGGCTGTAACTTTCGATGCGTTGATCGCAGCGTATTGGGACTGCGCTCAATCGATTTCTCTCGCAAAATTACGTCGGAATAGTGCCACAATTAATTTATTCCAGCACTTTTGAAAATCGCGAAAATTTTCGCCAAAAATACAAAGGGGTTAACCTTCCTTTTTTTTTGACCAAAAAATTTTTCGTCTCAGAATTGATTCGTATGACTATTTCCCGACCAATCGGACCCCAAGGAACTCAGAAAACGCAGCAAAAGGAGCGTGGGATCAACGGGAGAGAAGATACGAGGAAAAAAGCACCTGCTGAAAAATGTCGAAAATTCAGGTTTTTGTTTTTTGGCTGTAACTTTCGATGCGTTGATCGCAGCGTATTGGGACTGCGCCCAATCGATTTCTCTCGCAAAATTACGTCGGAATAGTGCCACAATTAATTTATTCCAGCACTTTTGAAAATCGCGAAAATTTTGGCCAAAAATACAAAGGGGTTAACCTTCCTTTTTTTTTGACCAAAAAATTTTTCGTCTCAGAATTGATTCGTATGACTCTTTCCCGACCAATTGGACCCCAAGGAACTCAGAAAACGCAGCAAAAGGAGCGTGGGATCAACGGGAGAGAAGATACGAGGAAAAAAGCACCTGCTGAAAAATGTCGGAAATTCAGGTTTTCGTTTTTTGGCTGTAACTTTCGATGCGTTGATCGCAGCGTATTGGGACTGCGCCCAATCCATTTCTCTCGCAAAATTACGTCGGAATAGTGCCACAATTAATTTATTCCAGCACTTTTGAAAATCGCGAAAATTTTCGCCAAAAATACAGAGGGGTTAACCTTCCTTTTTTTTTAACCAAAAAGTTTTTCGTCTCAGAATTGATACGTATGACTCTTTCCCGACCAATTGGACCCCGAGGAACTCAGAAAACGCAGCTAAAGGAGCGTGTGATCAACGGGAGAGAAGATACGAGGAAAAAAGCGCCTGCTGAAAAATGTCGAAAATTCAGGTTTTTGTTTTTTGGCTGTAACTTTCGATGCGTTGATCGCAGCGTATTGGGACTGCGCCCAATCGATTTCTCTCGCAAAATTACGTCGGAACAGTGCCACAATTAATTTATTCCAGCACTTTTGAAAATCGCGAAAATTTTCGCCAAAAATACAAAGGGGTTAACCTTCCTTTTTTTTTGACCAAAAAATTTTTCGTCTCAGAATTGATTCGTATGACTATTTCCCGACCAATTGGACCCCAAGGAACTCAGAAAACGCAGCAAAAGGAGCGTGGGATCAACGGGAGAGAAGATACGAGGAAAAAAGCACCTGCTGAAAAATGTCGAAAATTCAGGTTTTTGTTTTTTGGCTGTAACTTTCGATGCGTTGATCGCAGCGTATTGGGACTGCGCCCAATCGATTTCTCTCGCAAAATTACGTCGGAATAGTGCCACAATTAATTTATTCCAGCACTTTTGAAAATCGCGAAAATTTTGGCCAAAAATACAAAGGGGTTAACCTTCCTTTTTTTTTGACCAAAAAATTTTTCGTCTCAGAATTGATTCGTATGACTCTTTCCCGACCAATTGGACCCCAAGGAACTCAGAAAACGCAGCAAAAGGAGCGTGGGATCAACGGGAGAGAAGATACGAGGAAAAAAGCACCTGCTGAAAAATGTCGGAAATTCAGGTTTTCGTTTTTTGGCTGTAACTTTCGATGCGTTGATCGCAGCGTATTGGGACTGCGCCCAATCCATTTCTCTCGCAAAATTACGTCGGAATAGTGCCACAATTAATTTATTCCAGCACTTTTGAAAATCGCGAAAATTTTCGCCAAAAATACAGAGGGGTTAACCTTCCTTTTTTTTTAACCAAAAAGTTTTTCGTCTCAGAATTGATACGTATGACTCTTTCCCGACCAATTGGACCCCGAGGAACTCAGAAAACGCAGCTAAAGGAGCGTGTGATCAACGGGAGAGAAGATACGAGGAAAAAAGCGCCTGCTGAAAAATGTCGAAAATTCAGGTTTTTGTTTTTTGGCTGTAACTTTCGATGCGTTGATCGCAGCGTATTGGGACTGCGCCCAATCGATTTCTCTCGCAAAATTACGTCGGAACAGTGCCACAATTAATTTATTCCAGCACTTTTGAAAATCGCGAAAATTTTCGCAAAAAATACAAAGGGGTTAACCTTCCTTTTCTTTAGACCAAAAAATTTTTCGTCTCAGAATTGATTCGTATGACTATTTCCTGACCAATTGGACCCCAAGGAACTCAGAAAACGCAGCAAAAGGAGCGTGGGATCAACGGGAAAGAAGATACGATGAAAAGAGCACCTGCTGAAAAATGTCGAAAATTCAGGTTTTCGTTTTTTGGCTGTCACTTTCGATGCGTTGATCGCAGCGTATTGGGACTGCGCCCAATCGATTTCTCTCGCAAAATTACGTCGGAATAGTGCCACAATTAATTTATTCCAGCACTTTTGAAAATCGCGAAAATTTTCGCCAAAAATACAAAGGGGTTAACCTTCCTTTTGTTTTGACCAAAAAATTTTTCGTCTCAGAATTGATTCGTATGACTCTTTCCCGACCAATTGGACCCCAAGGAACTCAGAAAACGCAGCAAAAGGAGCGTGGGATCAACGGGAGAGAAGATACGAGGAAAAAAGCACCTGCTGAAAAATGTCGAAAATTCAGGTTTTCGTTTTTTGGCTGTAACTTTCGATGCGTTGATCGCAGCGTATTGGGACTGCGCTCAATCGATTTCTCTCGCAAAATTACGTCGGAATAGTGCCACAATTAATTTATTCCAGCACTTTTGAAAATCGCGAAAATTTTCGCCAAAAATACAAAGGGGTTAACCTTCCTTTTTTTTTGACCAAAAAATTTTTCGTCTCAGAATTGATTCGTATGACTATTTCCCGACCAATTGGACCCCAAGGAACTCAGAAAACGCAGCAAAAGGAGCGTGAGATCAACGGGAGAGAAGATACGAGGAAAAAAGCACCTGCTGAAAAATGTCGGAAATTCAGGTTTTCGTTTTTTGGCTGTAACTTTCGATGCGTTGATCGCAGCGTATTGGGACTGCGCCCAATCGATTTCTCTCGCAGAATTACGTCGGAATAGTGCCACAATTAATTTATTCCAGCACTTTTGAAAATCGCGAAAATTTTCGCCAAAAATACAAAGGGGTTGAACTTCCTTTTTTCTTGACCAAAAAATTTTTCGTCTCAGAATTGATTCGTATGACTCTTTCCCGACCAATTGGACCCCAAGGACCTCAGAAAACGCAGCAAAAGGAGCGTGGGATCAACGGGAGAGAAGATACGAGGAAAAAAGCACCTGCTGGAAAATGTCGAAAATTCAGGTTTTCGTTTTTTGGCTGTAACTTTCGATGCGTTGATCGCAGCGTATTGGGACTGCGCCCAATCGATTTCTCTCGCAAAATTACGTCGGAATAGTGCCACAATTAATTTATTCCAGCACTTTTGAAAATCGCGAAAATTTTCGCCAAAAATACAAAGGGGTTAACCTTCCTTTTTTTTTGACCAAAAAATTTTTCGTCTCAGAATTGATTCGTATGACTCTTTCCCGACCAATTGGACCCCAAGGACCTCAGAAAACGCAGCAAAAGGAGCGTGGGATCAACGGGAGAGAAGATACGAGGAAAAAAGCACCTGCTGAAAAATGTCGGAAATTCAGGTTTTTGTTTTTTGGCTGTAACTTTCGATGCGTTGATCGCAGCGTATTGGGACTGCGCCCAATCGATTTCTCTCGCAAAATTACGTCGGAATAGTGCCACAATTAATTTATTCCAGCACTTTTGAAAATCGCGAAAATTTTCGCCAAAAATACAAAGGGGTTAACCTTCCTTTTTTTTTGACCAAAAAATTTTTCGTCTCAGAATTGATTCGTATGACTCTTTCCCGACCAATTGGACCCCAAGGAACTCAGAAAACGCAGCTAAAGGAGCGTGGGATCAACGGGAGAGAAGATACGAGGAAAAAAGCACCTGCTGAAAAATGTCGGAAATTCGGGTTTTCGTTTTTTGGCTGTAACTTTCGATGCGTTGATCGCAGCGTATTGGGACTGCGCCCAATCGATTCCTCTCGCAAAATTACGTCGGAATAGTGCCACAATTAATTTATTCCAGCACTTTTGAAAATCGCGAAAATTTTCGCCAAAAATACAAAGGGGTTAACCTTCCTTTTTTTTTGACCAAAAAATTTTTCGTCTCAGAATTGATTCGTATGACTCTTTTCCGACCAATTGGACCCCAAGGAACTCAGAAAACGCAGCTAAAGGAGCGTGGGATCAACGGGAGAGAAGATACGAGGAAAAAAGCACCTGCTGAAAAATGTCGGAAATTCAGGTTTTCGTTTTTTGGCTGTAACTTTCGATGCGTTGATCGCAGCGTATTGGGACTGCGCCCAATCGATTTCTCTCGCAAAATTACGTCGGAATAGTGCCACAATTAATTTATTCCAGCACTTTTGAGAATCGCGAAAATTTTCGCCAAAAATACAAAGGGGTTAACCTTCCTTTTTTTTTGACCAAAAAATTTTTCGTCTCAGAATTGATTCGTATGACTCTTTCCCGACCAATTGGACCCCAAGGAACTCAGAAAACGCAGCTAAAGGAGCGTGGGATCAACGGGAGAGAAGATACGAGGAAAAAAGCACCTGCTGAAAAATGTCGAAAATTCAGGTTTTCGTTTGTTGGCTGTAACTTTCGATGCGTTGATCGCAGCGTATTGGGACTGCGCCCAATCGATTTCTCTCGCAGAATTACGTCGGAATAGTGCCACAATTAATTTATTCCAGCACTTTTGAAAATCGCGAAAATTTTCGCCAAAAATACAAAGGGGTTAACCTTCCTTTTTTTTGACCAAAAAATTTTTCGTCTCAGAATTGATTCGTATGACTCTTTCCCGACCAATTGGACCCCAAGGAACTCAGAAAACGCAGCAAAAGGAGCGTGGGATCAACGGGAGAGAAGATACGAGGAAAAAAGCACCTGCTGAAAAATGTCGAAAATTCAGGTTTTCGTTTATTGGCTGTAACTTTCGATGCGTTGATCGCAGCGTATTGGGACTGCGCCCAATCGATTTCTCTCGCAGAATTACGTCGGAATAGTGCCACAATTAATTTATTCCAGCACTTTTGAAAATCGCGAAAATTTTCGCCAAAAATACAAAGGGGTTAACCTTCCTTTTTTTTTGACCAAAAAATTTTTCGTCTCAGAATTGATTCGTATGACTCTTTCCCGACCAATTGGACCCCGAGGAACTCAGAAAACGCAGCTAAAGGAGCGTGTGATCAACGGGAGAGAAGATACGAGGAAAAAAGCGCCTGCTGAAAAATGTCGAAAATTCAGGTTTTTGTTTTTTGGCTGTAACTTTCGATGCGTTGATCGCAGCGTATTGGGACTGCGCCCAATCGATTTCTCTCGCAAAATTACGTCGGAACAGTGCCACAATTAATTTATTCCAGCACTTTTGAAAATCGCGAAAATTTTCGCAAAAAATACAAAGGGGTTAACCTTCCTTTTCTTTAGACCAAAAAATTTTTCGTCTCAGAATTGATTCGTATGACTATTTCCTGACCAATTGGACCCCAAGGAACTCAGAAAACGCAGCAAAAGGAGCGTGGGATCAACGGGAAAGAAGATACGATGAAAAGAGCACCTGCTGAAAAATGTCGAAAATTCAGGTTTTCGTTTTTTGGCTGTCACTTTCGATGCGTTGATCGCAGCGTATTGGGACTGCGCCCAATCGATTTCTCTCGCAAAATTACGTCGGAATAGTGCCACAATTAATTTATTCCAGCACTTTTGAAAATCGCGAAAATTTTCGCCAAAAATACAAAGGGGTTAACCTTCCTTTTGTTTTGACCAAAAAATTTTTCGTCTCAGAATTGATTCGTATGACTCTTTCCCGACCAATTGGACCCCAAGGAACTCAGAAAACGCAGCAAAAGGAGCGTGGGATCAACGGGAGAGAAGATACGAGGAAAAAAGCACCTGCTGAAAAATGTCGAAAATTCAGGTTTTCGTTTTTTGGCTGTAACTTTCGATGCGTTGATCGCAGCGTATTGGGACTGCGCTCAATCGATTTCTCTCGCAAAATTACGTCGGAATAGTGCCACAATTAATTTATTCCAGCACTTTTGAAAATCGCGAAAATTTTCGCCAAAAATACAAAGGGGTTAACCTTCCTTTTTTTTTGACCAAAAAATTTTTCGTCTCAGAATTGATTCGTATGACTATTTCCCGACCAATTGGACCCCAAGGAACTCAGAAAACGCAGCAAAAGGAGCGTGAGATCAACGGGAGAGAAGATACGAGGAAAAAAGCACCTGCTGAAAAATGTCGGAAATTCAGGTTTTCGTTTTTTGGCTGTAACTTTCGATGCGTTGATCGCAGCGTATTGGGACTGCGCCCAATCGATTTCTCTCGCAGAATTACGTCGGAATAGTGCCACAATTAATTTATTCCAGCACTTTTGAAAATCGCGAAAATTTTCGCCAAAAATACAAAGGGGTTGAACTTCCTTTTTTCTTGACCAAAAAATTTTTCGTCTCAGAATTGATTCGTATGACTCTTTCCCGACCAATTGGACCCCAAGGACCTCAGAAAACGCAGCAAAAGGAGCGTGGGATCAACGGGAGAGAAGATACGAGGAAAAAAGCACCTGCTGGAAAATGTCGAAAATTCAGGTTTTCGTTTTTTGGCTGTAACTTTCGATGCGTTGATCGCAGCGTATTGGGACTGCGCCCAATCGATTTCTCTCGCAAAATTACGTCGGAATAGTGCCACAATTAATTTATTCCAGCACTTTTGAAAATCGCGAAAATTTTCGCCAAAAATACAAAGGGGTTAACCTTCCTTTTTTTTTGACCAAAAAATTTTTCGTCTCAGAATTGATTCGTATGACTCTTTCCCGACCAATTGGACCCCAAGGACCTCAGAAAACGCAGCAAAAGGAGCGTGGGATCAACGGGAGAGAAGATACGAGGAAAAAAGCACCTGCTGAAAAATGTCGGAAATTCAGGTTTTTGTTTTTTGGCTGTAACTTTCGATGCGTTGATCGCAGCGTATTGGGACTGCGCCCAATCGATTTCTCTCGCAAAATTACGTCGGAATAGTGCCACAATTAATTTATTCCAGCACTTTTGAAAATCGCGAAAATTTTCGCCAAAAATACAAAGGGGTTAACCTTCCTTTTTTTTTGACCAAAAAATTTTTCGTCTCAGAATTGATTCGTATGACTCTTTCCCGACCAATTGGACCCCAAGGAACTCAGAAAACGCAGCTAAAGGAGCGTGGGATCAACGGGAGAGAAGATACGAGGAAAAAAGCACCTGCTGAAAAATGTCGGAAATTCGGGTTTTCGTTTTTTGGCTGTAACTTTCGATGCGTTGATCGCAGCGTATTGGGACTGCGCCCAATCGATTCCTCTCGCAAAATTACGTCGGAATAGTGCCACAATTAATTTATTCCAGCACTTTTGAAAATCGCGAAAATTTTCGCCAAAAATACAAAGGGGTTAACCTTCCTTTTTTTTTGACCAAAAAATTTTTCGTCTCAGAATTGATTCGTATGACTCTTTTCCGACCAATTGGACCCCAAGGAACTCAGAAAACGCAGCTAAAGGAGCGTGGGATCAACGGGAGAGAAGATACGAGGAAAAAAGCACCTGCTGAAAAATGTCGGAAATTCAGGTTTTCGTTTTTTGGCTGTAACTTTCGATGCGTTGATCGCAGCGTATTGGGACTGCGCCCAATCGATTTCTCTCGCAAAATTACGTCGGAATAGTGCCACAATTAATTTATTCCAGCACTTTTGAGAATCGCGAAAATTTTCGGCAAAAATACAAAGGGGTTAACCTTCCTTTTTTTTTGACCAAAAAATTTTTCGTCTCAGAATTGATTCGTATGACTCTTTCCCGACCAATTGGACCCCAAGGAACTCAGAAAACGCAGCTAAAGGAGCGTGGGATCAACGGGAGAGAAGATACGAGGAAAAAAGCACCTGCTGAAAAATGTCGAAAATTCAGGTTTTCGTTTGTTGGCTGTAACTTTCGATGCGTTGATCGCAGCGTATTGGGACTGCGCCCAATCGATTTCTCTCGCAGAATTACGTCGGAATAGTGCCACAATTAATTTATTCCAGCACTTTTGAAAATCGCGAAAATTTTCGCCAAAAATACAAAGGGGTTAACCTTCCTTTTTTTTGACCAAAAAATTTTTCGTCTCAGAATTGATTCGTATGACTCTTTCCCGACCAATTGGACCCCAAGGAACTCAGAAAACGCAGCAAAAGGAGCGTGGGATCAACGGGAGAGAAGATACGAGGAAAAAAGCACCTGCTGAAAAATGTCGAAAATTCAGGTTTTCGTTTATTGGCTGTAACTTTCGATGCGTTGATCGCAGCGTATTGGGACTGCGCCCAATCGATTTCTCTCGCAGAATTACGTCGGAATAGTGCCACAATTAATTTATTCCAGCACTTTTGAAAATCGCGAAAATTTTCGCCAAAAATACAAAGGGGTTAACCTTCCTTTTTTTTTGACCAAAAAATTTTTCGTCTCAGAATTGATTCGTATGACTCTTTCCCGACCAATTGGACCCCAAGGAACTCAGAAAACGCAGCAAAAGGAGCGTGGGATCAACGGGAGAGAAGATACGAGGAAAAAAGCACCTGCTGAAAAATGTCGAAAATTCAGGTTTTCGTTTTTTGGCTGTAACTTTCGATGCGTTGATCGCAGCGTATTGGGACTGCGCCCAATCGATTTCTCTCGCAAGATTACGTCGGAATAGTGCCACAATTAATTTATTCCAGCACTTTTGAAAATCGCGAAAATTTTCGCCAAAAATACAAAGGGGTTAACCTTCCTTTTTTTTTGACCAAAAAACTTTTCGTCTCAGAATTGATTCGTATGACTCTTTCCCGACCAATTGGACCCCAAGGAACTCAGAAAACGCAGCAAAAGGAGCGTGGGATCAACGGGAGAGAAGATACGAGGAAAAAAGCACCTGCTGAAAAATGTCGAAAATTCAGGTTTTCGTTTTTTGGCTGTAACTTTCGATGCGTTGATCGCAGCGTATTGGGACTGCGCCCAATCGATTTCTCTCGCAATATTACGTCGGAATAGTGCCACAATTAATTTATTCTAGCACTTTTGAAAATCGCGAAAATTTTCGCCAAAAATACAAAGGGGTTAACCTTCCTTTTTTATTGACCAAAAAATTTTTCGTCTCAGAATTGATTCGTATGACTCTTTCCCGACCAATTGGACCCCAAGGAACTCAGAAAACGCAGCAAAAGGAGCGTGGGATCAACGGGAGAGAAGATACGAGGAAAAAAGCACCTGCTGAAAAATGTCGAAAATTCAGGTTTTCGTTTTTTGGCCGTAACTTTTGATGCGTTGATCGCAGCGTATTGGGACTGCGCCCAATCGATTTCTCTCGCAAAATTACGTCGGAATAGTGCCACAATTAATTTATTCCAGCACTTTTGAAAATCGCGAAAATTTTCGCCAAAAATACAAAGGGGTTAACCTTCCTTTTTTTTTAACCAAAAAATTTTTCGTCTCAGAATTGATTCGTATGACTCTTTCCCGACCAATTGGACCCCGAGGAACTCAGAAAACGCAGCTAAAGGAGCGTGGGATCAACGGGAGAGAAGATACGAGGAAAAAAGCGCCTGCTGAAAAATGTCGAAAATTCAGGTTTTTGTTTTTTGGCTGTAACTTTCGATGCGTTGATCGCAGCGTATTGGGACTGCGCCCAATCGATTTCTCTCGCAAAATTACGTCGGAACAGTGCCACAATTAATTTATTCCAGCACTTTTGAAAATCGCGAAAATTTTCGCAAAAAATACAAAGGGGTTAACCTTCCTTTTCTTTAGACCAAAAAATTTTTCGTCTCAGAATTGATTCGTATGACTATTTCCTGACCAATTGGACCCCAAGGAACTCAGAAAACGCAGCAAAAGGAGCGTGGGATCAACGGGAAAGAAGATACGATGAAAAGAGCACCTGCTGAAAAATGTCGAAAATTCAGGTTTTCGTTTTTTGGCTGTCACTTTCGATGCGTTGATCGCAGCGTATTGGGACTGCGCCCAATCGATTTCTCTCGCAAAATTACGTCGGAATAGTGCCACAATTAATTTATTCCAGCACTTTTGAAAATCGCGAAAATTTTCGCCAAAAATACAAAGGGGTTAACCTTCCTTTTGTTTTGACCAAAAAATTTTTCGTCTCAGAATTGATTCGTATGACTCTTTCCCGACCAATTGGACCCCAAGGAACTCAGAAAACGCAGCAAAAGGAGCGTGGGATCAACGGGAGAGAAGATACGAGGAAAAAAGCACCTGCTGAAAAATGTCGAAAATTCAGGTTTTCGTTTTTTGGCTGTAACTTTCGATGCGTTGATCGCAGCGTATTGGGACTGCGCTCAATCGATTTCTCTCGCAAAATTACGTCGGAATAGTGCCACAATTAATTTATTCCAGCACTTTTGAAAATCGCGAAAATTTTCGCCAAAAATACAAAGGGGTTAACCTTCCTTTTTTTTTGACCAAAAAATTTTTCGTCTCAGAATTGATTCGTATGACTATTTCCCGACCAATTGGACCCCAAGGAACTCAGAAAACGCAGCAAAAGGAGCGTGAGATCAACGGGAGAGAAGATACGAGGAAAAAAGCACCTGCTGAAAAATGTCGGAAATTCAGGTTTTCGTTTTTTGGCTGTAACTTTCGATGCGTTGATCGCAGCGTATTGGGACTGCGCCCAATCGATTTCTCTCGCAGAATTACGTCGGAATAGTGCCACAATTAATTTATTCCAG
The DNA here is from genome assembly GCF_021901455.1 of Neodiprion lecontei. Lineage (NCBI taxonomy): Eukaryota > Metazoa > Arthropoda > Insecta > Hymenoptera > Diprionidae > Neodiprion > Neodiprion lecontei. The sequence continues at coordinate 4,116,776 of NC_060263.1, read as the reverse complement.
CACTTTTGAAAATCGCGAAAATTTTCGCCAAAAATACAAAGGGGTTGAACTTCCTTTTTTCTTGACCAAAAAATTTTTCGTCTCAGAATTGATTCGTATGACTCTTTCCCGACCAATTGGACCCCAAGGACCTCAGAAAACGCAGCAAAAGGAGCGTGGGATCAACGGGAGAGAAGATACGAGGAAAAAAGCACCTGCTGGAAAATGTCGAAAATTCAGGTTTTCGTTTTTTGGCTGTAACTTTCGATGCGTTGATCGCAGCGTATTGGGACTGCGCCCAATCGATTTCTCTCGCAAAATTACGTCGGAATAGTGCCACAATTAATTTATTCCAGCACTTTTGAAAATCGCGAAAATTTTCGCCAAAAATACAAAGGGGTTAACCTTCCTTTTTTTTTGACCAAAAAATTTTTCGTCTCAGAATTGATTCGTATGACTCTTTCCCGACCAATTGGACCCCAAGGACCTCAGAAAACGCAGCAAAAGGAGCGTGGGATCAACGGGAGAGAAGATACGAGGAAAAAAGCACCTGCTGAAAAATGTCGGAAATTCAGGTTTTTGTTTTTTGGCTGTAACTTTCGATGCGTTGATCGCAGCGTATTGGGACTGCGCCCAATCGATTTCTCTCGCAAAATTACGTCGGAATAGTGCCACAATTAATTTATTCCAGCACTTTTGAAAATCGCGAAAATTTTCGCCAAAAATACAAAGGGGTTAACCTTCCTTTTTTTTTGACCAAAAAATTTTTCGTCTCAGAATTGATTCGTATGACTCTTTCCCGACCAATTGGACCCCAAGGAACTCAGAAAACGCAGCTAAAGGAGCGTGGGATCAACGGGAGAGAAGATACGAGGAAAAAAGCACCTGCTGAAAAATGTCGGAAATTCGGGTTTTCGTTTTTTGGCTGTAACTTTCGATGCGTTGATCGCAGCGTATTGGGACTGCGCCCAATCGATTCCTCTCGCAAAATTACGTCGGAATAGTGCCACAATTAATTTATTCCAGCACTTTTGAAAATCGCGAAAATTTTCGCCAAAAATACAAAGGGGTTAACCTTCCTTTTTTTTTGACCAAAAAATTTTTCGTCTCAGAATTGATTCGTATGACTCTTTTCCGACCAATTGGACCCCAAGGAACTCAGAAAACGCAGCTAAAGGAGCGTGGGATCAACGGGAGAGAAGATACGAGGAAAAAAGCACCTGCTGAAAAATGTCGGAAATTCAGGTTTTCGTTTTTTGGCTGTAACTTTCGATGCGTTGATCGCAGCGTATTGGGACTGCGCCCAATCGATTTCTCTCGCAAAATTACGTCGGAATAGTGCCACAATTAATTTATTCCAGCACTTTTGAGAATCGCGAAAATTTTCGCCAAAAATACAAAGGGGTTAACCTTCCTTTTTTTTTGACCAAAAAATTTTTCGTCTCAGAATTGATTCGTATGACTCTTTCCCGACCAATTGGACCCCAAGGAACTCAGAAAACGCAGCTAAAGGAGCGTGGGATCAACGGGAGAGAAGATACGAGGAAAAAAGCACCTGCTGAAAAATGTCGAAAATTCAGGTTTTCGTTTGTTGGCTGTAACTTTCGATGCGTTGATCGCAGCGTATTGGGACTGCGCCCAATCGATTTCTCTCGCAGAATTACGTCGGAATAGTGCCACAATTAATTTATTCCAGCACTTTCGAAAATCGCGAAAATTTTCGCCAAAAATACAAAGGGGTTAACCTTCCTTTTTTTTGACCAAAAAATTTTTCGTCTCAGAATTGATTCGTATGACTCTTTCCCGACCAATTGGACCCCAAGGAACTCAGAAAACGCAGCAAAAGGAGCGTGGGATCAACGGGAGAGAAGATACGAGGAAAAAAGCACCTGCTGAAAAATGTCGAAAATTCAGGTTTTCGTTTATTGGCTGTAACTTTCGATGCGTTGATCGCAGCGTATTGGGACTGCGCCCAATCGATTTCTCTCGCAGAATTACGTCGGAATAGTGCCACAATTAATTTATTCCAGCACTTTTGAAAATCGCGAAAATTTTCGCCAAAAATACAAAGGGGTTAACCTTCCTTTTTTTTTGACCAAAAAATTTTTCGTCTCAGAATTGATTCGTATGACTCTTTCCCGACCAATTGGACCCCGAGGAACTCAGAAAACGCAGCTAAAGGAGCGTGTGATCAACGGGAGAGAAGATACGAGGAAAAAAGCGCCTGCTGAAAAATGTCGAAAATTCAGGTTTTTGTTTTTTGGCTGTAACTTTCGATGCGTTGATCGCAGCGTATTGGGACTGCGCCCAATCGATTTCTCTCGCAAAATTACGTCGGAACAGTGCCACAATTAATTTATTCCAGCACTTTTGAAAATCGCGAAAATTTTCGCAAAAAATACAAAGGGGTTAACCTTCCTTTTCTTTAGACCAAAAAATTTTTCGTCTCAGAATTGATTCGTATGACTATTTCCTGACCAATTGGACCCCAAGGAACTCAGAAAACGCAGCAAAAGGAGCGTGGGATCAACGGGAAAGAAGATACGATGAAAAGAGCACCTGCTGAAAAATGTCGAAAATTCAGGTTTTCGTTTTTTGGCTGTAACTTTCGATGCGTTGATCGCAGCGTATTGGGACTGCGCTCAATCGATTTCTCTCGCAAAATTACGTCGGAATAGTGCCACAATTAATTTATTCCAGCACTTTTGAAAATCGCGAAAATTTTCGCCAAAAATACAAAGGGGTTAACCTTCCTTTTTTTTTGACCAAAAAATTTTTCGTCTCAGAATTGATTCGTATGACTATTTCCCGACCAATTGGACCCCAAGGAACTCAGAAAACGCAGCAAAAGGAGCGTGAGATCAACGGGAGAGAAGATACGAGGAAAAAAGCACCTGCTGAAAAATGTCGGAAATTCAGGTTTTCGTTTTTTGGCTGTAACTTTCGATGCGTTGATCGCAGCGTATTGGGACTGCGCCCAATCGATTTCTCTCGCAGAATTACGTCGGAATAGTGCCACAATTAATTTATTCCAGCACTTTTGAAAATCGCGAAAATTTTCGCCAAAAATACAAAGGGGTTGAACTTCCTTTTTTCTTGACCAAAAAATTTTTCGTCTCAGAATTGATTCGTATGACTCTTTCCCGACCAATTGGACCCCAAGGACCTCAGAAAACGCAGCAAAAGGAGCGTGGGATCAACGGGAGAGAAGATACGAGGAAAAAAGCACCTGCTGGAAAATGTCGAAAATTCAGGTTTTCGTTTTTTGGCTGTAACTTTCGATGCGTTGATCGCAGCGTATTGGGACTGCGCCCAATCGATTTCTCTCGCAAAATTACGTCGGAATAGTGCCACAATTAATTTATTCCAGCACTTTTGAAAATCGCGAAAATTTTCGCCAAAAATACAAAGGGGTTAACCTTCCTTTTTTTTTGACCAAAAAATTTTTCGTCTCAGAATTGATTCGTATGACTCTTTCCCGACCAATTGGACCCCAAGGACCTCAGAAAACGCAGCAAAAGGAGCGTGGGATCAACGGGAGAGAAGATACGAGGAAAAAAGCACCTGCTGAAAAATGTCGGAAATTCAGGTTTTTGTTTTTTGGCTGTAACTTTCGATGCGTTGATCGCAGCGTATTGGGACTGCGCCCAATCGATTTCTCTCGCAAAATTACGTCGGAATAGTGCCACAATTAATTTATTCCAGCACTTTTGAAAATCGCGAAAATTTTCGCCAAAAATACAAAGGGGTTAACCTTCCTTTTTTTTTGACCAAAAAATTTTTCGTCTCAGAATTGATTCGTATGACTCTTTCCCGACCAATTGGACCCCAAGGAACTCAGAAAACGCAGCTAAAGGAGCGTGGGATCAACGGGAGAGAAGATACGAGGAAAAAAGCACCTGCTGAAAAATGTCGGAAATTCGGGTTTTCGTTTTTTGGCTGTAACTTTCGATGCGTTGATCGCAGCGTATTGGGACTGCGCCCAATCGATTCCTCTCGCAAAATTACGTCGGAATAGTGCCACAATTAATTTATTCCAGCACTTTTGAAAATCGCGAAAATTTTCGCCAAAAATACAAAGGGGTTAACCTTCCTTTTTTTTTGACCAAAAAATTTTTCGTCTCAGAATTGATTCGTATGACTCTTTTCCGACCAATTGGACCCCAAGGAACTCAGAAAACGCAGCTAAAGGAGCGTGGGATCAACGGGAGAGAAGATACGAGGAAAAAAGCACCTGCTGAAAAATGTCGGAAATTCAGGTTTTCGTTTTTTGGCTGTAACTTTCGATGCGTTGATCGCAGCGTATTGGGACTGCGCCCAATCGATTTCTCTCGCAAAATTACGTCGGAATAGTGCCACAATTAATTTATTCCAGCACTTTTGAGAATCGCGAAAATTTTCGCCAAAAATACAAAGGGGTTAACCTTCCTTTTTTTTTGACCAAAAAATTTTTCGTCTCAGAATTGATTCGTATGACTCTTTCCCGACCAATTGGACCCCAAGGAACTCAGAAAACGCAGCTAAAGGAGCGTGGGATCAACGGGAGAGAAGATACGAGGAAAAAAGCACCTGCTGAAAAATGTCGAAAATTCAGGTTTTCGTTTGTTGGCTGTAACTTTCGATGCGTTGATCGCAGCGTATTGGGACTGCGCCCAATCGATTTCTCTCGCAGAATTACGTCGGAATAGTGCCACAATTAATTTATTCCAGCACTTTTGAAAATCGCGAAAATTTTCGCCAAAAATACAAAGGGGTTAACCTTCCTTTTTTTTGACCAAAAAATTTTTCGTCTCAGAATTGATTCGTATGACTCTTTCCCGACCAATTGGACCCCAAGGAACTCAGAAAACGCAGCAAAAGGAGCGTGGGATCAACGGGAGAGAAGATACGAGGAAAAAAGCACCTGCTGAAAAATGTCGAAAATTCAGGTTTTCGTTTATTGGCTGTAACTTTCGATGCGTTGATCGCAGCGTATTGGGACTGCGCCCAATCGATTTCTCTCGCAGAATTACGTCGGAATAGTGCCACAATTAATTTATTCCAGCACTTTTGAAAATCGCGAAAATTTTCGCCAAAAATACAAAGGGGTTAACCTTCCTTTTTTTTTGACCAAAAAATTTTTCGTCTCAGAATTGATTCGTATGACTCTTTCCCGACCAATTGGACCCCAAGGAACTCAGAAAACGCAGCAAAAGGAGCGTGGGATCAACGGGAGAGAAGATACGAGGAAAAAAGCACCTGCTGAAAAATGTCGAAAATTCAGGTTTTCGTTTTTTGGCTGTAACTTTCGATGCGTTGATCGCAGCGTATTGGGACTGCGCCCAATCGATTTCTCTCGCAAGATTACGTCGGAATAGTGCCACAATTAATTTATTCCAGCACTTTTGAAAATCGCGAAAATTTTCGCCAAAAATACAAAGGGGTTAACCTTCCTTTTTTTTTGACCAAAAAACTTTTCGTCTCAGAATTGATTCGTATGACTCTTTCCCGACCAATTGGACCCCAAGGAACTCAGAAAACGCAGCAAAAGGAGCGTGGGATCAACGGGAGAGAAGATACGAGGAAAAAAGCACCTGCTGAAAAATGTCGAAAATTCAGGTTTTCGTTTTTTGGCTGTAACTTTCGATGCGTTGATCGCAGCGTATTGGGACTGCGCCCAATCGATTTCTCTCGCAATATTACGTCGGAATAGTGCCACAATTAATTTATTCTAGCACTTTTGAAAATCGCGAAAATTTTCGCCAAAAATACAAAGGGGTTAACCTTCCTTTTTTATTGACCAAAAAATTTTTCGTCTCAGAATTGATTCGTATGACTCTTTCCCGACCAATTGGACCCCAAGGAACTCAGAAAACGCAGCAAAAGGAGCGTGGGATCAACGGGAGAGAAGATACGAGGAAAAAAGCACCTGCTGAAAAATGTCGAAAATTCAGGTTTTCGTTTTTTGGCCGTAACTTTTGATGCGTTGATCGCAGCGTATTGGGACTGCGCCCAATCGATTTCTCTCGCAAAATTACGTCGGAATAGTGCCACAATTAATTTATTCCAGCACTTTTGAAAATCGCGAAAATTTTCGCCAAAAATACAAAGGGGTTAACCTTCCTTTTTTTTTAACCAAAAAATTTTTCGTCTCAGAATTGATTCGTATGACTCTTTCCCGACCAATTGGACCCCGAGGAACTCAGAAAACGCAGCTAAAGGAGCGTGGGATCAACGGGAGAGAAGATACGAGGAAAAAAGCGCCTGCTGAAAAATGTCGAAAATTCAGGTTTTTGTTTTTTGGCTGTAACTTTCGATGCGTTGATCGCAGCGTATTGGGACTGCGCCCAATCGATTTCTCTCGCAAAATTACGTCGGAACAGTGCCACAATTAATTTATTCCAGCACTTTCGAAAATCGCGAAAATTTCCGCAAAAAATACAAAGGGGTTAACCTTCCTTTTCTTTTGACCAAAAAATTTTTCGTCTCAGAATTGATTCGTATGACTATTTCCCGACCAGTTGGACCCCAAGGAACTCAGAAAACGCAGCAAAAGGAGCGTGGGATCAACGGGACAGAAGATGCGATGAAAAAAGCACCTGCTGAAAAATGTCGAAAATTCAGGTTTTCGTTTTTTGGCTGTCACTTTCGATGCGTTGATCGCAGCGTATTGGGACTGCGCCCAATCGATTTCTCTCGCAAAATTACGTCGGAATAGTGCCACAATTAATTTATTCCAGCACTTTTGAAAATCGCGAAAATTTTCGCCAAAAATACAAAGGGGTTAACCTTCCTTTTGTTTTGACCAAGAAATTTTTCGTCTCAGAATTGATTCGTATGACTCTTTCCCGACCAATTGGACCCCAAGGAACTCAGAAAACGCAGCAAAAGGAGCGTGGGATCAACGGGAGAGAAGATACGAGGAAAAAAGCACCTGCTGAAAAATGTCGAAAATTCAGGTTTTCGTTTTTTGGCTGTAACTTTCGATGCGTTGATCGCAGCGTATTGGGACTGCGCTTAATCGATTTCTCTCGCAAAATTACGTCGGAATAGTGCCACAATTAATTTAATCCAGCACTTTTGAAAATCGCGAAAATTTTCGCCAAAAATACAAAGGGGTTAACCTTCCTTATTTTTTGACCAAAAAATTTTTTGTCTCAGAATTGATTCGTATGACTCTTTCCCGACCAATTGGACCCCAAGGACCTCAGAAAACGCAGCAAAAGGAGCGTGGGATCAACGGGAGAGAAGATACGAGGAAAAAAGCACCTGCTGAAAAATGTCGGAAATTCAGGTTTTCGTTTTTTGGCTGTAACTTTCGATGCGTTGATCGCAGCGTATTGGGACTGCGCTTAATCGATTTCTCTCGCAAAATTACGTCGGAATAGTGCCACAATTAATTTAATCCAGCACTTTTGAAAATCGCGAAAATTTTCGCCAAAAATACAAAGGGGTTAACCTTCCTTATTTTTTGACTAAAAAATTTTTTGTCTCAGAATTGATTCGTATGACTCTTTCCCGACCAATTGGACCCCAAGGACCTCAGAAAACGCAGCAAAAGGAGCGTGGGATCAACGGGAGAGAAGATACGAGGAAAAAAGCACCTGCTGGAAAATGTCGAAAATTCAGGTTTTCGTTTTTTGGCTGTAACTTTCGATGCGTTGATCGCAGCGTATTGGGACTGCGCCCAATCGATTTCTCTCGCAAAATTACGTCGGAATAGTGCCACAATTAATTTATTCCAGCACTTTTGAAAATCGCGAAAATTTTCGCCAAAAATACAAAGGGGTTAACCTTCCTTTTTTTTTGACCAAAAAATTTTTCGTCTCAGAATTGATTCGTATGACTCTTTCCCGACCAATTGGACCCCAAGGACCTCAGAAAACGCAGCAAAAGGAGCGTGGGATCAACGGGAGAGAAGATACGAGGAAAAAAGCACCTGCTGAAAAATGTCGGAAATTCAGGTTTTCGTTTTTTGGCTGTAACTTTCGATGCGTTGATCGCAGCGTATTGGGACTGCGCCCAATCGATTTCTCTCGCAAAATTACGTCGGAATAGTGCCACAATTAATTTATTCCAGCACTTTTGAAAATCGCGAAAATTTTCGCCAAAAATACAAAGGGGTTAACCTTCCTTTTTTTTTGACCAAAAAATTTTTCGTCTCAGAATTGATTCGTATGACTCTTTCCCGACCAATTGGACCCCAAGGAACTCAGAAAACGCAGCTAAAGGAGCGTGGGATCAACGGGAGAGAAGATACGAGGAAAAAAGCACCTGCTGAAAAATGTCGGAAATTCGGGTTTTCGTTTTTTGGCTGTAACTTTCGATGCGTTGATCGCAGCGTATTGGGACTGCGCCCAATCGATTTCTCTCGCAAAATTACGTCGGAATAGTGCCACAATTAATTTATTCCAGCACTTTTGAAAATCGCGAAAATTTTCGCCAAAAATACAAAGGGGTTAACCTTCCTTTTTTTTTGACCAAAAAATTTTTCGTCTCAGAATTGATTCGTATGACTCTTTCCCGACCAATTGGACCCCAAGGAACTCAGAAAACGCAGCTAAAGGAGCGTGGGATCAACGGGAGAGAAGATACGAGGAAAAAAGCACCTGCTGAAAAATGTCGAAAATTCAGGTTTTCGTTTGTTGGCTGTAACTTTCGATGCGTTGATCGCAGCGTATTGGGACTGCGCCCAATCGATTTCTCTCGCAGAATTACGTCGGAATAGTGCCACAATTAATTTATTCCAGCACTTTTGAAAATCGCGAAAATTTTCGCCAAAAATACAAAGGGGTTAACCTTCCTTTTTTTTTGACCAAAAAATTTTTCGTCTCAGAATTGATTCGTATGACTCTTTCCCGACCAATTGGACCCCAAGGAACTCAGAAAACGCAGCAAAAGGAGCGTGGGATCAACGGGAGAGAAGATACGAGGAAAAAAGCACCTGCTGAAAAATGTCGGAAATTCAGGTTTTCGTTTTTTGGCTGTAACTTTCGATGCGTTGATCGCAGCGTATTGGGACTGCGCCCAATCGATTTCTCTCGCAAAATTACGTCGGAATAGTGCTACAATTAATTTATTCCAGCACTTTTGAAAATCGCGAAAATTTTCGCCAAAAATACAAAGGGGTTAACCTTCCTTTTTTTTTGACCAAAAAATTTTTCGTCTCAGAATTGATTCGTATGACTCTTTTCCGACCAATTGGACCCCAAGGAACTCAGAAAACGCAGCTAAAGGAGCGTGGGATCAACGGGAGAGAAGATACGAGGAAAAAAGCACCTGCTGAAAAATGTCGAAAATTCAGGTTTTCGTTTGTTGGCTGTAACTTTCGATGCGTTGATCGCAGCGTATTGGGACCGCGCCCAATCGATTTCTCTCGCAGAATTACGTCGGAATAGTGCCACAATTAATTTATTCCAGCACTTTTGAAAATCGCGAAAATTTTCGCCAAAAATACAAAGGGGTTAACCTTCCTTTTTTTTTGACCAAAAAATTTTTCGTCTCAGAATTGATTCGTATGACTCTTTCCCGACCAATTGGACCCCAAGGAACTCAGAAAACGCAGCAAAAGGAGCGTGGGATCAACGGGAGAGAAGATACGAGGAAAAAAGCACCTGCTGAAAAATGTCGAAAATTCAGGTTTTCGTTTTTTGGCTGTAACTTTCGATGCGTTGATCGCAGCGTATTGGGACTGCGCCCAATCGATTTCTCTCGCAAAATTACGTCGGAATAGTGCCACAATTAATTTATTCCAGCACTTTTGAAAATCGCGAAAATTTTCGCCAAAAATACAAAGGGGTTAACCTTCCTTTTTTTTTGACCAAAAAACTTTTCGTCTCAGAATTGATTCGTATGACTCTTTCCCGACCAATTGGACCCCAAGGAACTCAGAAAACGCAGCAAAAGGAGCGTGGGATCAACGGGAGAGAAGATACGAGGAAAAAAGCACCTGCAGAAAAATGTCGAAAATTCAGGTTTTCGTTTTTTGGCTGTAACTTTCGATGCGTTGATCGCAGCGTATTGGGACTGCGCCCAATCGATTTCACTCGCAATATTACGTCGGAATAGTGCCACAATTAATTTATTCTAGCACTTTTGAAAATCGCGAAAATTTTCGCCAAAAATACAAAGGGGTTAACCTTCCTTTTTTATTGACCAAAAAATTTTTCGTCTCAGAATTGATTCGTATGACTCTTTCCCGACCAATTGGACCCCAAGGAACTCAGAAAACGCAGCAAAAGGAGCGTGGGATCAACGGGAGAGAAGATACGAGGAAAAAAGCACCTGCTGAAAAATGTCGAAAATTCAGGTTTTCGTTTTTTGGCCGTAACTTTTGATGCGTTGATCGCAGCGTATTGGGACTGCGCCCAATCGATTTCTCTCGCAAAATTACGTCGGAATAGTGCCACAATTAATTTATTCCAGCACTTTTGAAAATCGCGAAAATTTTCGCCAAAAATACAAAGGGGTTAACCTTCCTTTTTTTTTAACCAAAAAATTTTTCGTCTCAGAATTGATTCGTATGACTCTTTCCCGACCAATTGGACCCCGAGGAACTCAGAAAACGCAGCTCAAGGAGCGTGGGATCAACGGGAGAGAAGATACGAGGAAAAAAGCGCCTGCTGAAAAATGTCGAAAATTCAGGTTTTTGTTTTTTGGCTGTAACTTTCGATGCGTTGATCGCAGCGTATTGGGACTGCGCCCAATCGATTTCTCTCGCAAAATTACGTCGGAACAGTGCCACAATTAATTTATTCCAGCACTTTCGAAAATCGCGAAAATTTCCGCAAAAAATACAAAGGGGTTAACCTTCCTTTTCTTTTGACCAAAAAATTTTTCGTCTCAGAATTGATTCGTATGACTATTTCCCGACCAATTGGACCCCAAGGAACTCAGAAAACGCAGCAAAAGGAGCGTGGGATCAACGGGACAGAAGATACGATGAAAAAAGCACCTGCTGAAAAATGTCGAAAATTCAGGTTTTCGTTTTTTGGCTGTCACTTTCGATGCGTTGATCGCAGCGTATTGGGACTGCGCCCAATCGATTTCTCTCGCAAAATTACGTCGGAATAGTGCCACAATTAATTTATTCCAGCACTTTTGAAAATCGCGAAAATTTTCGCCAAAAATACAAAGGGGTTAACCTTCCTTTTGTTTTGACCAAAAAATTTTTCGTCTCAGAATTGATTCGTATGACTCTTTCCCGACCAATTGGACCCCAAGGAACTCAGAAAACGCAGCAAAAGGAGCGTGGGATCAACGGGAGAGAAGATACGAGGAAAAAAGCACCTGCTGAAAAATGTCGAAAATTCAGGTTTTCGTTTTTTGGCTGTAACTTTCGATGCGTTGATCGCAGCGTATTGGGACTGCGCTTAATCGATTTCTCTCGCAAAATTACGTCGGAATAGTGCCACAATTAATTTAATCCAGCACTTTTGAAAATCGCGAAAATTTTCGCCAAAAATACAAAGGGGTTAACCTTCCTTATTTTTTGACCAAAAAATTTTTTGTCTCAGAATTGATTCGTATGACTCTTTCCCGACCAATTGGACCCCAAGGACCTCAGAAAACGCAGCAAAAGGAGCGTGGGATCAACGGGAGAGAAGATACGAGGAAAAAAGCACCTGCTGAAAAATGTCGGAAATTCAGGTTTTCGTTTTTTGACTGTAACTTTCGATGCGTTGATCGCAGCGTATTGGGACTGCGCCCAATCGATTTCTCTCGCAAAATTACGTCGGAATAGTGCCACAATTAATTTATTCCAGCACTTTTGAAAATCGCGAAAATTTTCGCCAAAAATACAAAGGGGTTAACCTTCCTTTTGTTTTGACCAAAAAATTTTTCGTCTCAGAATTGATTCGTATGACTCTTTCCCGACCAATTGGACCCCAAGGAACTCAGAAAACGCAGCAAAAGGAGCGTGGGATCAACGGGAGAGAAGATACGAGGAAAAAAGCACCTGCTGAAAAATGTCGAAAATTCAGGTTTTCGTTTTTTGGCTGTAACTTTCGATGCGTTGATCGCAGCGTATTGGGACTGCGCTTAATCGATTTCTCTCGCAAAATTACGTCGGAATAGTGCCACAATTAATTTAATCCAGCACTTTTGAAAATCGCGAAAATTTTCGCCAAAAATACAAAGGGGTTAACCTTCCTTATTTTTTGACTAAAAAATTTTTTGTCTCAGAATTGATTCGTATGACTCTTTCCCGACCAATTGGACCCCAAGGACCTCAGAAAACGCAGCAAATGGAGCGTGGGATCAACGGGAGAGAAGATACGAGGAAAAAAGCACCTGCTGAAAAATGTCGAAAATTCAGGTTTTCGTTTTTTGGCTGTAACTTTCGATGCGTTGATCGCAGCGTATTGGGACTGCGCCCAATCGATTTCTCTCGCAAAATTACGTCGGAATAGTGCCACAATTAATTTATTCCAGCACTTTTGAAAATCGCGAAAATTTTCGCCAAAAATACAAAGGGGTTAACCTTCCTTTTTTTTTGACCAAAAAATTTTTCGTCTCAGAATTGATTCGTATGACTCTTTCCCGACCAATTGGACCCCAAGGACCTCAGAAAACGCAGCAAAAGGAGCGTGGGATCAACGGGAGAGAAGATACGAGGAAAAAAGCACCTGCTGAAAAATGTCGGAAATTCAGGTTTTCGTTTTTTGGCTGTAACTTTCGATGCGTTGATCGCAGCGTATTGGGACTGCGCCCAATCGATTTCTCTCGCAAAATTACGTCGGAATAGTGCCACAATTAATTTATTCCAGCACTTTTGAAAATCGCGAAAATTTTCGCCAAAAATACAAAGGGGTTAACCTTCCTTTTTTCTTGACCAAAAAATTTTTCGTCTCAGAATTGATTCGTATGACTCTTTCCCGACCAATTGGACCCCAAGGAACTCAGAAAACGCAGCTAAAGGAGCGTGGGATCAACGGGAGAGAAGATACGAGGAAAAAAGCACCTGCTGAAAAATGTCGGAAATTCGGGTTTTCGTTTTTTGGCTGTAACTTTCGATGCGTTGATCGCAGCGTATTGGGACTGCGCCCAATCGATTTCTCTCGCAAAATTACGTCGGAATAGTGCCACAATTAATTTATTCCAGCACTTTTGAAAATCGCGAAAATTTTCGCCAAAAATACAAAGGGGTTAACCTTCCTTTTTTTTTGACCAAAAAATTTTTCGTCTCAGAATTGATTCGTATGACTCTTTCCCGACCAATTGGACCCCAAGGAACTCAGAAAACGCAGCTAAAGGAGCGTGGGATCAACGGGAGAGAAGATACGAGGAAAAAAGCACCTGCTGAAAAATGTCGAAAATTCAGGTTTTCGTTTGTTGGCTGTAACTTTCGATGCGTTGATCGCAGCGTATTGGGACTGCGCCCAATCGATTTCTCTCGCAGAATTACGTCGGAATAGTGCCACAATTAATTTATTCCAGCACTTTTGAAAATCGCCAAAATTTTCGCCAAAAATACAAAGGGGTCAACCTTCCTTTTTTTTTGACCAAAAAATTTTTCGTCTCAGAATTGATTCGTATGACTCTTTCCCGACCAATTGGACCCCAAGGAACTCAGAAAACGCAGCAAAAGGAGCGTGGGATCAACGGGAGAGAAGATACGAGGAAAAAAGCACCTGCTGAAAAATGTCGGAAATTCAGGTTTTCGTTTTTTGGCTGTAACTTTCGATGCGTTGATCGCAGCGTATTGGGACTGCGCTTAATCGATTTCTCTCGCAAAATTACGTCGGAATAGTGCCACAATTAATTTAATCCAGCACTTTTGAAAATCGCGAAAATTTTCGCCAAAAATACAAAGGGGTTAACCTTCCTTTTTTTTTGACCAAAAAATTTTTCGTCTCAGAATTGATTCGTATGACTCTTTCCCGACCAATTGGACCCCAAGGAACTCAGAAAACGCAGCAAAAGGAGCGTGGGATCAACGGGAGAGAAGATACGAGGAAAAAAGCACCTGCTGAAAAATGTCGAAAATTCAGGTTTTCGTTTTTTGGCTGTAACTTTCGATGCGTTGATCGCAGCGTATTGGGACTGCGCCCAATCGATTTCTCTCGCAAAATTACGTCGGAATAGTGCCACAATTAATTTATTCCAGCACTTTTGAAAATCGCGAAAATTTTCGCCAAAAATACAAAGGGGTTAACCTTCCTTTTTTTTTGACCAAAAAACTTTTCGTCTCAGAATTGATTCGTATGACTCTTTCCCGACCAATTGGACCCCAAGGAACTCAGAAAACGCAGCAAAAGGAGCGTGGGATCAACGGGAGAGAAGATACGAGGAAAAAAGCACCTGCTGGAAAATGTCGAAAATTCAGGTTTTCGTTTTTTGGCTGTAACTTTCGATGCGTTGATCGCAGCGTATTGGGACTGCGCCCAATCGATTTCTCTCGCAATATTACGTCGGAATAGTGCCACAATTAATTTATTCTAGCACTTTTGAAAATCGCGAAAATTTTCGCCAAAAATACAAAGGGGTTAACCTTCCTTTTTTATTGACCAAAAAATTTTTCGTCTCAGAATTGATTCGTATGACTCTTTCCCGACCAATTGGACCCCAAGGAACTCAGAAAACGCAGCAAAAGGAGCGTGGGATCAACGGGAGAGAAGATACGAGGAAAAAAGCACCTGCTGAAAAATGTCGAAAATTCAGGTTTTCGTTTTTTGGCCGTAACTTTTGATGCGTTGATCGCAGCGTATTGGGACTGCGCCCAATCGATTTCTCTCGCAAAATTACGTCGGAATAGTGCCACAATTAATTTATTCCAGCACTTTTGAAAATCGCGAAAATTTTCGCCAAAAATACAAAGGGGTTAACCTTCCTTTTTTTTTAACCAAAAAATTTTTCGTCTCAGAATTGATTCGTATGACTCTTTCCCGACCAATTGGACCCCGAGGAACTCAGAAAACGCAGCTAAAGGAGCGTGGGATCAACGGGAGAGAAGATACGAGGAAAAAAGCGCCTGCTGAAAAATGTCGAAAATTCAGGTTTTTGTTTTTTGGCTGTAACTTTCGATGCGTTGATCGCAGCGTATTGGGACTGCGCCCAATCGATTTCTCTCGCAAAATTACGTCGGAACAGTGCCACAATTAATTTATTCCAGCACTTTCGAAAATCGCGAAAATTTCCGCAAAAAATACAAAGGGGTTAACCTTCCTTTTCTTTTGACCAAAAAATTTTTCGTCTCAGAATTGATTCGTATGACTATTTCCCGACCAATTGGACCCCAAGGAACTCAGAAAACGCAGCAAAAGGAGCGTGGGATCAACGGGACAGAAGATACGATGAAAAAAGCACCTGCTGAAAAATGTCGAAAATTCAGGTTTTCGTTTTTTGGCTGTCACTTTCGATGCGTTGATCGCAGCGTATTGGGACTGCGCCCAATCGATTTCTCTCGCAAAATTACGTCGGAATAGTGCCACAATTAATTTATTCCAGCACTTTTGAAAATCGCGAAAATTTTCGCCAAAAATACAAAGGGGTTAACCTTCCTTTTGTTTTGACCAAAAAATTTTTCGTCTCAGAATTGATTCGTATGACTCTTTCCCGACCAATTGGACCCCAAGGAACTCAGAAAACGCAGCAAAAGGAGCGTGGGATCAACGGGAGAGAAGATACGAGGAAAAAAGCACCTGCTGAAAAATGTCGAAAATTCAGGTTTTCGTTTTTTGGTTGTAACTTTCGATGCGTTGATCGCAGCGTATTGGGACTGCGCTTAATCGATTTCTCTCGCAAAATTACGTCGGAATAGTGCCACAATTAATTTAATCCAGCACTTTTGAAAATCGCGAAAATTTTCGCCAAAAATACAAAGGGGTTAACCTTCCTTATTTTTTGACTAAAAAATTTTTTGTCTCAGAATTGATTCGTATGACTCTTTCCCGACCAATTGGACCCCAAGGACCTCAGAAAACGCAGCAAATGGAGCGTGGGATCAACGGGAGAGAAGATACGAGGAAAAAAGCACCTGCTGAAAAATGTCGAAAATTCAGGTTTTCGTTTTTTGGCTGTAACTTTCGATGCGTTGATCGCAGCGTATTGGGACTGCGCCCAATCGATTTCTCTCGCAAAATTACGTCGGAATAGTGCCACAATTAATTTATTCCAGCACTTTTGAAAATCGCGAAAATTTTCGCCAAAAATACAAAGGGGTTAACCTTCCTTTTTTTTTGACCAAAAAATTTTTCGTCTCAGAATTGATTCGTATGACTCTTTCCCGACCAATTGGACCCCAAGGAACTCAGAAAACGCAGCAAAAGTAGCGTGGGATCAACGGGAGAGAAGATACGAGGAAAAAAGCACCTGCTGAAAAATGTCGAAAATTCAGGTTTTTGTTTTTTGGCTGTAACTTTCGATGCGTTGATCGCAGCGTATTGGGACTGCGCACAATCGATTCCTCTCGCAAAATTACGTGGTATCAGTGCATGAAAAAATTCATTTCGGCACTTTTCAAAATCGCGAAAATTTTCGTCAAAAACGCAAAGGGGTTTCATGGTTTAATGGTTTATTTTTTCACCTTTACCATGACAATATTGGAAAACATTATTGCAAAATTATAAATAAACACAGGCCTAATTCTAAAACCTTAGCCTAATTCTATATTACTATTTAAGATCTAGGGATAAAAAATTAGAACGGAGAATAGAACAGAGAAAGACGGCGTAGACAATGTCAGAAAAAAAGCGAAAAAAAAAAGAAATGAAAAGAAAACAGAATTAAGCTGAGAAAGCAGCAACACAGAAACGTGGGAAACAGGAAGTGGACAAGACTAGATGACGAGTCGCCATCAAGAGCGGGTCTCTTCTGTCCGGAAGAGATGCTGATAGAGATCGCGTTTAAAAACAGCAAGCGTCGAGACAGACCTGAGTTCAGTAGGTAGAGAGTTCCAGTCTCGAGCGCCTCTGACCGTCAGGGAGTGACGAAAAGCCTCAGAATGCGGAAGGGGCAGCACAAGTTCACCTGGATTTCGCAACGTGGAGGTGGAAGCTGCAGGTGCCTGAAGCGAGAATAATACGGATAAGTATGCGGGCTGCCCCGTGCGCAAGATATTGAACACTGCAATCAGGAGGAGGTAGCCTTACTTTTTCTCCATTTTTCGACCGGCAATCTTTGGTCTCAGATTCGACTTAACTGACTCTTTCCTGACCAATTGGACCCCCAGGAACTCGGACAACGCAGCAGAAAGGGCGTGGAATCAACAGGAAAGAAGTTACGAAGGAAAAAGCACCTGCTAAAAAATGTCAAAAATACAGGTTCTCGTTTTTTGGCTGTAACTTTTGAGGCGTTGGTCGCAGCGTATTGGGACTGCGCCTAATCGATTTCTCTCGCAAAATTACCTCGGAATAGTGCCAGAGAGAATTTAGTCCAGCACTTCTCAACATCGCGAAAATTTTCGCAAAAAATGAAAAAATTACGTCATAATAGTGTCACAAAGAATATATTCTGGCACCTCCCGAAATCGTCGAAATTATCTTTAAAAATTCACAAGGGTCAACCTGACATTCTGGTTTCTTTCAGTGCAACAATTATCATTCGATAGATCCGATTTCAACGTTATTAATTAGACTTATTGAACCCTGAAGAAGCCACCGAAGGTTATTGAGATATCGTTCATATAGCATTCGAAAAATCCGAAGAAATAATTCGTACATTCATCCTATTTTGCATTTTCGTCTCGCAGTTAGCTTAGACTGCTGTTATAAATCACGGTCATATGGACGCTTCAAGAACTCATTGTAGGCTTAATCCAAATTTGATGTGCTCTGAATGAAAACATTTAAAACCATGCTTTCCCAGCGATTCTCGGAACCAAACAAGAATTATTCCGTTCAAGAATTTATTCAAACGACACTTTCCATACCAACTGGGCTCCAACTATACAAAAACAGGCATCTACAAGATCGTAGTCGAAGAAGTTGACTGCAGCTGAAGAAATAAATTGGAAATATCTACACATTTATGTTTATATTCAATGGACTTCAGGTTACATAAAATATTACGAATAAAATGTCATACATATTGTGTCCTACAGAGGTGCGTTGCACCCGTATCCTGGCCGAAACTTGAACCACGCTTACAGACTACAATCATAAGTCTATTTCGTAATATTCTTCATATTTTGCCCTAAGTGTTGTATGTTGCACTACGTTTCCTTCATATAAAATTTAGAATTCCTGTCTTATGATTAATCAATTTTCCACAATTCAGTTGGTCACTCATTCCCACACTATTTAAGAATTTGTTAATCTACAATACACATACACCGTAATCTGTATACTAGAAATAAGACGTATTGTATAAACTGAAATTGTTAATTACCTCTCTCAAATACCAAAATACAGCTTACCCGTATTTCGAATGTTACTTTCGATCCGTTGCTGCCAGCGACTCTAGACTGCGGGCAATCGACTTCTCTCGCAAAATTACATCCATATAGTGCAGGAAAGAAATAATTTCATTGTAATGTTAAATCACCCAAATAACTACATTGATAACCTAAAGGGTCACCCAGTCTTTACGAGCAGAAAATTTTTTCTCTAAGAATTGATCCAAATGAATTTTGTTAGTGTCATTGGAACACGAGGACTTTAGTCAAGGCGTTAAAAACATAGTAGAACTAATAGAAGAGAAATTCTGTAGAAAATGAGTCGATTTTTGTTTGTAACATTCTATTCCTTCCATTATTCTCAACGACTTTATATGGAGCGTAAAAGTTGTTCCTTGCAAATTTTTAATGAAACAGGGTATGGATAAATCTATTACAGTGTTTTTGCAAACCAGCAATTATTTTTCTAAAAAACTGAAATACCTAAGTGTCACGATCGTACGATTTTAGGAGCCTAAAATCTGACCTTCTAGAATCGGTATACGAAGCCTCATTTTGAGTAATCGGACTCTCAAAGAATGCAAAATAGATACGTGGAAAGTCGTAGGGTTAACAACTGAGGGGAAATGAATTTTTTACATCTTTAGAATAAATTTGCCCCATTAAATCCTTATTTAAATATATCAGGGTGATGCACAGAGTGCAATTTCAATAAAGTATTAAAAGGTGAAAATTCGTTGCGCGCAAGGCTTCTCACTTTATATTTGTAGCATAGCAGACGGATTTTTCGGCCATAATCCACTTGCAAATTCCCACAAAATGTCATAGGATTTTCTCAATAGATTCATTTCCAAAGAAAATGTATCATTTCTCAAAATCATGACAAATTTGAAGAATCAAAAGTGAAGAAAAATGCATATAAAGCTTAATTTTTCAAAGAGTTGAAGTATGCAGACTCATACAAGTTAAAAGTTTTTGACGCCTAAAAATTTTGTTCGGGGCCGCAATCTATACGAGCCCATTCACTGAAGGGATAAAAATGTAAAAAGATGAAAATAAGCAAACATCGATTGCTTGGCCGTAAATTTCCCCTCAATTTGATGTACCAACAACTTATGCAAATTACTTTTCGCTATCATCCGAGTCATCGAAAACAAGCCACTGTCCATTAACTCATTGCTATGTTCTTGTCTATAACCAATTGCATTTTATGTATCTTAACCAGTAAAACGAACATTAGCCTTTCGACAAGTATGGAAGTTACATGCTAGCGTTCCTCAAATTTGGCTCGTTCCGGACAACAACTTTCGTTTCTAACGCAACGGACTATTTCGTCGAGTCAAATAATACCAGCGTTATTCGACGCTCTAAATCAAATATTTAACAACTATTAGCGTTTTGCGTCATTTGTACCGTTGTTTTCATACTGTACTCCGATTTGCGGAAATTTATACCTATATATTTGAAATTCGTCGCGAAATTTATACAGTATAACGTACCTACGTGTAATTTAATCAATGCGGCAGGGCGCCTAAAGCTGCACATCCCACAGATCACACCGCGGTAACTTTCCTCTGATTGTCAGTTCTTCGACTTTTGCCAGTGTGGCGCTACCGTTTGGTGCAGGAGGTGGTGCCACCCGTAGAACTATTCTCGTAACTATTTTATCCGCAAGTTTCCAGGCGGGAGAAAATTCGAAATTATTACTATTTTTTAAGCCATACTATCAGTCAGTACGATTTCATCCCCAGTGAAATCACGTGGCCCCAATTGCGTGCGTATCGAAGAAAAGTTGAACATGAATTTTTCTCGCGTCTGCGTGTTCTGTCTTTATACCCCCCCCATCTGTAGATAGCTTTGTGCATTTTTCGTTACCAAATTTACATAACATTTTCTACCGCAATATGCTATCAGTAATGCTGGCTTAGTATATCATTGAACCAATTCAAAGCCAATCAGTTATTACGGTCATTGCTTTCTCTGTGATTTGCGAAAACCTCGAAGAGGGAAACAAAATGTTTGGTCTGATGTCAGTTTCTATTCATACTTAAGTCCTTGTTTTGCAATTGATGAGAAATTTGACGAGAGTAGAGATGCTGCAATATTTTCTAACTCCCATAGTACACGTTACTCGCGCTTACGGTTGAGGTTCATTGTTAGTCCTCACCTACTCTTCGTGTTTTTCCATCGTTCCTCGATTCACCGAGAAACATGTGGATACAAGGATAACACATAGCTAAATAAACTGTCGTGGAGTTTTTTAAAAATTATTTTATAAAAGTCAAAAGTCCGGGCTGCTCAAGGAATCCTTTAAAATATCAAAAAGTTACACTATGTTACAGCAATTCCGTGTAAAGGTATGTATAGTATATATCGATTAGTACGACACATCATATTACGTACAACACATTCAGTTTAGAAATCATATCAAGTGCTCACGTACAATTACAATCTTACAAGTTTCTAAACTATTTTTAAGTAAGAGTAACTCTTATTCTAAAACTACAAAATAATAATTGTAACATCTTCGGTTGATCTAAGACTATGTATTTGAAGCTAATACAGTGGCCGTTAAAAAGGTGAAATTCAGACATTATACGATATATCATCAAAAGCGGAATGAATATGCAGGAAGATATTTAATTTAGCAAAGGATTCATGTTATGTTCGTAAGGTAGGTAAAAAAAAATATCTAGCATATCTGGATCTAGATCAATTCATCGTCTGCAGCCCTAGCCGAGGCTTCCAGGTGAAGGTAGAACTCGAGATCCTGCTTCGTTCCGCTGTAATAACAAGTTATAATATCGACAACGTTCAAAAATACAATTGTCATTCGTACTTTCATTTTACAATCGAATTATCGTTACTTCACAGAGGAACTTACGCAGCAAAGTTCATGCTATTCCGCATAAAGCCCTCGTCCTTCTAATTCCAGGTTACGCAGCAACGTTTCGAAGAAGACTCGTACTTCCCGAAGCTCACGCGTCGAAATATCCCGTCCGAAAACCGGAACCGGAACCGAGCGATAGAAGCAAACCCGCTAAGAACCGGAACCGAGAAGGAGTCGACCCTGTGTGTGCGATAGAAATTTAAAACTCCAAGCCTCGAGAGAAATGAGTGTCGTGCCGTCCGGCTCCTCGATACGCTCCGTTATATCCAATTTTCTGGAACACAAATTGAACAATCCCTTCATGTTTACAACATTTTTTCTTAATACAAACATAAGTTTTGACAGAGGATAGCTAGTTACCTTGTTTCGTGGCTTTCGTGGCTCGTGTTTTGGGGAAAGATTTAAGTATAAATATAGAGATATATACATATGCATGTTAAATAAAGATTATGATAAACAATTGGGATGGAGAGATTATTGACCCAGTATTCCTTCAGCGCTAATTGGCACGCGCCAGATCAGCAGTCCACTAGGATAAAATAAGCTCGTTCAATGACGAATCTACGGTAGGTTTCTGAACTAGGTGTAACGTAATGGTTCCAAAAGTGGTTCCAAAATCGTTTCCCGAAACCATAGAACCGACAAAACTCTGAAGGGATCAAGGCAAAAGTCGGATTATTCCGACTACCACAGATATAATTAGAGACGAAGAATAAGAAAAAGTGTCTGGACTGCAGTAAATTGGAAGCGAAAAATCGCGCGGCGGTTGAATTTCGCATTAGGTAATATAGAGAATCGAACGCGTCAATCCGTGTTCCGAGCTTTCATTAAATTTTCAATGTACGAGCCCTGGGGGTCCGGTGATGCCGGGAGATCTGTAGCTCCCGACAGGTTAGTCGTAAGTGCAGGTAATACCGGCTCGATAACGAATGGCGAAATAAGTGAAAATAGGAGATAAGCGGAGGAGCAGAGGCGAGAAAGGCGGCGGTTGGTTGGCATGACTAGCGGCCCAAGAGGCTCCGTCGGCAAGGTTATAAGGGCGGACAAGGACGTGGCTAAAACTTCATCCCTAACCGGGGGACAGGGAGAGAGAGAAAGAGAGAGAAAGAGAGGACGGCGGTGCACAGAGAGGAGCGAAGTTGGGTCCGTAGGAAGCCAACGGAACCTCAACGCCGAGCAAGGCTGGGCTGGGTTCGTCGTAGCGCAGAGGCAGAGGCAGAAGAGACGACCGCTTGAAATCCCTCCTTCCCGCCTTTCCTGCCTGCTCGGTGCTGGGCCGTCCGCCATGCCACTACGCGAGGCGGGCGAACGTACAGGCTAGGCCGGCGCGGTCCTGTAGCCCATTTGGCATTTCCCCAGCTATAGCGTCGGTCCTGTAGCCCATCGTTGTTATCGTCCCGCAGCTGCATAAAGTCGGCTCCCCTCTCGTCGGGCGCACCCCGTCCCCTCCACGCCGCGCCCCGCCGCGGCAGTCCACAAATCTAACGGCGACGGTGGCGCGGCCAGCAGGGACGCCACGAACTCGCGCCCCCCTCTTAGCCAGCCAACCTAACCTCTGCCCGTCTCTCTGTACGTACGGCGTCCTTGTCGTCCTATCGATTCTCCGCCCTGCCCCGCTTCGTCCCCCGGTAACCTTGGTAGAGAATAACCCGCCGTTCAATTCAAGGAATTATGACGGCCCCAGCTCTCTTTCCCACTCTCTTGCCTCCACTTCGTCAGGGTCGTGGAGATATTTACGCGCGCGCGCGCGCGCGCCCGCGTGAGAGTGAGAGAGAGAGAGAGAGAGAGTGCGTGCGTGCGTGTGTGTGTGAGAGAGGAGTTAAAAGAGAGGACGAGGAGAGAGAGGCTAGACCTCGGTTCCAACCGGGGAACGCAGTCTTCTTCGACGGACGCCGTCGTGTTCTCCAAAATTTTTCCTCATGTCCCCCTCCCGCCTTCGCCCCTCGCCCAGCCACCTCCCCCACCATCGGCCGACGGACCGAGAGGTTCTTTCCAAAAATTTCCGTCCTCCACGGCGCTGAGGTTATTCTAGCTGGTACCGGAATACAACCGTGCAGCCACCGCGCCAGCCAACGCTGCGTGTTTTTTCTCCTTATCGATTACTCGTATTTAACTTGGTACGCCCATGCGTCTATACAGAAAAATAACTGCACCTACATGTGAATACACATCCACGCAATATGGCTAAGTAAGAGGACGGAGAAGAAAAAGATTGTGACGGAAAAAAAAGAAGCAACCAACAACTTCATTTCTCACGAAGATCCGTCACAAACGGATAGCAAAACTACCCGCTATATCAATTTTCCTGCGCAAGTCAACTAGAAGAGAGATCTTCTCTGATATTTTATATCTCTTTCTAGACGGTAAACACGTCCAAGTTCTACTTTCTTTCCAAAAGTACGAGGAAACCGAAACAACAAGTTACGTAACTGATAAGGTGATGAAAAAAATCACTTTCAATCACCATCGTCACAATTTTCAGTCGTCTCTACCGTTACCCCCCCCATTTAACTTCGTTGAGCTACCAAAATCAAGACGCAAATCTACAAAATCCTTGAATATAGTGTGACGCTACTGTTCCGAGGACCTTAAGTTGATGCGACTGATTAGCGGATCGTGTCTAACATTATACGCGTATTTGCCGAGTGAAATATGACTGACGTAGGTCGTTTCGGTGCCGAAGTCTGGGTATCAATTACTCTACTGAAGCCTCTAGCCTAAAGGAGCCTAGATCCTAGGCTCTACCGTTCCGACTTCAAGGAGAGTTGTCATTGCAGGATTTACCCGTCACCCTCCACGTTACATCGTGTTTTCAAGATATAGCTGCGCTCTCCGACATCCCGACGACATGTCGCCGAAACACGATCTCGTGGTTGTACTGATTTAGTGAGAAATATGATAAACAAAAAAAAAAAAGAAAAAAGAAACGACACACGTTCCACTTTCTCGGACGAGCAAGATTATGACCGCAAACCGGGTGTTCCGTCGTCTGAATAGACCCTTCTTCTGACCTCGAGTCCTCACGAAGTGGTGCAGCCCCAAACGGAGGCGCAACGCCTTCGGATGACGGAAGCTCACAGTCCTCGTTGGTTCTCGATCTTCGAGTACTACCCTGTGTGCCTCTCTACCTATAACGTGCACGTGATCCGATCGCGTTTGCCAACATTCAACAAGTGAGTGATGCTGACGCACTACACACGCGGTAACATCGTGCAGCCTCTCTGGACCTCAAAGTCCTCGCCACCCCCCCCCCCCCCCCATCCCGTCCGACTACCCCGAACTTTACGGTGATAAGACAGCCCAGGAAAAGCCTCTACTCGATGTGCATATGTATATACGGCATACATCTTGATCTTAGACGATAATAAACCATTTTCATTCCATCTTCGCAAGTAATAAAATGTTTTCTCGTACACGTATATAGATGTGTATAAGACCTTTCGTTTATTTTCTTCATTTCTCTTCCAAGTATCCTTTAAATTTCAGATTTAAGGTAAAGGTTGCAGCAAATGGAGTTTAAACATTTCTTGGATTGCTGCAGGTATTGGGGAGTTTTAAGATTCAAGGAAAACTGTACCCTGTTATCCAGGTAAATTGGGATGTCGGACTTCCGTCAAAATTGGCAAAAATTTTGAATGAAGTTTTCGTGCCGTAAATGTGTACAAAATTTTAAGACCCCAAACGGTTTCTGAACCCGCGCCGATCTATTGACTGAGTATTCTTACCTGTGCCGAGCTCGAAGATCCCCTTGTATTCTCGAGTCCCTTTTGAACCTGTATTTCAAATATCTCTAGCCTTTATTTATGACCTGCGATACTTGGACCTCGGATTTTCAGTCCGGGAAAAGCGAAGAGAATTTTTTCAAAAAAATTTGCAGGGATCTGATACTCTCTTGTGCATAATACCAATGCGAGCAAGACGTCTCCGGCAAAAATTTCGAGAAATATTCAGGGTTCAAATTTACGATTTGGTATTGTTCAGTTTGTTTTACTCAGGGTCGGGGAGGGGGGGCAGAGTTCGAGCACTTCGGCTTCTCTCCGATAGCCTCGCGGAGATATTTATTAACCGTGATCAGGTCACGGCGTGGTGTCAGTATTACGGTACCTAGATCTGAAATTCGCGCATGTGCCTACGGTCTCCTGATGTCTGCCATGGCGGGAACACAATTGTACAACGAAATACCTCGTGCACACTTTTCGTGAGCATTGACGAATATGTATAACTTTTTTGATCCTATTTCTCAGTGCCAGATCAATATCAACGGTATTAAGTTTACCTAAATAACAAGAATCTGGACAATTGTGTGCACGAATTACGTGACTATTTTGCCAGGATAGCAGAGAATAGGCTAGAATCAAGAAGCGGAAGTAAGGATAGAATATTATTTGTTGTTTAGAGAAACAAAATACAAAACAATATCGTTTTAATTCATGCACGTAAACAGGCAAAAAAATAAAACAGGGAAAGAGAGACAGAACATTCGGTTCTCCCTGATTTTTCACCGCCTAAGGCAGGTTGGGAAAAATTTTTTTGAAACGCAAAATTATTCGACGCGGCCTGGTCTTTCCGTAAAGTTGGTAAACGCCCCGCGAGCGAGTCGAGGGGGAGTTTTTGTCGAGCTTATTCTCGCCCGGCGCCAAGGGGGCGCTTTTTAGTGCCCTGGAGCAGCCCGCCTGGCACGGAGAAGAGAAAAGGAATTCAAAGAGTCCTTTCTTCGCTCGAAACGTTTTTTGAAAACGTACACTGACGACGAGAATCATTTAATTTAGTATAGTTACTAGAAAATACTAGTAAATTGAATATCGTTAAAATAACGGATCGATAATTGCTGCAATCGTAAAAAAAAAAAAAAAAAAAATGTGTCACAAGTAACAATTTAATCTGATTATAATTGCCAATACTGATGCGCTATCTGGTTACTGTAGCGTTCAATCTGTTTAGTTTAGTCAATTTTTTCAATCAAACAAAACGTTAACATTATTTTATCACTCCACCCACATTAAATGATCGCAACAGCTGTAATCTGATTAGTAAGAATGATCGTAATCAAAAATAATAGTAACACGTAATAGAATTTCTGATTACTCCAACTCGAAGCCTGATTTTCAGTTTATACCTACCCGGATCCATATTTTTTAATTATGGGAAAAAAATTGGAAACAGCTCAAGACTGTATATAAATAGCAAACCATAAACAGAAATTTCTTTCGGTCTAGGTAATTCATTCTCTCTCTCTCTCTCACAAATTACGGCTAATGATAAAGTATTCTCATTCTCATTATCATTGTCAGATATTGAGCTCAGAATTCGTGCTAATAATTACGAATATACATGTATATAGTATAATAAATAATACCCGCTATGTAGAAACGTTATGCCCCTTCTTACGTGATACCGTCTGATATTTCGAAAACCCACCCGTGACGTATGGAACCAAAACAACACCCCGATTGAAGTTACGACTGCAAGTATAATCCTCGCCCGAATATTGCAGAGTCGCGACTTCTTTTCGATTATATTTATATCGTTATATTGACGATAAATTGTATTTTATATTATAGGAGCATTGCACTTTTTTTTTTGTTTTTTTTTGTAACCAGCACTGATGTGTAGTCTATTTTTACAAGGATTATAATTCGCGAAACGTAAGTTTATATTCTCTCGGATAATTAATCGTGTTATTAGGTACAGTTTTCACAGAGGAACGTCAGCTGTTACTTCTTCATAGTTGTTGCATTGGAAAAAAAAATTCTATGAAATAAGTGAAAACGATAACTGAAGCAAATTTTTCATACACATTATATCCGAGTTATTTATTTGTGATTAATCGTCTAAAATGCGCCAAAGCAATGGCGAGGCGACGTTCTGACGCAAATTACAATTGAGCAGCACAATGGAAATCTTAGGAGCCTCGCGTATTCAAGTGTTATATATCAGTAAACATACATAGATCCTTCGATGCATATACTGCATATAGCTATATTCTGTTCTTACATATTTTTTCAGGTAATAAATTACCGAAATTAATCAAGTGCCTATTATTTGTTTCTACATTGCAGGTAGAATGCTACACCATGGAATATTCCGTGCAAAGGATGTGCCTCAGGATTTGCAAAATTTTGCAGAAGTGGAACTGACGACTATTTTCAATTCTAGCATTCGTTACCCGACGCAATTTGCAATAATTAGGTGCTCAGAGCGAGTTTAAATTTTCCGCCCAGTTTTATTTCAATTTTTGCCTCGCGCTTTTCTCTCTCTCTCTCTCTCTCTCTTCTCCTTTCTCCGTCGCACCCCTCTCTTCACCCCTTGTGACCCATTTCCCTCCGTCCAACCCGTACGAGGTTGGCTCACTCGTACCATTTGTTTACTTCTTGACCGTACCAATTGTGAAAGTTTCGCGAATGATTTTCCTCTGTATAAGTCTTCGGGTTGTCGTGCTGCAGCAGAAAAAAAAAAGAAAAAACGGCTTGCATTATTATGCATTTCCAGATATTTTTCCCTCGCGAAGTTATAACAGAGCCTGTCGATTCGCTTTGCTGCGCTTCGTCTTTCTCTCGTCGATCTACAGACAGCACTTGCAGCTCGCTAACTCACCGGCAAGAAGTTCGAGCTGGTGCAGGCGATTGACGTCACGGACCAGCTACCTACAGCCGGAAGAACCAACTGCTATCACGCCCAAGAGCACATCGTGCCGAGGATCGAGCTTCGGCCGGTGAGCGATGCTGAAGAATTAAATGGTACCGGTCTCGACGTCGTTCTGAAAAACTGCGGTGAAACTTATGAGAAAGAAAAGCCAAGGATAACGCTGCTCGCGTATCGACCAGAAGGTTGCCGTTTGACATTCGAGTGATCGGTTAATTTTGAATATAAAATATTTTGCAAAGCAGTCAGGGAGGAGACGACTTGATCTTTGGAATTTCATGCGATTTTCTTCAAGGATATTCCTCGATAGGCTGAAATTGCTATGATGCTCGTCGGATTGACGGTACGTTGTGTGGAACCGAGCATCGCTGCTGGACTAATGAGAGCACGGTTCCAGGAGAATAAGACCGAGGTAGGTAACCTGCCACCTTCTGGAGCGGTGCGCTGCTGGGTGAACGGGCGTCGGATCGATTCCCGCGCAAAAACTACCGCGCACAAGCCGACCAACCAATCGTAGAATTTTCAGAGTAAACCGAACTAATAATTCGACTATTTTCGGGTACTCGTGAATATTTTATGTATACCTGTCTGTTTGATATCTGACGACGAGCCGAGCACCACGAGCACATCGCGCGCCTTGGTTCTGCCACTGGCAAATCCGTAATTGCGGTTCAGATTATTTTATTTCCACTTGACGCATGTACTTATAATTATAAGTTACTTGGGTAGAACCATAAGTGCAGATTACGCGTAACGAAACGTTGATTATTCCCACATGCCGGCTTTTATATTCAATTTCTCTTTCTTTTATTATTCTTTTTTTTTCTGTTTTATTCGGCACTGCGGAGAGACTTTTTAACGATTCATGCTAATTCCTGTAGGTATACATGACGATCACGCGGGGGTTTGTATTATATAGGGTAAGGGTTGGGGATGTTGCTACATGAGCCCAGAATTAAAAAGTCTTCAGTTTCTCTCCGATCGCGCGAAACCGAAACGAGGGTTAGATTTTTCTTTCTTCAAAAACCATTCACACCGGTGACAAAATCAGTTCAACTTATTCTCATTGTCAGAAGCATCAATTTGACAGATATTTAAGCTGTACCTGTTAAGGGTGCCGTTGAACGTGTATCGAAGTACAACGGTCCGGAGTTTCGCCTGCGCCTAAATTAAATGGAAATGCAATCTAAACAGTGGTCAGCACGATTATTTCCCGTGGCTATCCAATATTGTGATAGCGGTGCAATTTGATTTCTACATCATCGCATATCTCAGTGCAGCTTTACATATGTATTATACGTGGTGTATACGTATATATATATATATATATATTCTTTTTCTTTCGCGTCCAACTTCGAAAATATTCGATAGCGAAATCTTGTCTGACCTCTGGAAATTTTTCCAAATCATCGATTTGTCACCATTACGTGACTAGGCAGGGAGTTGGCACACGGATTTCGTTCGGTACTCGCCGAGTGAAGAAAGATCCTCCGGAGGAACTGTTTTGACGTTTAGAAAATTTGAGCCCATAGCCGGTGGTGGAAAACGGCCACGGTCAGACGAATCGGGATATCAATTTGCACAGCATTGCACGGGGCGACGCTTCAGTATTGATCCGAACCAAGTTTCATCGATCGAGTTGCTAGGGCGCTTACAGCGGCCCGAGTAGCTCGGGTTTAACCGGTCATTATTCGATTTTTCTCTTCGTGTATACCTTTGCGGCGGAAAGTCGTCCTCGGCATATTTCCGGATTTAAGCGACGAAAAATTAATCAACCGCAGGTGAATCGGTCTGTCGCCGAATTTTCTTTTATCCATCTTTTCGTCCCTCCAATGAAAAATTTCCATGATAATTCCCAGCTTCTCGTTCTTTCCCTCGCCCAGCTCGCTCTGTTCTCGGAGATGCCCACGCCAAGTTTGACAAAGTTTTACGCAGGTTTTTGGCTCTATTACCGAGGGGTGGAAACGCGTCGGATCCCCGGTCCTACGATTAGGAAAGTTCCTTGAGACTTGGTGTAACTTTACGAGGTTGCGGTCTTGGTTGGGCAAAGAGACCGGAGTGCCAGCCAGGCGCCTCAAACACTGGCGGACTTTTTTAAAAGTGAAAAATACCGAGTGATAAAATAGCTAAGCTTGGAATTAGCGGTAGTTCAAATCGTTCGTGCTGGACTATCCGATGTTGACCGTGTGCACTTGGGGCAAAGATACAAGCCTGAATCAAAATTCGCAATGCGAACATCGAGTGCTGTTACTCCTCTAACATTATATTTGTAAGAGGTATGCCGGTACTCGAGTTGTGTGCGTAGACAGGTAGGCATCATGCAGAAAATCACGCCGTTGAGAAACTAATTGCGAGTGTAGAGTATGTCGGACGTCATCAACCGGACGTCCACTTGTTATTCATTGGTCACACGCAGGCTGTGTAGTTGACCGTTCGAGAGACGCCGACGTCTGTTCTACCCGTTCTCCGTATTCTCATTTCTGTATCCGCGTTCTTTTTCCTTCTTCCTTCTTTACCAACAGTCTGTAATTGCCGCACAGTTCCGAACCGTTTCGGATATCGATAGATTCTGGCTGTGCCGATGACGCTAGCCCGTCACGGGCGCCGAACGAAGTGACCGTAAAAGTCGAGTTCACAGGAGACTGACGGTGCTTTTCACCGGCCGCGCTTTCCCTTTCTACTTTTTATTCGACCCTGGCCGAGTGGCTGACCAAGACGAGAACTACCACTGGTGCAAGTGCCTGATCCCCGGAGTGACTTACTGTTTAGTACTGCTAGGAAAGGCGTGAGCTGATTGATGCGACGTGTGTGCAGAGAAATTCGGACTTCAGGAACCGGGACTGCGGACTACCGCTCTGCATTACATGGCCGAAAATACCCAAGGCTTACTAGAATTTCATAGGTGAACTGGAGACGACGTAGTGTCGAAACTAGCCGTTGATTGGGAATTTCAGCATCGGATGGTGTGGGATTGACACCAAATCAAATAGTAGTCCAATGTATAGTATTTCCAAGGCAACAATGTCTCAAAATTGTTGCTTTACGACGGTCGTTTTTCTCTCAGCGTTTGTTCCAAGCGTCCAAAACTTCGACGAGGTTATAACGTACTTACATGGTGCGACTTGGCTTCTCTGAAACCTCTGTGGAAAAATGGGATTCCTCTTCTGCGAAAGAAACCGTACGATGTCGTGCCTTCCCCGGTGACTAGTTCGTCGTTTCGTTTTTTCAAATTGGTATATTCGGTTGCTTGTCCCAGCAGTGCGAGGAAAGTATATTAATTTTGAAAAATATCTTCCAATTCGTGTAATTAGCTCGATTTCGACTCGGTGTTTTTCCGCTCCTCGATACTCGAGTTGTTACGGCGGCTCTCGCTATATACCCCCGGCTCGTGAACATCCACTACGCCAGTGTCGAACCCAATTGGTAACCCTGTTCGTTCTCTGCAGCGGCTATATGCTTATCTCGAGGAAACCTCGCGTCTATATTACCGACGATTTCTACGAATTCTGCGCCGAGCAGCGAATATGCGTTTCAACGCAGTGACATTTGAACGTACCGGCGCCTCTTCCGTCTCTCTCGCTCCCGTCAGCCGCGTACCTATCCAGTACTTTGGACTCGGACTTTCTCCGTCTCCGTCGCTGCCCTGGCCTCCTCTCCCCCCGCCTCGATTCGCCCTGATCGTCGCTCCTCGTTCCACCCGAGGCAAAGTCCGTCTCTCTCGCTCGTCTCACTCCAGCGGCACCGGGAGAACCGGCAACGCCGGAAACCCGCGATATCAGCGATGCTGGCAACGCAGCAGTGACTCAGCACCGCTGGCGCTGGTGCCGGGGCCGCACACAGCGAGCTGAGACCATTTACTAACGAGTATTCCATGCACACACGAACGCGGGCACACAGGACGAGGCACACGGTCGCACGGGAAAACGCGGGCTTGGTAGTGGAGCAAGACTCACCGCAGCGTTTCGGAGGAGGAGATATTTTCGAATGGTGAAATCTGAATTCTCAGTTTTCAACGAGGAACGAACAACGACTAACTCGCTTCTACGCTCGTAGAGGTAAACTCGCTCATCGGGGAGTCGAAGCCATCGGAATACCGTCGCGTCTGATTCCGAACCCCCTACGCATCGCCTGGCTATTCGCAACTCCGAGCCGTTCCGAAGAAAAGCGGTTATGCGACCTGATGCTTCGCACATCGAGCACTCGGGCTCTACCTCGTTTCAGGAATTCAAACGGTCGTCGGCCTTCTTTACCGATGCAGCAGGAAGCGTAGACGTCATGTCATGTCCGGTCTTTCCGTATGTTGGTCAATGCGGGAACTACACTCTAACTATACATACCTGCATGACGCAGGGCCGAGGCATTTGCTCGAGAACCCCAGGATCTCCCGCCAATGCGTCATTGCTACATTTCGATCTGCGCAAGGTGATCGAATCCACTCTACATCGCTTCTCGTACTTGGTCGATCCACGGTTCAACGTCGAATGTTGTTGATATTTTTGTAATAAACTCTCAAAGAGATGGATAAGTCAAGAACAAGAAGCTAGTGTCTCGTTTGTCCAAAACCCTGCGCCTCTATTCTCCGACTTTCATCTTCCATGCAACTTATCCCTATTGCGAACACGTTCGCAAGTATACGCCGAACTCTTAATTGGGTAAATTCCCGCCCTTCTATAAATCGCAAGGGAGATCTTGAGGCAAAGAAAAGAGGACAGAGGGCATCGCTTTTCCGGAAATTAGCATTATTTTATTATCTCCCACAACCGCAGTGTTTCGGAGAGAGCGCTTCCTTCCCTGTCCATCCGTCACTGGGTAGTGATACCGAGGTCTCGTAGGTACGCGCAATGTAGACCGCACACATGCATTCTTTTGACGCAATGTTTTATGGCAACAGGTAGGTGACGTACACGCCAACGTTTTTACGGGGGCGAGTGCATAACCTCGATAACCCTCGAGAGGTCGAGGGAGCGACAAAGCTGTGCGGATAGTCCGACGGTGGAGGTGCATTGAACGTGGTCCAACAAACCCAGAGGAATGAAAGGACAGCGGTGCGTTTGGGACGACTTCGATGTTTAACTGACAGCGAGTAGCCACGTGTACCGCATTATCTACGCCATCCCCGCCACTCTCCTGGTCTCTTATCACGACCTAGTCACTGCGTTCTCACTTCCGGACTCGCGTAGGTGCGGCGCCAGTGACGTCCTTGAATGACGAAACGAGTATCAGACTTACGACAGAACTTCTGAGATTTCTACTCACTCTGGATAGCTGGAAGAGGATCGATCGAGCTCGAAACCGTTGCAGTCGAGGACACCCGACAGGAGAGCGTATGAGCGCAGAACAGCTCTTATCCGAGACTCTCCCCTCGGAATGCTTGACCAAAGTCCTCCGCGGTCTTTCCAGG
The DNA here is from genome assembly GCF_021901455.1 of Neodiprion lecontei. Classification (NCBI taxonomy): domain Eukaryota; kingdom Metazoa; phylum Arthropoda; class Insecta; order Hymenoptera; family Diprionidae; genus Neodiprion; species Neodiprion lecontei. The sequence goes on along the minus strand of NC_060263.1, from coordinate 4,083,548 downwards.
ACTTAACCGACAGATGTGCGCCTTGGAGCCCCCTGGTAGTCGATCCATGCGATCGGCGAGCGTGCCTGGTGTTGCACCTGTGTGTGAGTGTGTCTGCGCGATTGCAGTGTGAAACATTGGGTCACCTTCCCTCCATCGACAGTCGCCCGCCTGTCCTAGGGTGGAGAGAAGTCCAGACAGACCCGAGACCGGGTGCAATGCGGCGGTTGTGCCAGTCCTGCTGGTCAACCGAGCCGGCTGCTGAACGCAGCTGCTGTTCACAGTCTCCCCGGAAGACCGTCCCAAGCCTACTGGCTTCCCATCCTGTATTGATACGTAACGATCGCAGCTCGCAAGGATCGTTTCTTGCGAACGTGATGGGGTGAATAACGGAAGAACACTTGGTACTTAACGCCACAGGGTTGTATCCAAGAGTAAAATGAAGAATAAGAACGCGATGGTCAAACGCAGAAGCGTCGGACCATCGGACGTAGGGAGATTTACCGAGAGACACGAGTCAAAGCGACTAAGCCAATCACCGAGGTCGTGGGTCGATTCAATCGTCGGAACGCATTCCGATCTATCGTCTTATCGTCGTATCGATTTATCGTCATCCTCCGAATGATCGCAGGGCAGTGGCCTCGGTTCTTTCACCCCATGCAACACGAAGCAGTTCTCAAATCCGCGGGGGATTGTGTCCTTCGATGCCTTACGGTGACGTACCTGTTGCTTACATTACACATATCCCGTTGTGTTGGATCACTCCAAAGCACGTGCGGTTCCAGAACTCGTGGGAGGGTGTGCGGCTCTGTTCATGCTAATGCCGACCTTCCACCTTGCTGCACCGCCAAGCGAAGGAAGATGTCTGTATTCACAATGCCCACCTCTCCTATCCCTATCTCGGTCACGAATTCCCTTTCTTCCTTATGAACCCCTCGCCCCAGGATGGTGCCAGCGTCAACTGCTCCCGCTGGTTCCTTTGCCACCTGTGCCTGGCGATTAGGTCACACGCCACCAGCTGCTCGGAGACGACTGCGGCGAGCAGGTACCGGGAGTAAATTTCACAGCACGATCAGGGCGAAGGTCACGGTGAGATTCTTGGTCTATTTATTCGGGGATTCGTCTGCCCTGGATAATGGCGAGTCCGGTGTCGTTAACAAGGCCATAAGTGTTATCCATAGGGCGAGGAGGGCGGCGGGACGGCGGGTAGCAGACGAACGATTCGTCCGGCAAGTGGCGCCGTCGTGTTCACGCCAGACTGATCCCACCCACGACCCACTACGTTTAACATAAGACCGCCGCCCGGCAACGCGCCGCTCCGTCAAAGATCGCCCATTCCCATGCTGATCCTGTATGGGTGTTTACGAGGTATGGGTAGAGGGCAGGCTCTCCGAGGGATCGGGACGAGCAACAGGTCTCCCAGAGGTTCAACGACACTGCCAGATGGAATAAAATCGTCCATACTATGGATCCTTCCTCTTTATAATCTCTACCGAGTTCACAAGGCTACTAGATTTCCCTAGATACTAGATCGAACGAAATGGCTCACCTCTGCATCGTCGTGGAATTTTTATTTTTTTCCCCCCAGTTTCATTATGTTTATACAAGTTTAAAGTAATAGTCTCCGATCCATCTTCGGTATGCACGGGACCATAATTGAGCTATTGTAATTTTTGCGAGAGCGATTCAATCGGTGGTTTCGATCTCCTTCAGGGTGTCCTGGTCGCAAGCGGCCCTCCTCGCGAGTTTGTAACTCACCCGCGGAGCTGGGGGAGGTGGACTAAACTTGTCCGGCGTGGATGAAAACTTGAGGCCAAACACCCCAGTGACCCTGTTACCTCCCGGCACGAGCAACAGCCAGGCATTAAGGAGGAATTAACAAAGGGTAGAGATAGATATACTCACGCTACTATACACGACCCGTTTCTAGCCGGGAATCGGACGCTAGCCCACCCTTGGTTACCTAGAAGAAGCAACAGGTCCTTGAGGATGCAATCATACGCTGGCCGGTGCGCCACTTCCGGCGGCGGAGTTTCCTGTGTCAAACTAATGGGAATTCCGTATTCCGCATTGCCAGCGTTCCCCTACCGGCAAAACGGTCGCGGCTGGCGTGTTCTCTTATCCCTGGTCTTGCACACTTTGTTAACCATAGACCTACACACAGCCACTAGGCAGTGCAGTGAAATCACCGAAAGAGCTCCCGGAGCCCGGAATGATCGGTTGGACCGTCGAGAAAGTACGTATAAGAGATCAGCGAGGGAGAATCGAAACGGTATCGGTGAGACCACGGTGTCCAGTGAAAAGTTCGTAAGAAATTCAAGGACATTGAAAATAGAATATTTCTGGGACATAAGAAACAAAATTAAAGGATAGTTTCCTGGACCTTTGAAGGACAAGCAAAATTCAAGGACATTTAACGGACCACCGAACACCATGACGACGTTCGATGGATTTCCAAGCGAGAGCTAACGCGGTATCGATTGTGAAAAATTGGAATTGGAACAAACTCATAAACGTTGAAAATACCCGCGGCTCAACCTTGCTAGTAAGTCTCGTCTGACGGATACAGTACAGGCATGAGGTTGTACAGGTACGGTACAAGTGACGTTTTACCCGCACGAGTTGGGCTATCCGCGAGTGGAGGGTATTTATAGCTCTGTCACGTGTTATTCGGTGTAGTAAATTCCCGGATATAGAACGTATAAATTTTCTTCCGAACGACGTGCGCCGCGCCGGGGATCCACGTGCTGCCTCCTCCTACCTCTCGGCGTGGAGAGACGTAGGTGTGTGGATATCCATTGCACACGTGTGCCGTATGCGGGGATGGAGAGAGGTGCACACCGGCTCTATCGTGCAGGGTATTGTGTACGAGGCACATTCGCCCACGCGATATGCATGTGCCCGGGTTTACCTAGCGCGATGCTGGTTTGCCTGCCGGCACGAGGCAGTCGGTGCACGGATCTCATTGATTTCGATCGTTGATCGGCATTCGCGTTCGCGCCCGCGTTGCCCATTCATGGATATCTTATCGCTTTACAACCGCAACAACCTCCTTCCATCTCTGTCCCGGCTCCCGGACGAGGAGGGTCCCTTCCCTTCCTTCCCTTCCCTCCTCCATCCGCCGCCACCGCCGCCGCCGCCGCATTCCTACACATCTCACACCTTCCAAAGTTCCAACTCATGAATGAACGCCGTAGTAGACCATTTATGCTTTCCACGGTGTGTATTGTGTTGTGTGTTTGTCGAGTTAAACGGGCTCCTGGCTCTCTGGCTGGTCAATACTTCATCCGCCGATGGAATTAGCTCTCCGGCTGCACTCGTACAACACACGACTACCCGACCTTCCTCAAGTATTAACACCTGTGCAAACACACAAACGCACCCCGTCCCTCACGGAGTGTCGGCGTTGCTCCGTAACAACTCTCCTTGTCAAACTAATCGCACCGCAATCATTGCCTCGCCACAGTTCCTTCTCCCAATTCGATATCGAAAATTCCTCAAGAACTTCGGTGGAGCTGGTGGTAAATGGATTTCTCAAACAAGGCGTTACCTCTACATACCTTAGGGGAAATCCAAGTTTTATGGAAGAGAAAAAAGAATAAATCGTCGGCAAGCCGTTGATTCAGGCTGGTGATTCCCGTCCGACTGAATCGCGGATGTCACGATCATACGGCGGTTCGTCATCGGTAACGTATAACTCACTGCTTACGGGAATTCCCGGAAGCTTTATTAGTCATCCGCGAAACCTGCAGCCCGCTAATGAAATGACCGAACGACCGTGTCGACGTCGTCGGTCTGTCAGTGACGTCACGACGTCGCATTCACACGACCTTTAGATCTCAGCTGAAGTTGAGCTAGCGAAATTGCTCCGCATCCACGCCACAGAGTCCATTTAACCGAGGAGCTTTCACGACGTTGCGGTCAACAACAGGACGGGGAGAAAAGGGGGGCGATGGTTAGAGCTGGGTTCTTCCTCTTCCCATTTCTCGAGTTATGAATGGAGACGGTCGAAGGACCATTGCATCGTCGACTTGCGATACGGTCGGCTCCGTTTCGGCTCGGTGCCGGTCGCTTCGTCAGAGGGAAATGGAAAGAGGAACAGCCGCGCAATCGGAGCTTCGGAGCCGTGGAGTCGAGGGAACGAAGCGGAGGCGGAGGTGGAGGTGGAAGTGGAGGGAGAAAGGGAGGCCGATGACACGTGCTGTGTTAATGGAGTGTTCTCGTTTTAGGGTTGACCGAGGTTAGTTCACGTTTGTGCGCCCGCCCGGTTGCACCGCGTTCCCGCTGCAGGTCTCCTCTCTTCCCGTCCGCGACATCGATACTCGCTCATTTCCATTATGCCACCGTACAAATCCATCCAGGTGAAGATGTCCGAGTCCGAACATCTTTGGTCTTCAAATCGTTCCTGCACAGACACGTTCTCCGTACCAAAAACGTACCTACTGTCAAATTACGGTACGCATGGTCGGTGTCAGGTTTGTCGATCGAACTGTCAGTCCGTCATCGTAACCATGCGCTTCCGATCCACGCATTGGCCATAATCCAAGACTATCGTGTCACGCGTACTCGACCGTCGAATGATAACTGAATCGAATCCTGAAGACGGGACAGTACGATACGAGGTTTTTCCCGACCGTCCCTGCTTCCTCTCGATCTCGTCTCTCTTTTCCGTCGTCGAAGTGCGAGGTACATGTAACTTCCATCTCTGCGAAGTTGGCTGGAAAGTGAACGTAGAGTCCGTGAGGTGAGGTGGTCGGAGGGGGTGTCAGGTATCTCCGATGCAAGCGGCATCCCCACCTTGAGGGGTTTCCGCCTTCCGCCTTCCGCCTTCCAGAGCCCATTCTCACGTGGCCGAGCCGACTCGTTCATTGACGGGCCTCGCGTCGTCCTCCTCGCACTTGCGGCAATCCGTGCAAGGATAAGAGCGACGGGTTTGCTCTATCGCTCTTTCGCCCTGCAGTGTGGAGAGAGGCGTAGTACTACTCTCGGGACACCCCAACCCCCACCTCCACCTCCACCCCGACCCCGGTAGCGCCCCAACCCCGATCGCTCCTTTGTTTATCACCGCGAGCGGCAGCGTTGGACGGAGAACGACCGACTCTCGGCCCTCGAGCGGAGCCGACGAAGAGGCTCGGATGCTGCGGAGAAAAGGCAGTAAGGTTGCGCCTAGGGGGTGCGGGGTCAAGTCGTGGCCGATGGGAGGGGGTGAGTGAGGGGGGTGAGGACGGCAATTAAGAGCGAGAGTGAGCTGAAAGATTTCAGTCATTCCTCGGCGCACTCGGGGCTCTGGGTCAAGTTCACGAAGGAGCGTTGCACCCGCTACGCCGGGGGGGAACCGGGTACCAACCCATTGATCGGTTAATATTCAACCGACGATCCAATTTTTCGATTAAACGGGGGGCAGCCGTTTGAGGACGGGTTCACTCTTCGTCCCGATATCTCTCTTCTCTCTCTCCCTCTTTCTCCGGCCGGAAGATATTATATGCAACAGTTATCAGCACGTTCTGTAATACACACACGTATAACTTCGGTATCGCCGTACGTATAGCCGCGAATATGCATATACAGAGAGAAAGAGGGAGAGAGAGAGAGAGAGAGAAAGAGAGACCCGGCAACTTTCCGGGAGTGGGTCAAGTTCGCAGAGCTCTTATGATAACTTACGAGAACGTTTACCCCGTTTCCTCCTACCCGCAGCCTCACCGCGGCGGGCGTGTTTAACCACGTGGCGTGTCCCTCCCTCCGTAAACTTCTCTTCTCTTCTATATGCATGTTTCGTCGTACTCGTTTCATTCCAGCAGCTGTGCCCGTCGGTTACCCGCTTCTTTTTTTTTTTCTTTTTGGAAACGCTCTTTTAACGTGAAAAAAGTTGCACACCGAGGTATAGAAGAAAAATAATGTATTCATACTGATTAGAAATCTGCGGAATACTTGCATGTTGTAAAACTTGAACAAGTTGACGGTTTTTGTTCTTTTCCTTTTTTCTCACCCCGCTATACAAGCAACTCAAATTATTGATCGCTTTATTATAACTCTGCAAGGGTAACCGAACGTTTCGATGATAGGTGTAACATAGAAGACAAACGTCGCTCGGTCAAGAAGGATCGCCGATGAAGGGAGGAAGATGGAGTAAAAGAAGCGAGAAAAAAAGAACAAGAACTTGACGTATCGCGACATACGTGACGTACGCACCTGACACAGAGTCATGCTGCTCGCACGCAATACGATACGCGGCGTGGAGAATCGCGAATGTTGCAAAAAAGCGTCACCGCACGTGCCAATCGCAGGGCGTGCTAATCGCCACGGACGCGTGCGAAAGAAATAGTTAACCTTATAGATTATCCCTGAAGGTGTGACAGGGATACTCTGTCTGTAGTTCAGGAATGCGCGCATCTGGTTCGTATACCACCGCGTCATTGATACATGTATGTAAGTACGTTTAATGTCGGGTGTAAAACACATCTACACGGAAAAAAAAGAAGATATTTAAGGCAAAAGTGAGACACATTGCAGAATGCTGAAAGGGCGTAACTCCGACAAGTCAAAGTTCCGAAAGTGCAAAAATGAGAAAATTCAAAAATCTGAAACACCGAAATTCCGAATGATCCAAGATTCTCAGTGCTGTGAATTTCCGGCTTGGTGAAATTTCACCACTTTGAGCTGTCTTTGCTTTGTATTTTCTTGGTCATTCCCATTTTCGGTTTTTCTAGTTTTTCACACTCACTCGTCGAGTAAACTACGTTACGTAAGTCCATATTAATTATCAGAATTTAGCTCTATCGTAACTTGAATTATTGAATCCTTGCATTTCGAAATGACGAGCCGTCGTCGGCTTTCCGACCATTCGAAACTTTGTTGTTTCTCCAAAATGTTTTATTTCTTTCCTCCGATTTTCGCCATGAAATAATACGAAATTAGGCGTTTTTCGGAACTATTCAAATTCGAAACTTCAACCCCGCCCCCTCGTACACAATTACAATATGACGTAGGTACAGTAATATCTTAGGAAATTATTTCGATCGATCAAAACTCGCGTTATTCTCAACATCGAGTTCATCCAATCTCTGCTACGAAATCTCGTCGACAAGGCCTGGGCCGACGGTTGCGTAATTTTCATCGACAAGGCAACGTACTTTCTCAACCGGGATCCCCGCACCATTAATTTTCGGATTCTTCCCGATGCAGCAACGCATGTGTGCAAATAGGTACCAAATTCGGGTTTGACTCGCGTCGACACACCGTGTGCAATCGGGCTCTACATTGCCGTCACGTCGATTTGTCCGATCGAAATCTGGCCATCATAAACGTAGTCCCTCGATTTCTCTCCCCTCTCCCACGACTTCGCTTGGTAATTTACCGCTACTACGTCGGCGATCAGCGAGCGCCGTTCCAGCTCCGAAGAGATGAGAAAGGAGAGTGAGTGCCAGCTTATTCCGTAAGGCATGGCATGGCATGGCATGGGATCGGTGCTCAGCGAGGGGAAGCGGAAAGATCCCAAGAAGAAACGCCTCGCCTCGCCTCGCTCTCACGACTCTTCGACGGAAAGACGAAGGGGGGCCGCGTTTAGTTGCGAGCGAGACGAACGGAGGAGACAGGAAGCGGATTCATCTGGTGGCGCCGCTCTGCCGACGAGAGGGCAAAGTCGCTTTTGCGCCTACATACGCGCCGAGTTTCACAATCCTAAGGCACGGCCGTCTGTCGGACGATCGCGATGATGACGGCGATGACGGCGATGATCGTCAGCGCATGCGCACTGCGCGCTGTATCGGTATAAATACCAGCAGCGAGCAGCTTTGATTCGATTCGTCGAGACTTTTCAGGTGCAGGAAAAAGGACAGGATTATTAACACTCGCCGGAAAAACTGTATTTTCCATATTGTTATGAAAAGGGGGAAATCACCCGTTTATAGCGATCTAGCAGTCATCGTCGATAAAATAAATATATGTTATGAAATTAACAAGATTTACTACGTCAACCAACATAATATCGCAAAAACAGTCCCGTCTCATACTTTAAACCGTAATCACGCAATTTTCCTGATGAAAGAATTTTTCCAACACAGTCAATTTCGCTGCCTGTTAATTCGCTTCGAAAGCTCACGAACGTAATTATTAATTCCTTAACGGCTGGTTCGTCACATAATATATTCCACATGATAATTTTTGACGAATGGAGAGATCACGCAAAATCACGCTTTCAAATTTCATGTTATTTTCAGTATTTAGAATCTATGTTTTCGCGCCGATTTCATAGATCTAGGCCATTTTCGAAAAGTTCCTATTTTGCCGCTACGGTGAGGAGTGAGCTCACGGCGATCCGGTATGGGAGGGGCGTTATGTACGGTGAACGTGTACGTGAACCTATAGTGAAGGTAAACTCTGTCTAGAAACCGTGGTGGAGTTTCACCGACATCGCACGGCTGCGAGTGCGAGAGAGATGAAGACGACAAAGTCAAAAATAAAGAAATGAGAGAGAGAGAGAGAGAGAAAGAGAGAGAGAGAGAGAGAGAGACTGAGAGAGAGGTACGGCAATTCCTCCGGAGTGAAACGCTCGAGCGATTGAAAGAAGACGCAGCGTTGGCCACGCGCTTCCACTGCAAAGAGATTATTGGGAACGTGGGAGAGAGAGAGAGAGAGAGAGAGAGACCGAGGGATCGGATAAAAGTTTGTATCATCCACCGCGAGAAGTAGGCGCCTAGATGCATCGGATCATTGCAGATTTGATATAAACCAACAATCGACACCAAAAACGAGGTGACTAGTTGTAGGTACAACAATCATTTGCCAAAATGATTTCTACAATTTTCTACGAATTTTTAAGGAAATTGGGACACTTCGTACAAGTTTGTAAAGAAAAATTGTTTTCTCACAAATTTGTTAACATGCATGGTTTCTCATAGAAAACTTGTAGATTTTTGTGAAAATTTGTAGTTGTTTAGTAAAAAGATTCAGAAGATACTGTAATTTTTCTCAACGAAAATTAACAATACCTTACGAAAAACTATGCATATGTATACAATTTTGTACGAAATAATACGATATGTTTCAATTTCTGTGAGAATTTGTAGTTTCCAATTTTTCCCCCTTGTTTGTCTCTCTCTCTCTCTCTCTCTCTCACACACACTCTCCCTCCCTTCCTCCCTTTCCATAACGCAGTTTCTTTCTCGTTTTGAAATTTCTTCCGCGGATAGTTCCGCTACTCTACGCGTCTCATCCCAAAATCGTGGGTGAAAGTATCACAAAACTCGAATATACAGTAATCTTGTCTTATATAAGGCTAAAAATTAATTTTGCAGGATGCGGAGTGACGTAACATTTGCGTAGATTGCGGAGATTATCATATTTAATTGTGAAAAATAATTGAACAATAATACCGATGGACGATGATTCGTCGATTCGCTTATCGATTGATCGAAGACGCGCGCCGGATCCCAAGGTATGAATCCGACCGATTGAAGCATAATCAAAGCGCGCGAAAAGCGACAGCCTGACCGTAACTTGCTGTACGAATAACTCGGTAACGTAACAAGGTTGCAAGTTCATCGTTCGACGAGTGTCGCGATAAAGACGCTGATCGACATCGGACTGTTCAGAGGGAAAAGGACCGAACCCACACGTGATCCCATCATCCCCTCTACTGTCGGTAACCCCATACATACGGGAGAACGGATACCGAGAGGTCAAAGCTCTGAAAATTGTCCGACACATTTGGGTGAAAAAAAATTTTTGCACAAGAACGACACCACTGCGAAATTCCCAACGTCTGAGCAATAAATAAAAACGATATTGTGGTCCTGATGTTGGGCAGGTGAATTTTGAATTTCGAAGAGATTTTCAGTGCGGGTTTACAATTATTTTCAAAAACTAACTTGGATGGTCTGAAATCCTACCTATTTTTGGGAGTTTCTTTTCTTTTTTTGTAAAGAAAATGACAATTTGGAGCAATTTGAGTTCGAAGGCTTTATTATTTATAGTTTCAAGAACATTTTACAATTTTTTCACTGATATTAATAACAAAATGTCGGCATGGCGCGTATAAGTAGCGAACGAGCAAGTTTTCAATCCGTTGGCGAAGATTTCTCGGTAAATTTTGATCCCATCGACTTGAAACATTGAGACAATCTTTAAAACTTGTTTATCGATTCGAGCTCGTGGCTAGATTTTTGAATTTCAATACCAAAATTTTTTTATAGAAACATTTTCGACAATTTATTGATCGAAAAATGAAATTTTTTTGTTCATAGTCGTACGTATTTGAAAACAGATTTTTTTTTTTATCATTTGGATTACGAGCTCGAATCCGGAAAGTTGTTTTGAAGTCAAAAAATATTTTTCGATCTGTTGCAAGTTGGACACTAATGTCAAAAGATGCGCCACCGCAAAAGCCCGCGAGTTCGGTGTCGTTCGCTACTCACACGCGCCGTGCCGCCATTTTGTTATTAATTTCATTGAAAAAATTCCAAAATATTCTCAAAACTATATACAACAAACCCCTGAAACTCAAATTGCTTCAAGTGTTTTCATTTTCTTAAAAAAAAAAAAAAAAAACTCCTAAAAATAGGTATGATTTCAGACCGTCCAAGCCGTATCCCCCCCCCCCCCCCTCTCTCCTTAACCGGTTCAGGAAGTCGGGGCCGCCAGGATTTGTGCATGGACTTTGTTCTGGCCGTAGCAGCGGCTCTGTATCGCTCTAGGAACGAAAGTTTTAATCTATATACACTCCGTACGACGTTCGTATTATATCTGTGCACATGTACCGTATACAACTTATACTCACAATGTAACGCTCAACGCTGCACGTGTTTATACGAGTGCAGTGTAAAATCCACACCGAGAAGCTGGGCTGACTGGTTACTTTCTAAATTTAGGCGGCCAACGGTGCCGGTGCCGAACATTTTCGGGAATTTATTTACCTTCGGTTTTTTCTTATCCTCTAGTATTTTTTTCATCATATATTCAGCAGAGATTTTCAACGCTCGTTATCACTGTGACTTCTAGCTCCATCGTCAAACTCTGAATGTTACCGATCGATAAATTCCGTTTATCAACTGTGTCTGTTAAAAATTATCGAATCGTACCACACGATTTACCGCCGAATTCGATTTGAATTTCTACGACAATCTACCGCGGTCGATAAATATTTTCCACACCGCGATTGTTGCTTTTCTAATTCGTTAGTTTTTTTATTTACGTCCATAAATAATACAGACGGATCGGCTTAAGGATCTCACAATCGAAGCGAACAGTACCCGCTTTCTGGTTTTCGATCATACGTGTGTATAAAAATTTCTCCTCTCCCGCAGCAAAAAGCAGAGAAAATAAAGAAAAAAGAAAAAAAGAAAAAAAAAAACGACAAATAAAAGAGCGAAAGAAAAAGCGACGGTGCGAGTTGTGTTATTGAAATTTACTTCGTCATGCATCGTTCAATAAATTATACATTTCGGCGAACCCTCTCGCACGCCTCTAATTCGAGGTGCTGAAACACCATAAAATTAAAAGTTAAAGAACAACGAGGCGTTATTTCATGCGGCATCCTAGACACGAAGACGAAGGTCGTACGCTTCGCGTCGACGAATAGTTCCCGGCGACGATCGAGCAAAGTAGGTTTCAGGTCGATGAGACCTGCAACGTTAAGGCCGCGCGGCGTTGCTTACGTTTTGCGCAAAACTATATCGTGGCTCTTTATCTCTATGCCACAAAAACTTGCGACGTGCTACCCTTTGCGGCATATTTCACCAAGATGTGCAATATCGTTTGAAATCACTTCGTAATCTCCGAAATTATCACACTGTAATCAGTAATCTACACGGGCATGTGGAATTCTACGCCGATTTCTACGAAATTTTTTTACTTCACCATGAATTTTTCCCAAGTTATCAGGAACCCTGAAAATCGTCGAAAAATGTATTCACATTTTTTTTTAATCGCTCTCCTTTACCCTACAATTTTTTAAACCCATCCGAAAAACACCCAAATTCATTTTTATGAAACAAGAGTAATAAAAAAACATATGGTTTCCGAAATGAAACATTTTCACCCAAGATTCAGAGTGGGGCTGCGATTTTTTCTATCTCTCTTTTATCAGTTTTTACTATTCTCGTACCTGATCAGAATCTGTGATACAATTGTGAAAAAAATCCTGAATGTGCTTAAGAACTGAAGAAAGAATTGATGTAGAGATGTATTATAATAGATTTTAAATAGATAACAGGCATCATCCGATTGCGATGAAACTTTGGTAAGTTGTTGTCAGTGTTGCCAACTCGGATTGTCGCAATCCTGCTAGAGTCTTTGTCAAATCCCGCCAATTCCCGGACCAATTTCGTTTGTTTGTAATTGGAAAACCTGAATGTGAAATAGACAAATAATTTTTTATACACTCGAGTATTTATACGGTCTGTTTGGGGTTTGTTCAATTCAGGTTATGTCGGGATGTTGGGTTTTCTTATTTGATTTCATATTTGACTGTGGGTAGAATGTTTTCGCGTTTGTGATTGTTCCATTTTGTTCATTCGAATTTTTGCAGGGAAAAAAAATGGTTTAAAAATGAATTCGTTATAAAAAAAATCAAAATCACCAAATTTCCAACTAAAAAAGCCAGATTGCTTTGAAAATCCCTAAATTTGCCGCCAACCGCTAAACGGGTCAATATTCTCACCAAGGTCGGATATCATCGGTCTCGGTTCAAATATCCTCAACTGTTTGCAAGATTTTTTTTATCTGAATTCGAATTTTCATTTTATCACATTAAATTTGGATGCGGGGGAAGCCGCGACGGGCTGCTCGTATTAAAATAAAATTCTGTATTAGTTATCAGCGGTAGTCGTGAGAAATCCTTTAGGATTACAGAAACCTCTTTGTAATCTTAAGAAATTATATGAAATCTTAGAAATCGTGAGAAATCACATAATCGGAGTAAAATTTCTTTCTCAAGCAATATTTCGTAAAGACTCTGTAAAATGTAAGTAATCGTGAAATATCTAATCGTAGTGTCAATTTTTGCTCCAGTGAAAAACCCCGTAATTTTCGCTCGCACGACAAACGAGCCAAAGTAATACATACATGTACTAAATACGTCTACTAAAATGGTGCCGAGAAATATCGTTGATAAGACGAGTCGAGCGGGAAATGCCAGCGTTCAACAGCGCGACGAATAATATTGTGAAGTACGAAGCGACGTTGAGCAATTCTGCGCGCAACGTCACCTGACCGATTTACGCGTATTTACAAGAAGCGGTATAAATTTTTCCTGAAACTCGGAATCTGCTCGAAGATTCTTGTAAAATGATCTTGCCATCGTCAGATCGTGCGATCTGTTCGGCCATACCTCAATGAATATCGTGCAGAATTTTAATCTATTTATTTTACCGCGAGACGGTGTTTTGAGGTTATGTTTTTCATTATTGCTCGATTGTAAATTCGTATGAAAATTTATCGGTCCCGGTTGACCGGATCGCACTTGACAATAAAATAACAATGAAATATACGTTGAAACCCAACCGATGTTTGGCGACAAAAATAGGATCTATTCTCGTGAGAAAATGAAAATTGCTCGATACCCTACACCTCAACGTCACAAGAGTTCACAAGACTGTACAACCAAGTGGATAACTCGCGTTTCTTGGAAGCGAAAGCTTCGTTTAATCTTGAACATTGTGGCGAGGGTTATCACACAGGCCTCGCGACGTCATATCGTGACCGGTGTTGAAAAAAGTCCATTATTACCGCACGCGCCTCGAAGAATCATCTTCTTCTCGCGGGTAGGTTTCGAGCCCGGATTATCTCCACGTATCATCTTAGCTGTCGAAAAATTGTCGCTAATTTTTTTTTTACCACGCGGAAGGAGGAAGAAGAACTCGCTGTGATTATCGCCTCGATAATTATAGAGCGGATGAAGAAGCCCGGCATCGAGCTTCGACCTGATGTTTCGCGAGTTTCAGGGTCAAAAAAATGCTCCTAGAGACGAGTCGAGAGACACGCTACGCAAGGTTGCGTCACGCGGGTCCCGGCTATGACGTATGACGCAGTAATCGTCGAGGAAATGACCGACGCCGAATTCGTATTCACGCGAAAATTCAACTCGTCCACGTGGCTCTGGAATCGTACCTTCGAGAATGAAACGAGCACGAGACGTCGGGCGCGATTTTGGTGAAGATGATATTTAACCGTGATTTTTCTCATCACGTTGACGACGTCCGGAGTGACCGAATCGTCCTTCGCTGCTTGCTCCAGGTACGCATACACACATTGCATTATGGATCTGTAGTGAGTTTAAGCAATCCGAACACTCGAGGCAATCTAACCGCGTAGGTGAGCCGGGATGTATAGGTGGGACTCTGTGTTCTAAACGAACCTGAAATTCCCGGCGTACAGAGACGGTACTGAAACTTGTGCCTCCCACGCTCTCGCCCATCCCATTTCGATATTAAAAGAACGAACTCGGAGGAGACTTTTTGTTTTTTTTTTTTTTTTTATTTTTTATTTTTAAAAGGAATCAGTCCGCAGACGCATTTCGTAGTAAGTTATTTCGTGGGAACACGATGTTTTGTTGTAAGTGGCAAAAATTAATGAAGTCATTGTTTCAAAATTGTAAGAAAAAAATTTAATCCGATAAAATAATCTACAAATTAAGAAATCTCGATTTTTGTTTAGTTTTTTTTTTTTCTTTTTTTTTGATGAAATAATACTTTGAACGTGGTATTTGTAAAAATATTAAATAACCTTTGTTAGATTCAGCTAAATCGCGTTTATGCAGTGTTTCGCCAAATCTATTCGGTGGATAAAGATTAGTCAATTCCGCTATTAAATAATATGTTGCATCGTAAATCTGAAAAAAATTTTTGCTCATTTAGCAAAATACTTCCCGTGACGCGTGAAAAATCCTTTTTCGCAAGAGAAGTAAGACGAGCAGTTATTCGAAGAGGCGACAGTTTGGTAAAATCAGTAGAATTAAATCATTCGTGGTGTAATACCGTTGAATTAGCCTGTCAATTTAAAATCGCATATTTCTTTGACGTTGTTTGATGTGGCATTTAATTCGTGTAGCATGGATTACATTGAAACGATAGTTTTTTCAGTCAATAATGTACAAGTACCAACCGCATTAAAGCGAACTAAACTAAGGCTTGTTGAAAACTTTGCACCTTTCAAAATAGTATATCAAAGGAACGAACATCACTTCATACGATCAGACATTTTGCAAAGTTAGGCAGAAATGGATCCAATCAACACTGTTTAAGTCATTCACGCATACATTATTCCTTACATTCGATTCACTTGAAATTTTGCATTGACGCGCATTTGGGATCGCTGATTACGAATCCGAAATCGAAATTCGAAAATTCAAAATGGCGGATCCAATATGGCAAACGTAAATTGAAAAAGTTATTTAACTTTGATAAAACTTTGTGTTACACAGTTTTTGGGGTCACTGATAACGAATCTAAACTCGACGTTCAAAATGGTCGTTTCAATATGGCGGACAAAAAATTCAGCACTTGTTACCAAAAAGTGGTTTAATAAATAAAAAAATGCAAGAAAAACAAGGGGTGGGACGTTGAGCGTCCCAACTTGAATCAAAGGGTTAAGATTCGGCCTGTTACGCTCACTGACGGTTTTTCATCTTCTACCTCCAGCTCTAAAATTCCCAATATCGGTTGACACGCACCTGACATACCACTTGCGTCTAATACTCCAAATTCATATTTAAGACTCTGTATCATAACAATCAACAAATTAGTCCGCAAAGTAGGTGTACAATACCGATCAGACCTAACTGCACCCCGAATAATCGTCTCCTTTTTCACCCCGCATCTTTATTAAATAAAAATTTCTCTCAGCGTACACGCATAGTAGGTGAACATGTCACATGCCTCGATGTTTCTACACCCCTCGTACCTACACTTATAAATGCAGACAACACTCGTCAATTATTATTCAACGGTGATACGAATGTGTGATACAGGTATATACCCATACCGTTCGGAACGAGGATCGGTCGGTCGGTCGGGGGGAGGAGGTGAAAAACTTTGAATGGGACGTTCTTCGCGTACACACGCGAACACACGACAATATCACACATGCGTATTATACAGAGGAAGCGGCGTTACATTCTGACCGTATGCACACGGTGTGTGCACCCGTAATATCCTCGGGAAAATGGAATACGCGGGGGAGTAACAGCGCATAATACGCACAGTTGAATCAGTGCGGTGACCGAGAGCTGATCCTTTCTATACGCTATGTAAGATGTGAAAGTTCTCGTTTCCTGCACGGATCGCGAAGAGAGTGGTGAAAAATAAAACTAAATATCAAATCAGAAGAAAAAAAAATAAAAATATTCAGTGACGAAACAGCGCGGGAATATCCAAGAGAAATTATATCAAACCTATAACAAATTTATATACGTATATACAGTATATGCGCGTACATATATATAATATATTAATACGATCGCGGAGTAAAGGGAATGATGAAAAACTCGGGCTTAACCACGGGCTCTTTTCCTCCTGGTTATGGCACTGCGTCAAACAGGGGTAGGAGTGAGGGGCGAGGGTAGATCACGGCGAAACGAGGGAGGGGCGGGGATGTTTGGCGATATAATGGGAACTCCTACCCACGGGCGAGCTGCTCGGTCCGCGCATGCCCGGGGGTCGAATAGAAAAAATCGGCTGAGCCAGAGGGGCGGCGGTATCGATCGAGCTATCCGAGCTTCGAAACACCGCCCGTCGCACCGTTGCTCTCTGGGTGCCGAGCCGACGAGGATGACGTCGGCGTCAAGATCGCGAGCTTATACCTAACCGGAGTCGAGGGGGATCCAGGCGCACTGCGCCGCGCCGAACAATTGTCCTTCGGCGTAAAAATCCATCCGAACAACTTCGAAAAGCCTCGATTTCGCTCCTCCGATCAAATTTCACTTTTTTGTCATTCAAATTTTTTTTTTTTCTTTTTTTTTTTACATCGCAAAGTTTCGACGCTCGATTGACAGAATTCTGAAAACTCTGCGCGCAAGCTTCGAAATCGAATGGTTCGATGAAAACGTGAAAAGTTTTTACAACGGGGAAACAAAAAACAAAAAAAAACACATCAGTTCAGATTTTATCTTGTACAAGATCTAAGTGTATACATGGTATGTTTAATATGTATGGATGGGGAATTTCATGCGAACATCGGACCAAAGTTAGACCCCAAACATTTTTGATTTTGTTAAAAAATTTCTTTTTTCAATTGTCCCTAGTAGCGAAATAGTACCCTGAATTTTTTCACATTTTTTACGCTGCTGCTCGATCATTTATTAATATTTTAAGTGATTTTGAAAAGGTGCTTTTTTAAAATTCTCAGAAACTGTATTTTATATTCTAAACATTTCAAGACTGTTTTTTTTTTTTTTTTTACCACTTTTTTTCAGCACTCTCGGTTTGTAAATTCCCGAAAAATGCTGAAAAACTTTTATTTTTCTCTTAGCACATCTCTACACCGGTTTCATTATGAAGCTACTTTTGTGTATTTTTTTGGCACATTCAACTCTTTTTTTTATCAACTTTACAGTGAAACTAGCTTAGAAATTTTCTGAGTAAATGATATAAGTTTTTAAAATTTTTTGGGAATTTTCAAACGGTTTAAACAATGTTTTAGTTGTTACGAAATATTAAAAGCGTTGAAAAATAATGGAAAAAAGTCGGCTTCCCGTGGACTCGGTCTAGAAATATTTGGAAAAGAAGATGCAGTTTCCGAGAATTCTTTAAGATTTTTAAAAAAGGCAATTTTCAAAATCGATCTCAATGTTTAGAAATATTTAACCAGTTGAATGAAAAATGTTAAAAAAATCAGGGCTTACCGTTTCAGAATTGGGACAATTGCGGACAAATTTTTCAAATAAAATCAAAAATCATGAGGGGTCAGACGTTGGTTGGGTTCGCATGGAATTCCCCGTATACCTGTATAAAATAAGTAGCGTGTACATGCGATTTGCACGAATATAACATTATTATGTCGATAACAAACGGCAAATTATCGTATAACTCGGTTCCTTTCAAACGAAACTTACATAGGTAAATGTTGGTAAATAATATTTTCACGATGTGTCAGCCTTTTCGGTGCATTTCGGTAAAACGTTACTTCTACTTCTATTTCCACTGACTGAGAATAAGATCGGAAGATCGTTGAAACAAGACCGACAACTTTGTCACCCTGCAAATTTCAATATCTCGGACATTATAATTTCAGGCGGTAAATGACGAAGTCGAAAAGGATTAATAAAAAACAACAATGAAAACCAGTCAAACCGCGATCGGTTCATCATCCCGCATTAAACTTGGCCTGCAGACTGACGGAAAAGTCGTATCGTAGGAATTTGAAACACAAGAGATCGGCAAGGACAGATCGAACAACCGCAACGAATCGTTAAACCTGATAATCCCGCGAGCGGGAAAAACGATAGAATTCCGATCAAGATCCGTCTTGATCCTCGGCGGAACAGTTCCCGACAGCACCTTGGGAGCTTGCACGGAGTACTCGATCTTTGCAAACACAAGGATTACCTTACGCCTGCAGATTGGTACAAAGAGTTTCGATGGCTGAGCTTTTCCTGCCCCTGGGGTGGAAAAAAAAAAAAAAAATTCGGCTATACCCGAAACGCGTTCGTCGCATTCGACCGGTCTTCCACGTGTACCGAAGCCTCGTCTAACGCTCGTGACGAACGAAGAAAATCGAGTAGAACGGCGGGGTGTTGACGGAGGATTACAACCCGCCAAGAAGAAGAAGAAGAAGAAGAAGAAGAAGAAGTGACCTCCGTTGCTTTACTCGGCAGCCCTGCAGACGCGAGTCCTTTTAATTTAGCCCCCCTACGCCGGGCCATATCCCGCGAGCCATTAGCCGTGTGCACCTCTCGGCACTGGATGTACCTCGGTGATCATAGTCGCAGGGTATTCCCCTCCGGAGTTTCTGCGCGTCGCCTCGCGTCGGCTACGTAACCCACGTTACGTCTGCAGAGGCTACGTTGGCATCGGGCTGCAGCTCTACGCTGCGTCGTGCAGAGGGCGCGGACGGAGGAGGGTGTGTGCGACGTCTCTGTGCCTACGTGTTGTACGTATCTACGTTCTACGTACGTAATACGGCCGGATTGTAGACGCGGGGTGGGGGCGGGGGTGGATGGAGGCTGTGGCGTCGCGGCGTTGGGGACGAATGGGGCGAACGCTTCTCCCTCCCTCTCTCTCTCTCTCTCTCTCCCTCTCTCTCTCTCTCTCTACCCGTCGGAGAGTGTGCGCTACTGTGCCTTTACCCAACCGAGGGGGATCGATCCGAGGGTTGCGACACATAGCCTTACCTCTCCGCTGCACAGCCCACCCAGCCTTACCCGCTCAAGACTGAACTCGAACGAACGAACGAACGAACGAACGAACGAACGAACGAACGCTACCGCGGGCTCAGCTCGCTATGTACGCATCCAAACTACCCACACAACCATTCCACCATCCAACCTACACCCACACCTTAGACCCTATACCCTGTCATACACACACGCGCGCACATATATATATATATATACGGTGTGTATCACCAAAGGGGCGTCCGCGTGTACTTTTCCCTTCGGAGCTTCCGGCGCCGCCTAAATCTCCCAAATTATACCGGGCAAAAATTTGTTCCAACCGTCAACATCGTCCCGCGGATCATTGAGAAGGCAACCCTACTCCACCCCGCCCGTTTCTTAATTCTCATATTTAAGCGAGTAACTATCTGTACCTACGCGCATCACGCGACGGGTCAACGAATTGAAAACCCCGAACAACGGCTCGTCTCTGTTCAAATCAAATAATCATATTATTCAAATTAACGTCGAAGGTTATAATTAGGTCTTAATTGATGATTCCTGCTTTGTTTTCCATCGAAATCGTTTTGTTCCGATGACGAATATTTTTTTATACTTGTAATTCTAATATACATTTCGTTACACAGAGCGTTGCGTTGGGGACAAAAATACATATGGTATCATTTCTCAACTTGATATCAATAAACAATTTTTCCAATCGGATTGGTCGTATTTTTTTTTTTTTTCACTTCTTCGCTCCGTAAGTAAGAAATTTTCTACGAGTATCGGAAACACGCTATTACCAATGTCGATGTTTAGCATACCTGTACCGATCTCCGTTTATCCCCATCTTCGGTTTCAACGTGAGATGTAATTTTTACCACAGGGTGTACCAAAAACTGTAAACGGCAGGATCTTTGCTATCTGAGAATTATTTTTTAAAAAAAAGCTGCGATCGCTGTACGGTTTGAAAAATTCAAACAGTCGGTACAGATAGATGCTTGTTCGGCGAGCGAGAAGATTGTTGATGTTGTGCGAGAGAGAAAGAAAATTAGAGACGTGCAGGATGTCGGGAGTCAGGTAGATAACTCTGAACTGGCATTACTTAATCAAGTAAAACGAGAGGCGGCGTCATTCGAGGGGAACTGAGAGGGAAGCTGGTGAGCCGGTAACGGTGGACAATGACGGAACGACCTGATGCCGCTGTTGCCGATGCTGATCGCGATGCAAAGAGGCAAGAAGAAAGTTCCCTCGTCGGTATATTCGTAGCCTCCGGGGTTTTTAGCCACGGGTACGCGTCGAACAGGACCGACGATGATCCTGCGGCACGACTGGATCATTTTTCCTTCTTCCGCGAATTTCTCGGACAAAATTTTCGAAAATCGGAAATTTCAACGAGTTCTCTTCATTACCGCCAAACGCGAATAGGATATTAGAAATGATCGAAAACCTGATCGAGTGTCCCGATTCGATTAACCGAATTATTTACATTACCTTATTCGTAAACGAAGACAAATTTCAAGCTACCAAACCGAAATGATAAAAATGGATATTCTTCCGCCCGAAGATTATACCCGATTGCCGATGAAAATTTCGTAGCTTCACAGTATTTTCGACGACGCAAAACGGTTTTCATCTACTTTACCGATACCGTGAAAAGTTTCGTAATTTTGAGCGTTACGTTTGTCTCCGGTATGCTTATTTATTTATTTTCCTTCTTCCTTCTCTTTTCGATTACGCGACATTTCCGGATTGACGTTAACTTTCATATTCAGGCTCTCGGTGCGGATCGTTCGTAAAAATGTAAGAACGAGAATATTATAATAATAACAACAACAGAGAGAGAGAGAGAGGAGCGAGGAAGAGGATGATCCCTCCCCCATTCTCGCAGGGTCTAATCAGTCATTGCCCGCGCCCCGAATCGCCTCCCTTACCATCTTCCCGTCGAAGAAGTTAGAACGCAACGAAGCAATCCGCGTCGGTCGGATCTCGGTGCGAAAGTGACGCCTCGTAAGTTTCGTGCCTGCGAACGGAGTCCGAGGGATATACGTATACGCACAGTCGTGTGTGATAACTGTACGTAAAGGTGCCTACGTGTACCGCACGTATATGAAAGAAGTTCGTTCGAGGCGGCGAGGGAAGATTCAAAAATGTGCATGCGCGTTGGGTGCATTTGCAGCGGTTCTTACGGTTCCCTATCCGTACGTACATGCAGATACCTGTACACTATGACAGATCTATCAGATGCGAGAGACCGCGTGAAGATAACGGGTTCCGCGCAAGCGTTCCGAAGTTAGAGGAGGCTCTGCGTTTCTGTATCAGAGAGTAGCATTAGAACGGCAAGTAGTAACGCCGGGGTGTGTGTGCGTATATAATACCGAAAGTGTCCGGCGGCGAGGTTGCGGGAGCCGAACAGGTCCACCATCCCTTCGGACGCGGGGCGAAAACTGCCTTTTCGAGGAATAAATGCGCGGCAAAGGGGAAGGGAGGGGTGGAGGATATAAGACGATCGGGGGCGGGAAGGAATATGGAAAAGGAAAAAATGACGCTCACGTGCTCGAACGGCAAAAATGGCCGAGTCTCTCTCTCTCTCTCTCTCTCTCTCTCTCTCTCTCCCTCATCCACCCACCCGCGCATCGGGATGGACTAAATTTTCCAACGGGTTCGCCGCGCGCACATCGACTCGCACTCACACCAGCGTAGGGATCGACGACTAGCAACGGGCGGACGTTGGCCCCCGTACCACCCCTCGAGCAACTCCACTTCCATCCCTCCACCCTCGTTTGCCGTCGCAGGGAAAGAGGGAGAGAGAGAGAGTGAGAGAGAGCCGTGCCATGCCGCACACAAATCCATACGCCACCCCGATCTCTCCCTCTTTCTCACACACACGCGCACACATGCACTCCCGGGAAACTTGACAGCTCCGCTCAGACGCTCGTGGGGAGCGGGAGAGAGATGGAGAGAGAGGGAGAGGGAGAGCTTCGCTCCGCGTTCCCCGCTGCCTCCCTTCTACGGAGCTTCGAACCCCGCTGCCGTCATCCCTACCCCTCGCAGCACCTCGGCACCGAGTATTAGCCAGCAGTGGTGGTGGTGGGCATCACCGATCCAGGGACGACGGCACCGCGGCACCGTCGCCGTCATCGTTCCTACACCTTGCGCGAAAATTACTATTTCTTTGATACGTGTACGCCAATGCCTACGTACACGCGTACATCGTCTGACGTATACGGGTACGCAGAATTGTTTTTCGCTTACAATTAGTTTGTCTTGTTTTATCAGGCAAAATTTTACCAGCTTCTTACTCTCTTTCCAACTTCAGCCCAATCATTTTTCGACACAGAGGTACATATGTAATATGTATAGATATTCGTTCCGTTGACACCTCGCCGTCGGCGACGGAAGGAAGGTTCGGACCTACCGCAGGTGACTGAATCCGAGTCCCGGTTGTCTCGTCTCCTCGCCCTTCTCACCCTCACTCTCTCTCTTTCTCTCTCCCTCTTCTTCTTTTTCTCTTCTATCCGTTCCGATCGTTTCGAATCTGCGATCTTTTCATCACCTATTTTCCATCCTGCTTCCTTCTCTCGCCTTCGCTCGCAAGCCCGCAGGAGGGGGCGGCGGGGGGTGTTGGAAAGGTGGGTCGCCTCGCCGCGGGTTTTGCACTCCCGCACCTATATACCTGAGTTCCCAATTTAGCCGCCCGTTCCCTCCGCGTCGCCGCCTCCGCTCGGTTCGACGTCAGAGTCTGCAGTGTGGAGAGAGGGAGGGAGGGCGGGAGAGAGAGAGAGACAGAGAGAAAGAGAGAGAGAGAGAGAGAGACGGAGAAGGAGAAGGAGAAGATGCGAAGTAGACGGAGAGGAATTGAGGGAATCGAACGAAGGAGGAAAACGAATGAACGAGACGACGAAGAGAGGGGGACTCGAGAGACGAGGAGGAACGTCGGAGTGATTACCGTCCCTCCTTCTCTCCCTCTCCCTCTCCCTCTCCCTCTCTCTCTTGCTGTCGGACAGGCCTCGAGAGTTCATCTGGAAATATTTCACTCGAGGAATATCGCACACGCTGGTCTCTCCCTCTCTCTCTCTCTCAGCATCAGCAGCAGCAGCTCTGCCATGCCGCCTCACGGTGGATCGTGGAATGTCCCTAGATAGCAGAGTATACACCATACCGGAGGTTGCAAGCTTCTCCTTTTTCCCAACGTGTAGCGATGGTGGCGGCGGTGGTGGTGGTGGTGGTAGTTCCGTTACAACCAGTGCCGGAACAGCACAGCACCAGCGCTCCAGCCTCGACGTCGAAATCTCCTACGTGAGAATGAAAATGAAAACGAGAAAGATCCGAGAGCAAAAGGAAAGATATCGGAAGAAAAAAAAGAAGAGGCGACGAAGAAACATCGACGAAAAGTATTTCTCCCCGCATGGTTAGGGACTCGTTCGTATACTTCGATACGCTGCGAGTGTACGCAAGAAATACTGCGAGACGACTCGTCGAATGAGATTACAATAGAGAATTACACGTGTAACTAGAATAATGTCAAAGGTTGTTAATTAGACAAGAAAGAAGGGAAGAAAACACAATAAATTCCACACAATGAAAGTAGGTTGATATACGTATAAACGATATCTCGGGGGCGTCGGGTATCGGCATGCATGTATGTACGTATATATGTATAATGCAGAAGGTGGACGAGGGGACGGAGACGGCATCTATCCGGCATCATCGAGCGTAGATCGCGAGGAGAACGGAAGAGAAGTATACCGCGGTAGAAGGGCAAGAACGGACGAAGAAAAGCAGATAGATCCCTCTTTGCGATCCGGCAGCGGCAGCGGCGTCGCGAAGAGTCTTGCGGTGGGCGATGCGATGCGCGGTGGAAGGAAGAACGGGGGACTTCGGGCCTCCTTTTCTCGAATCCTTCTCTTTTCCCTTCAAAGCGTCCTTTGTTCACTCCTCCGCGACGTTGTCCCCCGGGATCCCCCCCTCTCGTTGTCTTCTCCTCGGCCTCCTCCTCCTTTTTCTTCTCCGTATCCTTCTCCTCCTTCTCCTTCTCCTTCTCCTTCTCGGGTCAGTGACGTAACGAGAGTATTCGAGACCTCGGGCACTGCCCGTTCATTTCGTGACGTACCTACTACTGCTATACCAATAAACGATACCGATACCCATCTACTCTTGCCCGTATCAACGATGGTCGGAGGTACACGCGTTATATACGTCGCAGATATCTTTGCCCAGTGGGTCAATCTACCCCATCCAGCCAACCCCTCTCTCGCTCTCTCTCTCTCTCTCTCTCTCTCTCTCTCATTCGCTCTTTTTGCGACAGTGTAACGAAAAATCGATTTCAAAGGTTATACGCATGTATAAAAAATGTACATATACGTATAAATATATATATATATATGTGTGTGTGTTATATATGTATGCAGAGAAAGGAAAATATACGGATTATTCATTGCGTGTTTGCCTATTACTTTTTTCTATTCTCGATTCACTTCGCACCGTCGCATCAATTTCCCATCGGCTATAGAACGGATTTGTTTCCTACACGACAATACGACTACAACGAAAATACAGATAATGAAGGTAAGAGAGTTGAGAGCAAAATGTTTTTTTTTTAAACTGCAAAACGAAAAAAGTAACAATTGATAAAAAAAAAAAAGAGAAAAAAAAACTCTATCGAGTAATTAAAACGTCCATAATGCACGTTACAATTGTTACATGCGTACGTGTGTGCGTATACATATGCGTACATGATACGTGTACGAAACGGAATGTGTAGAACAAAAAAACATGAGTGAAAAAAAAAAATTAAATAATAAAAAAAATAAACAAATAAATAAAAAGGAAGGAAAAGGGTGGCAGGAGGGGGGCGGGGGGAGGGGGGGGGGGGGGGGAGACGAAAAATAAAACAAAACAACTCGCGGGGAAACCGAACTCGTGAGGACGACGCTACGGGGCGAAATCCCGCATCCCTTCAACCCTGACGCATCGCCGTCTCTGTTTCTCCCTCTCCCTCTCTCTCCCTCGATTTTCTCCGCGCCACCCGCCCTTCTCGTCCCGCTGAGAACGGAGCGGGAGTTTCCAACCCCCTCGTCCTCCGGGTTGCCCCCCCCCCCCCCCCCCCCCCGTCACGGCTGACGGGGATGCTGGATGCGGGCAGCGTCTCCCCTTTGCCGGGTCGGATTGGTTCGTCCGGGGACGAATGGAGAAGCTCGATTTCTGCCCTCCCCCCCCCCCCCTTTCCCACCGCCCCCACCCCCCTCCGGTCCCCGCCGCCATCACCCCCGCACACGTGGCTGACGTATGTCCATATCGCGTAGCGCGCGCGGCGAAAAACGTCAGGAAACTTTTAGCCGAAGGTCCGACGTACACACACCGCGGACTCGGGCCTCCGTGAAAGCACCCCCGAACATCCCGAAAGCCTCTAAGCGACTGCAACGCGGCAACGACGATCAACCACGTGGGCTCGGCCGGCTCCGCTAGGCGTCCCGACGCCTCTCTCTCTCTTTCTCTCTCTCTCTCTTTGAATCGCTCTCTCTCACACACACACACTATTTCACTTGTCGTCCCTTCGTCCCTGCGACGTCGCGGTTACTCGCCGTTCCATCCTCCTCTTTTATGAATCTTTTGCCGCTGTCAGACACGCTGCAACCAATGCGTATATAGATAGATAGATAAATAGATACGCATACAGACGGACGGATAGATTCATAGATGGATGGATGGATGGATGGATGGATGGATGGATGGATGGATGGATGGATGGATGGATGGATGGATGGATGGATGGATGGATGGTTTTATTACATAGGCTCTACACTGTTAAAAATTTCTTTACGGAACTTCCGACGCACATTATTGAAAGTTTTATCCGGAAACGGAAGAGTTAATTCACCATACGTTCACCGCTCATTCGATTTACAAATACAACAAATTTACCACACAGTTTGCTGAATTCAAATAGCGCTTTTTCGCGTTGTTTTTATAAATTTTAGTAAAATGAAGAAAATTTTTAATGTAAATATTTAAAACAAATACACAGTAATTTACGTCGCTGAACCGAATTTGTAAAGTTTCAGCCTGATTTCGGAAATTCACAACTCTTTTGTACCGTGTACAATCATTTTTAACAGTGTAGGATCAAGACCCCCCCCCCCCCCCCCCTCCCCGCAAGATAGAAGAGTAGAGAATATGAGTTAAACTTAGAAACTAGAGAAAAATAGAAGTAGATCAGGTTAACCATACCGAATATAATAATCGTATGTATGTGTTTGAATGAAGGCGAGATCTGTCCCCGAAACGTCAAACACATCGTCGCGTAGTTGTTCGATCTTACCGTACGAATGACACAAGCATCTACCGATTATGCGACTGCGAGATACAATATCTGTGTATAAAAATGCATACCGAGATTTGTCTACCGCTTGTGCGTTATAAGAGCGAAAAAACCCCCGAGCAGCCGTCGGAATGTATGAAAAGATTTGTCAACTCCCCGTGAGAGAGAGAGAGAGAGAGAGAGAGAGAGAGAGAGAGGGATAATTTTTTTCTTCTTTTCCTGAACCTTCGCCGAACGTTTTACTTATTTTATTTATTTCAAACCCGAGACTAGTCCGCTAATTTTTTTATTCCTACTTTCGCACATTTTCCGTACATATAGAATTGAGATTAAATTATATCTGACTCAATTATAACGTCAGAGTGCAGTGTGGTATGACGAAATGGAATCGCGATCCGGTGCTGGGTTATCGTATGCATGTGAGGCCGGTATTTGTTTTCAAACTTTTTTTCTTATCCTTACGCGCCCTTCGAAAAGTTAGTTTTCAGTCTCAAGCGAAGCCTCGCGAAACCGGAACTCGGTAGCAAATTTCTAAAAGGTGACTCGTCCGGTTTGAATTTTTCGAACACTAACCGAAATATCTCGAAAACTATACAAGTTGGAAAGCTGTTTGTGATTTCATTTTATAGATAATCAAATTTTCTATAAAAAAAAAGGTCCAAGACTACCGTACACCTAAATGTTCATCTTGCGTTCGATACGAACGTTTAAAGTCGAGTGCACTGAATAAATGAACGAAGATGATTATTACATTGTAAATTTTTATCCTCACCCGTGTTCCAAGCTGATACAAATAATGTCACGTACTAGTCAGGACATTTTTTAAAGAACATTCGATCGTCTACAAATTGAAACCAACAACAGCCTTCCCAGCTTGTATAGTTTTCGAGATATTTCGGTTAGAGTGTTTGAAAAATACAAACCGGATGAGGCACCTTTTAGAATTTTACTGCCTAGTTCCGGTTTCACGAGGCTTCGTTTTAGGCTGAAAACTAACTTTTCGACGAGTACGTGAGAAGAAAAAAAAGTTTTAAAAAATCGACCTAATTTATAATCGTATGTACGTACATACCGATGGCCTAACTGCAGTAGCAGCGGACAGTTCGATCCGGACACATCATTCCGACGTCTCCCGTCAGTCCCGTTTGTGCATCAAGAGACTTCGTATCTACTTATAATTGTGTGAATCAACGGATAATTTCAATGCAATTTTATCCCGCGACGATATTTTTTTTTTTGCGTAAAGATTTTTTTCTGATCTTAACACAACCGAATCCACGCTGCACGCATTATTACGTGTGTTGTGATTATTAGTTAGAATAAAATTGTGAAAATGGAGATCGATTTCAGAGTTCCCGGATACCATTGATGATAAAAACTAGAAAATAATATGAATCCGCGATCGGCCGATCGCAAAGCGGTTTTACTGGCGAACGGTATCGCGAGGCGTTTCTATGCGCGGTTCTGAATTTCGGGCGCGCCAATGCCAGTCGTCCTTGGTCTCAGCTCAGGACTGTTGGTTGGCGTAGGTATACCTACAATATATCCTTGAGTTGCGAAGGCCGCCGATGAGGATTGCAAGACCCTGAAGCCCGGCAATACGCGCGAACGGGAACCGAACGAAGAACGCGAGAGACACTTCGGCGCGGTATGAAAAAGAAGATAGAAACGGCGGGGGAAAGTGATGAAAAAAAAACGATCACAGGACACGGAACAAGGCAAGTATTCGCAACAAAAAATGGCTCTTCGAGTGAAAATGTCTCGATAAAAAAGAAAAAGAAGAAGAAGAAGAAGAAGGTTAAAAAAATAAATTACACACAGGACTTGCGAAGAAGCCCGGCTCTTGGATCCCGCGCACCTCAACGAGCGGCAAACTCTCGATTCCTCGGTATCAGCGTGCAAAGTGTGTCGCTGGTGGTGACGAGCGTTAAAATGAGTCACAAGTCAGCGTAGTCGGTCTCTTCGACTCGATGCAATCGGTACCCGGTAGCAGTCAGTAAGTAAGTGTGCCACAAGTCCTGCTCGCCGGCTCGACGAGGCGGACGATTTAAATGTCGTCCTATACGCGCCAATGAGAAAGCGGCTCAAAGCACTACACGCGCCTATTTGTCCACACATTGTACATTATACACACGTATGGTTGTTTCTTTCTTTCTTTCTTTCTTATTCTCTTAAAGGAGCTTTTAAATCCGGGGTCATCCTCGTCTTAACCACCACCACCACCACCATCATCGTCATCGTCGTGCTCTGCTCCCCCCCGGAAGTGGAACGCGAAGGATGATCGGCAGGACTGTCGGAGGAAGCTGAGATATACGTGTACAGGACCTACCTACTCTCCTCTCACGGACTGCACAGTAGCCCCGGTTGGGCTGCGGCCGGTACCGCTATAAACAAACCGCCAACGGAAACGCGACCATCAATGAAAGTTAACGGTTCGCGTGCCGCCGCGTTCCGTATTATACATATACACATGTATTTTTTATACACGCGTGCCTGTGTACGTACAAGCTCGGCGGGCACTCTCCTCCACCCAACTTTTGTACCGTATTTCACCCATATATGTATATATATATATATATATATATATATATATATATACATGTACATGTATACACTTATATATGTATACACCGACCGTGATATTGTATCGCCTAGGTATTATCGTTCTGTGTAACCTGTCGCTTTGGAAGTGTGTATGTGTAACGTATACGTACAGTGTATTCCGTTTCTCTCTCTCTCTCTCTCTCTCTCTCTCTTTCCCTCTTTCCCTCTTTCCCTCTCCCTCCCGCCCTCGATATCGCTTGTTTTCACCGCTACAACCTTGGCCCTCATCCCTGCGCATCGCCGCTATAAACTGAGAGGATCGTCCCAGTTTATACACGTGATCTCTCCCCCGCGATTATTCCATCGGGAATACATACCGCGGTAGGTAGGTAGGTGGGTGGGTACGTATACTCGGATCCCTCGCCTTTATCTTGTAAGAGACGGTGAACCGCCGTTGTTGTTGCTGCTCCGTCGAGTCGACGAGGAATAACAGCGACAAAATAAAAGGAGGAACGGAACCGAAGAATTGAAAAAAAAAAAAAAAAAAAAAATCGGAAATACATTTCTTAATGTCGCAAGTTTCTCCAGTGTTTTTTCAGTTACGTTGAATTGTACATGAAGGCGTCGAAGATACACTGTAATTCGTTGATTTTTCACTTTTTTTTTCACACATTTTTTCGAATTAGTGATGAATCACCTCGCAGCACTTCAATTATTATTTCTTTTCTGACATTATATATTGAACCCAAGGATCACGATCCGTAACACAACGATTTATCAACCGGGTTCATCTTTTTCTTCTAAATAAAAATTTCATATTGAATTCTAGTTATTTTATGAGATTGAATTAATAATGAAAAAGTCGTTAGATACGATGCTCAAACATCAACAGGGGACTTAATATTAAAAGTGTGGGTATTCTTTCCGCGTAACGTGTGAAACGCTGATCTTTTGACAGAATTTTTCTCTTAAACTAAACAAACTTTTTCGGGAGTGTCGTGGTCGAAAATCGCAAATTATTCTTTTCCGAAACACGTACAAGCTGGTTCGCGAAAAAATATTATTTTTTTCTTACTACTTGCCTCCTGAACGTTGGTGTTTGATAGAAAAAAGATCCTCCCAAAATATGAGCTTTCTAGCTAAAGTCTAACAGGTAGCTCTTGAAAATTTTTATTTGCCGTTCGTCTAACGTGAAAAGATTTTACTTTTCGTTAAAAGTTGAAATACTCGTAAGCTGTTGAATATTTTTCAAAATCGTGCATAGATCCTTAAAGCTGATTCTTCAAGATTTTCAAACTTCTGTAACAAACCGTATTTGTCATCGTTACAAAACATATCACAGTCATCTGAAAACTACCGATTTTTACAGACAAAAAAAAAAAATCGTTAGTCTTTTAATGATAATAACTGTGCTTTGTTATAGAGATTTGGAAAGCTTGAAGAATCACAGCTTCAAGGATCTATGCATGAATTTGAAAAATATTAAACAATTTACGCTAAAGTGAAGTTTTGCCATGTTAATTAAGCGGAAAATCAAAATCAAATGATCGACCTTTTATACTTCAGATAGAGAGCTCATCTTTTGAGAGGATCTTTCTTTCATGAAACTCTAATATTTCAGGGGGTAAAAGAGAAAAAAATTTTTTTCTCTTTCTTACCTCCCTAATATATATTCGTCCGTACGTTAAAAAGGTGAATTAGGTGCATAGATTCGCCCGGAAATGCGTTATTTCTCTTTTTGGAGTTGCAATGGAAATAATTAAATAATAATAATAGTAATAATAATATTAAAAATAAACGCAGGTGAAGGAATGCATAAGAGCGAATCGTGGCTACATTAGGCTGTACAAGAAGGCGAGAGAGAACCTTTTATCACAATGTGTGTAATCACGCATACAACTACATACATGGGTTATACGATTAGATAATACAAATCGGAACGAGTGCGTAATGTTATACGTTATACATATATACGCGGGAACTCGTCGTCGTCGACTCTTATCTTCTCTACGTGTATGAAAAAACGAATTGAAATTTTAAAAAAATGTCAAAAAAAAAAAAAAAAATTCACTTAATTTCGGATCGGATTTGGCAAAAGTTTACCGATCGAGAGTAAAAAAAAAGAATCGCGTTTTCGATGCGTGTGGAACGAAAATTTCCCAACGTCTTATTTATGTTTGTTTGTTTGTTTTTATTTTTCCAATCTATTTTGACTATAATCGGCAGTGTATATTATTAAAATTATTATATCAATTAAATTTGAACATCCAATCACGGAGCGTACGGTAATATAATCCACGCACGAGCGATAATGGAAGTAAAAATTTTTATAAAAAAAAATTTTTTAAACCGCCTGTCCGCATGGCGGACGGAAAACTATATCGTACGCATACATCGTAACACGTACGTCTCGGCTATTAAACGGCAAGATGTAATTTCATTGTCGATTAACACGACAAACCCCCTTAATCGATTCATAATAACCTGACGGCAATATTACCGAACAGTCGATTGCGATTTTTTTGTCAATTTTCCTCAACCTGGTCTAGATTATCGTACATGCGTAGACATTGTTATAACATAAGCCTAGGAGGGAGATACGTCGTCGACTCTGAACGATACGTTTGCGACGAGCAGCGCGATGCCTCGCAGCGGACGATTATTAAAAATAGAGTACACCGCGTCTAGCTTAGGTTAGTTTACGCTAGATTAGATTCCGTTGAGAAGGGAGGTTACGCCCGAATCTAATTTCCAACAAACCTAACAACCATGAACACTGACAACGGTCGTCACAATAATACGAAGAACCGAGCGATAGGAGAAGAAGAAGAAGAAGAAGAAGAAGAAAAAGTAAGAAACAAAAAAAAAAACAAAAACAAAAGAAAGAAGAAAAAAATATGCGGGCGAAAGATCCTCCCAGCGTCTGTGTGTGGGTGAAAGACTCGGTGTTGAAAGCATCGGCGACGCTGTGTAGTAAGTATAGCGATGATGAGAGCCTGTGGCACGGGTACGCATCACAGTCGTTGTCGTCGTCGTCGTCGTCGTCGTTCGGGCCTCTCGGTGTCCCGACTCTGGCGGCTGGCCGGCGCGGCGATCCCGAGGCATAGAGAGAAGCGGTCTGTGCCGTGCGGTGCCGACTGGAAGTTGGAATGCGGCCGAGCCGGGCATGGCAGCCTTGAGAGCGCCGCGTTGCTGGCCGCAGTAGTGCGACTCAACCTCACCCGTGACTCTACACAACCAAGACGATGTCTCGACACGCGCTCGCGAGCAGCGATCTCTCGACACACGGGGCCGATGCCTATAGGCACTGATAGGCACACTCAGCGAGCTGTGGTAGCTGGGCTGGGTTTTAGCCGCGGACCGAAAGAGATAGGCAACGAACGGAGAGGTACGGCATTCTAGTGATACGGCTACGCCGCTCGGTCAGACGGAGGAAAACTAACATTTGAACCGGGCTCGAGGCGAAAGCTTTGTCACGTGTGCACGTTCGTTCGCCGCTTTTGTGCCGGACGCACTGCTCTTTTACTCCTAAGAACTCTACCGATATCGAACTGCCTTGCCGACCGAGCTGAACAATCGCTAGACAAACTCCGTACGATTTATAAACACTCGATTCGGAACGACGGAATTTTAAATCTTGGACGATTCGGAAACGGTCGAGATAAATTTTTACGCGAGGAATGAAGAAGTGATGTTCCGTAAGCTCGATTCGCTGGATTGGCATGTTACCACCGAAAAGCTTTTCACGCGGCTTACGTACGCGAACCAACAGCTATAAAGCTCGGGGCTTGTACGTTCAATGAGTGCATGCGATATACGTGTAACGTCGCGGTCGAGGCGGTGCTCTCCGCAACAAGTAGTCTGCGGGTCGACGTGAGAAAGTCAAGTACCTACGTACGTACGTACGTACTTACCTAGTATATAATATACCGTATACACAATAAGTACCTACACGCGAGTATCGATTGTAAGAACCTTGTGTCACGCGGCGCGGCAAAACCTTGCGAGGAACGTGTCGTAAGCGATACGAGGGATCCGGATCCTCCTTACTCGAATTCCGGTGGAAACAAAGACGCGTGGCCGTGACGTCATTCGTCACAAGCGAACCGCGGGCCGTTTCCCCGGCGGCGCGGGAATTCAAACTCGAAAAACGTTGTCGACTTTGCATTCTGTCCAAGTTTCCACGAACACTGTTCATTTCCATTGCACGTCGTTTCACTGTTCTTACTTTCTTTCGACGAGTATTTTCAAACGCGCATACATACCTACTTAAGCATCATCTCGATGGTCGACCGAGTACGTAAAAATTGTAAGTGCACCGCTTAAAGCCTCGCTGAGGACTGGGTCGCGTTTTACGATTACAGGAGGAGAAGGAGGAGGAGGAGGAAGAGGAGGAGGAGGAGGTAATAATCTGTCCAGGAAGTCTCGAGATTTATAACACCGAGGCGTGTACACCCCGTCGCGAGAGGCTAATCTCTCGCCGAAAACACCGACCAATTGCGCAATATCATCTCTCTCAGAGTCGCCTGTGTTGCCGCGGCGTTTGTACCTGACCTGCCCTAATCTTTCCGTCATCGTTGTCCCTCTTTTGCGCTCTCTGTGTGGCATACGTCCAACCATGCTTTGCAGGCCCCTCCTACTCCTGCCTCCTTATCACGTTCTATTCTCTCTTCCTCATCCGCTTCAAATTTTTAACGCCTCTACGCCTCTACGTGCAGGTGCCGCGTACGCGAAGGAGCTTTCTTTCACGCTCGATTATTCTCAAACCGCTTTTTCTTACCAATTACACGTGATTTTATATCTAATTACGATGGAGCTGTCCAAAGAAACGAGGATAGACAATTCAAGTTCGGATGACACCAGGCCGACTCTTGCGATATCAAATTTTTACCAAGCCTTGTCTGTAATCGCGTCGTGAATTGAGGGAATTTTTTTGATACGGAAATATGAATTGATTGTAAACTGCAAATACAACAAGATCCACGTATTATAAGGTAATATTGAAGCAAAGTAAATATTCCGTGTAAAATCGATTAAATATTTCGTCGGCATTCGGTAGTGAATTAAATTCATTCGACAAACCGTTGAATTTTCCAAATCTCCAAGTGACTATCGAATATTCATCCTTACACGTGTAAGTGAAGAGCCAAAATTTCTTTCGTTGAAATAAAATTCAAGTTTAAAGCGCAGGATCGTGTCGTTGCATAATATGTAGAGGCAAATTGAAGAAATTTCTTTCTCATTCTCAGTGCATATATTCACAGATATAAATTCATCATCGATTAGAGAGAGAGAGAGAGTATAATAATCAGAGTGCCGCTCATTAAATACGTTCACGTCACTTAAATATGCATGTGTTATTAGCTGAAAAGTTTACTGTTGAATTGATCGAGTTCTGACCTCTCGCTGATAGGAAAGCCAAAAATATGCAATGTGAAGAGATTGCAAGTCTCTCTCTGAGGAGGTTTCGCGTATACATGCAGCGCGAGTTATTATTTCTCAATTCGATATCAATCATACACAGTGGCTCGCTTTCAACGGCGCGCACGCGTGTGTTGTTATTCAGCGCGGGAATTTTGAATTCCGATAGAACCAATTCACCGATACCGCATATATCAGGTGTTTTTGTTCGAAGGCGGTGCATTTCCGGATGAGTGAAACTGTGCAACGAGGAGAAAACGGAAAGAAACTCTTGGAATTTTCGTCAAATTATAACATAGCTGGATGCTTGTTATCGTTATATGTATGATGTATAGATATACGCACACGCGGAAATCGGTGCAGAGTCCTCTGAGCTCTCGTGCCGCACAGCTCGCGGAATAGATAAGAGATAAAAGAGAACTTGAAGGCAATTTATCGCTGATAAAGATGCTCTTATCGTTGTCGACGCTGCTGGCTGAGTATGATAAGAATACGTCAGTTATACATAAAAAGAGGGCTTGCAGATGAGGAGAAGGAGCGCGTGACGTCTCCTTTTCGCATTAATTTATAGCATCAAATTCAAAATTCTCAACGCCCGATGTTCGATTACGTGTAAATATTTACATTGATTACCGCGATTTTTATTCGATCATACTTCCAACTCGGATTACCCCTGTGACACGCAATCAAGTCCTCATAATTGACTATAATCCCGGTACTCGTGCATTTCTCAGATCATTATCAAAATACAAAATACCTTCTACAGCCCGATCGATAGAATTAATTGAATTTTTTTTCTCTTTAACAGAATCGGCAGGTTGTAGTTTGAATTATTATTGTGATATTTATTAAGTTTTTACATCCAACCTTACGGACTTACACATATGTTAGTTTATTTTTTCTTAATTAACAGCAAACTGCGCCTAAGAATCCCGAATTTGGCTCTTCTCGTCTTTCATACGAAAGATCAATCGTCTCGGAGAAATTTGGATAACAGTTTTCTGCTATCGAAACAGGAGTATCGCATCACTTTCATGTCCCTGATCCGTTTTCGGTACTGATTTTTATGAACAATAATTAATTGGACCGCGATACGAAAAAAAGAAACTAATATAGATATACAAGTCCGTAAAGTGTACGCATAAAAATGAATAAAAAATATTACAACAATTGGTAGCAGTATCTTTCAGGTTTTGCGACAGTTTTTTCATTTTTTTTCTCCAATATTTGTCACAAATTTTTCGAGTGGTGCCTCAGAAAAAAAAAAAAAAACGATAAGAAATGAACCACCCTACCGAATAGTCATTGAGCGTACAATATACGTAGAGATGAAAAGTGAAAATTATTTCAATTTCACGTCCTTCGGGTAGGTATCCGCCGAATGCGTAACAGGCGCGTGTAACTCGATGACAATCGGCAAGTACGCGTATCGTAATTAAAATCATCAATAATCAAGGGGGGGGAGGGCTTATCGATGGGCAGGGAGGTGACAAGAGCGTGGCGTGTTTACGTAAGCCGCAACTCTCGCAGAGCGCCGCGCGGACTGCAACAAATTACGAGACGACGATGTTGGCCGTTGCGTCATTCATCGAGCTGCTCTTTAGCCGACGCAGCTGGCCAGGCGCCGCGGCTTTCAAAAATTCGACGCTCCGCCGTTTTCGTAGCGCGGTGAATAAAAATCTTATAAAAATCCGGACCGGCGGCTCGCGCTCCAAAGCTTCGACTTACCTACAACTCGTAGGTGGGTATAACACCACGTCCGAAGAACCGAGCAAATAACGAAGCCTCGAGATAGTAAAGACGGCAACTGCGCAGTCAGGAACGCCGAAGGTCGTCGTCGTTGCTGCTGCGACAAGCAGCGATACTCGCAATTGTTGGCTAAAAACATATACGTCTATGTATTGTACCGACGCCGCGACGCCGAAGTCGTTACAGGTATACAGAAGAAGCGGGAAAATTTAAAAGATCTTTTTCGATGTCCGTACCGAAGAACAAATAACACGCTGTACAACGTATCGTTTTTCAATATATTTAATCGACATTTAATTTAACTCTTTGACCGCCTTTTTAGCATATTTGCTACAATGGCGAAACGGCAATTTTTTTTTTAAATATCTTGAAATTATTCGAAAAGTAGTACGAATAATTTCATTTGACAAACTTTTTATTTAGACGTGAAAATTGAAAAATTCTGTTCTTAAATAGTGTAATTTTTGATTGGATTATTCTTTACTCTGGGGTTGCGGGTACCTCTGTATGCTACAACGTACGTTCGAGATTAGCAATTCGGAAAATTATCAACGATTTTTTTTATACCGAACGGAGCTGCGAGGCCGGTGCGGAATAACAATTGGGAAAAATATTAACGATATTTTTTTATTTTTTTTTCCTCGAATCTTGCGCTCGCAGTTTCAAATTCTTGAAGAGAGAGAGAGGGAAAGAAAGAACGAAAGAAAGACAGAGATGGGATATTATATCGCAGCGCGGCTAAATCGGCAACAAGAGCGAGTCTACAGTTGAAGAAAACAAGATTGTGTCTGGCGTGGTCTGAGAGCCGGGCAATAAGCGCTGCGTCGAGTCAGCCGCTCGGTTCTAGCGACTAAAGTAAGCAAGCAAGCAAGTAAGTAAGTAAGTAAGTAAGTAAGTAAGTAAAACCGAGTCAGCCTCAGCCATGGAAAAATGACGTAGTCGCACCGAGAGTCCGCGGTGAACGCTGCGGTATCTTTTAGCTGGTTGCGCGACTGCGATCGGTTCTCGTCCCCTCTTGTTCCCTCCCCCGTCGCTGTCTCACTCGCTACGTAAGTTTCACCAACGATGAGAGAAAGGTCCCTGCATAACCGACCGATCGACCGAAGTAAGGAACAAACGAATGATCGCAGCCCGCAAGCGGTCCGTACGCTCGGGTTCCGTTTACCGAAAGCCCGCAAAACCGATGAATATTTTCAAACCGTCCAGGTACAAAAACGTTTCCCGAGGAGTCTCGCGGTTCGCTACGACGTTGTTGAAAGAAACGCGAAGACGTTCGTAGAGAAGAAGAAGGTCGATCAGCTACGATATTACGTAACGCTACGAAACCACACGGTTTGTATCACCGAAAATAATACGAGTAATGAATGAAAAAAAAGAGAGAGAAACGCACGAAATTAACTATTGTTCGTTGGGGTAGGATGATGTCGAAAAAAAAAATACAACAATAATAAAGTAATAACTACAAGAACAGGGTTCCACGGTTTTTACCCGCGTACAACTTGTAACAAATTATGCGTAGGTATTTTCTTCTCCGGGTCGTTAAAGTAAGTTTTAACCCTAAAACGTGTATCGCGATTCTATCGCGTACAGTCCTTACGACCAGCCAGCGTTTATCTCTGCGATTTTCCGCAAGGTAGATATTTTAAGGACGGCCGGTTATCGGTGTAAATAATAAAAACGTACCCGATGAATTTTCTTAGATTGTCAACGGTGTGGGCAGAGAGCTACGTCGCTGGTTATTAGGATACATAGCCAGGCAGGCAGGCAGGCAGGCAGGCCGGGTGTTGTGTCGTCGTAGTTGGTATGGCGGTAGGAGGAGGGAGAGAGCGTGCGCGCGCATCGTCCGTGAGAGAGGCTCGATTCTTGCGTTGCCTTCGGTGTATAGCCTTGCGTTCGTCGTGCAGGTGGGCCGAGAGATGGCGGAAACGGCCGAAGGTTCCTCCGGGGGAAAACCGAGTCTGAGCGAAGTGACGAGGAGCGGATTCGCCGCTGCGCCGCTAGCGTCGCGTCGCCTCGGCATCGAGAGACTGCTTGCTGTTGTCAGTATTCAGTAATGCTTTGCATGGCTGGCTCGCCAGTAGTCGTAGGGTCGGTGAGAGTTGTTTTTAAGTCGCTAAGAAGAAGTGATCACAGTGTGGTGTTGTTTGCCTACCGACGTCGCCGTCGTCGCCGTCGTTCTTCTTCTTCTACTACTGGTACTTCTCCTTCTTCTTCTCCTCCTCCCTGCTCGACTGCTAATAATAATAGTATTAATAATAATAACAACGATAACAAGAACAAGAACAACAACAACAACAACAACAACACGACCACGACCATTATTGCCTATTGCCGTTGTTGTTACTACCATTATCGTCGTAGTTACTGTTGCTGTTACCGTCGGTTACCTCGTCGTCACCTTCCTAGCAATCCGATATCCTCCGCCACATTCTCCGCCTCGTCGTCCTCGTCGTTGTTATACCACCACCGCCGACGACGAGTGTGTTGCTGCTGACGTCGCCGAAATAACCGACCACCGTCGTTCAAACGAACAGCACACCGACGGAAAAGGAAAAAGAAGAAGAAGAAAAATTACTAGTTTAATAATAATAATAATAATAATAATAATAAAAAAAGAAATCAACAACAACAGCAAGAATACGCTGAACAAGAAACTATTCTCTTTTAGCTTCTATCGTTTGCTCCCGGTGTTGTTAACCTGTAAAAGGAACTGATGAAAATAAAACCCCGCGGTCAATCCTACTTCCCGCAACCCCAACCCTTGAATAAATCGACGCAATAATTCGTCTACGATACAAGTTATCTACGTTCATCCCACCCCCTCCCCCCCCCCTTTGCCCCGCGAAACTACCCCCCCCCCCCTGTCCCCCCCCCGCTTGATCGTACCCTGAAGTGAAAATTCGACGATATTACGTGAATGAATATATATACATATTTATACATGGTCAACGAACAGTCCAAGATGCTGTCAACAGTGCTAGCTAAATAATAATGTGGTGCGACGTTAACCAGGTGAGTTTCTTTCTTTTTGAGACTTTTTTTTTTAATCCCTAGTTTTCTACTTTCTCAGTTTCTCTTCGTTTTGAACAATTTGGGGTTCGGGTAGGGAGAAACAGAGAAAGAGAAAAAGAGTGGTGGGTTTTTTTTTTTTTTTCTCTCCACCGCCGTGTCGACAGTACTTGCGTTATAATTACAATTCTGTGATCGGAAGTTGGATCGAATTCCATTTGCGGTCGTCCGATCTTTCTCCGTACGCATCCGATGTACGAGCATGTTACGCAGAATCAAGCGGATATGATATTGTAGGAGAGGGTGAGAAATTATTTTTGGTAAGTTTCTTGACCGATGAACGCAAAAACACCGGGCGTTAATGACGGTTATAATGATGATGACGAGGATGACGAGGATGACGAGGACGATCGCTTGTGCGTGAAGAAATATTGATAGATAATAATTCTATGGATTTCCTCGTCCTCCTTCTCGATTATATCGTAAATTCCGGAACGAAATTTAATGAATTTCTATAATTTTGTAAAATTTCCGCGGCTCAAGCACAGCGAAAGAAACAACGGACTCTGCAATATTAGACTTTGACAATAGTCGATAAATTCGAGGAACCTAGTTGGGTGTACATCGTGACGTACACACAGGCTCGTTAATAACGTCGTTGCAAGAGAGTAAGGCCGAGATGCAATATCGCCCCAAGAAAATGACGATCATTGGGGCCCCGGAGCGTAGAAACGAGTTTTCGAATATCGTTGAGAAACTTTGTACCAACGAATCAAACGAACCGACCAAAAGCGCGTTGTTCGAAAGACCGCCGTTGTAAGAAATTAACGCGGATTCGACGACGAACTTGTTTTTTTTTTTTTTTTTGTTTCGTCTTGTTTCAACGCCGTTCGATCAGTTTGAAACTGGTAGTAAACGTGCGAAACGGCGGGAAAAATTTGAATCGCGGTTTTTTCACACCGCGTATTTTTCTACACGCCTCTCGGCAAGACGTCAGATTTGACGCGTGGTAACCTCGTGTGCAGTTGTTTGAATTCGAGCAATCCCGCGTTTCCTTGGCGAGGCGAGGCGAGGCGAAGCGGTAGCGGGTCGTCGGGGGCGGCGGAGGGTCCGGGGGGGGGGGGGGGGGCGACGGACTTCTCTTCTATACTCGGCCGCCCGTGGAGGAAACTTAACGCGCGCCGACGACTGCTAACTTCCAGCGAGCGGACTCGTAGCTGTCTGTGGTAGCTTACAATCGGTAAGCGAGAAAAGAGAAGGGAATAATAATATGCCGCGGAGTTGGTTACGACGACTAGCCATCGGGACAGCCGTCGCTATGGGAACGGGAACAACGATAAACAACGACAACAACAAGAATTCCTCATGATTTCGTTTTTACACTTTTCTGTTCCTCCCCCTCCCCCTCTCCCTCTATTTCTTTTCTTTTCTTTCCTTTCCTTTTATTTACAATTTATCTACAAATTTTGGTACGCTCGATACGAAGAATGGAATGTTGTAACCTAGATGCAAAATAATTAGGCTTAAGGTACGATCGACAAGTTAGACACATTATATGTGTGCGAGACGGCTTGTTCTCTTTTTTTTTCTTTTTTTCTGCTCTTAATTTATTTACAATTTATCTACAAACTTTCGTACCTACGATACGAACAATGGAACGTTGTTTAACCTAGGTGAAAAATAGTTAGACTAAGGTCCGATCGATAAGTTAGACACATTATATGCGTATCAAACGTCCTCTCTAAATAACCAACCTTCCTGTGGCTGTTTGAAATTTGAAAGCCTATT
Source organism: Neodiprion lecontei (assembly GCF_021901455.1). Classification (NCBI taxonomy): domain Eukaryota; kingdom Metazoa; phylum Arthropoda; class Insecta; order Hymenoptera; family Diprionidae; genus Neodiprion; species Neodiprion lecontei. Next base: position 4,042,434 of record NC_060263.1, on the reverse strand, counting down.
GTTCGTCAATAAATATTCGTTGTAACGTCAACTCCTGTGGGATTTCATTCGGGCGAAACGGGCCAAGTAACCTTTTGAATATACCAAACGAAAAATTTGACCTTTATTTTTTCTTGTTGCCGTTTGTTTTATACTTAATTTTTACGATAAGAATGATTTTCTCAGCAATCACCTAACGCACGGTTTCAATTTTGTTCTTGATTTGCTCTTTTGTTCTTCTCTCTCTCTCTCTCTCTCTCTCCTTTTTCGTTATCTTGGTCTCACGATTTTCCATGCTCAACACTACGTTTGATATAACGGGGGGAAGAAAAATAATTTCACGATAACCCCGTTATTTCTATCATCTATATTGTTTTACCATAAACGTTTACTTGCTAAAATTTTGCAATTAAAAAATCACCGCATGCGGTGTATTATAAATAATATGCGTTTGTCGCGAGTTTCGTTAATTCCCGCGCGTGTCCTTAAATGCGATATCCCGCAGTTTATAACAGAAATGTTGCGTTTAAATAATGCGTCGTATGATGGATTCACGCACACCGCCTTATAAGAAAGATGATAATACAACTTGGTAGAAGTTGAAGTACGCATTATTGTTTTCCCTTAACTCTCGAAGCATGCCAGCAAGTGTGTATGCGGCAAGCAAGTTCAGCGTCAACGTCAACGTCAACGTCAACGTATAACGTGTAACCGTCGTCTGCCAAGCGGACCTCTGCAAGTATGTTGAGATACACGTTGACACACACGCACACACACACACATGCACATATATATATATATATATATATATATATATATATATATATATATATATATATGCGTACATGCGTAACGCGCAGCATTAATTTCGTCAAGTACGCATGGATGTCGTGTATGCGTTTATGTATGTATTTACGTACGTATATAAGTTGTTCACCGAATGTGCAGCGAGACTTCTTCGTACCGACACTCGTTGTGCGTTACGTAATCGTTTAGGCACAGCGGTTCTCAGTCCTTGTGACAAATAGCGAATATCATACAGTCAAAACGACGACGATGATGATGATGATAGCGCGGCGTGAATTCCGTATAAAAATACACCGAAAACAAAAAAAAAAAATAATATACATATATACAACGAATATACAGTTGGTAAAAATCTGTTTCAAATTTCGTCATAAATATTGTATATTTATTTTACATGGTGAAAACAAGAAAAGCTGATTTCACTCAAAACTGTTGGAAAAGAGGCGACGCGTGAAGGTTTCTCGCTAAAAGAAAAACAAAAAAAAAAAACAAAAAAAAAAAAAAGAAACTACCACCCGTGGCAACTATATTTTTTACTACGAATATATGTATATAGCAGATTTCAGTCTGCATACAATGGTTTTCATTGTTTCCAAGGTTTCCTATTGTTGCATTATACTAAAGTATATTTCGTCGAAAAACCTTATTCGTCATTCTTTTCCCGGACTTTTGGATAGAATCTACTCTTTTATTCTCTCCGTGCATGCTTAACCTGTCGTCGACTTTATACACACACAAAATATGTCACATTGATAAATTTTGAAATGCAATCATTGATTCGCGTCTCATGTATACGTTTACGTAACGTACAAAATATAGAGGTAAAAAAGGTGTTATACATACGGTTTATAATAAATATAAATACATATATATATCGAGAAAGTTTTTATTTTTTTTCCCCGTAATCTTTTTCTCTGTAATTCATTAAACGCAGAAACATCGTATTTGGTTGTTTGTTTTTTAATATTTATCTTATTTCCACCCTCGCGACGTTGACCAAGATACCAAAAGTACGCTAAACACTCACCTCCGTTGTAACCCCCTTCTCATCCTCCTCCTCCTCCTCCTTCGCCTTGTTCTCTCACCACTTCTGCAACAAGAGTAAAACAAACTATTATCACACAACGACTGGAGAATCGCTGGCTCCTCCTGCAGTGCACAGCAGCGTTAGTGAACTCATAGGTCCCATTAACCAGAGTTATCGACACACGATCTGTCAGTAGATCTTCTTTGCCCCCTCTACCGAAATAACACCCCCCTCCTCCTCCTCTTCCACCTTGTCCCGCTTTTGACCCCCCCCCCCCCCCCCCGGAATCTCTCGGCATTCCGTAGCGCTACCCTCCATTCATAAATTCGCCCGGCTTACCACGTTGTACGTTACTTTGCGCGCGTGTGTGTGTAATACCTATATAATATATGTATACGTGCGTGCATACGTATATATATATATATATGTATACACATATGTATGTACATATGTCAAGTTTTGCCGTAAAACACGTGGTCTTGATTTACGCGCGTATAATAATGCGCGATGTGTGTCACGACGAACGACGACGACTACCTGCCACAACGATCACTGAATATGCATGTTATATATATACATACGCTACTTCGGCACATGTGTATATATATATATATATATATATATATATTATAAACACGTATGTAACATAGCATGTACGAGGTTGTGTTGTATAGTATTTGGTGACTTGTGATTGCAATGCGTAATCGAGTTTTCACATATTGTAATATGTTGTTTTTAAATACGCGTACAATGCCTCCGACTTGCATAACGCGTTGTAATATTGTAATAGCGAAGAATCGTATTGTCAATAGATTATACAAGTTTACGAAAGACGAGAAGTTGTTCCCGGTGCCGGTTTTGTTTTCTTTTTGCTTTTCCTTTGAATGTCTTTTTCTTTTTTCTTAATTTATTTGTGCGTCAGTTTTATTTTTTTAGAAAATTTACTCGAGTCTTTTTATTATTATTATTACTTTTATTATTACTATCATCAAAGAAAACGAAAAGTGAACAAGGAAGAAGAAAATATGCAAGAACAGAAGTTTGATAATACGTGGAGATGTAAAGCGTGACGTACTTTGTGTTGGCAGAGATCTTTTGTCGGCTGCCACCTGTGTTATACGTACATGCGTACGTAAATACGTACGCGCGCACACTTTGCGCAATAACTTTCATACTTGAATGAAACGACGGAAAAATAATCAATCAAAGAAATTTTAAAGATAAAAGAAGTTTATTTTTTATCAGGCCAAGTTCGGGTCAGGTTAGGTTAGGGTATTACCGTACAGATTCGGGCAAGTTCGGATAGGTTCGGGATTCTTGACACGGCAGCGGCGGCGGCGGCGATATCTTTATATAACATAGAACGATATGTATATATATATATATATATATAATTGAAGTAAATATATATATATAAGGAATTGAGGCACCACGTGCTGCGGCACCTTTGGCGACACGTGCCTCTGCAACCTATAGTACGCACGCCTGCTGCAGTTATAACCCAGTCTTGCTCGCTGTTGCACCGTGCACTTACCGCTACATCGAATCCAACAGCGAGTAGCTCTGTCGGTACGGACACGCACGCAAAACGAGGACGTTTGCTGAAAAGAGAGCCGCGACGAAGCAAAGACACAGAGAGAGAGAGAGAGAGAGAGAGAGAATAGAGCAGAAGCAACAACTGACAATAATACAATATGTATATAGGTACATACGAGCAATTGATAGATGCTACTTTTTACACTTATACATACTTGTTTACACATCTCTCCGAGGGTTTGTAATATAAGTATATATGTAATATAACGCGTATATATTTATATTGTGTATCGTTTATATTTGTTATATGTTTTTTTTTTTTTTTTTTATTTTTCTCTTGCATTTCAATTTGAAAATTATGGGTGTACGCGTGTTGTAAGAAATTTAGCCGAATTTGAGCTTCGAAGCGGGGCATTATCGTATTTTAACACGTTGTACGTGTTGCAGGAGCGAGGTGCCTTGGTCGATTTCGACGCTGACTTGTATATCTCGCAAAAAATATCGAAGTTCGCTTGTTAATAAGAAAACAAAAAAAAAAAAAAACAAAAAACGTCCCGACACATTTTCACTCGACGACGAAGAAACTCTCTTGTCTTTTTTTTTTTTATGTTTATTTCCGCGACAATGAAAAAATGCATCGGAGTTTTTTTTCTTTTTTTTTTTTTTTCTATTTTTTCGTCGAGAATCGCTGTACGGAATGAGTGTGCGAGGCACATTCTCACACACTTCGAAATCTACCAGGACACTTGCCTCAAAGTCTATTCAAACGATTCAAAATTTTTCGATATTTGCACGAAAGGCGCGCGTTTTACCCTACACCGCGTTCTCGCGTATGAAAAAAAATATATATATATATATATATTATAAAACAAAAAGAAAAACATAGAGAAAAAACAATGTATCGGAATAAAAATTTACAATATCTGCAAGCACACCTGTATCGCATACACTCGCTTATTATGTAATAATTACAAAATGTAGGTATGCAACGTGCATACATCGGGTCACAATCAGGTTGAATAACAGAATCGCACGCTGTGCTGGTGGTTCATTCTTGTTACACTTGTCTGGCTACTCCTCCTCCTCCTCTTCTTTCTCTTCCTCTTCCTCCGCTATATATACATATTATATATATATGTATATATATGTACACATGTTTATCTCTGTATCGGCTAGGTAGATATTCTCCCCTATCCCCCTCCCTCGTATCCCCTAGCTCCTCCCCCTCCTTCCCCTCCTTGTTTCTCCCTCTTGCGTCCGCGTCGGCCTCACTTTATGTTCCTCCTGCTGCTGCTGCTGTTGCACCAACGGGCCGATGCACTTTGTCGCTTCCAATGCAGTTCAGTCGGATTCGGCTCGGATACCGGCGAGGTTCAAACCTCCTCTCCCAACGAGGTGCAATTGCGAACGGTGCGACGCAACGCGGTATTGTTATTTTATTCACTGCCGTGTCAATGCTTAACGACGACGGCTCTGTCCAAACGCGATTCATGAGGCTTTCTTTCAGGATGAAAATGATTATTTAATTATTTGATTTTTTTTTTGATTTTTGATTTTGATTATTTAATTATTCATTCATTCATTCATTCTCTCTCCTCTCCCCCTCTTTTTTTTACATGTAATTTGTTCTCTGCATAGTATTTATTGGCATGTAAAGTAAACAAATAGGTATAATCGACATCTGTGAGGAATTGGATGGATTTTGCATTGTTTTTTTTTTTCTTCTTCTTTTTTTCTTTCTTTTATCGTTGTGGAAATTTTCACAGATTGCAGGACGAAAATGTCGTTGCTCACCTGTGAAATAAAATAATCGCAGAATCGCAACGTCTCGGGTTGTTACGAAAGTATAACACAGGACAAATAAATATGCCTGCCACCTACGCGTATGAATATGATCGTCTTCGAAAGAGAGAAAAAAAAAGTAATTACAAGTTCTTTGTACGTCGTATACGGAGATAATTTTCTTGCAATTTAACGAGGAAAACAATTTGAATGAAAAACGTTTTTTTTTTTTTGTTTTTTCTTCTCTCGTGTCTCTCGAACAACACGGTTATGAAACTGAAGGATAATTCGACTCGTGATTAAAAAAAAGAAAAGAAGAGGAAAATGAACGTTGAAAACGTTGAGGTTATATTGTAAAGCAAGATGACAAAGTGTTTGAAGAAAAGAAAATGAAAACCGCATTGAAGTTACTTTGAAAATTCTAATATCGCACGTACGTAAATATACGTATATATAGATATATATAGGAGTGATTTGCAGATAGATAGACAATGTTTATTATGCCCGTGGCGATGTTGGAAAAAAACATTAGAAACACGAGTAAACGCAGTAACGAAAATTATAAAAAGAGGGGTGAAAGTAGATGTAGATGTAAAAATGAATAGAGAAATATTGTATAATAATATTATAATTGAAAATGAAACGACACGAATAAGTAAACAAACTAACAGATAGATCGATAGATAGGCAGTAGATAGAAGTAGATGAATACATCAGTTAATTATTGTGTGGGCGAAGAAACGCGTGAAAGAAAAGAACGAGCAAGTGTGAAGATAAAGATAGAGAGAGAGTGAGAGAGAGAGAGAAGGGTAAGAAATCACGTGGGGTTACAAATCGCCGGGGTGCGCGAAGGTTTACGTTTCAAATCGAGCATCGTCGCGTCGCTTCGCGTCACAGCGGCGTATTTGACGTGTCCTGGCGAACAAACACACGTGGTCGAGAGCAACCCCTGCTACCTTTCATCCCCACCTCCTACCCCGACACTCGCGTCGTGACGTCCACCTCCACCACCCCCAACCCCTACAATAAAACTTTATCCGTGGGCGGGGCGGGAGACGAGGGTTTGAAAGATCCGCACGTGGAACCCGCGTGTATTTTTGTCGCGTTTGAGTTGGTAACGTTGCGTCGCAACTGTTGTTAACGTGGTTTCGGTGGCAATAACGTGATAGAACAAAAATCATAATGTTATATAAGAAAATTTCAACCCCCCGCCGCCGATGTCAGGACGTGTCGCGAAGTTTCTTAACGCTACTGCAACGCGAAGCATCCGATTACTTTGGCAATTTCAGGATTGACAGAGATTCGTTGCGTCAGTGGATCCATAAAAAGCAAAACGTAATCATTTCTACCCTTACGATTAACGTTACTAAAGTTCAACCTCGTGTTTCCTCATCATATATCTACCGTACGTGTATCGTGTATAAATAATATCGACACACGTTACACGGTATACATAATTTTTTGGTTTTTTTTTTTCTTTCTTTTTGGCTCCGGTAAACAATTACCTCCCTTTTTTCTTTTACCTCGTACTCGGTGATTCGCGCATAGTCAACGTTGAGAACATGTTTCTCCGGAAATCGTTTACTCGTTACACCTGCGCGTGAAACGCGTGTTCTCGCATCGCGTTTACGCGCGCGCGTTACAACTCGAATGCGACGACAAGGAGAGTCGAGAGTCATCCGATCCTCGCACGGGTCGCAATCGGTTCTGAACCGTGATCTCATCGCATAGTTGACCGAGAGCGGTGGTCGGAATCCTCCCTCCCTCCTTTTCCTCATTCCCTCCGATACGTGCAGAGACTCGGTTCGTCAGTCGCGGCGGTTATTTAACTCGAGATTGTGTCGCGTGCCGAGAGATGAGAGACGAGTGGTGGTCGTTCGCTTGGGTTCCGTGTGTCTCCTATATAGTAGTCATGAAATATCTCGCCGCCTGCCTGACTGACAAATTAGTCGCCACGTGGTGGTGGTGGAGGAAAGATCACCGTCCACCGATACAACGGCTATCGGAGGGTCCTCCTCCTCCTCCTCCACCTCCTCCTCCACTGAAAAACGTCCAACTTCCCTCTTCGTCACTTCGGGATTCCCGCGTTCTTAGGCAGGTGGCGCTACCGCTCATCAATCTCTCGTTTCTCTTTGCTATATCTTCTCTTTCCTCTTTTATCTCATCTTATCTTATCCTAGCTTACTCTTCTCCGGAGGATTGTTGTCGTATGCAAATTCGCTGAGAAAGGCCACTTCGTCTCTCTCTCTCTCTCTCTCTCTCTCTCTCTCTCTCTCTCTCTCTCTCTCTCTCTCTCTCTCTCTTTTCTCTCGATAGCTATAAACTCCCAACCACGGTTATAAATCGAACACGAAGCCACATGGGTACGCGTACACATTTCACCCTTCGAAACTGGCGCTTTTCATATTTTCAACCACGTGCTAGCAGCCTCTGCTATCCCTCTCTCTCTCTCTCTTTGCACGAGTCGTGGAATAATGCCCGGTGTACAGGTGGCTGCGCTTTCATCGCATTCTACATTCCAGCCTTATAGCTGGCTTCTGTTCCCAGAGAGATTATCTTCGACTTGTCTTTTCGGTCTTTGCCGCGTCGCCCACTCTCACACACACGTACACAGTAAACAGTCTCTCTGTTTAACAGCTGTTGTTTAAAAAAAAAAAAATAATTATTTACATGTATGTAAACGAGCTGTCGGGATACAAGTTTGTGATATTTATGACACTTTATAGATATTTGTTTTTGCGCAAAAGTAATGATAAGAAAGGAAAAAGTATATGGAAAAAAAAACAAAATACTCCCAGGGGTGAACGTGATTTAGACCTTTGGATTTTTAGAATTAATATTATGTAGAACGATATGTATGTATCAAACTTGTCATATGTCTAAAATGAAATAAAATGATTCTGCAATTTTTCTGTTTCCTCTTGGTTTTTGTCCGTCACACAGAACCGCTTAAATACCGATATTTTGTTTATTGTACACCGTTTCAAGTGAGTTGATACATCCCAAAGCCCTTGACTACGAATAAATATTTTTAGTTGTACGTATATAGTTTACGGTATTTTCTATTTTCTATTTATTTTTCATTTTTGTTTCGGTCTGTTTTATCTTCGTCGATAAATCGGCACAACTGTGATCCAATATGATCAGGCTTAGCATAGTAACGTTAACGCAACGAAACCTGACGTTAAAAAGTCAACGACGTTATTATTTAAAAACGACTATCAAAGAGCCGGCTTTTCAAAATTAAACTAGGTATATTTTATTTCAAATAACTGTGTAACCGAATCTCGGACATTCCTAAGTCGGCGAATTAGCTATTTTTCTTAAACATGCGTCGGTGTTGCAGCAACGTTATTAATATCAACCACATCCTCGTAATTCAAATACCATATCAAAGTTACGCAACAACCTGCGCAGCTGCTAACGACAATTTTACCCTCCCGTACCAACATTTCTTCCAACGTAATCCCCGTGAAAGTCAAGTTCGAGAAATGAATAAAACAAGTTATCTTTCACCTGTAATAAACGTAAACAGAAAGAAAGAACGAAGATCAGTTTAGTGGGGAAAAAAAAAAAAAAAAAATGCAGCAAACGAAACAACGTTGGAATTATTGCGGTTATAGAAATTCGGATTCCAAAAAAAAATAAGAAAAAAAAAATGTAATAAACGAATAAATAAATGCAAAAAAAAAAAAAAAAATAAAAAACACCCCGACGACGATATATCCTCGCGTGAATTACGACCGCTGATCCTATCGTTGCAGTTATAACATTGTACATGTGCGTATAAATAACGCGTATATATATATAGTTATGCACGTATAACAACATGCCGCTGCCAAGGGTCGACGGGGAGGGGGGGAGGGGGCGCAGAGAGGGGTGTACCTTAAAATATTAACCTAGCGATAATCTCCGTGTGATGGGGGATGTGGGAGGGGGTGGCATTTTTTTTTTTTTTTTTTTTCGGGGGTAGTGTGGGTAGAGTAAAGGGGCGCGAGGGGGAGGGGGAGGGGTTTCGCAAATGGAAGGCGCGTGCGCGAGCCTCCCCCTCCTCTTCCCCCTTCACCTCCTCCTCTTCGCCCCTCCTCCTCCACCTCCTCCTCCTCCTCCTCATCCTCCTCATCCTCCTCTCGACGTAACACAGAGAGACTATAAGTTGGAAACACGCATGCATACACATATATGCATGCACGTAGAGGGTATATAGTACGCCGGTTGTAGTACACAGCGTAGGGGTTAATTGGACGCTGGCGCCGCCGCCGCGGCGGCTCGGCGAAGTGGAGCCACCCACGTGCGCCTGTCGAACGAAACGAATCGAATCGAAACTGTATTACATGTTGTTATGTGCCTGCATACAGGGGAGGGACGGTAAAAATTAACCCCTGTAACGAAATACATGATCTTCGAAAAATTTTACGACAGATTTTTTTTTTCTTTTTTTCTTCTTTCTTTTATTTAGGCGTCAAAATGAATTTTCAACGTACGGAGAATGTATGTACATACATATATAGATAAGAGAAACTAGTAACGTAACGCGACGCGACTGAAATTTTTTTTGCTGCATCCCCTCGCGCGGTGACGTCACACATAATTTGTCCTCTCTACTCGGTAGCTAAAACCTGAACCTAAAATGAAACGTATTTTTTTTTTTTTTTTTTTGTTCGGCTAGGATCAAGAAGAATAATGATGTTCCTTCTCTACCTGTATTTCTTATTGTCAGAGACATGTCGCATAATAATAATAATAATAGTAATAACAACAACAACAATAATAATATCAATATTAACAATAATAATCGCGTTGCGCTCAGTTATAAAGAACGAGAGAAAAAGGGCGAGAGAGAAAAAAACTCTTGGGGTGGCTCGAGGGGTGTGGGGGTGTAGGGGGGATCGTATGATACGTAACGCAACTCGTTCGTTCGCCGGCTCGTTTCATCGATCGAAAGTTTCAAGTTGGATTCAGCAAGCCTCGCGAATATATCGATTCATTCTCGTACCCCCGTATTCCAACCCATCCCTCCACCCCTGACGCTCTGCTTAATTTTAAGCCGGTGGTGCTACACCCCAAGCTGCCTTATGCTACAACATATCGAATAGTAATAGAAACAACAGCGAAAAGTTTATAATTTTTTGAAAATTTCGTAAGTCAAAAAATGTTGTACAAGGAAAGAAGGAGAAAAAACGAGTTTATTTTTATTTATTTATTTATTTGTTTTCTCTGTTTTGTTTTTCCCTTTATTTATGGTTACTCGAATTCATTGTACGTGGCACGCGTGCGACGGGAAGAATGGACTTATAGCCGTGACTCGAATAACGAAACTAAACTATATGTGTATATATAGGACCGAAGTTTTTTTCTTTTTTTTTTCAACGTTGTTGTAACGATTGCCAATTTTGGAAAAAGTCGCTCATATCGCAACTTTACGGATTGTCAGGTACCTATTCTAAACGTGAAAAATAGGTTGTTGTTTTTTTTTTTTTTATCAAATTTTTTTCAACGTTTCGATAAATTAACGTTGTTAACTTCACCCTCGTACCAAACTAACAATGTATAATCGTGCACAGGGGATGTAATTATAAGGACAGTTGAGAATAAATCATCTTGTCTAGGTACGTGTAATTATTTATTGTTCACGTTATACGACGAAAGGACAACAACAACAGCAACAATAATAATTTCCGCGTAGCACGAGCTCGATATTATTAATACATAGTCGCCGCGCGTCTCGCTCGTTCACATTGGAATTACGGAGAAATTTAAAAACTCTCAACGCTTACTAAATACGATGATACGTAAATTATTATATTACACATATGCGATATCCTAAGCAGACTTGCCATGTTGCGCTGAGACGAAAAAAGCTACAGCGTTTGCTCGTAGATTACTCTATATATTACGTATAATACATAGTCGAAGTCGATCCTCTCCGAAGGAAGGTACGTCAAATCCTCTGAAACCAGTTTTCACAGGGACGAAAACTCTGAAACCTCCTCCGCCGTTCTCGCCGCTCGATCCTCCTTTTCTCCCACTCCCTCACGATCCAAAACCCACGAGCTCTTCTCGAAGATCTCGTTATATTATATGCGCCGTTGGATAGATCGTCGTATTAATATCATTTTCTGTATCCTGTATTCTTCTACGGTACATACCTTCGGCATGTGTATATATTTATATGTCTATTTATACGTGTAAATGGGTTTTATTTTTTTAATTTAATTTTTTTTTTTCTTTTCTATTCTTTTGATTAATTTTCAACCAGTTGACCAGATTAAAAATCTCGAGAAAATAGAAAAGAATAAAAAAATCGGGAATATAGTACGTACGTATATATAAATTCTTGTGCAATAACCAAATTCAAACTTTCGAATAATCGTTACGGAATACGACTCTTATCTAATTTACTTTTGTATTTTTTTTTTTCTTTTATTGCTTGTAGAAGCTTATTGTTATACAATTTATTTCCTAGGCTTTTCTTTTCTTTTTTCTATTATTATTATTGTTATTGTTGTTGTTGTTAATTTCCACATTCGTTTGTATTATAGAACGCATGTATTGTAGATGAGGCAAAGTTGAGATCATCGCAGAGCGTAACATATATATCTATATATATATATATATATGTATACATATATATAAGCGATTCCGCACCCCATTTCGTACACGCCGCAAACGAACGAACGAACCCCGCGCGATCGAGGAAAGAGAGGGGCGGTTTTTCGGGCCGTACGAAACTCAACTTTTCTGAATCCCCCTTCTACCTCGCCGTCTCTCTCCGGCTCTCTCTCTCTCTCTTTCTCTCTTTTTCTCTCTCTCTTTCTCTCTCACTCTTTCACTCGCTCCCTGCCTACGCCGAGCGACCGAGCGCCAACGGAAAATCTATACGAGGTGAGGGGAGGCTTGTCGTTCTCCGCTATACGTAGAGGTCGTTTCATGCAATCCCGACACATACGTATGGAAAAACGCGGAAAATCGTACGAAAACATCCGTAAAGAAAAAATGAAACAAAAATAAAAGAAAAAGAAAAAAAAAAAAATATGAAACATTCGACCCCAAGCGTAAATTTTTACAATATCTTCCACATCGTCGAAATGTCGCGCTCCAATTTATTCTCAACCTACGGGCATCGAAGGTGTTTAAGGGGATGAACGCAAGAGAGAGAGAAGCGTTTATTTGCCCTGGGAGAGGTCCCCTCAGGCGGTATATAGATATTGTACGTATAACATGGAATGTGTACGGGTATACGACAAATCGCAGTACGATCAACAACAAGATTAAAACCGAAGCTAGAAAAGATATCGAAAGAAGAGAGTTGAGAGATGAAAGTAGATGCAAGAAAAAAAAAAAAAAAAATGGGCAGTAGATAAATAAAAAATTAAGAAGGGAAAGAGAGGAAAGAGAGAAAAGAGAGAAAGATAGATGGAAGGGGGGTTGATTTCACCGTGCCTTTTTCTCTCTCCGCCTTTTATCTCTCTGCCTATCCATCCATCTATCTTTTCCATTGCTTTCTCTTGCTCTCGCTCTCTCTCTCGAGCGGTTGATACTTCCCCGGCGCATTGTTTTCCTCAGCTGTTATAGGTACGTAGGCCATACGTATGCGTGCGAGTGTGTGTGTGCGCAGGCATACAGCTATGTGTATATGCACAGGCAAAAGCTGACAATGCGAAATAAAAGCAAAGAGGAAAGAGAGAGAGAGAGAGAGAGAGAGAGAGAGAGAGAGAGAGAAAATGCGCGAAGGAGCGAGAGAAAGGAGACTGAAGTGACGATAATGACGATGACGACGATGACGATGATGACGATAAGGAGGTGGTGGATACAGGAGTGACGTTACGTAGAGAACGGATATTAAGCGAGAATTACAATCTCGAGATACTGGTCGTATAGCTTGATCGATAAAGAAATATCTAATAAATATTATATGGGCCGAGTTGTTACTGACCGTGGTTAATATTATACATATATTGTAATGTATTATTATACACGTAGATACAAGCCGCATGTACAGCAGCACGTGTTTCGCGAAGGGTGAATTTGTATGAAGTACTTAAGGAGGAAAAAAAATTGTAAAAAAGGAACCGACGAGAAACGGAGGAAACGAAAAAACGTTTTCATTCTCTTCCATAGTGCAGCGACAATTATTTGCAATCTGTCATGTATTATACAGTTGTGTTTTACACAACACGTCAGCTGAACAGAAAATAAGAAGAAAAAATTTTTTTGTTTTTTTCTTTACGAGCTTACACCGTAAACCTGTATCTTGTACGCGTATATACGTATCCGTATATATACGTATACACGTAAGAACGTTGATCTAATTTCTTCTTCAATTCAACGCGCCCCTTCATTTCAGAGTCACCAGGGGACATGGGGAAAAATAAATTGTTGCTTATGTAAACGCGTATAGGGTAGCGTGTGTGCGTGTGTATATATATATATGTATGTATGTATGGACATGTATGCTTGTGCAAATGCATGCGGATGACTTGAAAACACTACGGATAATGACCGATTATTATTATTATTATTATTATGATTATGAAGAAAATTAGGTCCGTTCCAAAAGTTGTGCAGAAATGAAAAAATGCGAATGCAAAAAAAAAAAAAAAAAGAAAAGAAAAAGAAAAAACGGATGTGCGAGACTTTGATGCTTGTTGTCAGCGCACGACTTACATACCTATGTATATACATATATCTATATTTACACATATTAATGTAATGACAATAATTTCATCCATTATTATACCGAAATTTCGAGACACTCCGTGCGTATAAGAAGAGCAAGTAACGTTGTGTAATATACATATGCGTATACATATATACAGTGACGTGCGTGCGTGTATTCAAAAATGTTCAAACGCACGTTCATACGTGTATGTATATTACATAGATTATATGCACGCACGTATATATTAATACGTAGATATACACACGTACGCGTATGCATCACGTACACACATTCGTGTAAATGCTCGGACGTATAGAGAGACGAATAGATGGAGAGAAGGAGTCGGACAAGGAGAGGGATATTACTCGCGTATGGGGCGTTGCCATGGCAACCCCTTACTCGTTTCCACCCCGCTCTCTCTCGCTCTCTCTCTCTCTCTCTCTCGGCGAAGGGAGAAAACCGGCGCGCACAAACGAGCCACAGCTACGCCAGCGATCCTCGAGTGTGTGACTTTCAGTGGATTCGTGTGCGTTGGTCGTCGATGAACGTGCGCTCCGCGATGGTGGTGGTGGTGGTGGTGGTGGTTAGGGAAGTGGGGCGCAGGCTGCCGCTGCCGCTGCCGCTGCTGATGCCGCTGTTCGTTATATCGCCGGGCGGTTTGTGCGCCGGCGCACAAGTTTACCACTCTATACTCATCTATTTTATCTTTTTCTCTGCATCGCTCGTCCCTGTCTCTCTGTCTCTCTTTCTCTTTCTCTCTTCTTTTTTTCTTTTTTTTTTCCTCCTCTTTTTCTCGCTCGGACTCGACGGGGAGGAGAGAAGGGAGAAAAGCGCGAGGGTTAGGGCTAGGGCGAGAAAGAGAAAATGATTCGAGAAGGACGGGAGGCGTCGTCGGTGGTGGTTGTTGGCGCGGGGCGGCGAGGTGTGGCGGCGGCGGCGGGGGAGGGGGCGAGGGGGTGAGGGGGGAAAGAGAAAGGGAACGAGAGATAGAGGGAGAGAGCCGCGGCGCCGCGCCGCTAGTGCAATCAACCCATTTCTCCTTCCTTCCCTACCCATCGCCGTACCAATTCCCCTTTACTTCGTGTGTCCCCCCCTTCGACAAACCCCTGGCGAAACTAAACCCACCCCCCCCTTCGACCCCCCGTCGAGAGTAAGACAGGGACGGGGATATATAGAGGAGGGTGTTCTCGGCCGTTGTCGGTACGAGAGGCACAAGGGAAGAGAGATGAGAGAATAGGAGAGACGAGGGATGCGAGATGCGTCTCTCAACCACATCTCAGGAAACCCCCGTGCTGCGAGAGTGAGAAAGAGAGATAAAGAGAGAGAGAGAGAGAGAGAGCGAGATATAAATCGGCAGATGGAAAGGGAGGGAGGGGGACACCAGAGTGTGTGTATGTAAAAAGGGAACAGTATTACAAGAGATTAGATGCGAGCGTCCAGTAATGAGACCTGCAACCAACCCCCTCCTTTCAACCCTCGACAAAATCAACCGATCCTACTTCCACTTCCACCTCCACCCCGCAGCGCAGCAGTTTTACGCGATTTCATATTCACGGGGCTAAAAATTGACAGAATCGTCTCGCGATGATATATGTATAGATTTTTTCATACCTCTTGCAGGTGGATTGTAAATCGATACTATATTGTATATTTTATATAAAGATTTTTGAAAATTTAGGAAAGATAAGAAATAACAAAAAAAAAAAATAAAAAGTTCTTTTCTTTTTCACAAACAAGTTTCACTCTTTGTACAGTTTAATACTGTAACAATTTGTCGAATAATATCAACTATGAAGCGAATTTCGAAGATCTATGTGCACATATACAGCGGATGCGAGTGATTTTAACGTTGAATCGATTCATGGTACTGGAGAATTTATTCCATCGTATCCCTGTAATATTTATAGGTATAACTAAAATAGACATCGGGGTATGAGAAATTTTAACGATTAACGAAACGGAACGATAATGCAAAGTCACCGATTAATGATCTCGTAATTATCTGTATTCTATTAAACTTGGGTTTTCCTTTATCTTTCCCTTCCTTTCCTGTACACGGAAGAAAAATAATGATATTATATAAAAATATTTTGTCAGAAAGTTTTTTATCGGATCGATATTCCAAAAATTATACGATATACATTACATGTGCGTGTGTGTATGTAACGAGACGAAGTTTGCACGTTATGATAATGATGAATAAGAAAGTAAAATGAAGTTAAATTTGGGGAACTGTAACTTGAAACCGGGCGAAAACTCGATTCGCAGTACAGTATTCCCGCCTGTCGATCGATCGATCGATCGATCAGTCATTCCGTCTATGCCGTGCAACGTATTGAAACACACAGATCTGAAATACCGGTGATTTGTATTTTACACGACAATGCCCGGGCAGTTAGGGTTTATCCAAGTATATCTTTAAGAGGCTGAAATTTAGTAACGTTAACGTATCGAAAGTTTGTAAGAAAAAATGACGATTTTGTCGATACGCTGTACGAACACGTTTAAAAAGTTAAAGGGGTGAATATTTTCTAACAATTCGTCCGTCCTTGTTTTATTTACGCATGTTTGAAATTTCGAAATATCGACACTTTCAAGTTTTGACCCACCACCAGCTTAAACTAATCCTAAATTAGTAAAATTACTCGCATTACAGGCTTCGTACGCTTTTTGAAAGCCGAAATTCCCTGACTTTTCCAGGTGTTCCAGCCTGAAAATGGGATTTTTTTCAGTAACCTTGCAAGAAATATGCCGCTGATTAATGACAATTTTTTTGCTTATTACTACTAATACCTTCAATATTACCTAGTAATTAATTTACCGTCCGACTACTAATTTACAAACAACAGCCAGCGATTTTCAGAATTAAAAAAAAAAAAAGAAAACGAAAGGAGCTTTGATATCAAGTAATGTACGCATAAGAACGAGTTCATTTCTTCAAGAAACCTAAAATTCCAGTCTTATTTTCGAAACTCCCCGAGTTCTCCCGGTTTTCTCGTTTCTTCCCTTTGCGTACGAACCCTGCATTACGCAACGCAACGTTACAAACTTCAATCCGTTGTATCTTTGGCTAGATATACGCAGACCTTATACCTCTGTAACAAGAAGCGGGATAGCGGAAGCGAGAGGAGAGTCTGTCTTATTCTCTGCCCTATTCCGTGTGTAGAGTGTAAAACCAGTTTGCTCTCGCTGCCGCTGCCGTTGTCGGCGATGCTGCCGAGAACCATCCACGGCAAAATGATCGTCCACGCACACCTCGGCGTCGATGGGCATGCGGCAACATCACCGATCGCCGTCGGTTGTTGGTTCTCTTCCGAGCCGGAGAACGGTTCAATGCCGATGCTGCTTTACGTGGGTTTATACCGAACCGTGCCGCATGCGGCACCGCGTAAGCTAAACTAGAAAGTTGCCACGAGGCTTGAGGCTCGAAGCCTAGCGAGCGGCGCCGGAGTTGACGGCCGAACGAACGAACGAACGAACGAACGCGCTGAAAATTCTTTTTAAAATACAGAATACACGAGCGAGAAAGCGGGATGTTACGATTTTCAACATTTTGTTAACAATTCTACAAGACTTACTCTGGGCGGGGATGAAAATGTTGAACGATCGAAAAATCGAAGGGCCTTGACGTCGAATTCTTAAAAAAGCGAAATAGTTAATTTTTTTAAATTACAGATTCTCCATTTTCCTGTTCAATGTTTCGACCTTTCCAGGTATACTTCGACTTTCTATGTTCTATCAATTTTCTACATTCGGACTTTCCGCATGTTTAAATTACTACGAGTAAGATTTTTTTTGCGGTTATCAAAATTCGTCGTTCCGTTCCTTTTTTTTTTTTTTTTTTTTTTTTGTTACTCCCATCCGATTTACTCTACGGTTGCTACAATATTTCAGTATTTCAAGCGCATGCCGCTATTTCTATATCGTATATTATATCATATAAAAAAAAAAAAAAAGAAAAAAAAACTACCAGTTTGTTTCCTTTGGGTTTATTGTGCGACGGGATTTTTTCTCATCGTTTATTTATTTATTTACTCTTCCTTGTAAATCTGTTTCTACTAATTCTTTTTTTTTTTTTGTCTTTCTCTTTGATTTTTATCAATCGTCGGGCCGCTAATTGTAAAGTTCAACTTCGTAAAGTTATCCTGCCTGCTTGCCCGCGCCCAGTCGCAACGCGGCAAGAAACACATCGAATAACCTGCACGGTGTACGGTTATATATTATATCTCTATACCTGCCTGTATTACAATATACATTAAGTCGCGTGCAACTGACTATATCTTATACACGCCTTGTAGTAACGAGTATTGAGTAGTAGTAGTAGTAGTAGGAGCAGGAGGAGGCGGAGGAGGCTGCCTTTCAAAATTTTTTTAACGAGAATCATTGTCATTAGGCGTATGTGATATATATACGTATAAATATATCGTACATTTATTATATACTATATTTTCCTGTTCGTTTTGTTCTTCTTCTTCTGCTACTTCTTCTTCTTCTTCTTCTTCTTCTTCTTTCTTTCTTTCTTTAAATTTCTTAATCTATGCGTTATTTCTTTCTCCTCCTCTTTCACAACCCCAAAATATATTCAGCAGCAGCATCGGTAGAATTATTATAGACAAACACGAGCGCCAACTATCTGTCGCAACATGAGATTAGGACCGTCGAAGTTGGTAGACATGTTGAAAAGTGTACGTTTAATACCGAAATTAAACATTTCCCAACTACGGAATTATGTCTACACGTCTGTGTATTTACCTGACTTTGAAAGAGTAGTTTAGAGTTTGAAATTTCGAACAATCTTGAAAAAAATAAATAAAAATTACACGGTGTGCCGAATTTATTACTTGCGGAAAACAAAACTTCAAACAATTCTCATCGCAAGACGGTTTAAACGATCTATGAAATAATTCGAGACAGTTTTATCCTGTGTTTCGACAATTTAAAACCGGTAGTATGTAGTACGGTCATTGGTACCAGTTCTTGCACCTTTTTTTTTTTTTTATTTTTTGGTTGCGTCTGTTTGATACTGAGTTCTAAAATTACCAAAAACAAAAAGAGAAAAGAAAGAAAATTGTAGTCTCTTAACTCTCGCGATTTGTGTGTGTGTGTGTGTGTGTGTTTTTTTTTTCTCAATCCGTGCCGTTTTAGTTCTAATTATTGAGAATAAAAGGGTCTAAACGTGTCGATAACCGGTACGCTTACCCCAAGGGAAAACAAATTGAGAAAAGGGTAACAAGTTCCTTGAAAAAATGAAAAAAAGGAAAAAAGAAAAGAAAAGAAACTGTAAAATCGGGGAATCGCGTGCGACAAAATGAAACAACCCCCGACGACTCGTAGGTGTACGCCGGGTTTTTCCACCCACTCTAGCCCGAGATCTATGCGTGGCGCAACCCCATTCCTCGAGTAGAAAGTCTCCCGAGGTGGGTTTATTCATTTCTCTCTTCTCTCTCTCTCTCTCTCTCTCTCTCTCTCTCTCTCTCTCTCTCTCTCTCTCTCGTTCGCCGTTTACTCACCAGCACCGGCAGGCAGCGGTCGGCAAGGCGAACGTACGTAGAGTATAGAAGCTTTGGCTGGGAACGTGGGTATCAGCACGGAACCGTCGACAACGCATTTACACTCGCGCCGCGTTGCCGGTTCTCCTCTCCTCTCCTCTCCTCTCCTCTCCTCTCTTCTCTGACCATGCCTGCCGTTGCGTTGCGGCGTTGCCGTAACACCGCGGGACCCTAACGACTGGCGGGAAATCTAGGTTTCGAAATGAAATATACGCGCGGTGACTGTGTACGTGTGTCTCGCCTTCCTACACGCGTCCGTTTGTACAATAATATGTATATATATATATATCCGTGTGTGTGTGTGTGTGTGTGTGGGGCATACGTACATACGCGCGGGATTCTTATAACTTGTTTCGATAGAAGGTTGTAAGAAAAAACTATGCCTCGGTATCGCTACGAAATTATTAATATTATTGTTGTTATTATTATTATTATTATTATTAAAATTTTATTTTTCTTCTATTTTTATTACAAAGATGTGCGTAAGATCTTTATACCTGCAGCAACGGTTTTATGTACCGTATCTGTTACGTGAGACGTACATATCGGATCAATTTATAGAAAACAAAAAAGCCGAGAGGGGGCTCTGACCGTGTGTAGATGTTTTGAATAACGAAAAGTTTCGATGTGTAAATCGTGAAATATTGAAAAGAAGGGAATGTCGGAAGGGATGGAGTTGACGGTGACAGATGTCGCAGTTTTTCGATTTCATGTAACTTTCGCATGCGACGCGAAGTACACAAATTGATCCGTGCTGTTACGTACGGGTATTAATTTTGATATTCTTCCTCGACAAAGCTCGCGTGTATGGTAAATTTTGAAAAACAGAACGGCAATAGATGGACGGTAGATGGCGGAGGGTTGGTGGGTATGGAGACTTTGAAAACAAGCTCTCCGAAATATGCGCCCCCGGCGTCTGCGAGGTAGCGGCGTCGCCGTGCGGCACGGAAAGGCGGCCCCCGATTCTCGCCGGCACTGACGACGCCGTGAGGGGAGGAAAGAGAGAGAGAGAGAGAGCGAGAGAGAGAGGGGCCGGAGGGGAGGCGGCCGAGAGAGGACGCGAGGGAACGAACGAACGTACGGTTTTAGACTTCGGGCGGCGCGTCGGCGTCGAGTTAAAAATAACAGTACAGCCGTACGTCCGTCCGTTCCTTCGTTCCTTCGTTCCTTCGTACTTACGTACCTACGTTGTACCTACGCAACGTACGTACGTCCGACGAACGACGACCACTGTCAGCGATCCAACCGTCCGTTCGTGCTGCTGGTGCTGCTCGTATGTTCGGCATTCGGCCACTAGCGACGCAACAACTTACGGATGGTATAGGTATATGGTTAGTTGGTTACACGCTGCCCGGTTGGCTAGCCTTGAGAGTATCACAATATCGTCGTCGTCGTAGAATTCTCGCCGAGTCTGGTCACTTCGAAAGACTCGTCGAAAAACATTGTGTGTGTATATATATATATATATATATATATATATATATTTTTTCTCTTTGCACAACCTCTCTGTGCCGTGTGTTTCTCTCTTCAATACCCTTATCTCTGTTTGCGCGCGCGCGCGCGCACATACATCGCATTCTATCTCTCTCTTTATCTCCTTATGTCGAAAGTCCCCGTTTCGTGTTCGTCGATCGGTGAAAATCGAAATATTTTTATTTTTGGTTTATTTTAGAAGGTACTAATCGATGTGTAATTAAAGGCAGGCGTTGGGAGGAATAATTCTTTTATGGGATTATTTTACTCTGTGGGCAACCGATGAGGTGGTTTAACAAAACTTGTACCTATGTCTGTACAATCTAACGTGAACTAGGGAATATGTTAACGTAGAATTTAGAAACGCTAAATTTACAGCTAGTCCTGACGCTAAACGTGGGTTATTATCATCTGGCTGTACAAAGAAAAAGATGAAGATGAAGAAGAGGATGAAGTTGAAGAAGTTGAAGAAGAGTAGGAACGATAGGAGAAATTTCAGCAAACTATATAGCGGTACTGTCTTTACGTGAACGAGCGCGCCAGAGTCTCTCCCTGTCTCTTCTCAGTTTAACTATACATACTTGGCAACGCATGTGTATTTCATTCCCAGTGACATTTCTTCGCGTATATATACATATATATGTATATATATATATATACAAATAATTACGCATAAATTTTCATTGCAACGATGGAATAATTGCAAAAGCAAAAAGGGAAAAGTCTTCTTCAATTCGTATTATACGGTACAAATGACGTTTCTATAATTATTCGACGATATCTTACCGGATACTAAAACGCACGGAATCGAAACGACAGAAAAAAAACAAAAAAAACAAAAAAACGGGAAATCGTTTTCGAGGGTTGCGGTTCTTCCTCACTTGGTTAGCCCTTATCATCGTCATCATCGTCATCCTTGTCGTCTATTCGTGCGTGGATTGCGAAGAGAACGAGGCGAACGGAACTTCCCTTGTTAACCATGTCGTATCTAGGTATAATTGTGCGACGTTACCAAGCTACGTAAAGTCCGGACGTTCGCGGCGAGAAGAGAGTTTTACTGTTAGTTTCCACTCTCCGTAGTAGATATTGTCTAAGATTGTTGCGGGTCTTCGTTTCTATCCGGCCGGAGAGAGCCCTCTCGTTCAGGTCTTCGGTTCTCCCGTTGGAACGTCATCAACGTCAACAGCATCAGAGGCGACTGTTGCTACTCCTCTCGGTTGTTCGTGCCGTTCCTTCGTACACTCGAGACCTTCATCCGGGTGTTGGTAAAAGGTGTGGCGGCGTTGGTTCGACGCCGCGCGGTTGGTTATGTTACAAGAAACGTTGAATACTCGAAAGCTCCAGGAATATTCCTTGTCGGTAGTTTCTTCTTACTCCTTCCGCGGCGTTCGTCCCATTCCTAACCTCACTTTATCCTTACCCTTACCCTTATCCTTAGGAATGGTCTTCCGGTATCCTCGCTGTAACGTTAGACGGTGTCCAGTGGGGGGTCCTCCTGGAACTCCTTGAGGTTCTAGAAATATCCTTCAATTTATGAAATCTTCCGTCCTGGGAATATTTTGTTTACTAACGTTTACCGCGAATAATGTATTTACTTGTGTTCACTGAGTAACTGTTTATTTGAAAAAAAAAATGGATTCCCGCCTCGATTCGCGTTTTTCTTTTTTCTTTTTCTCTCTTCCCCTCGTTGACAGGTTGTAGTAGAAATAACGTGTATATCTCCTGCTACGTCCTACCGATTCTTATATCATACAGTAGCTACCCTCTGCCCCCCTTCGCATTTGTCTGTTTTTATTTTAATTCTAATTTTCACCACGAACATCCATGGCACCCGATTCGCGGACTCTCGAGACAGTCGAGAGTTCGCCGGTGTTACGGTTACGCGTCCATCCACACCATACGAAACCGGAACTCTCGACGAAATTGTGAAGGAGGTAAAAACGGATTTTCCTCCGGCGCGGTGGGCTGCCTGCTTCGCTCTCTCTCTCTCCCTCTCTCTCCCTCTCCATACCCGGTCGACCCAGGTCGCCCACACAAAGAGACGCAGGCAGGCAGGCAGGCAGCCATGCTTCAGCCGGTCGCCGCCTGGCAGCCTGGAAGCGTGGCAGGCTGGCCCCGGCGGTGCCTGAAAGACTCCAACCCTCGTAGCGGCAACCCCCGATTTCCAACAATACCCCTGCGACTGTGGGGTGGTCCCTTCGAGCCGGATTCCTATTTTCGGCCTCCTCTTTCTGGCCTGTGCAACCGGCTTCGTTCTATGAATCGACGGATGCCATGCTTTTCCCGTACCGCGAGTTAGTCATCGCATCGTCCTCGATGACGCGGATTCAACGGGTAAAAGTACCTTTTCCTCCTTTTCCTCCTTCCGCTTCTTCTTCTTCTTCTTCTTCTTCTTCTCCTCCTTCTCGAATCGCTCGAGTCGCCAGCTTGGAACGGGGGTCGAAACTGTGGACCCTGGGGTACTAATTATCGCGTTTATATCGACGAGTCGAGGCACTGACCTCATTACCGTTTCTTTGTCAGAGCCGCTCTCGAGGGGCCCGGAGGTGACCACCGGACGGAGAACCACTGTCAGTTATTCAGAAACGGATGGGCCCGACGACCTAGGGCCGCGACGTCGGACCCTCGTCAAGGGAAAGGACCCGGCCCGTTTCTACCTGGTCCCCGTACCCAGGTAGGAACCCAGCGCCCGACTATTCCCGGGCCTTGCCCTACCCGCATCCCTCTAGTACCCTCAGAAAACCTAAAATTCGGATTAGAATATTTCACCGGCCAACCGATGACGCGGCGGCGGCGGCTGTCCCAAGACCAACGATATTTATTTATTTATTTACTTATCTATTTATTTATACTTTCTACGTTCTTGCCCACGGTTATATACGTATGTAAATTAACGTTCGCATTTCTCAAGTATATGTATATTGAAATTTTTATTTTATTTTTTTTGTTTCTTTTTTGTCAAGATTTCAAACTTTTAAGCGAAGGACGCTCACATCCTTTATCGATCTTTCAACGTCTCTATGCACCCAAGACTACGCGCAGTGTTAGTTTAAAGGCTAACGGCTAACTGATATCGTTCTATCGTATGATCTTACAATCGAGATTTTTCAAAACAAAATATGTGTGTAAAGAAATGAATTTTTAATCGAGACACTGGTTTTTTTTATTTTTAAAACAATCACTCTCAATTTAATTATACCGTTACCCGTGCGGTCGATTTTTATTACACGATTTTTTCGAATCTCAATTGTCGTCTGGACAAGGATTAGAAAACTGATCGATCTTGGGTTATCAAATTGGTAAAACAGTTTCTAAAAACGCCAAATCTCGCAATGGCTAAATATCGGTGAAATTGAAATTTCAAAAGCGACTATTTTTTTTATTTTAATTTATCCCCTCATTCTTACGCTATACGTACAGCAAGGTTTTGCCCCTCTTATCATTTAAAACGAAAAATCCCATGATTCTGCAAAATGATGTACACGATATACACTTTACTGTAATAATGTATATAACATAACAACACCTGTTGTATTGTGCATATATAAATATATGCATACAATCTATGTGTTTTTATTATTTATTTTTTCACAATTGTAGCATCGCAACAGCCGGGTACTTTTTTTTTTTTTGATCCTCTTATTACGAAGCTATTGATCCCCGTTACGCGTAAAAACCACGTGATGATAAATTGAAGTCGCGGTAAATATGAATTCAGCGCGCACGCGGGAAAGTCCCGCCGATGTTGTAGAAATCTGCATTCTGCCGAAGGCCTCGCGTCGACGTTTCATTGGTCAACAACGCCTTCGCGATAATATCGGTGTAACAGGAAAATAAGGAACTCGAAAGTGTATATATATATACGGTAAAACGAAATTCTCGCCATGGTATGTATAACGCGTGTTTAAATTTCATACAGACATGTAACGCGATCGATTTTTTTTACCGAAGCTCTATATATATATACATGTATTTTTTTTTTTTCCCTTCTCTTACGTTACAATTTTTCATCGAATTCGAAATTGAATTTCAAAAAAAATTCTATACTCAGTTAATAAAGCTGAGCCATTTAGGTTTTGGTAACTTACTAGGACCGGGGGGGAAAAAAAACTAGACCTTAGATCCCCGTAAATGTCGAAATGTTGTGAAATTTTTTTTAAATTAAAAAATTTGCTACCACCCTTGATAAACAAAGGAATGATATTTGATCCTTGTTGAAAAATCTCCTCTATACGTCATCGAGATTCTGCGAGAGGCAGTCGGAGTGTTTTGTTGAACCTCTGCGTGTGCGTTGCAATTACAAATCTAGCGGCAATCTTATCCGCGCAAAGAGATATCAACGGCTAATCAGCCGCGTTTTTCTATATCTAACTTAAGTCTAGTGCCCGGTGTTCGTTGGCTGACCGCAGCCTCTCTGTACGCTTACAACGTTCACCTGTGATTTTTTACCATCGGTCGCTTTGCTACTCGTGTGGCAATGTTCGATTGACGTGTAAAAAATAAAAAATAAAACTACAACCAATCGAAGAAAAAAAATATTTAACGAAAAACTATATTAGCAGTCACTTGTTGCAGCTGGAAGATATCGCTATGATTTCGATCAACGATAAAAGAACATTCGAGTTTTGTTCTCTGATGTAGAAATTTTTTAAACTTTAATCAATACACAGCGCGGGTATTTTTTTTTTTTTTTTTTCATCACAGTCATCGTCGTCGTATAATATCGAACAACGTTGCGGACGAAAAGAGTAGTTAAAGAGTCATGTCTAGGATAATATTTTTGCACAGAGAATTACAATCGGTATTTTGAATAAGTGTCGTCTTATTTTTAGATAAAGCGCACTGAGAAAAATTTCACTTGTTACAGTAACTGGGAAAATTCGGTAAAACAGGTATCGTTGAAAAAACTGTTACGCGTAACCATTTTGCGATATCGTCGATTCGTTTTTGGTTATTGCAACGCAAAATCAGTTTCTGAGGTTTACCCTAATTTTTTAGTCAAACAAGCCTTTAACGTCAATTTATCGTTGCACGAGCGTTAAATTTTCGCAACAGTTGCGAGAAAATCTAGCAACAGCGATCGTAATGAGAAAGAATAGCAACGGATACCAGACTTTCCGGTAACAGTTATAAAACTAATTTTCATTTTCTCCCTAGAAGAATGTTTTTCGATCGTGGTAAAAAATGAAAATAGCTGAGAACTGAGCGGTAACCGGAACTAAAAATTTCTCTCAATGCGGGGCGTGGATTCGCATAAAGTCACCGAGTTGCAGTTCGTGCATGGAAAATACCTTACACCTTTTATACCTCGTACCTCGTATACCTATACCTATTACTCCGATGATGAGAAGGCAAAGTTGCCGGGCGAGATGATACGCGTGTATAAGTCCCTGCCGTCTATGTAGTTATCTTGGTATTCATCGATGTGCCCGCCGGCCGGTCCCCGGTACTCATCTTATAAGAGTATAAGAGGTGTGTATTTCTCCTCGATATACCACCAACGCAATGTCGCGTAGCGACGCTGAAGCCTGATGAAACGAACCGAGGATATAATACGCGGGGGAAGAAGTAGGTGGATCACGGACGAAGCTGAGGCCAGCAGTCAAATGTGTTAAATTTTTTTTCAAATAGAAAAATGGCGCTCGTCAGCTTTATCCTCATAATTCTGTATAAAAGTATCGGGGTCTCGAGACAATTCAGAGAGTTTTCATTTTCCGACTTGGAGAACGAGGACGAGGATTTTGTACCGCAGATTTTATAGTCTTGCTAATGTACCAACTAACCGGTCATCATCATCGTCATCGTCGTCATCATCGTCATCATCGTGATCTTCTCCTCTTACCGACAAACGATAACGCGAAAGACGGACGGAAAAGTAGATGGATAGATAGATAGTTACTTTATTACTTCGCGAAGAAACAAATTTGTCGAAACAGACGTTTTTTTTTTAAGTACATTATAACGTTTCATCTAATTCGAAATTGAATTTGAAACGAATACAGAGTTAACAAGCTGAACGATTTAGTTTTTGTCATTTTCATTTCATGGATTTTTTTACCCAAAAAATTTTTCCTCAGCCTGATTACAGAGTTGCGTTTCACTCGGTTTACCTAATCGTCGTACCGACCTACACCTACCAACCTACAACCCTCCGTTCCATAATGGAGCAATAATCCAATTCCATGATATTCGCGTCGTCGGGATTCTTCGGTCATCCATTTATCTCCCCAACTCTTTTTATCCCCTCAGCGATCTCCCGATCAGATAATTATCCTTGTTTTCGTACGATACCGATCAAACTTAAAATCGACCATCATTTCATTCATTATACATGCAAATAAGTAAATTCGAAGTACGTCCGGAATTCAAACAATAATCCAAAAACTACCTCGTGGAGATTATTATACAATCGACTTATTTACCTTCACCTCTGGTGCAGGTTAAATTTTACGCATGAGAGACAGGAAGAGAGAGAGAGAGAGAGAGAGAGAGAGAGAGAGAGAGAGAGAGAGAGAAACATAAATTTGCGAGATATTTTATCCACGTTGAACAATTACTAGGTACACACATCCGCCCCTCCGTTCCTGTAGTCTTATTTATTTATTTATTTATTTATTTATTTTTTACTTTTTCTTTCCCGAAACAGCAATCGGACGCACGCGATGTTTCCTTTGTCCGAAAGATCCACGACACCGTGACCACCAAAGCCCGATCTTACTACGTACCCGCCTACACATTTAATCCTACACGCTCCCCAATTTTCTACTAATTTGACCTTTTCTCTGGCTTTTCTTTTTCTTTTTTATCTGTATTCCAAGGTACATTCACTGCTTCGGACAGATCTATACAGATCGATCGTCGGATCTTGTATAATTTGTCGCATATATACATACATATATATATATATACATATACATATATATATATATATAAATAACAATAAACAAACCCGATATGCGTGCAGTCGAAAATCGATCTTGTCAAATAATCGTAGCCGGATGTTGCGAGAGAAATGATAAAAATTGTCAGATTATTACGAAATAAATGAACGGATAACGTAAGAAAAAAAAAAAACCTGCAACACTCGCGTGTATGCATAATAAGTGTAACGTGACGAGGTATTCAAGAATATGACGGTACGGAGGTTTTTTTTTTTTTTCTCTCTTATTCCTCACACGGTATATCATACAGTTTGGTACTCGTACGACGGATGAGAGGATGAGGGACCCGCATGGCCGATGCACGGTGTGTGTGTGTGTGTGTGCGTACGTGCGTAGTTTTATGCGAAAGCACGGTTTTTTTTATACGATTGGAAACCATGAGTAACACCGAGTGGCGTGGACATCCCCTATAATAGAGGGAACTATTCCGATGCATGGTGGCTTCCTTCGTCTATGATTAAGGGGAACTTCGTGGCCGACTGGCTTAGCGAGAAGTTGGATTGGCCCAGGGGCGGGGGTGGCGGGGGGGTGGGTGGGGGGGGGGGGTGACGTCATTGCCACGACGCTTGTCAGCGAGCCGACCCAGTGAGTCATGCCCAATGCTGTTGCCGCTGCTGCTGCTGCTGCTGCTGTTGCTATATACGTGCATGCTACATAGATGCGTACACACATAGATGCACGCATACAGATACAAGTACGTAAGCAGTCGGCTTCGACTCTGCGTAACAAGGCGTACAGATCATCGTGTCTCTTCCACATAAAAGCTGTATCGTATTTGTACGCACGCACGTACACACAATTATGCTTTTCCTCGTAGACGCGATAAATTCTTGATAACCGATTGCAAAATTGTATAAAACCGTGACTGTCCGTCGACGGTATGATTGGTGTGTGTGTGTGTGTAATATTGCGTGTGGGACGAATGTTGAAAATCGTGAAAATTGTTTTCTTTTTTCTTCAATTTTCAAATATTAAAAACTTCGACATGCGATTTCTCGGTACGAAGGAAAAAAAAAAAAAAAAAGAAAAATAAAAACTTAAACTCGCGCGCATATCAGGTACTTGGACGTTCGTCGTACAAAACGTAGCGATAGAAGGATTTAAGGACATCACAATTCTCAAAATTTCGAAAGTAGCGCGTGGTTATTCTTTTTCGAATTATCAGCCATGTCGCTAAGGCGGTGGGAAAAATTTTTTTTTTCCTGATTTCTGAACCGTCCCAATGTATGTGTATAAATATTTATCCCCCCCCCCCCTCCTCACCCTGAAACAAAAAAAAAAAAAAAAAAAAAATCGCCAGCATTGCGTACCAAAGTAACAATATCGTAAGAAAATAAATATCTGTGCACGTAAGTGACGCGTTGACTAATCGAGGGTTGTAAATTTCTCTGTTATTCCAGAGTTGTGCAATGATGGGTCTGCAGGCCGCAGCAGGAAAACGAAAGCTCGAGGGAAGCGTGGGTTGTACGGATTTCGATATGGATATGGGTGAGACCCCGTCAAAATTGGGACGCGTCGACGCTAGCTGGTGGGCGATGGAGGACGGCGGCGGAAACGACGGTGGTGGTGGAGAAAGTGGTGGAGAAGGTGGAGGTGGAGGAGTCAGAGGCGGAGGAGGCGGCGGCGGCGGTGGTTACGCGACGCCGTTGGGCACGCCGGGGAACCAGACGACGACGACGACAAATTCTTCCGGATCCTCCTACTACGAGTTGGATATATCGTCGCCGTGCCTCCAGGGCAACCCCTGCCAACCGTCCGGTGCGTCCCCGAGTCCGGGCCAGCTTCACCACCACCACCCCCAGCCGTACTACCGGGGCCCGGTTGTCGGAGGAGGAGGAGGAGGAGGAGGAGGAGGAGGAGGAGGAGGAGGAGGAGGAGGAGGAGGCGGAGGCGGAGGAGGAGGAGGCGGAGGAGGAGGCGGAGGCGGAGGAGGAGGCGGAGGTTACAACCACAATCACCACAACCACCACCACCATCACCATCCTCATCATCAGTTGTCGAGGCCCCAGCCGCAGTGGGGAACGCCGCCTCATCACTACGAACCACCGACGATAAGGCGCGAGGAGAACGGAAAGAGTTACCTCGAACTTGGATCGAGTTACAGGGCGAACGAAAGATGCTGCGAGGGTTCGAAGAACAGCTGGTGCAGGCGGGGGAGGGCCTGTTACAGGCAGCGACGACTCACCGTTCTCAATATTTCTATGTGCAAGCTCGCAAAGTACCGACAATTTCCGGATCCCAGCCTCCACCGTTCCGTCCTAATATGCAACACTCTAAGGCATCTGGAACGCGAGATGGAAAGGGACCGCAGCCCGTCAATCGCTGAAACGCCGATACCGGCCCCAATGGCCCAGCTCCAACCCCCCGAACAGGGTAGACTGACCCCGTTTCCGCTTCCCCCGACGTCGTCCTCCTCATCCTCATCCTCCTCCTCGTCTTCGTCGTCGTCTTCGTCTACGACGTCGGTCGAGACGGACGCGGATTCCGGCATAGGCGAGAGCGAAGGTGACAGCAGGTCGATAAACTGGGGCAGCGTTTTGTCCTTGTCGAGTCAGTCGCCCCTCGATCCTCTTAACAACAACGAATTGCTAGACGTCGACATCGGTCCCGATCTAGAGGACTTCATGCCAGGCTGGAAGCTCACACCGCTGTCCGCCGACGATATACTCAGGAGTACGAACGGCGGTATACACCAGGATCAGATGATGATCGCGTCCGGCCAACCACCCTGCGGCACACCGACGACGACGCAGCACGAGTCCCTTATGTGCGTAGGATCATAGCCACCGATACTGACGTCGTTGAGTCATCTCATCGATTTTTATCCCCTGAGTCCCCAATTAAATAATAGCAATTCGGTCCCAAAGTCTTTGATACATTCTTAAGGAGACTTCTACTTTTCCTGTATTATATCTACACGTACATATATACATATACATATACATGTATATACACACACGCGTGCATACATACGCATATATATAAAATGAATAATTAAATAGGTATAAATAAATGAATATATTATTATTATTATTATTACTATTATTATTATTAATTACTATGTGTATACACACGCATGCACACCCTTTCGCGCAGGTAAACACACATATACACACACACACACACATACTAATATGCGGCTGCGTTACGGTATATAATAATATATATATATATGTATATATTTCCTCTCTATATATGTATATGCATAAGTACATATGTAGATAAGCGGAATATATACAGTTTGTTATTTCATGTCAATTATTCAATGAATTGAAAATTAACTATCTTCCCTTCTATCGTTCTTTCTTTCTCTCTTTCGTGTCTTGGTTTTACTTATATTACACGTATACTTATAATCGATCGCTCGTCGTCTTCTTGCGTAAATGCGTGCGTCTGCGTATGTGTGTGTGTTTTTTTTTAAACGATTTCGCGTTGTTTTTGCCTTTTTTTTTTTTTTTTTAAATTTTATCTGCAGTGATAATGACACAGAATAGTTTCATTTTATTCGCGAAAGGACAGAGAAAAATACATGCAACACACACGCGCGCGCGCGCACGCATAATTTTTGTCATTCGTAAAACGCGCCTAATATTGTAACGGTCGTCTCTTTCTCGTCGACGTTCCGTAAACCTCGTTGTTTTTACAATCCGAAATTTCGACCGTGTGTCAGTCGGTTTTTTTTTTTTTTTTTGTTTTTTTTTTTTTTGTTGCTTTCTCAAGGTATGTACCGAAATCGCGTTTTTACCGTCGCGTGTTGTTGCGTGTACTTGGTAGAAATTGATCGCGCACCTGAAACATGGACGAAACGAAAGAAAATAAAGAAAGAAAAAAAATTTAAAAAAAAGAAAAAAAATAATATCATCTAACCCTTACTGCCAATTGTTATACAACGTGTATATTGTGTAATGTGTATTTAACGTCGCGATACATACTTTCTTTTCGTCAATTTCTGCAAGAGATCGTAAATCGTCTGACCAAAGGTGCCGGAGCGTCGTCGTTGTTTTGACGGCTAGGTTTGAAAAAAAAAAAAAGAAAAAAGAAGAGAGAGAGAGAGAGAGAGAGAGAGAGAGAGAGAGAGAGAGAGAGAGAGAGAGAGAGAGAGAGAGAGAGAGAGAGAGAGAGAATGAGATAGGGAAAAAAGAAAAGAAATAAATATTAAAGAGTAATTTTCTCTTCAACGGAGTACGTATAATATTATATATATATATATATTTAAGGATATGGCTGAAGCGAATGAACGCGATGGTCGCTTATTAAAATTTTCGACCATCGCGATTGTCATTGGCTGACCGTTTACCCTCTGGTGCTTTCCAGACCTTGGCCCCCGGGCCGGCAATGTGGTAGATAAGATAGAAAACGAAATAAACATACACGTTTATGCATATATACGTACATTGCGTACACGAACGCATATATATATATATATATATATATATATATCTATGCACGCATACGTATGGAATTATCCCAGTCCTTAGTATCAATTTTCAAATCCCTTATACCCAAAACATCCTTATCTATTCATATATATATATGTATACATATGCATATATACTTATAGTTTAAATCGACAAGGCATTGCTGGTCTAGCTGGTTATATGTTGGAAAGCCCGACAACGACTGCTGCTCATTTACGTACGTGCGTATAAACGCGCGCGCATACGCACGCACACACACACACGTGTAATTAAACAACACACACGTTGCGTGAGAAATCAATCTCGTCTTTGAATTTCTTTTCCATTCTTTTTTTTTTTTTTTTCTTTTATTCTGTTTTTGTCATTGCCATTGCCATTGGGAATTTTCAATAATTTCACGAGCTTCGTTTCTCACGCGATTGTTATGAAAAATGTGTCGACGCGAAAAGCGAACCGAACCAAGAATAACGAAAAGATACCGAGGGGAAAAAAATTATGCGTAGAATGTTGAGAAAAAAAAAAAAAAAAAAAAAACAACGAAACTGCCCTGACAAAAATTTATATCATACGTTGCACGTGCGTGAGTGAGTGTGTGTGTGTGTTTGTGCGCGCAATAAATAACGCATAAACAGAAACCTGCGCATGCAATAATTGAATGCAAAAAAAAAAAGCATAAAATAAAAAAAAAAAAAAAAATAATAATAACGAAAACAAGCAAACAACTGAAACACAAAACTCAAATATGGTGCTAGGTAATTTACCCTGGTGCTGTAAAAGTTATTTCAAAATGAAAAAAAGGGGGAAAAAAAAAAAAAACTTGTGCGCATATGATGTGTGTGTGTGTATATGTATATGTATACATTAATCATATATGTACATATGCATACATTTTCGTGCACGAATCGCTATACGTATGTTTGATACTTTATTATATGTTACATATTTATTTACGATACGAATAGTTCACACGCGTTATTATAGATAGTATGAAACGTTACAGAAAAAGTGACAAAAAGAAAAAATAAAACAAAAAAAAAAAAAAAACCATAAACAGAAACCAACCGTGCACTCGTGCAATGAAACGGAACACGATCGAATACAATATTACCTCTGAATATCGTACGAAGAGAATATGTAAAGATATATAAGTATCGTGTATATGTATGTAAACTTATGTCGTAAATGTGCGTATCAAGTTTTGTACGAACTACCGATATACATTCAATCATGTCCATAGTTTTCCGAAAGTGCAGCTACATACTTGAAACTTACGAAGGTTCGGGGAGGGGGGAGTGAAAAAAAAAAAAGAATTCATCAGATACAAGGCAAAAAGGAGAGAAAGAAAAAAAAAACAGAAAAAGTAGACGAGTGACGAAGTATGGCAAACATATTGAATACGGTAAAAAGTTAATTGATGGACTTGACTGATTACTTAGAAGCAAAAAAAAAAAAAAAAAAATTAAATAAACAAAAACGCAGGCGAATATGGAGAACGAAAGAAGTATGTAAGGAAAAAACAAAACGTAAATAAAAA